>NC_081317.1:22275000-22900000 GCF_026419965.1 Kogia breviceps
AATAAAAATTTGTTGCTATATGAGTGAGACCTTCAAACATTTATTATTTCTAATGGGCTGTGGCTTCATTGTATATTGATCTTTTATTCAACAATGTTACTAAACTCTCTTCTTTGTTCTAATATTTTATTAGATTTGTCTGAATTTTCTCAGAAGACAGTTATATCATCTACAAATCATCCTTTTCTTGTTTTCCAACCCTTATATCTTCCAATGTGTGTGTGTGTGTGTGTGTGTGTGTGTGTGTGTGTGTGTGTGTGTTATTATCTTGGCAAGGTGCTTTAGTACAATGTGGAATAGAAATGGTAAAGTGATCCTCGTTTTCTTTCTTACTTTAAAAGGAAAATGTTTAATGAATTAACATTAAGAATAATGCTTCTAGAATTAGGTTGTTGGTAGCAACTCTATCATGTTCAGGAAATTCCTCCCTTTTCTAGTTTGCTGATATTAAGAAAAATGAGTGGCAAATTTCTTTACATTTTCTAGTATGAAGCCATTCTTACATTATGGTATCAGCCTGATGTGCTTGTGATGTATTTTTTAAAAACACATTGCTGAACTTGGTTTGATTATATGTAATAATAAAATTTTTTATTCCTTTTGAGATTGGTCTATAATTTTCTTTTCTATTTTTTTGTCTGATCTTGGCATCAAGATTTTATTAGCTCATAAAATAATTGGGGTGCTTTCCTTCTTTTTCTCTGAAATCATTTGAATAGAGATTACCTATGAAGATTTGGTAAATCCTTGCCACCAAATTTTTGACCCTTTTTGTAGGTAGATTTAGAAATATGAATTCAATTTATTCAATGGTTACAAATATATTCATGTTTTTAATTTGTTTGACTCAATAAAGTTTTGTAATTTGCATCTTATTAAAAAGAATCTATTTCAGCTAAGTTTTAAAAATGTTCACAACATTCTGTTAGTATTAGAAAAAAAGTCTCGAAACTATAATTATAATTTCATTCACAGTCTTGTTTCTTTTCTCTTTCCTCACTATCAGTCTTACTAGAAATTTACCAGTTTTATTATTGTTTTATAGAACTTTTTGTTTTGTGACCCTTTCTATGATTTTTTGGATATTTAGGTCTATTTTTAGCTCTAAAATTATACATATAACGCACATATATGGTTTTTTTTCTTCATTTTCTTCCCCCCTCCCCTTCTGTTTTAGATCAAAGGCTTTTTATTTGGGTGAGGGAAACTACTGGAAAAGGATTTGCTCACCCTTGATCTACTTCAGACACTACCCAGATTATTCATGCGGAAATAGGTGATAAGAAAAAGGTGAGCAAATAGTCACTCTGTTTAGGGCTTTCATTTCATTGTAGTCTGGTCCTCATACAGGCAGGGCTGCTGCACACACAATTCCATCTTCTACTCTCTGTTCCTAGAGTCTCTCTATGTCACTTCTGCCCTGAAGAGTGTTATTTTATTTTATGCTATTTTAGTTTTACTACATTGGGCTGACCTCACCCACCTCTGCCACTGGCCTTTTAAAATAGAAAGGTTTCCTAACGGGGAATGATTTCTTTCTAGTCAAGGGGAAAAACAGCAGAGAGGCATAAATACCCCATTTTAAAAAGGAAGAAACCTCTGCCTGAGAGGCACCTGAAAAATTTTCCCAAGCAGGCTGAATTCTCTCTGGGTATTGTTTCACCGGAATACATTCTCTGCATCAGTCTCTACATTAACAGACTGGAGGGAAAGTTTCCAACAGATCTTTTTGCTGATAGTTTTGATTACTCTCTAATAGAAAATTTCAAAGGCTTTTTGCCAGACGGAAGGGAATGTGGCATGACCAGCAAACCCTTGTGAACAAATAACAGAGCCAAAAGTAGTGACAGCCAACGTTTCAATCCTAAATGCTTTGCAAATTATAGCCCTTGAACCACTTGATAACAGCCATAATCTGACAAAGTCTACAGTTTATCAAGATATTCATGTAAACTGTACTTGAAATACTCCTCATTCAAATTCTCTTCATTTTGCTGAAAATATTTTTTCTCATGTTTGGCAGCACCAGCTATCTTTGGGCCTCTGGCCCTGGTGAAGTCATTTGAAGAAACAGATCTAGAGAAACATTGCTTGGCAGAGGATAAGAGAGAAAGGTTAGGACGGAAAGCATTAAGATGACTATCCAAGAAAGGGAATCAGTTTGAATGGCAAGAGGGCCACAGACAGATAAAAACATTAAAGAAAGTATATCAAGGTATCCTTCTGCATCTCTATTGAAATAACATCACCTACTGTTGGGTCTGAAGAAGCCTGCTCAAATATATTATCTTACTTTGTTAAAGGCAACCTGGAACCTGATAAAATAGACTTTATTTATTATTATTATCCCATTTTACAGATGCGAAAACTGGCTTGTTTGGAACACAATACTAGTTTTGATGGATTAATCTCTGTGCTGAACTGGATTCTGTATTGGATTTCATTTTCCCTCTCCCTTTACACTGGGCATACAACCCACAGTTGATTTTAAAGTTATTAAACTAAAACTGGGTGAAGAGCAGTCTCATTCAGACAGGTCCACATGTGTCAGGGAGACAAGTCTGTCCAGGCTGACCTTGTACTTTGCTCTCCAATTCATTCTAGGCCATGGTAGGCCAAATAAAGAGGACAGAAAGTTTTTTAAAGCAAATAACTTGGAACTCTTGAATACACGTCTTGTGTGGACAGAACTCCTCATTTGATGTTAGAAAGGACCACAGAGTAGTTAAGGCAGTTAATATATAGTCAAAGCAGAAGCAACCATATTCCTTAAGATGGTAAGAGGTAAAATCAATATCCTGGGAAAACATATAAGCTGAGTGGTAGGCAAGAAACTCATTTGCACTTTGATTTATGAGGAAGGGTGAAAGATCGAAATAATTAATTTGTAAATTAATTAGTTATTTGATACCATTTATTGCTACAGTTAATATAATAATTTAATTATTTTAAATAAAATTTTAAGATATTCTTTTTAGTAGATATAGAAGTTTTGGTATTGAGAAACCCAACAGTAAATACAAAGAAGACAGGAAAATGAGCTAAGTGATTTTTCTGAGGTGGGTAGAGCTATGGTGGAAAACAAGTCCCTTTCAGTATAGTCTTTCTTTTCTTACCAATATATGCTTTTTATTATATTTAGATTATATAGTGGACATTTTCCTATTTGTCCTGGTATCTTTTTTTTAGAGTTTAAGATCAGCTCTCATTATTTTTGCGACAAGAGAGTTTTTATATGCATTTCTGTATGCTGTAAATGAACATATTAGCACCATGCATGTATTAAAATTTCTATTTTTTCACATTTTAATGGATTATTATAAATTAAATGATAAATTGGTAGGAAAGGAAAGGAAGCAGAGTTCTTTAAGGCTGATTTTTTAACAAAGGGGATTTGATACATTGTTTGAAAATGGAAACAGCTTCAGATAGTAATGGATGAGCAGTCAGCGTTTAGCTTTGAGCATCCTGTGAAAACCGCAAGACGAACTCAATCAAGGTTCGAAGCAGTCACTTGCGGGCGACGGTCACGTTCTCTTCGAAGTAGACCTCCCTGGAAGCTTGAGACGTTTCCATCCCCACCAAGAAATCTTCCCCTCCCCGCCCTGTGCGGTTTCCGGTGACTTATCATTTCTGCGAAGCCCAAGGTTACCGAGTGACCGCCACCAACGCAGCCCTCCCTCCTGGTTCTGCGTTTCTTTCTTATATGTACTTGTATCAGTCCTGCCAAGTTCCCTGACATACTGCTGTCGTAGACCCCACGTGCCGTTTCAGGCTAGAGTTTGCCCAATTTTTCTTGTAAGCTGCTACTTTTGTTGTGTCGCGGCTTCAGCAGTGGAGCTAGAGGCAGAGAATTGCCAACACTCCAGGAAGCCAAGGGTGGGAGGTGGGTAGGGGGTGGCGCGGCTGGAGAGCCCCCGGTGGACCGGGTGTTGTTCCAGAACCTGGGCGAATCTCTGTGGCCGCCACTTTCCCGAGAACCATCCCCAGGCCTTAGTCCTGCGCCGCTCCCGCCCACACCTCCAGGTGTGTATTCCCCGCCCTTAATTACTCTTCTAAAATTGATAGTTTGCACTTGCAAAGTTACACTGGGAAAGCGGAAGGGAAATTTATAATCATGGATATGGAGAACTAGGGGAGCACAGTCACACTTGCTTTGGTCTGCAGACCCAGGCAATCGAAAACTCAGAAATGGAAACGTGTGCACCTTTCCGGCAGCAAAATTGACTCTGCGTTCTTTGCAGCCTCGACTTGAAGGCTGCGCTGGGAGAAAGTCTGTGCCTCCGGGAAAGTTTAGAAACGGAGCTACGAGAGAGGCCAGACATCGGGGATTTTGCGGGCCCTGCGATGTCTTCCAGAGCTTTTCAAGTGGGGAGAGAAGAGCGACAAAATGAAAATGCAACGTGTAGAGGAGGCCGCCCGAGTCTCGCAAGTTGTCGGTCGCAGAGGTGAGCGCGGGAGCGGGTGGGGATGCGGATCCGGAGCTGGAGGGTCTCCAGACGCGGGTGGGTCCGATCCGGGTGGGGAGCGGTGAGAAGATGATGAATGGGAGGCTTGGGCTACCCTCCGCCCCCGCCCCTTCAGGCGGGGCGGGGAGTCCGGCAACTGGATTGGGGAGGAGGAGCACAGAGGGTAGGGGCTCTGGGGGCGTCGCGCCAGGTAAGGGAATGAGCCAGGGGGAGGGAGTCGGGGGGTGTGGGAGTTGCTGACTTGTGCTACGTGGAGCCTGCAGAAAAGAAAGAAGGCGGAGGAAGAAGGGGGCTGGCGTCCGCCCTGCTCCCGCGGCCCTCCCTCGGCGCCCCCTCCCCCGCCGCCCTGCCAGCGCGCCAAAGCCGGAGCAGTCGGGGCCGAGCGGCGGCTGACGCTCCTGGAGCCGCGACGCCCCTGTCCCCCGGCGGAGCCTGCCGGGATCTCGGGCGGCCTGGGCCCCGGCGCCGCCGAGCCCTCCCCGGCCTCCCGGCCGCGCGCGTGGGACCCCGGCGGGGTGGGCGCAGGGGGCGGCCCCGCTCCGGGCGACGGCCGAGGGGCGGGCGGAGGGCCGGGCTCGGCGGGCCGCGGGGCGGGGGCTGCGGGGATTGACCGCGCAGCCTGAAGCCAGCCCGGGGGCGGCGGGAGCCGGACGCGCGGCGGCGGTGGGCGCAGGTAAAGGGGCGGGCGCGGAGCGGGGTGGCGCGAGGGGACGGTGCCCTCTGAGCGCGGAGTCAGCTTTCTCCGGGTCCCTTCCGCCGCCAAACGGCGCGCTGAGATCGCGCTGTCCTGCGGCAGACGGGCTTTGTGGCTGTGTGAGTGTGTGTGTGTGTGTGTGTGTGTGTGTGTGTACACGCGCGCGCCTGTGCCGGGTGTGGGTGGGTGTGCATGCTCGCGGGCCGACCTGCAGGAGGCGAGGCGCTGCTAGCCTCCCCAGCCAACCAGCTGATCGAGCCCCGGGAGGGAAGTGGCCGCAGCCGCCCGGGCCGCCGGCCCTCCTGTCTCCCAACCGGGTCAGCGCTCCCCGGGGCCCACGCTGTGCCCCGTGCCAGCGGCCGAGACCCGCCCAAGTGACACGTAGGTGGTCTCCGGTTACCTGGGTCTGGGTGGGGGACCGAGCTGGCAGGCGGGAGGCGCTCGACATTACCCCCAAGCCGCGCCCGGTGGACGTGGACCGCCGGGGGTCCCCGCGCCCCGCAGCGCCGAGCTTCCCCACCACTTGCTTCTCACCGGCCACGCAGCGGTCTCTCCCAGCCTGAGGACTTTAAACTTAAGTTTCTGTCCGGACGCCTAACAAACACGTTTATCAAGTAACTGGGGAATCTAAGGCAAGGGAGGGACCTGGCTTTGAGTTGGTGGTTTTGAAATAGACGGGCTCGTTGTGTGTGCGTGTGTGTGTGTGTGTGTGTGTGCGCGCGCGAGCGCGCGCGCGCAGGACTAG
Source organism: Kogia breviceps (assembly GCF_026419965.1). Classification (NCBI taxonomy): domain Eukaryota; kingdom Metazoa; phylum Chordata; class Mammalia; order Artiodactyla; family Physeteridae; genus Kogia; species Kogia breviceps. The sequence goes on from NC_081317.1 coordinate 22,280,909, forward strand.
TTTGTTGTGAATGGATTTACCATTTAGTCTTGTTTTTCTTTGCTGCCATTTGGACTTTGATGTGTAAGAATGACGGTATCCAGGCCTTGTCGCTGCCTTCAGTCTGGGGCCTGAGGTTGCTGCTTTCTGCTGCTACTTCTCGGTTTTGTTGTTGAAATCTATGGAGGTTTCGTAAATGTGGGTTTCCAGTGAGCGCTGGCTTGTTAAAATTTCACTATGAGTGAGTTGTTTGCCATTGGAATAGATACATATTTACAAACATGAATCTTGAAAACAGGTGACTGCAGGTATGAGAGCAAAATCCTCTATTCCTTCAGGCTTTAACAGTCCGTGTTTTTCACCTATTTGCATAAGTGTCGTTTGCCCAGCCTAAACATAACTGTGAAGCAGGTCTGTTATTCAAAGCTTGCAATTCGGGTTAGAGGGAGACCGTGCTGGTTTAAGACTGCTAAGTTCATTTTCCTAAGAAACTATTCCCTTGTCAAATAAGAGTAGTAAAGCCCCAAGGAAAAAGGGTGTGTACTGAAGTTATGGCTATTTGGACCGAATTAAATTGCATTAACACACACATGCATAATGTCATCCATTTGTTTCTGCCCTTGATTCTCCAGTTCTGGGGAGGCCGGAGCATATTTTCCCCAAAAGCAAAATTGTGAATAACGATCAGTATTATTAAGGCTGCGTTTTTCTTGATACCATTTAATTTGAGGATAAAGAAGCCAAGTAGCCAGAGAAAGAGGTAGTGTGTGGCGGGAAGGCCGGGCTGAGGGGCCAGGCAGGCGGACTGGGTTATCATAATCTGATCCCACAGACACATCACGTCCCCTAGCGGTGCGACTTTAGCCGGTTAGGTCAGCGCGTCCTCCTCCTTGGTGTCCTCATCTGGAAAATGGAGGGGTTTGATCATCTCTGCTGTTCCTTCCAGCTCCCCCCCCCTCCAATAACTACAAACTGGAGGGTGGTTATCCCATGTTAGAACAGTAGGAAGAGAGTAAAGGGAAATGTCAACTGTTAGTCTGGGAGGGAAGGGGAAGGGCCGGAAGGCCAAGAGGGTTGAGGAAAAGCATCAGTGGGAGATGCCTGGAGGGGGAAGAACCTGGAGCTGGGAGTCGGTTCTCCCCTGTTTCTTTCTTTCCTCCTGCACAAGGACGTCAATAATACCACCCTGCCCCCACCCCGGTCAGTCTTCCATTACCCATATTATTTAAAGTGGGTGAGCCACGTAACCTTAAAATTGAGCTGGAGTCTGTAGTCTGCCCTGGACAACTTCCCATTTGCATCGTTGTCTCTCAAGAGATGAGCTGCTGTTCAGTGCTGAGGGCACTCAGTGGATCTCAGAAATCTCTGCGGGCGAGTGACGGGAAAAGTTACCAGAGATGGGAATGTAAGTGGCAGCCTTTTCAACACCTGAGTCTGAAACGTCTGTTTTTATTTGAAGCTAATCTTTTCTGAAAAGTAGTTTGATTTAAAAGAAGATTCTACCACAGACTTCTCAAGGTTTTACTGAATCTGTTCTGACTGTTAGACCTACTGGAAAATTCAAAGCAAGTAAAACTCTCACTTGCTAAGTCTTTTTGATACGTAATGACAGTCAGTCTGAAGTTCATGATTTTTAGGCAGGAGAATCTTATTTCAAATGCTTAGTAAGGAAAGTTGCAACCTGCATGGAATATACTGTATCATTTTCACTGGGAAGCTCTAAGTGTCCAAATAACAAGACCTGAAATTTAGGTTGAGGTCATGATTTTAATATTTGTGCTTGATGTGTGGCCTGTCTCCCTTTTCTTTAATTTTTTTTTTTTTGGGGTACCTATATGCATACACACTTGAGGAACATGATGTATTTTAAAAGTGAAGTGTGATGTAATAAAACTTGGTTTAAAGTCTGAAAGCTTGCTCTGGCCTTGCTAACTCAGCATCTTATTTGGTGTCTAATGTTTACATACCATGCTGTGTTCCAAATCCCTGTAGTGTTATTTAGCTGTCTCATGGAGAGCTATTATGGATGCCTTAGAAAGTTGGGAGAAAAGGAGGAAATTTTAATTGGTTAAGCAGTTACTGAATTCCTTCGACAGTGGCAGATACAACGATGAAAAAAAGGAGGCTCTAGAAAGAGCTGCAGTACAGAGGGAAAAGATGCAGCTAACTTCAATATATAGCAGCTGGGTTGCATAACTAGGTGGCAGCTGTAGAATCCAAGAAACTTGGCATGCCAGGGAATGGAAAATTAAATTCTGTCTCTGGGGAAGACTTCAAAAAAGGGACTTGAAGGATGGAAATGATGTGTCTCTTAAAAGATGAATGGTGGGGAGTGAACTATGTAGTTGGAGTCTGGGGTAATGAAGGCTGGAAAGATACAAGGCGATAAATTGTGGGGACCTTGGCTGTTATTTTAAGGAATTGTACTACCTAGGGACAGGGAGGGGGAAGTACGGTTTAACCCCACAACGCAGAAGACACTGAGTCACAAATACTGGGCATAGAGAGGGCTGAAATGATTGAGAGGTGCCTGGGCCCTGATTCCATTACATACCCTCGTAGCTCATGCTGAGTGAGTTTCAGGGCATTGCTGCCAGCTTATCCAGATTATAGAAAGGTTACAGAATAAAGAATATGCAGTTTCTTCTCCCATATTGCCCCCAAATTGATAGTGACCTTTTGAGAAATTTAATTTAGTGAAAATTAATGATGTTATTGTGTTACCTCTGGACCTTGCCGAGGCCCTTGAAGCATGTGGGTTAAAATTGCTCTCCAGGCTCAGAGCTGACCAGGAAAGCATTTTGTTTTGTTTTTGTTTAGGGAAGGGCCTGCTAGTTAATGCTAATTGAAACGTGAATCTAATGGCAACCGACATTCTTGGCTGTGTTTATGTTATACATAGTATTTCACAGGGGTTGAATATTTGCAGCACAGAAGAGAATTATTTATTAGTTTAGAAATGGGGTTAACGCCCTTGTAAAAGGTAAAGGGGTGATGTTGGGGAGAGGGGAGAAGCACCCTTGGTGTTGCAGTGAGGGCTGACACAACCACGAAGATCCTTTATTAAGTTTCACCTCCAATTGAAGTAGCTTGCCCGATGCTGTAGATGAATACTTCTCTGAGAACCTCCTTTCTGGTCATCTGCCTCTTTTGTTGTTGTTGTTCTTTCCCCTAACTCTCCAGAGCGAAGGTGTATAGCTCATTATCTCTCAGACAGGAAGAATCTCTGTGGACTCCATTTGGGAGAGACTTCCAGCAACTCTGGAGGTTTCCTCTCACACGCAATACCTGTGTCAGAGGTGGGAGTGGGTGGCCTTTCAGCTGCATGTCAAAGGTGGAGCTGATTTGAGTAAGTCTTCTAATTGCCTTCCAATCTGAAGGTGCTGGGCTAATAAGGAGACAGATGATGAAAGGAGATTAGGTCAGCTGCCTTTTACTGTCTTCTGAATACAATTTGAATGAATGATCCAGCAGTTTGTTTTATCTTCTGCAATGGAACTTGGGTTTGGCACGTTTAATCAATTAATTAAATTAGTTAGGTTGAAGTAACTCAGAGTTTTTTGTTTTTTTTAGGAGGGGGAGGGAGAGTGGTGGTTTTGGTGATTTTATTTAAATTCCCTGGCTTTTTTTTTTTTTTTTTTTTTCCCAGCAGGTTGGTATGATTTCAAAGTAATGTTGTTGTTACTATTATTGACCTGGGGGTGTGGGGCAAAGAAAATTGTCTCAATCCTTGGATGTTGGCTCCTGTCATCTGGTCAGTACTGTAGAAACTTCAACTTTGAAGTTCATGTAACATTCAAATTTCTTTCAGAAATGAGAGGACTGTTTTACCTCATGCGTGGATTTAGGCTATAATTTATTTGATTTTTGTGGTACTGTTTTTTAAAAAAAAGTGATATAAGGACAGGGCAGACTCTTAACTTTAGTCCAGTGCTAAAACAAATACATGTAAGCCTGAATGAGGTAGATCAGGTTGTGTTTGTTTTATTTAGTATGGAGATAAAGGAAAGGGATTTCAAAACCAGCCTCTTTCTCTGAAAGAGAGAAAGTTGGACTTACAAAACCGAGTTATGGATCTCTTTGGGGTGGGATTTCCAAGGTTGAAACTGTTGTTAAAGGAACTCTTGTTCATTATGGCCATCATGTGTGCCTTGGCTTCTTAAGGTTTAGAATTCACTGTACAGAGAGGGCTACTGTGAACCATTCCTTTTTAGCAAGTTTCCTTTTTTTCCCATTTTCTTAAATCTCAGAACAATAGACTGGATTCGATTTCAGGTAAGTCTGCTATACTCAACTTTCTTCCTCTATATTTAAGCGGTTCTTCTTGACCAATCCCCAAGCTGCCTTCTTTCTGAAACTTGGCCCTAACAGAAGGATACTCCTGGCTCTTTGGAAGGAGAAATGATTTGGTGGAAGAGGAAACAAGCTCTGTTCCACCCCTAGCAGCACTGAACTGACCACCTGCTATAACCCGAGCATTGTGCTAGGTGCTAGATGGAGGCAGAGAGAGGGGATGAATAAGGCAGGATTCCTACCCTCCAGCAGGAGCTGAGCTTACAGACATATTAACAGATGATGATTGCAATTCAGTGTAACAGGTGTGAGGAGGGAGATAAGCTCAGGGCACTGTGGGAGTACCAAGCAGGGGCACCTGACCCTCAGGGGCACGGGGTGGGGGTGAGGGTGAGGGTGAGGGTGACGGAAGGCTCCTGGGAGATTAGGATCTGGGAGGAACCTAGGAGATAAACCAAGAAACACAGAAGAGAAAAAGGTGATCAAGATAGAGGGAATCAAGGGGCTTTTAATTTCCAGTGTTGTTGTTGCTGAATGAGTTGAAGTTCTATTCTTTTTATATCTGTAAAATAAGAATAGGCACTGATATTATCTGGTTGCTAATTCTAGTTTTTGTTTACTTGTTCTTTAATCTTTAATTTGTTCACGTATTCCAGATGCAGTAGATATCTGTTGCACACCTACTAGGTACTGGGGAACAGTAGGAAACAAGACACAGAAGGTCCCCTCTCTCGAGGAGCTTGCATTCTATTATATTATGTTCGTGACTGAAGTTCTTTTTTCAAAAAAATTTATTTATTTATTTATGGCTGTGTTGGGTCCTCGCCTCTGTGCGAGGGCCCTCCCCAGCCGCTTGCAAGCAGGGGCCACTCTTCTTCGCTGTGCGCGGGCCTCTCACTACCCAGGCCCCTCTCGTTGCGGAGCACAGGCTCCAGACGTCCAGGCTCAGTAGTTGTGGCTCACGGGCCGAGGGCTCCGCCGCACGTGGGATCCTCCCAGACCAGGGCGCGAACCCACGCCCCCTGCACTGGCAGGCAGGCTCCCAAACACTGCGCCACCAGGGAAGCCGAAGCCCCTGAAGTTCTTTTGAAACATCTTCAGGTATGGAGCATGTTTGTTGAGTTTCAACGTTAGGAATGTTTTCTTCAAACTAGGCCCAGTGTTTTCAGGTCAGTTAGCTTTTCTGAACAAGATGAGAAGAGATGGATCCTGGTAGTCTCATTTTCGTTTTATAAACTTGAAACTTTTTTGCCCAGGTTTACCTCTTAGTTGTCAAGTCTAGAGATAGACATAACTGTGTCTTATCTGTAGCCCTGGCTTGCTTCCTTCTCATTTCAGATATTCTTTCTTTTGACCCAATTTGTGTTTGAGGTTCTATATTCAGTTGATGACTTGCTTCCTAGAATAATCCAAACCTAGCCTTGGTGGGAAGTCAGACCTATTTTGAGGTCACGCCACAGTGAACTCTGCTTCGTTAATGCATTTTCCTTATCCTGTTTAAGCCACTTGGCTATGAACACAGTAGAAAGTGTTCTCACCAGAAGAAGTTAGTTGCATTCATTTATAGAAAGATGGGGGTTTTGTAATGATTCAAATGATACAGATGTGTCTAAAGTAAATGTAATATCCCTCTGTCCTTTCTAGCTTACCCATCTGATGTAACCGACCCCTCTGCCATGAATTTGTTACGTAGCCGTCCATACTTGTACTTTTGCTTATCCAGACCTAATGTTTGTGCTTATATATATTGATGCATGTGGGGTATGTGTCTGTGTGTGCATGTGCTCTCTCTTGCCTCTTTTCATTTTAGAGAGGCCACCATGGGCCAGACGTTTGAGGTCCCAGGAGCCTGCATGGCTCTTCCTGAATCGGTGCAGCATGCTGTGAGGAATTCCCTGGTGGTCCAGTGTTTAGGACTCCACGCTTTCATTTCAGGGGGCACGGGTTCCATCCCTGGTCGGAGAACTAAGATCCCACAAGCCGTGTGGCCCAGCCAAAAAAGAAAAACCAAAACCAAACAAACAAAAAAAAGGGTTCTTGTCCCAGAGATGGGAAGGTTGGGCTATTATGAATGGGAAACAAGAAAACTATTTCCAGCTGTGTGACAACCAAGACAACAAATATCATTGCCCCAGAATGTTATTTCCACCAGGACTCTGCTTCATCCGGGTCTCTGGCGAGGGAGGGAGGGAGGGAGGGGCGGGCATTTAGACATGTGGTGGGTATCTGAGAACCTTTTGTTAGGTGCAAAGCAAGGCAGCTGGGGAAGGCCTATCAACTGCTTCTAGAGCAGAGCAGATAGGGGGAGTTACTCATTATAGGCAGGTTTCATTATGGGAGCATTAAACAAGGCCCCCCTAGCAGTCGGCAATCAGCAGATGATAAGGATGGAGAGTTCTTACCCAGGGAGCAGCACAGCTGAAACAGAATTGCCTTTTGTTAAGGGGCTGCTTTGCCATCTTGGACTATGATTTGTTGGGAGAGGGATTATTGTCATGTCGAGAAAAGGAGGAATTCATTCTGTACCCGGTATTTATTATAATTCCACAGAGAACTGCTTGCTTTACTTTCTGAGTAGACACAGAGACCCAAAGGTTCAAAGGCTAGGGCAGGATTACTTGGCTTTTCCAAATTCAGTAGAATCTGTGCTCTCCTTCCTTTATCTGAGACCCTGTCAGTTCAGTTTCATGTAGCTAAACTCTCTGCACGCTTATGAGATTCAGTCCCTGTGCTTGGCTGAGGACACTACAGTAAAAAAATTAAAAAAGGAAAAACAACCACCAAGAAAGTATAGTTCCCTGCTCTCAACCAGCTTCTAAACATGGAGAGTCATGGAAACAAATGTCTGAGATCACGCAGACAGTGATAAATACTGTAAACTGAGGTTTAAACAAAGTGCCATCTGAATATCTGAGGATTGAGAGAGTAACTCTACCTTGGAGTAGAGGAAAGATTTGTAGGAGGTTTCTGGCCTCAGTGGGCAAGTGGGCTGAGAAGCTCATTCTGTGCAGAGGAGTCATAACGAAGGCCCGGGAGCTGCATGTGAGTGATGGGTTACAATTTGTGGCCAAGTGGTGGTCTGCTTTGGGTCAGTGTTTTTGTTTTTAATATTAATTAATTTACTTTTGGCTGCGTTGGGTCTTTGTTGCTGTGCGCGGGCTTTCTCTAGTAGTGGCGAGGAGGGGCTACTCTTCGTTGCAGTGCGCGGGCTTCTCATCGCGGTGGCTTCTCTTGTAGTGGAGCCTGGGCTCTAGGCACGTGGGCTTCAGTAGTTGTGGCACGCGGGCTCAGTAGTTGTGGCTCGCGGGCTCTAGAGTGCAGGCTCGGTTGTTGTGGCGCACGGAATTAGTTGCTCCGCGGCATGTGGGATCTTCCCGAACCAGGGCTCCTACCCGTGTCCCCTGCATCGGCAGGCGGATTCTTAACCACCACGCCACCAGGGAAGCCCTTTGGGTCAGTCTTGAAAGGCCAACAGAAGGGTGCAGGGAGCTTCTGGGGACAAAAAAGGGCACATCGATGCCATTAGCAGAGAGCAGGGGCGTGAGACTATGAGGCATGCTGGTTTTAGACATGTCTAAAACTAAGGAGGCAGAGATTTTCAGCTGGTAGCTGGAAATTTGAGCTTGCAACTTAGCTGAGAAGCTAAAGCGTGGCAGTATTCAGGAGTACTTGTTATATGTCACAGTAAATACCAGTGAAATTTATGTGATAAGCTGGAGAGAAGTTTTAGAGTGAGAAAAGTGATATATACTCAGTGGGTTTTTAAAAATTATTTAAAAAAATTTCCTCCCAGCTTTATTGAAGTGTAATTGACAAAACTAAGATATTTAAAGCGAACAATGTAATGACTTGATATCCGAACACATTGTGAAAGGATCATCTCCCACTGATATAAGTACTAGGTGTCTTAACAGGACAGTAAGTCATATTTTGATTCTTCAGGTACTTTTTCTATCCAGCAGGTGCTTAAAATAGTTTTGTAGGTTGTCAAACATTCAGTGAACATCTGCTATGGCTTCTCTGATGAGGTGGTCCTGGTATGATACAAAGGAGATGGAGTTTCAGTTTGATGTTCCTTTGAGATGAATAAAAGCTTCCGAAACAATCCATTCAGGCAAAGGAAAAAAAAAGTCCTGAAAAGAATCGGAAGATTCTTGGTGATTTGGGGCCTGAGTGGAGTTGCAAATATAGTTTTAGTTTACTGCTGTACTAACAGCATTGAGTATCATATTACTGTCATCACCGTAATAAAAGACAAGCTGAAAAACTTCTCAGCCTAAAGCCCAGACTTTGAGAAACCCCAGCAAGTTTGCCATGGGGGTTTATAAACTCTGGTCAAGTAAATTCAAACTTTAATTGCTTGATGAAGGTTAAAAATAACATACAGATTTGGTCTTTACCTGGTTAAAAAAAGAAAGATCTTTTCCAATTAAAAATGTATTTTCATTTCAGGGAATTATATTGGCATGCCTTCTTGCAGTGAGATAGAGCAAAGATAATCTGTTCTCAGCCTTTTTCTCTCTAAGCCATTATGATTCTTTAAAATTATACTCATTTCCATTTGAAAGTTGTAAAAACAGTACATGCTCATTTTGGAATTTGGAAAGTCCAGGAGACTCATCCATAGTTCCACTGTTCAGGGGTAACTTCCTTATTCCATTTTGGGATAACTCTTGCAGTTTTTAAAATATTTGATCTTACTGAATATTTATAGCATTTTGCTTTATATCATAAGTACACATGCCATTAAAATCTTCTACGTTAATTTTCCATTGACCACATGACAGTCACAATATTTAATATGTTTCATATTTAATCATTTCCTATCTCTGTTTGCTTCTTTATTCTTTTAAGAGTTTTTGCTTCTCTGCCCATCTTTAGGTACTCATGTTCCCAGAGTTCTGTCCTTACTTTAAACAAGAACCATGTATGGACTTACCTTACAGAGTAGACTGTGGTTTCTAGCCCTTTGCCATCAACTGTACCCTCTTGCTGGAATGCTCTGTTTCCAGGTATCCATATGGTTGCTTTGTCATCATTTTCACGTCTTAACTCAAATGTCACCTTCTTAGTGTGGCCTTCTCTAATTATCACTACATTTAACATTGTATAACCCTTCCCATTTACCGAGCTTGCCTGATATTTTCTTCTCCATTGCATTTATATTGTTTTTACTTTTTTGATGAGGGAAAGTATTAATTTTAAAAAAAATTCCTCTTTTATTTACTGCTGTTTTCCCAGTGTAATACCCTTAGGGTAATACCTTGCACGTAGAACTCAAATATTTTGAATTAAAAATTTGTTTGAACCGAAATTTTTTGAATAAAAGACTCAATATATTTACCATCTCCACATGTTATAGTAAATAAGACACAGTCTTGAGTGCATGAGATTTACAATCTAGTGAAGGAGACAGCCTCTGAACAAGTAACTCCAAGTGTAATTGGAATTAGGGAGGAAAGCAGGGTCTCCTGGAAGTGTCGCATGGGGATTGACATTGTCTGCGAGGGTGAGGAAAGCTTCTCTGAGAAAGTGGCATTTATGTGGAGGCTTCAAATAGGTTAGTGAAACTGGGAGATGAGAATAGAAGAGGAGGGAGACATTGATTAAAGAAAAAGATGGGCTGATTTGATGGGGAAAAAAATCAAGAGAATAGACAAAACTCTGGTTCTCACGTCTTGAGTTGATATTACGTCATTTGTTTTCAATGAAAGAGTAGACATTGATCAGCTTTGTTGTCATCTTTGATGTACATGACTTCATATTCAATGATTTTGAAATAATGAGCAGTATTTTATTTTAAATTTTGAGTCAGTCATTATTGAGGGAGGAGGAATTTTCATATAAAAGTCTGAAGGTGGCAGTTAAAAAGATGAAGATAGCTTAATTTCTATGTTTTGTGCTAATATAATCACTAAAAATTTAAAACAGTACAGGGAAAGTAAACATTTTTGTTAATACCTGACTTTATTGGGAATGCGTCTAGCGGCTCAGTATCAATTGGCTGAATATTGCTTTATTGTTTACATATAAATTTTTGCATAAATTATTGGTTTTATTTATCATGGTAATTAAGTGAGGTTTGTACAATTTTTACTTATTGTCTATTAGGGATTTCTGTGTCCTGAGGATTGAAAGGAGCATGCTTTCTACAGGTAACAAGTGCAGATATGTTTATTAACTCAGCCACTATAGTAATATTATTCATATTCTCTATGTCCAGATTCTGTACTTGAGCTGTCACAGACTGATAATAATGGTCCTTTAGTCTCTCTCTACAAATGGGCTTTTGTCAGTTTCTTTATAGCAGTTTCTATGTGTTAACATAATATTAAATGCATAAAGATTACTGTTAGGCCTTTATTTTGTTTATCAATATAAAATAACCCTTTATGCATTTGGAACTACATGCTGCTATTTTCCTGATATTAATGTTGCCAGTGTTTTCTTGCTGAAATAATTTCACTCATCCTTCTGATTTTAAACTTTTGGTGTCTGTCATTTTGTTTCATATATTTTTGCTTATAAGCAACATTTAATTGGATTTTAACATACCTCTTAAAGGGAAACTTATTCCTTTAATATTTATTGTTATGGCCAATATGTTTGACCTTAATTCTTTTAAGTTTTTTTTTCTGGGAGGTACTGTGGAAAGCACTGGTTTACTTCTTCCCACCAGTATTTAGCTGCATGGCCTCAGATAAATTACATAATGTCTCTAGGACTACATTTTTTATTTGTAAAGGAACAACATGCATACATAAATTTTCAATTAATCCTTTAAAAGTGCCTTGCACACTGAACAAATTAGCTGACATTATTATTATCATTGTTGATGGATTGAGTCATATGAAATTGTCATTTGACTGCTTTTGACCTATAAAAATGGCAGTTTCCTACGGTTCAATCTAATATGCTTTCTGGACTTTATTTTCTTTTTCTATGTATCATTGGTTTCATATATATAAACTTTTTTTTTTTTTTTTTTTTTTTTTTGTGGTATGCAGGCCTCTCACTGCTGTGGCCTCTCGCGCCGTGGAGCACAGGCTCCGGACGCCCAGGCCCAGCGGCCATGGCTCACGGGCCCAGCCGCCCCGCAGCACACGGGATCCTCCCGGACCGGGGCACGAACCCGCGCCCCCTGCATCGGCAGGCAGACTCCCAAGCACTGCGCCACCAGGGAAGCCCTATAAACTATTTTTAAATGGCCAAATCTAGTTTCCACTTTACTAGTGATTATCTTTGTTTTCCACATACATTCATGATTCTGCGTTTCTCTGGTTCCCAAAGTCAAAGAACTGAATAACTTTTGATCCCATTCCTCTGCACAACAGAGAATTTAGTATGCCTTTATTTTTTTTTGCCTTCTTGCTGCTTCTCAATTTCCATCATATTTATATATATACACAATGTATATACTTCAGTGTATAGCTTAAATTTTAAGTATAGACTTTAGACTTTTGTATTCTAGTTTGTAATAAAATCTGCAGCAGTATTTTGTGTGTCTCTAGTTAGTTTTGACCCTCATTTGCACTTGGGGTCCCCTTGCTTATGCTAGTTTGAAAGGTGCCTCCCATCCAGTTGGGTTATGTCCTTATCTTTATCTGGCCAGTTGTATCTTCTGTGTTCCTGAGTTAGACTCAGAATTTTTTTCTGCATTCATCAGAGCATCTGACCTGTTGAATTTCCAAAGGTGCAGTGTGAGTCTTTCAGATTCATGTGGTTCAAGAATTTTCTTTTTACCCATCCTTCACAGAGTTAGTGGAAATAATGCCTAGATTTTGGCTTTTCCCTGCCTCTTTCTAGCACTGCTGCCAGTTTTGCCACTTTATGCACATTTTTGAGCATTTTGATGGGAAGTTGGGAGGAGTTGTATTGGGACATTCAGTTCAGTGGCTTTCCAACTTTTTGGACCATGACCCATAGTTAGAAAGGGTCATATATATATGAAGAAAATGACAGTTTCATGCAGCTTACTACATATAATAAACATGATTACCCTCCCCCCGCCATTTCTGATATAATCTGTTCGTTTTCATTTAAAAGAAGTGTTGGTCATAATTTAGAAGTTTTGAGAACGCTGATCTGGCTGTGAAGGGTGGTTTGAAAAACACTGATCTAGTTTGTTGCTGTTCTATGTGGAATTAGGGTTATTCATTATTCTACAGGTCTTTATTATATGCACAGTACCAGTTCTTATGCTCGTAGTTGGACTAGAGTGGGGGAATAAAGCAGTGATCATCACTGCTTTATGGAAGCAGTGGGCATGAAACAGTCCAGTGGGAAGGAGGATATTGACCAGTTGAGCATCCAGATATATATGGACAAACGTGATGAGGGAAAAGCACAGGGAATTACGAAGAAATTAAATGGGGAACCTCATCTGACTTTGGCGCGATTCAGGATTTCCCTAAGGAAGTGACATTTGTTTAGATCTGCAGAATGAGAAGGGGTTAACTCAGTGAAGGGTCGAGGTGGGGTGTGTGCGGGATTGTAGAGTCATGGAAGAACTGAGTAATGTAAGCAAAATAAAGTACTGGAAGTGAACCACGGAAGGCAGACCTTTTTGTTTGATGAGTTGGCATTTTTGTGATACGTAGTGGGCCTTCCTGTTTGTGGCTTTTTTTTCACTTGACAAAAGTCAAAGAGGAATAGAAAGAATATTTGGGGGGAGGTGGGTGCCAGTGTGTTTGAAGCAGTTTTGTATTATAGCAGTTTTGTGTATTGGTAAATAATAATAGCATATGTTGCAGGTATGCTCTGCACTAGGAACTGTACAAAGCTCTGTGTGGATGTGGAGAAGTAGTTTTGGTTGGATTAAAAAAAAAATCCTAAGTAGTGTAATTACCAATCTAGAAACTATGCATAATTTGTGAGAAAGTAGAGCACTGAAGTTAAGTTTTAGTAAGTGGAGATCTGATGACTGAATGAGCATTTCATAGCTTCTTAGTGATTTTTAAAATAATGGTTTGGAATTATTGCTGTGTTTGGATTTTTATATTTTATTTCCTCATTTTGTCATGATAGGGCTTTAGGGTTCATTCCCCTGCCCCCTTTTTAAAGCTGGGTGAAGAGTTCTAAATATTTTAAATGGGATATCCATAAATTAAGTAGACCGATTGAGACTAAGTAAGACAGGCGACCATAATTCAAGTACCAGTTTCCGCATCGCTGTCTATGGGGCCTTTGACAGGACCCATCCTTTCCAGGCCTCAAGGTCCTTGTCTTGAAATAGAAGATTCAGAATAATGTGCACAAATCATTCTCTCCATCGTATTATGCAGTGACTTCATGCTTTTTATTTTCAACTTCGCTCTGGCTGTTTCACCTTCAAAGAATTGATGTTCTTGTGCCACGGAGGAAATTTAGTCTGACATCTCAAGCTAAACGTGGGAGAACTCCCAAGTATTTGCATCCTTACTTGTATTGTAAAGGGAGGCTCAGGTAGTACAAACATCTTGACATTGGACACCAGCACTGATACTTCTGGAAACATGAAGAGTGGGCAAAGATGAAGACTTTCCTGAGCAAATTCTTGAGACTTTAACATCATAGTTTGTAGTTTGCCCACACTTGAAATTACATTGCTTTTTAACCTTTCAGATTCAGTGAGGGTGAAAAAAGTCATTATCTTAGGTTTATAGGCTGGATGCTTGCTTTAGCGGAAATGTGTAATATCTAAATTGTTATACATAATCCACATTTTATAAAAAACCCATTGAACTGTAGTGATGTTATATCAAAGAAATTTAAAGGGCTAAAGCATCCCATGGAAGACTAATTCAGTTATAATGACTATTCCAAGTTTAAGGAATATTGGACAAGGATTGGGTTTTCTGTGAAAGGGAATGAAAAGTACTTGGCAACTCAGCTTTTCTTACCAGTGTGTTAAATCAGTTGATTAAAATACATTAGTTTCGGTAATTTCAAAATAATTTTCAGTCTTCCAGTTTCACTTACAAGTACTTTATTTCACTTGTTTTTATTTTTGAGGAATATGTATTTGAAGAAACAAAAGATAAGCTTCATGCTTTTTCTTTTTGCGCACTACCTAATTCCTCATTCATAATAAATATTTATTCAGGAAGTCCAAGTAACTGCGGGCATTTTACTTAGTGTGTTTTGGTATTGCTTCATCAGCTTATATGCCTTTATTTGCTGTTGAATATCTTCTCCTTAAGCTGATACTATGTGGAAACCTGGCCAGGACCTCAGGCTCCCTGTCTGGGACAAGGCAGAGGCGGGTCACACAGGCGGTGTTTGGAATCAGGTTGGGCATAGGTCCAGGCACGTAATAGGTATGGATGTTGCTCAAGGCTGGTTCTAAGAAGTAGGTTGGATTAGAAGGGGTTGGAGTCATGGGGTTAGGTTAGGTTCAAGGCTGACAGAGCCAGGAAGATGCACAGAGTATTCTCGTGCACCACCTAGTATTTTCAGGCAAGGCATTCCGGATAGCCCTAAGAGAGAAGCTGTGTAGACAGAAGTCTAAAGCTCCCTGAAGGAATTTTCTTTTCAGAGTTGAGAGCATCAGTTGACCACCTCCGCTTGTTCAAGGGAACCTGGATGCTCTAACAGGGCTTTGTCACCATTACCTCGGGAAGCGCAGTCCCCACAATCCTCCAAGCCTTTGGGCACCTCAAAGTGGAGGGATACAAATCACAAGTTTTTATTTGATTCAGGGATTAGGGACCTTGTGGAATACCTTCTTCAGGAGCGTGAATCAGCCCAGGTTTCATGTCTGTTTCTGCAAGAGATTTCCTCTAAAACAGATTTAGCATTCCATTAATTGGAGGGAAAATAAGTATTAACCCTGGCTAGTAGTTGTTATGATGGAGGTTAGTGGACTGTTCTGGGCTTATTTTAATACAGGAAGGGTGCACAGAACTTTTTACCTACCCAAACCCCTTGCTTTTTCTGTTTTCATCACATTTTGATGGTGGAATAACCCAGCTGGTAGAAAAATTTTCAGCAAACACATATTAAAGTATTTAAAACTGTCCAACTCATCTAAAAATATTTGTTTTTATGTAAAACACTGTTTAGGGTATTCTTAAAAAAGTTTTGAAAATTATTTTTGAAACCACATTATGGCAGTATTTAAATAAATCAAACCTGTTCATATTTGCAGTTCCCCAATGTAATATATTTTTCATTTAATCATGTTAGTTTTATGGTCTATTCCCATTATGGTCTATTTTATGATGTAAATTCTACCTAGATGTAACAAATGTGTTTTTGTTTCTACTGACCAATTTCTAGCTATTGTTATATGTGACAATATAGTCTGAATCATTATATTTTTAATAGCTTAATAGTAATCCATTAAGTTGTTAAGCTATTTTTCATTCAACTGTTGCCCTATTTTTGGACATTTAGTTTTATTTCTCATTTCTTTGCTATTTTATTTTATTTTATTTTATGCTGTTTTAGAAAAACACTGCACCCAACAACTGTCTATGTAATTTTCTGAGACTGAGAGTGAGATCACTAATTTGAGAGTAGTATCATTTGGTTTCCAAGTAGGTTTAGAAAGGTTATTAAGAAAAACTTTTTAAATTACAAAGGTAGTTATGTGTTCATTGTAGAAGACAAAAGAAAATACAAAGAAGAAAAAAAGTTGTTATAATCCCCACCCAGAGATAGCCATTATCAACTTCATGGGACATTTCCTTCTAATATTTCCTCTGCACATTTTACTAGTTGGTTGAAATCCTGCTGAGTACAATGAGTATACTGTCTTTTGTCTTAATAGTATATCATAATTAGAGGTGACCTTAATTCCATTCAGAAGCTCTACTTCACTGCAGTGAACACCTTTTTCTGTGTTTCGGATGATTTGTTTAGGGTAGATACCCAGTTACAGAATGTACTTCCACGAAAGGTAGGGATGATTTTTTTGACTAGTGGTGAAAAATGATTAAATCAATTTCCAAAACAATGATAACACGTTATACTCCTACCAACCAAGTTTGAGAAAAATTTAAAGATAGAAATTCGCATGAATGAAATGTAGGTTTGTAGAACTTGGAAAATGAGTAGAGCAATGGGAAGCTTTGATAATAATTCGTCTTGGATGGCACTGAGTGCAACTGACCAGACCTTACTGGTGGATGTACTTCTTTCCACTGCGGTGATATCCTTCATTCCTTCACAGTTCCATGTTCTAACAAATAGCATCTTGCAGCTTTCTTTGGTCCTGTACCCTTTGAGTGGACAGATTTTAATGTGCCATAAAATATTTTGGTTTTAACTACATTCACTCTCTTGACTGATGGTGGAAAATTCCTGGGTCCTGTACCCTTTGAGTGGACAGATTTTAATGTGCCATAAAATATTTTGGTTTTAATTGCATTCACGCTCTTGACTGTTTGTGGAAAATTCCTGGTTAATATGCTTCTGCAAAAGAACTGCTTAACTACTAGAAAATAGAACAATTACTCGAAAAATGGATAGCAAAGGATTAAAAACTAAATAGTATTTATACCTGTACTTGTTTGGTGTATATTACTCATATTAGTCCCCATAAGTTTTATTTTCCTCCAGATGCCAATTGGTCTTGAGGCCAGGGACTACTTTTGCTCTTTTGGGGAAATTAAGTGAGCTTCCTTAAGAGATCGTTAATTTACCATTTCATCCATAACTAGAAGGAATCACATGTAATACGGTTCAATTTGATATTCAATTAATGGTCACTTGTTAGACTCCACAGATACAAAGATGAGTAAGATGGAGGCCTTGTCTTCAAAAAACTCACAAACGGGAGAGGTGGGAACTAAATGAAAATACTGTGTGGTGAATGAAGTGCTAGAAGTTGGTTACTTGAATATTTCCCTACTGAAGGTAAAGAAACTTAGTAAGCACAGGAAGGAAATGCAGGAAGAGAAAGTGAGAGTGTGAGTTTCAGGAGAGACCAAGGCAGAGGGTCCCCCTCAGGGTCCTATCCATGTGTTAGGAAAAGGCCACACATTTCAGGACACGAAGAGGGGACACAAACAACTGTGTGATCCAGAGAGCCTGCAAGTCGAAGGGCTAAACAAAGGGCACAACTCTTCATGGTGCTGGGAGGAGAGAGGATTTTATTAATGGTTCTTTAAACATTCAGTATGTTAATGTAATGAACAATGTCTCCAAACACAGTCTTTACAATGAATATAACCGTGGGGTTAGAAAGACAATAACAACATTGCCCAGTTGGCGTCGATGGCACATTGCCAGTTTGTCTCAGAAAAGCGATTCTATGGGAGCCAAAGCAAGACAGTTCAGACAAGTAGCTCTTGGCTGGTGTAGCTCTGTACAAGGATAGACATTTCACATTCCTCGTGGAATAATGGGCTAGATACCTTTCAGGATAGTTATTCCTTCAAAAATAATATTTTTGGTAAGTATTGAGTAGCAGTGAGTTCGAGGTTATACAGCTGGACACTGCATCCTCTCCTTGTACTCAGGTAAGTGGGGAGCTGTGTGCTTTAAGTGTCACCCCTGCTGGGCAGCAGGAAGGAGGATCAGAATACGACCACATGCTATGGGAACCCCTACAGGCATGTTCTGTAGTCTTTTCAGTTCAAGCAGTAGAAGGAATAGGAAAGATGGCCGTGACGTTTTATGCCTTTGGCTGGAGTTTGCAAAACTGGCATTCTGTGTGCTACGTGAATCTCGCCCCGTATGCATTTTCTTTGTTCAGGATAAGGTTTTAAAAGGTGACATAGCCAGGCAGGCATTAGGATTGGTCCCAATCATGCAGAGTTGAGATCTGTTTTCACTAGATACTTCATTTATTTATGATACCTGGTTGGTCCCTGGAGATGTTTGTATTTGTGACACCTGCCGAAGTGTGATCACAGTATAATGTGAAGTATGTGTAACTTTCCGAGGCAGCATAGAACAGGTAGTGATTGCTCTGGGTGGGGAGGAGGGTCATAAAAGGTTTTGTTGAGAGGTGTTTCTGAGGCTGGGACTGGAAGGATGAAGTAGGTGTTTGCCAGGCACAGAGTTCGGGCAAAGGAAGGTGTTCCAGGAAGAGCCAAGCGCGTGTGTAAAGACAGTCGTGTGGATCAGCATTATGTGTCTGGGCAGTCTCGAGGAGATCCAAAGTGCTGATGGTTCATGAGGATGGTAGGTTATGGCTGACGTGGGAAGTAGCTGGAGGACTCAGTATGCTGTGCTCAAGGATCTTGGACTTGAGGCAATGGGAAAACATGGAAGGGTTTAAAACTGAGCATTGGCATGCTAGATATCTGCTCTAGGAAGATTAGTCTCCACACAGCTAAGGGAAATGGTGGTAGGGGGAAGGGACTTGGAATATCCTAGGGGAGATGATTAGGGCCTGAATTAAGGCAGTGATAGTGGGTTTGGAGGGAAGGAGTCAGACGTGAAAGATGTTCATAAGGAAGAATTGACACAATTTAGTGAATGGGTAGATATGGTAGGCGAGGGAGAGTAAGGAGTAATGGTGAATGAGTGGTGATTCCATTGACTAAGGTGGAGAAGTAGGAGAGAGCAAGGAGGGCATGGGAAGTCTATGCGTTTGCTAGGGCTGCCATGACAAAGTACCACAACTGGGTAGCTTAAACAATGGAACATTTTCTCATAACTGGAGGCTAGAAGCCCAGATCAAGGTGTCGGCAGGGTTGGTTTTTGTTGAGGCATCTCTTGGCTTGTACATGGCCCCTCCCTGTGTATCTTCATATGATCTTTCCTCTGTGTGTATATGTCTGTGTCCCAATTTCCTCTTCTTCTAAGGACACCAGCCATATTGGATTAGAGTCCACCCTAAAGACCTCATTTTAACTTGATTACCTCGTTAAAGACCCTATATCCAAATAAGGTCAGATTTTGAGGTACTAGGTGTTAGGACTTCAACATATGAATCTTTGGGGACACAGTTCAGCCCATAACAGGAAGGATGAGGAGTGTAGTTGGTACATGTTGAGTTTGAGATGCCTGTGGATATGCAGTGGTGGTCCTGGAATGTGTTGAGAGATATGAGAACACAGCTCAGAAAAGTGCTCCATCTTTGGTAGTTGAAACCATGGGAGTAGATAGTTATCTTGGACCATGGTACCCAACCTTGTCTTATTTTAAGAATCACCTTGTTGGGGGAGCTTTTAAAATAAATCCCATGCAGGGGCTCCACTTGGGACCCTCTGACTCCATCTTTGGGACAGACACTGGGGCAGCCACCTCGTGATTCTAATGTGCATCCAAGTTTGAGAGGAGTGTCTAGGGCATGTGGTGGGTGAGCCAGAGAAGATGTATGAAAGAATGGCCCAGATCACTCAAGTGATGGCTGGGAGGGGAAGGGCAGAATTTAAAGAGGCTTCTTGCCTGATGTCCACTGATTTCTCCATGATGGTCGTGAAAGTGATGGAGCTTATTTGAGAGGATTAAAGGCTTAGAAGAGATACCAGGAGAAATGGAAGACAGCAAAGAGCAATGACACCATTAATAGCTGCTGTCGTGAGCTCTGCTGAGATGAGAAGAGCTGATGAGCAGTGACATCTTCATCTTGTCCATACATTTTCTCCATGGGGCCTCTGGAGGCTGTGAATGGGGGCAGAACTAATCAGAGTTGAGGTGTTAAAAGGCAGAAAGGAGTGTGTGAGGTAGCAGGCTGGTGGTGGGGTGGCCTGTGACATTTAGGCTGGATATTGTGGGAACTGAGGCTGGACAGAGCTGATGAGCAGGGGAAAATGGAGGGGGCAAGAAGCTGGATATTTTGACATCCAAGGGCAGATAGAGTGTATGTGAGTGCTAACAGCGGTAGGGATGTACAGTTCCAGTTAGAAAGGGGATTTTGAAATGCCAAGGGGCAGTTCTGGGTAATGAGGGGCTAAGCAGAGAGGTCAGATTTTGGGGGTATGTTGAAATTAGTCTTGCTAATGACTTGCTCGATCACTGAGTTGTTTGAAGGAGGGGATGGAAGGTAGGAGGGATTTACTAAATAACCTTTAAGGTCCTTCCAGCCCTATGATTTAACAAAATGTCATTTTTTTGAGCCACTGCTATCCTTTTTTTCCCTCCCTTTTGGAACCTGAATACAGCAATCTGGAAAGTAACCATTTAACACTTCTATTTTTATTGATCCCCTTGTAACAGTAAATGTTTGACAGGTTATGGCCTCTTTACATGCTGTTGAAATCTATTAGGGCACGTTTCGTAGGGTTCACAGAAGGTGAAGTAGTACATTGGTCAGAAATGTCTCCACCAAACAGCTGGCTTCTGAGGCCTGTAAGTAGCAATTATGACAGGAAGGAGAGGAGTTACTGAAGTTCTTTTTAAAGGTAACATTAGTTGGATTCATCTTTTACCGCATGGTAAAGGTCATTGTTACTATATTTACCATTTCGGGTTAGGAGTTTAACCTCCTTATTGTGGATTTGTTGGTTCTGGGCATTTTAGTTTCGCAGTAGGATGTTTTGTCTGCAGTTTGCATCTGTATTTGGAATGAGAACGAAGTATCGTTTTTAAAGCTAGGACCCAAAACAATGGAAAGAACTGTGAGGGCACATTCTGTGTTCAGTGGTAGAATTTCTTGTGGTTGTTGGAGGAGATAAATTTGACCCTCATCCTAGCATATAAAGATGACTCTTGAGTTCTTGTTGCAGCAAATGCAGACATCAACTACTTGGATTTTGAGTTTGCTTATTTGGGGAAAAGCGTTTTCTTAATCACATCAAGCTTAGTATTAATACAAGAAAGCTTGAAAATTGCAAGAGTGAGACTCCAGAGCGTTCACAAAGCTACGGGCTGAAATCCAACTGATGTGTCTTGTATAGTCACAGAAATCCCCCTCCTCTGTTGCTTGGGGTTTTACTTTTTCTCTCCTCTCATTCCTTGCCTTTTCTTCTTTCTTCTGGCAAGTCCTCCACATTGAGCAATTTCTCAGCTTTTTACCACCCGCCTCCAAGGATCAAGTGTCAGTGAATAATTGCTTTAGAAAATTTATTTCCCTAAATTCAGCCCCATCTCATACGCTGCCCTTCTCATTCTCCTACTATATCCCAGATACTGTTCTCCTTGTAGGGGCAAGTTTGGACTGGAACTAAAAGAAGGGATTACCAGTACTGGCTTTTTTTTTTTTTTTTTTTTTTTTTTTTTTGCGGTATGCGGGCCTCTCACTGTTGTGGCCTCTCCCGTTGCGGGGCACAGGCTCCGGACGCACAGGCCTAGCGGCCATGGCTCACGGGCTTAGTTGCTCCGCGGCATGTGGGATCCTCCTGGACCAGGGCACAAACCCGTGTCTCCTGCATCGGCAGGCGGATTCTCAACCACTGTGCCACCAGGGAAGCCCAGTACTGGCTTTTAATACCAATTTAACCATCAGTTGAAACCAGCCCAGATTGTACTATTCACTTGGATTCTGCCTTTGTGGACCTACAGGAGATAGAGGCGGAGGGAGAATGAGAGGATGAGAGAGAATGGATGGATTTGTGTGTGGTTAAGTGGTAATCATTTAGCAACCATGAAGGTAGGGCATGGGTTCTTGCCTTTTACTTTGCATCAGAATCAACAGAGAGTGTGTTTAAAATGCGAAGTCCTGGACCCTCTCACAGAGATTCTGATTCAGGCAATCTGGGAAACGTTCAGGACTGCATTTTTAACAAACTCTACTGGTAGACCACATTTTCTTTTCTTTTTTTTTTTAATTAACATCTTTATTGGAGTATAATTCCTTTGCAATGGTGTGTTAGTTTCTGCTTTGTAACAAAGTGAATCAGCTATACTTATACATATGTTCCCATATCTCTTCCCTCTTGCCTCTCCCTCCTTCCCACCCTCCCTATCCCACCCCTCTAGGTGGTCACAAAGCACTGAGCTGATCTCCCTGTGCTATGTGGCTGCTTCCCACTAGCTATCTATTTTACATTTGGTAGTGTATATATGTCCATGCCACTCTCTCACTTTGTCCCAGCTTACCCTTCCCCCTCCCTGTGTCCTCAAGTCCATTCTCTACGTCTGCGTCTTTATTCCTGTCCTGCCCCTAGGTTCTTCATAGCCATTTTTTTTCTTTAGATTCCATATATATGTATTAGCATATGGTATTTGTTTTTCTCTTTCTGACTTACTTCACTCTGTATGACAGACCCTAGGTCCATCCACCTCACTATAAATAACTCAATTTTGTTTCTTTTTATGGCTGAGTAACATTCCATTGTATATATGTGCCACATCTTCTTTATCCATTCATCTGTCACTGGACACTTAGGTTGCTTCCATGTCCTGGCTATTGTAAATAGAGCTGCAATGAGCATTGTGGTACATGACTCTTTTTTTTTTTTTTTAACATCTTTATTGGAGTATAATTGCTTTACAATGGTGTGTTCGTTTCTGCTTTATAACAAAGTGAATCAGTTATACATATACATATGTTCCCATATCTCTTCCCTCTTGCATCTCCCTCCCTCCCACCCTCCCTATCCCACCCTTCTAGCTGATCACACAGCACCAAGCTGATCTCCCTGTGCTATGCGGCTGCTTCCCACTATCTATTTTACATTTGGTAGTGTATATATGTCCATATATACACTACCACTCTCTCACTTTGCCCCAGCTTACCCTTCCCCCTCCCTGTATCCTCAAGTCCATTCTCTAGTAGGTCTGCATCTCTATTCCCTCATGACTCTTCTTGAATTACAGTTGTCTCAGGGTATATGCCCAGTAGTGGGATTACTGGGTTGCATACTTCTATTTTTAGTTTTTTAAGGTACCTCCATACTGTTCTCCATAATGGCTGTATCAATTTACATTCCCACCAACAGTGCAAGAGGGTTCCCTTTTCTCCACACCCTCTCCAGCATTTATTGTTTGTAGATTTTTTGATGATGGCCATTCTGACCAGTGTGAGGTGATACCTCATTGTAGTTTTGATTTGCATTTCTCTAATGATTAATGATGTTGAGCATCCTTTCATGTGTTTGTTGGCAATCTGTATATCTTCTTTGGAGAAATGTCTATTTAGGTCTTCTGCCCATTTTTGGATTGGGTTGTTTGTTTTTTTTAATATTGAGCTGCATGAGCTGCTTATAAATTTTGGAGATTAATCCTTTGTCAGTTGCTTCATTAGCAAATATTTTCTCCCCCACATTTTCTTTGAGAAAGTTTTAGGGACTTTAATTTTTATAATTCTCAGTTTCACAGTAATAGCATATTTCAAGGCTGGACCCATCTGAAATGGCTGTTATCTCAAACTATAGACTTTATTTCATGATAGTGTGTTCTTTAAATACCTCATATCTGAAAATTAAAATGAAAGCAAGTGAGATGTAGGTTTCACCGTTTTCTGGGTTGGTCAGAAGCACCCAGCAAGTGTACTGTATTGTGTTTTAGGTTGTAAATGGGGTTGTAAAGGATCTATGAGATAGGAATTTTGAGAAAGGAAAGGAATAAATGGGTGACTCGACCTCTATCTTTGTCTGCCTGATCCACCTTCAGGTGTTGGAAGGATGAGATTCAATTTGATTACAGAAGAGCAGCTGAGCCCCCTGGATGGGCTTTTCAGCCGGGATGATTTGAACTATATTTAAGAGAATTTCTAGCGAGCAACCTGCCCAAGGACTTCATGGCTGGCCTTGGAAGGAAGTGAGCTTCCTGTCGTTGGAAGTGTTCCAGCAGATACTGGAGAATGTAGATGAGATGAAAGCATTGGGGAAGAGGTAGAACTAGATGAACTCAGCAGTTTCCTTCCAATTGTGAGATGCTACTTATTTCATGAACAGCACACTTAAAAGTTTTAGGATGCTATACAAGAATCCAAGGCGAAAATAAGACTAGGTAAACTATATAGTTGGTCAATGGATTACACACCTCTCTCTCTCTCAGGCTCACAAATGATAAATGCCAGGCTGGTTTTGGGATGCCTTTGAAGTTTATTATTTGCAGGTGTAGAAGCTCTTAGTTTTAGCTTGTAATGTTTCGAGACATGAAGTGCTCTCTTGAACTGTCTTTGATGATTTGATGTTTATACATCGGTTCTGCTGTGAATTTGGAAGACACTGCAGAATCACTCTTTTAAAGATCAGAGGATGGCTGGATAGAATAAATTAAAGGTTTTTCTCCTGATATTTTGTAGATTCTTGTTCTTTGCCTGGGGGTCTGCCTTCGGAGATCTGCTTATGGAAACTGGGAGTCATGGCAATTTATGTGAACTCATGAGCCAATGTGAGGTTTTCCTATCATTAGCTAGTAAGATATATTTAAAGTCACATACAAGTATGCTGCCTATGGTCTGAATTTTTATTCCTGAATAAATTAGAGATTGAAATATGCGGTTTCTAGTTCAAGGATATTGTACATAAACACACAAATCATGTATCTGATGTGGATTTTGATGTCATGAAAGAGAAGTGGCAGCAGCCAGATATTATTAGCTTTTCCCCCTTTTTCTTTGTTGCATCGGTCATCTGCCGTTATGTTGAAAGGCCGTAGTAAATGTTGACTTTCTTCCTCTAACTGCCAATAATTATAAATTTTGAAGTGTTTTTCAGGTAGGTGGTTTTAGCCCCTACCTATCTTTTTTCCTGGTTCTCTTGCTTTCACTGCTCTTGTTCCCAAGACTCAAAATTGAGGCCAGATGTGTGTCAACATTGAGAAACCCTGACTGGCTCTCTTGTTCTCTCCCTTCCTGATATTAACGCACGAAGGAAACTGCGACACCAGAGACGGCCACCATTAACATTCTTCTATTATTTCTGCCTGTGATTCCCCTGCAGTTTCTGTATGAGATCACATATTTTTGTTCTGTGCTTTAAAATTTTAACATTTATAGGCAACAGTTTCCCATAACATCATAAGTCTCTGAAAACATTATATATAAATATATGGATATGCAGCAGGTTTTAAATTTTGATTATTTTATTTTGGGGGGAGAGTTGAGTATTTTATTTTTATTTATTTATTGGCACATGATTTATAAAATTTTGATTATTTGAGTAAAATTATTTATTTATTTATTTTTGGCTGTGTCGGGTCTTCATTGCTGCACGTGGGCTTTCTCTAGTTGCAGTGAGCGGGGCTACTCTTAGTTGTGCCGCTCAGGCTTCTCATTGCAGTGGCTTCTCTTGTTGCAGAGCATGGGCTGTAGGTACACGAGCTTCAGTAGTTGTGGCATACGGGCTCAGTAGTTGTGGTTCGCGGGCTCTAGAGTGCAGGCTCAGTAGTTGTGGCACACGGGCTTAGTTGCTCCATGGCATGTGGGATCTTACTGGACTGGGTTTGAACCCATGTCCCCTTCATTGGCAGGTGGACTCTTAACCACTGTGCCACCAGGGAAGTCCCAGAATTTTGATGATTATTATTATTATTTCCTAATAAACCAGAACGATGTCTTTTTTATTAACAATACATAATATCATATCTAAATGTTTTCCTGTAAGAAAAGAAAAAGAAAGACGCAGTTTTTGAAGAAACACTCACGTGTTTGTGAAAAACTGGTAAGTAGAATTGCAATGTCCCTATTTTGCGGCCCTGTGATATTTATTTATTTATTTACATCTTTATTGGAGTATAATTGCTTTACAATGGTTTGTTAGTTTCTGCTTTATAACAAAGTGAATCAGTTATACATATACATATGTCCCCATATCTCTTCCCTCTTGCATCTCCGTCCCTCCCACCCTCCCTATCCCACCTCTCTAGGTGGTCACAAAGCACCAAGCTGATCTCCCTATGCTATGCGGCTGCTTCCCACTAGCTATCTGTTTTACATTTGGTAGTGTATATATGTCCATGCCACTCTCACTCTGCCCCAGCTTACCCTTCCCCCTCCCTGTATCCTCAAGTCCATTATCTAGTAGGTCTGCATCTTTATTCCCATCTTGCCCTTAGGTTCTTCATGACCATTTTTTTTTTTAGAGTCCATATATATGTGTCAGCATAGGGTATTTGTTTTTCTCTTTCTGACTTACTTCACTCTGTATGACAGTCTATAGGTCCATCCACTTCACTACAGATAACTGAGTTTCTTTCCTTTTTATGGCCGAGTAATATTCCATTGTATATATATGCCACATCTTCTTTATCCATTCATCTGTTGATGGACACTTCGGTTGCTTCCATGTCTTGGCTATTGTAAATAGAGCTGCAGTGAACATTTTGGTACATGACTCTTTTTTTTTTTTTTTTTTTTTTTTTTTTACATGACTCTTTTTGAATGATGGTTTTCTCAGAGTATATGCCCAGTAGTGGTATTGCTGGGTTATGGTACTTCTATTTTTAGTTTTTTAAGGAACGTCCATTATGTTCTCCATAGTGGCTGTATCAGTTTACATTCCCACCAACAGTGCAAGAGGGTTCCCTTTTCTCCACACCCTCTCCAGCATTTATTGTTTGTAGATTTTTTGATGATGGCCATTCTGACCAGTGTGAGATGATATCTCATTGTAGTTTTGATTTGCATTTCTCAAATGATAAATGATGGTGAGCATTCTTTCATGTGTCTGTTGGCAATCTGTATATCTTCTTTGGAGAAATGTCTATTTAGGTCTTCTGCCCATTTTTGGATTGGGTTGTTTGTTTTCTTAATACTGAGCTGCATGAGCTGCTTGTAAATTTTGGAAATTAATCCTTTGTCAGTTGCTTCATTTGCAAATATTTTCTCCCATTCTGATGGTTGTCTTTTTGTCTTGTGTATGGTTTCCTTTGCTGTGTAAAAGCTTTTAAGTTTCATTAGGTTACATTTTTTAATTTTTGTTTTTATTTCCATTGCTTTAGGAGGTGGGTCAAAAAGGATCTTGCTGTGATGTATGTCATAGAGTGTTCTGCCTAGGTTTTCCTCTAAGAGTTTGATGGTGTCTGGCCTTGAATTTAGGTCTTTAATCCATTTAGAGTTTATTTTTGTGTATGGTGTTAGGGAGTGTCCTAATTTCACTCTTTTCCATGTAGCTGTCCAGTTTTCCCAGCACAACTTATTGAAGAGGCTGTCTTTTCTCTATTGTATATTCTTGCCTCCTTTATCAAAGATAAGGTGACCATATGTGCATGAATTTATCTCTGGGCTTTCTATCCTGTTCCATTGATTTCTGTTTCTGTGCCAGTACCATACTCTCTTGATTACTGTAGCTTTGTAATATAGTCTGAAGTTAGGGAGCCTGATTGCTCCAGCTCTGTTTTTGTTTCTCAAGATTGCTTTGGCTATTTGGGGTCTTTTGTGTTTCCATACAAATTGTGAAATTTTTTGTTCTAGTTCTGTGAAAAATGCCATTGGTAGTTTGATAGGGATTGCATTGATTCTGTAGATTGCTTTGGGTAGCCGAGTCCTTTTCACAATGTTGATTCTTCCAATCCAAGAACATGGTATATCTCTCCATCTGTTTGTATCATCTTTAATTTCTTTCATCAGTGTCTTATAATTTTCTGCATATAGGTGTTTTGTCTCTTAGGTAGGTTTAGTCCTAGATATTTTATTCTTTTTGTTGCAGTGGTAAATGGGAGTGTTTTCTTAATGTTACTTGCAGATTTTTCATCGTTAGTGTATAGGAATGCAAGAGATTTCTGTGCATTAATTTTGTACCCTGCTACTTTATCAAATTCATTGATTAGCTCTAGTAGTTTTCTGGTAGCATCTTTAGGAACAGTGACAGCTTTACTTTTTCTTTTCCGATTTGGATTCCTTTTATTTCCTTTTCTTCTCTGTTTGCTGTGGCTAAAACTTCGAAAACTATGTTGAATAATAGTGGCGAGAGTGGCAGCCTTGTCTTTTTTCTGATCTTAGTGGAAATGGTTTCAGTTTTTCACCATTGAGGACGATGTTGGCTGTGGGTTTGTCATATATGGCCTTTATTATATTGAGGAAAGTTCCCTCTTTGCTTACTTTCTGGAGGATTTTTATCATAAAAGGGTGTTGAATTTTGTCGAAAGCTTTTTCTGTATCTGTTGAGATGATCATATGGTTCTTCTCCTTCAGTTTGTTAATATGGTGTATCACATTGATTGATTTGCATATATTGAAGAATCCTTGCATTCCTGGGATAAACCCCACTTGATCATAGTATATGATCCTTTTAATGTGCTGTTGGATTCTGCTTGCTAGTATTTTGTTCAGGATTTTTTCATCTGTTTTCATCAGTGATATTGACCTATACTTTTCTTCTTTTGTGACATCTTTGTCTGGTTTTGCTGTCAGGGTGATGGTAGCTTCATAGAATGAATTTGAGAGTGTTTCTCCCTTTGCAATTTTTTGGAAGAGTTTGAGAAGGATGGTTGTTAGCTCTTCTCTAAATGTTTGATAGAATCCACGTGTGAAGCCATCTGGTCTTGTACTTTTGTTTGTTGGAAGATTTTTAATTATGGTTTCAAAGTCATTACTTGTGATAGTAAATGCTTACTTAAAAAAATAAAAGTACTAGAGTATATATTGCTTTGTAGGTTTTTTTTGTGGTTTGGAGTTTTTAAACTTAGAAATGTATGAAATATTTTTTGTCAGTAAATGCACTATTCAGTTTGTTTTGGTGTGAATTTCTTTTTATTGATCTTGCTGTTTCCTGTATCTGAGGATTCATGTCTACCACCAGTTCTGGTTCATTTTTGTCCATAATTTCTTTGAGTAACACTTCTGACAGTTCTTTGGTTCTAGATCTCCATTTAGATGATTATGAGACCTTTTCAGTATCATTCCTGCCTCTGAACCTCACTTTCAAATTCTCATCTTGGTGCCTCTGTCCGCCATTCTGTGTAATTTTTTTTTTTTTTGTAGTAACATCTCATTTACTGATTTTCTCATCAGTTGCACTTAATCAGGTAGTTATCTCACACAGTGAGCTATGGTTTTCATTTCCAGAAACTCTGAATCTTTTTCAAATTCGTGTGGTCTTGAAAAATGTACCATTCCTTTACTATATCCTCTTTTATTGTAAAACATATTAAGCATTTTACTTTTATGGTCTGTATCTGATAATTCCATTATCTGTAGCCTTTGTAGGTCTGATTATGCTATTTGTTGTTTTTGATGACTCTGGTATGTGCTGACTTGCTTCCTCATGTGTTCTGTGATTTGTTTTTTTTTTTTTTTGGATGTGAGCTCATGTTTCTAGGAAGTTTTCCTCTAGTAATTGTTTGAGAACTTAAAGTGAAATACAAAGAACTTGTATTTGCTTCTACTGATGCCTTAAGGGCACTATCAACTCATGTCCACATCAGTTTAAATATCCCAGTTGAGTTTTTTGGTGGCCACAGCAGTTGTATGAATTCAGGCCCCCCGTGTATTAGGGGCAAATGTCTGGATAGAAATTCTCAGAGAAGGCACCTTCCTGCTTAGATCCAAATCTGAGACAGTCATGTTTCTTTATCCTCTCCCTATGTGACATGGGTCAGTACTTTTCCCCCTTTTTCACCTGTTGAGGGTGGGATGTCCCAGCTTTTTGATCTGACTTCCACTTCCCACTTGATTTCTGCTTGTGAAAGTCAAAACTAGAGGTCACGTGGGATTGGGATATAACTGGTTGCTAAGTTAAGTGTTCTTTTACCTTGACATAATTTGGCTTCTCAGGAGGTTCATTACTTTTTTGACCAACTTGGCTAAGCATTTAAAAAAGTAGGTAGGGGTGTGTGTGTGTGTGTGTGTGTGTGAGTGAGTGTGTGTGTACACGTTTACATATGTGTTCATACACCCAGCAGTTTTAGGTGTTTTTGTACTGGGAGGGTTTTCAGGGTATTTTGTCCTCAGTATTCCTGGAAAGGAAGTCTACAGTATGACTTTTTAATAGTAGGGCATAATTCATCCTTTGATTACTTTTTTGTTTACTTAAATAATCCTCTTCCTTGGGACCTTAAGGTTGCTTTCAATTTTTGTTGCAAAGGATATCCTCACATAGATATCTTAGCATAGATGGCTGATTATTTCCTCAAGATAAATGTCTTGAAGCAAAATTGCTAGGTCAAAGCTTATGCTTGTTTGGTTTTTGATAGATATGGCCAGAGTCATCCTGAAGTATGAGGAGAATTGCTCCACATTGAAACTCCTGAACACAGCACTTGAAAGTGCCATACTTCATTAACCACTGAGTGTTATAAATTTAAACAAATCATCAATGTATTGGGGGAGATGACATTTTATTTTTAAAATTCAGATTTCTTTGATCATTGGAGAGGTTAAGCACAACTTTTTCTTAGCATTGAATGTTTGTATTTCTCATAAATTTCCAGTTCATCTTTACAATCATTTTTCTACCGGGATGCTCATGAGTAGTTTTTTTTTATTCATTTAAATTATATACTTAATATATATATAATTCTTTTTAAAACTTTTGAGATATTAATAGCTTTTTATATAATGTAAGACATTTTTCCAGTGTACATTTCTTTATTCTTAAATATAAAGAGGCTTTAAATGTTTACATAGTCACCTTTATCAGTCTTTTAGGCTTTTTGCTTTGACATTATGCTAAAATAGCCTCCCCTACTCTAGGATTATAAAAATGTTTATTATGTTTTCCCTTAGGTCTGTTAAGGCTTTGTTTTTCATAGAAAATGTGTTTGTTTATGTAATGGGAAGATCTGTCTCTCACTTTATACCATTGTGGATTTCTTATTCAAGCTGCTTTGCCTGTGTTCCTGTTTGGAGGTATGATTTAGATAAAGCGAAATCATTTGGGAATTTCTTCATGTTGAGGCTGTAACTTTTGAAAATGGAATTGGCATGATATAGAATTGGTATGATACTGAATTGGGAATGTAGATGTTTATGCAGGCAATGGTGAACTCCAAATCCATGATGAAAAAAGCAGGTGAGTGTGTTAAGGAAGAAAGAACGAGTTAAGGGATGTGGTGAAGAAGAAGGTTAACTATAGGGCTTAACCATCACAGGGTCATCTTCCCACCCATCTGTGTGTGTTTTCTGTTGTCCTGATTGCTATTGGAAAAAGAATGTGTGGGATGGACCAGAAAGGCTCTTGAATTGGAAAAGCTGGGAAGACTTTTATTACCCACACTTTGTTTCTTGTGTGAAATGGCTTTTTGTATGCAGTGGGTGCTCAGTATTTGTTGCGTGAATGAATGAATGAATGGAGATTCCCTGGTTAGGAAATAGAGCTGTGTTTTAAATACTGTGTATTTTGGGGTAAACCAATTTTTTGGTTCATTTTTCATTTCTAGTGGTTCCTTGTCTGCCTTCATTTCTCCTTTTGTCCAACAAGCCTTTTATGAGGACTGTCTCTGTGCCAGGCACACTGAACATTAGGATACAAAGATAATTATGGTGCTGACTTTGTCCTCAGGGAGCTCAGAGTCCAGTAATTGTCTCACAAGTGAGTAGAGTTTAGTGTGATGAATGCTGTCTCTTATGTGCAAGGTGCCAGAGGGGGTGGCATATAGGAAGGCACGAGCAATGCACTGCTGCTGCTTATGTGTGTGTTAGGGGGTGACTTAGGAAGGAGGCTTCTGAGACTTGATAATGAAAGACTGAAGAATAAAGGAGAGTTCACCTTGTGGATAGGTGGTGGAAGAGGGCATTCTGATCATGAAAATAGAATATGAGAAGACATGAAATAATGTGGTGTTTTCCAGGAACTCCAGGTGGTTTGGTTGGTAAGTAATGGAAGACTTGCTCAGGCATGAGGCAGAGGCCACACCTCTTGTGGGGTGTTCCAAGGAGTCTGAAGTCTGCCTCTTCTCTGTTTCAATTGTTGTTAACAGTTGAAAGGATTTCCACAGTATTTTTATTTTTTGTTTTTTGTTTTGTTTCCAGTTAGATCATTATGGGAGGTTAAATTGGAGAGAGACAGAGAAGTGAATTCAGATTAGAGATAGAGACCTTTGCAGTTGTCCCAGGGAGCTGACCTGAACTAAGTGATTTCATTTCATTGAAAAGACAACAGGATTTAGTGACATGCTCAGCATAGGAAAATAAGTTGGGTCTGAGATAGTTTTGAATTGGGGTTTTTAAAATTATAGACAGGTCAATTTGAGTGTGGGAGAATGTTCTGGAATGGGGCTGCATATTTAAGAACCAAGAGCCTGCAAGTGTCTTTGGGATCCATTGGTATGAATAAGATGGCCTAGCGAGAGTGGGCAGAAATAGAAAAGGGTTAAGCAAAGGACTCTGGGGGTGCACCAACATTTCCGGATCCTTAGAGGAAGAAGATGCTGCAAAGAGGCCTGAGAGAACCAGCACAAAGTTGGATAAGAATCAAAGGAGTGTGGTGTTATGAGTAGGGCAAGTTTTAAAAGACACTGATTAACAATGTAATGAACATTTTGGTACATGACTCTTTTTGAATGATGGTTTTCTTAGGGTATATGCCCAGTAGTGGGATTGCTGGGTCATATGGTAGTTCTATTTGTAGTTTTTTAAGGAACCTCCATACTGTTCTCCATAGTGGCTGTATCAATTTACATTCCCACCAGCAGTGCAAGAGTGTTCCCTTTTCTCCACACCCTCTCCAGCATTTATTGTTTCTAGAAGATGTGGCACATATAAACAATGGAATATTACTCAGCCATAAAAAGAAATGAAGCTGAGTTATTTGTAGTGAGGTGGATTTACCTGGAGTCTGTCATACAGAGTGAAGTAAGTCAGAAGGAGAAAAACAAATACCGTATGCTAACACATATATATGGAATCTAAGAAAAAAAAATGTCATGAAGAGATTAGGGGTAGGATGGGAATAAAACACAGTCCTACTAGAGCATGGACTTGAGGATATGGGGAGGGGGAAGGGTAAGCTGTGACAAAGTGAGAGAGTGGCATGGACAAATATACACTACCAAATGTAAAATAGATAGCTAGTGGGAAGCAGCTGCATAGCACAGGGAGATCAGCTTGGTGCTTTGTGACCACCTAGAGGTGTGGGATAGGGAGGGTGGGAGGGAGGGAGACGCAAGAGGGAAGAGATATGGGAACATATGTATAACTGATTCACTTTGTTGTAAAGCAGAAAGTAGCACACACCATTGTAAAGCAATTATACTCCAGTAAAGATGTTAAAAAAAAACAAAACAAAAAAACAGTGTAAAATGCCACTAAAGAGTTAAGTAGTCAAGGACAGAGAAATGTGCTTATTTAGAGGAAAAGGATCTTTTCTCAAAATTTTGAGCAGTGAGGGCAGAAACCATGGTACATCATACAAGGATGCAAAAGCAGTGAGCACAGACTGTTCATTCAATATTCTTGGCCTTGAAAAGAGAGAGCGGGTGGGGGAGGGGCAAGGAGCTGGGGAAGAGGAAGGGGTAGTAGTTGGGGTCAAGGAGTATTTCTTTCTGTATTCTTTTTTAAATGGGAATCATAGCATGTTTTCATTCTGAGGCCTGGGAACTGAGGAGAGAACAAAGCTGAAGGTACAGAGAGGGAATAATTGAATGAAGCCAACTTTAGTTCTAAACTAGATGTGGCCAACTGGGGACAAGAATGGGTGGGAGAAATGTCTTACAGAGTCAGTGTTGGTCAGAATTCGTGACTGTTACTGTCATTGGAAGATACAGTTTTTCCAGGCAAGCATTTCACAAATGTTTATGGTCCCCAAAACTCTGGTAGCTGTCTATTGGGTGTATGCTACAGCCTTAATTATGTCCTTATGGAAAAATTAGCTGGGTGTTTTCCCCTAAGTCTGAATAGTTGGGATAACCTTTATTGGATCACTAATATGTATTTGACACTACTAACAGTGTAAGAATATTACATGTCCCTTGGAACAATGTTCAAAGGTGTATGTAAGTAAATTCAGTTACTTCTGGAGTATTGCTGCCCAGCCTACTTCTGGTTTCCCTTACATTCTTGTTTCTGTGAGCCACAAGAACCTCAAGTACAGTCAGGTTTGGGGGGATGATCACTGTGATACGTAGCTCCAGCGTCTTGCCTTCACTTCTATAAAGACTGGTTTATTTTTCATGCTCCAGCTCTGTGGGATGGTGCTCTTGGGAAGGAAGGAAGCTCTTAACCTCACCAAGTTGCATGGGTACCCGGATGACGCCGCCCATTCTATGATTGTTGCCACCACTTTTTAGTTACTGAACCCCAAATAATTGTTCACCTTACTCGAAACCCCCCAGAACAGAAGGAAATTTTCTTTTCAAGTAGGAAAACTTTTTAAGGCATTTTCAGAGATGCCTGCATGTTTATAACTCTTTAAGTGCCAAAGATAGCCTTTCTGGGCTTCCCTGGTGGCGCAGTGGTTGAGAGTCCTCCTGCCGATGCAGGGGACGCGGGTTCGTGCCCCGGTCCGGGAAGATCCCACATGCCGCCGAGCGGCTGGGCCCGTGAGCCATGGCCGCTGAGCCTGCGCGTCCGGAGCCTGTGCTCCGCAATGGGAGAGGCCACAGCAGTGAGAGGCCCGCATACCAGGAAAAAAAAAAAAAGATAGCCTTTCTTTTTCAATTTGTAGTACACCCTCCATTTAGCAAATTACATTAGGTTTCCCCAGAGGATATGCTCTGGGATGATTTGTGTGCCACCATGCTGGTCTCACTCTTGCCAGCCTTTTTCTTAACAAGCACTTGTGTGCACCTATAAGCTCTCTCCTACCTTGGGGTGTTCTGGGTTGCCTACTAAAGTCCAGGGATTGAGGCAGCCATAGTCTGTCCTCTGTTTGAGAATGGATGTCTGTGGTTTAAATACTTTCCTATTGAATCCCAGGATTTAGGGATTTCCATTCTAAATGACCTGGATTCCTAGAGTTCCTGATCTGGGTATGCAAATTAGCCTTCTTATAACCAGCACTTCTTTATTTTAAAGAGATGTTGCACACCCCTAATACTTTAGAGTTTGGATGGACCACATATTTCTAGAGCCTGTCCTTTGTATCCCTCTTTTACTGATGGTTTTAATTTCTCTGTTCTTTTAGCCTTGGCAAGAAAAATCCTATCCTTATTTGTGGCTTTAGATCCTCTAGTTTTTTTTTTTTTTTTTTTTGAGGTACGCGGGCCTCTCACTGTTGTGGCCTCTCCCATTGCGGAGCACAGGCTCCGGACGCGCAGGCTCAGCAGCCATGGCTCACGGGCCCAGCCGCTCTGCGGCATGTGGGATCTTCCCGGACCGGGGCACGAACCCGTGTCGCCTGCATCGGCAGGCGGATTCTCAACCACTGCGCCACCAGGGAAGCCCATAGATCCTCTAGTTTATCTAACTTTGATTAGTGATGAGAATGCCTTCCTATCTAGCTCTCAGAAGACAATGGATATTGCTTTACAATCAGCCTCACTATACCCCACCCATTTTTTTTTACAATTTAATTGTTTTAATTGAGACAGAATTGACATATGTTAGTTTCAGGTGTACAACATAGTGGTTCAATATATGTATAATGATATAGTTTACTTTTTTTTTGCCTTTTTTTGCTTTTCAGCCAATTAAAAATTTTTTTTAATAACACGTCCTTTTATTTATTTATTTAATTTTTATTTTATATTGGAGTATAGTTGATTTACAATGTTGTTAGTTTCAGGTGTACAGCAAAATGATTCAGTTATGCATATACAGATATGCATTCTTTTTCAGATTCTTTCCCATATAGTTTATTACAGAATATTAAATAGAGTTCCTTGTGTCCTTGTTGGTTATCTATTTTATATATAGTAGTGTGTATATGTTAATCCCAAACTCCTAATTTATCCCTCCCCCCCTACTTTTACCCTTTGGTCATCATAAGTTTGTTTTTGAAGTCTGTGAGTCTGTTTTTCTTTTGCAAATAAGGTCATTTGTATCATTTTTTTAGATTCTGTCCCCACCCATTGTTAGTTTACATCATGTGACACTTCCTGATTTTAAAAGATGATAAATTCTTTCTGAAATATGTTCTTACTTGTTTCTGGTTTTGTGTGGTTAACTTTGACACGCAATGAGTATTGACTGGTAAAATTAACTGCTTATTTTACCTTACGTTAACTACAATACATATACATATTACCCCGATTTACTGTTTAGTGTGCAGAGTGATGTGGCTTAGAAATAAGTTTGAAAATTTATTTCTGAAGGGAATTTTCTGTGGAAGACATAATAGATGAATATGTAATTAGAACTCTGTTCCCTTTTAAGGAACATAGGACAGCTTAGCACTTCCATGTGTTTGATTTTAACGTATTAAAAGTTAGAAAACATGATGAACAAGAAGGGTTAATTATGAGCTTATTATAACTACTTGTCTTAATGCTTACATTGTTCTAGATGCATTTAGTTAGGTTTCATGCTGACTCCAAAATGACAGAACTCTCTGGAGACCCCATTTTGTAGAATGATGCTTCTTCCATTTTCATTGAAAAGTGACAAAACTTTTTTCCACTTCACAGTTTTTGTGGACAGTATGCCAGCACTGCCCAATAGAAACTTTTAGAGATGGAAATGTTCTATTTTTGCACTGTCCACATATGGCAAGTGACCGTCATATTGGACAGTGCAGGCTTTGACTTTGGCGTGAAAACCATCCCTCATTTGCTAGCTGTGTAGCTCCTAACTTGTCTCAGAGAGCTTATTCTTCTGGGCAGACACAGCTGCACAACAAGGCACACATCTGGGCAAGTGGTCCAGCGCTTGCTGGATTCCAGCCCTGCCTCTCCCACTTAGTCACATGCCCTTGTGCAGTGACAAGGACCATCCCCCTGACTACCCCTAGGCTCTGCACCTTGACTGCTAAAACAAGAGAAAACCCTGGCCCCATTTCGCCAAGAAGTCTCCCCAGTCAAAGTGGGGCACATTCTTTCCTGAGTTACAAATCAATGCTGAGAGGCTTGGCTCACAAGGAAAATTGTCGTGTTAGAATTCTTCCTCTACCCAAATCTTTTAGAACTGGATTTCTGTTCTCCTGTATTCAGGAGGCCACGAACCAGCCAGTGGATTATTTATTGTACTTACTGACTTATGAAAAAACTTCTTAGCACAGAACTTCTGAAAGTGATGGGAGAAAGGGATAATAGTGGATCGCTGTCTGGTCGAAAGCAGAGCTGCATGGTATGGAGCTGGTCCATGCTGTTCTCTTTGGTCCCCACCCCTTTTTCTGGAAAATGAGATAGAGTTGGGGAGGTCTGACCCTTCTAACTTACTTCTCCCTGTTCGTTTTCAGCAAGCAAGGCATTCATTGGACACTGATTGTTTTTAATTCAGCTCCACCTTCACCGCACTTAATAGATATTACACTGTACTTAGTGTACATTATTCCCACGTTCTTATAAATGGCTGGCTGCTCTTCTTGGTTTCAGAACCAATTTTGAGTTTTTGCCTTTTTGTCTTTACGTGTATTTTAACTGGAAATTGGGTGGGGACAGTCAGGGAATTTGGGCTAATGTCATCTTTATTCAGAAGTCAGTTTATGACCATTTACAGTATGAGTTATTTAATCACAGCTTTTGATTGTAAGGAAATGCCTCTAGTCGAACTGGCTGATCTCAAAGATTTTGGACGTTAATGTTTCTTAAGAGGATTGACACAGCCGCACTGAGAGTCACGTGGTATATAGGAATTACCTTTTGACAGATCAAATTCCATTTCCAAATGATATAAAACCTATCTGTGTCCTCTGCCTTCTTTCAAATTTATAATTTAAGAGCTTAAAAAAAACCTCTGTATGAGTTAGATATTGCCTTTCCAGTAGAGCTATAATATGATCTTATGCTCATGAATAGGAAATGAATTTAAGAAACCTCAGATGTGTTGTCCAGTCCCTTTTAAAAGGAGAGCTTGCTGTGGACGTCGTCAGAACTAAAGCCGTTGCTTTTGGCAGACACCCTTCACCATTCAGATGGAGACATTAAATAGCTCCACTCCACAGGCCGCTTCATATGATGTGGTGGGTACATTGCAGCTCTTTTATTCTTATGGACACACACTGGGATCAAGTCCTGCTCAAAAACAGCTTGTTCTTAGTGGCTTCGCTAAGTGTGTTTTTAAAAAAGTATCCAAGGTTTATGAATATTTCTACCTGCCCTGCATTTTTCTGTGGTGTTTCAGTTAAAGTCTTTATTGAATAATCCAAAACCTCCTTCCTAAGAAAATTCCTGGCTATCCTATCATTGAATAGGTGAAATGACCCTCAATTCGGATTATAATCTAATTTATTTTGTTTGTTAAGGAAAACTCCAAATGCCTGGTATCCAAAGCACATGAGGGGACTTCCCTGGTGGTCCCGTGGTAAAGAATCCCCTTCCAGTGCAGGGGGATGTGGGTTCAATCCCCGGTCTGGGAACTAAGATCCCACGTGCTGCGGGGCAACTAAGCCCGCACGCCACAACTACTGAGCTTGCATGCCTCAGTGAGAGAGGCCGCGTGCCACAAACTGCAGAGCCCACAGGCTGTGGAGCCCGTGCGCCACAATGAAGAACCTGCGCCGCAGCGAAAGATCCTGCGTGACTCAACGAAGATCCCGCATGCTGCAGCTAAGACCTGACTGCAGCCAAAAAAGGAAGGGAGCGGGGAGGGAGGGAGGGAGGGCAGAAGGGAATTAAAAAAACCCCCGAAACACGTGGAAGTGGTTTTTGGTTAATAGTACTCACTGCTTACACTTCAGACACTTATCAGAGACTTCAGTCTTGAATTATCTACTTTGCAATCCTATCAAAGACCATTGGAGGCAAGCGGTATATTAAATGGACAGTCCGGTGAGTGGTTCTCAAAGCGTGGTCCCGGGACCCGCAGCACCAGCATCACTTGACAACCCGTTAGTAAGTGCAAATTCTCAGGCTCATCCCAGACCTACTGCAACAGAAACTCAGGGGATGGAGCCCAGCCATTGATGCTGGAACGAGTCCTCCAGTGAATTCTGGATGCTGCATGCTACAGTTTGAGAATTACTGGTCTTATGCAGGAGTTAACACATCTGGCTTTCAGCCTAGGCTCACTTTGAACAGTTGTTAAAATACCCTTTCTTGGTTCCCACCTGTACAGTGTCTGATTCAGTAGGCCTCAGGTAGGGCCCAGGAATCAGTGTTTTTATATTCTGTGGCAAAGCCTGCTTTGGGAACCTCTGCTCTCACTTTGTGTCATATTACATTAGTCAGTAGCTTTACGTGAAGAATACAATACTTTGGTTCCTATGTAAATGTCCTTATAGAACTCTGATTTAAGACAATGGCATGTGATCAGAGGTTGCTTCAGAATTACTTAAGGAGACTTTAAAAATACAGGAGACTGGGTTCTACTATATCAAGAGATCTGGTTAGGGGTGAGAAGTATTTGTTTTTGTGTATGTTTTGTGTTTAAGTTCATGGGTGAAATGCCCATGTATTTTCGTCTTCGGATTTCATTGAGAATTGATAGAAGAAATCATCATATTAATATTTCTGTGCATTTTGTTCTGTATGAGAACTGTTACTAGTATTTAGTAGAAGAGAATTGTCCCTCTCTCCTGATAGTTAATGTGCAACTCTTCTGTTTTCTTTTGCTTTGGTTAACAGAGAGATCAGAGTAAAATTTTGCACAAAATTTTGAAATAATGTATTTCCATTGCCCACTTCAGTCCATGACTCTTATTCTTTTTTCCCCAGTTTTATTGAGATATTATTGACATACTGTGTAAGCGTAAGGTGTACAGCATGATGATCAGATACACATGTAGATTTTTGCAAAATGATTCCTACAATAAGGTTGGTTAACACATCCATCATCTCAAAAAATCAACTTTTTTAGGGGGTGGTGATAACATTTAAGATCTTCTTTCAACAACTTTCAAGTATATAATATAGTATATATATTAATTATCATCTGTACATAAGATCCCCGGAACTTATTCATCTCATAACTAGAAGTTTGTACCCTTTGACCAATATCTCCCCATTTCCCCCACCCCCTAGCCACTGATAACCACTATTCTACTATTTCTATGAGTTTGATTTTTTTTAATTAAAAAAAATTTTTAGTGGAATTTCCATTTTATTCCCATTTTTTTTAGTTTTTAAAATAACGGCTTTATTGAGATATATATCATATACCATAAAATTTACCCCTTAAAAGTGTATGTTTCAGTGGTTTTTAGTATATTTACAGAGATGTGCAACCATCACCATCATCTAATTTTAGACCATTTTCATTATCAAAAGAAACTGCATGCCCAATAGCAGTCAACTCCCATTTTCCCCTCCCACCAGCCCCTGATGACTGTTAATCTGTATCTATGGATTTACCTATTGTGGGTGAGTTCACTTTTTTAGATTTCATACATAAGTGAGATCTTATAGTATTTCGTCTTTTTCTTTCTGACTTATTTCACTTTGCAATGCATTCTAGGTTCATCTATGTTGTGGCAAATGGCAGGATCTCTTTCTCTTTTATGGTTGAATAATATTCCATTGTATATATGTCATACATATACACCATATTTTCTTTATCAATTTATCCATTGATACACACTTAGGTTGCTTCCATGTCTTGGTTATTGTAAATACTGCTGCAGGGAACATGGGGGTATGGTTATCTCTTTGAGATAGTGATTTTATTTCCTTTGGATATATACCCAGAAGTAGGATTGGTGGATCATATGGTAGTTCTATTTTTAATTTTTTGAGGAAACTTCATACTGTTTTCTGTAGTGGCTGAACCAATTTACATTCCCGTCAACAGTGTACAAGGGTTCTTTTTTCTCCACAATGTTGCCAACACTTGTCTCTTTTTGATAATAGCTATTCTAAGGGGTGTGAGTTGATATATCATAGTGGTTTTGATTTTCATTTTTCTGATGATTAGTGGTGAACATTTTTCATATATGTTGGCCATTTGCATGCCTTCTGTGGAAAATGTCTATTCAAGGCCTTTGCCCATTCATTGTTAATTGAATTGTTTGTTGTTTTGCCATTGTTGTATGGGTTCCTTATATATTTCGAATATTAACCCCTGACCCATATAGATGGTTTGCAACTTTTTCTCCCATTCCATGGATTGCCTTTTCATTTTGTTGATGGTTTCATTCGATATGTGAAAGTTTTTAGTTTGATATAGTCCCACTTGTTTTTGTTTTTATTGTTTGTGCTTTTGGTGCTATATCTAAACTATCATTGCCAAGATCAATGTCCAGGAACTTCTTCCCTATGTTTTTTTCTAGTAGTTTTATAGTTTTGGGTCTTTGCTTATTTGTACATACAGTGTCATATCATTTGCAAATATTTTTCTTTATCCATTCATCTGCTGATGGATACTTAGTTTGCTTCCGCATCTTAGCTATTATAAATAGTGCTGCTATGAACAGTGGGGTGCATGTATCTTTTCAAACTACTGTTTTCATTTTTCCTACAAGTATACCCAGGAGTGGAATTGCTAGATCATATGGTAGTTCTTTTGATAGCTTTCTGAGGAACCTCCATATTGTTTAATACAGTGGCTGCACCAGTTTACATTCCCACCAACAGTTGTACAAGAGTTCCCTTTTCTCCACATCCTCACCAACATTTGTTATTTGTATTTTGATGATAGCCATTCTGACAAGTGTGAGGTGATATCTCGTTGTTTTGATTTGTATTTCTCTAATAATTAACGATGTTGAGCATCTTTTCATGTGCCTAGTCACCATCTGTATGTTTTCTTTGGAAAAATGTCTCTTCAGGTCTTTTGCCCATTTTTTGACTGGGTTGTTTGTTTTTTGATATTGAGCTGTATGAACTGTTTATATTTATGTATTTTGGACATTAACCCCTTATTGGTAGTATCATTTACAAATATTTTCTCCTATTCTGTAGGTTGTCTTTATTTTTGTCAGTGGTTTCCTTTTCTGTTCAAAAGCATTTAAGTTTAATTAGGTCCCATAGAGAACAGACTGGTGGTTGCCAAGGACGGGGGGCGGTTGGGAGAGGGTTGGATTGGGAGTTTGGGATTAGCAGATGCAAACTGGTATATGTAGAATGGGTAAACAACAAGGTACTACTATATAACACAGGGAACTATATTCAATATCCTGTGATAAACCATAATGGAAAAGAATATGAAAAGGAATGTATATGTATGTATAACTGAGTCACTTTGCTGTACAGCAGTAATTAACACAACATTGTAATTCAACTATACTTCAATAAAAAATAAATTTAAAAAAGAAAAGTTTAATTAGGTCCCATTTG
Organism: Kogia breviceps; assembly: GCF_026419965.1. Classification (NCBI taxonomy): domain Eukaryota; kingdom Metazoa; phylum Chordata; class Mammalia; order Artiodactyla; family Physeteridae; genus Kogia; species Kogia breviceps. The sequence goes on from NC_081317.1 coordinate 22,323,131, forward strand.
TTTATTCTTGCTTTTATATCTTTTGCCTTAGGAAATGGATCCAAAAATTATTGCAACAATTTACGTCAAACAGTGTTCTGTCTAAGTTCTCCTCTAGGCATTTTATGGTTTCAGGGCTTACATTTAGGTCTTTAATCCATTTTGAGTTTATTTTTGTATATGGTGTGAGGAAATGTTCTAATTTCATTGTTTTACATGTAGCTGTTCAGTTTTCCTAGCACCACTTATTGAAGAGACTGTCTTTTCTCCATTGTGTACTCTTGCCTCCTGTGTCTTAGATTAATTGACCATAGGTACATGGGTTCATTTGTGGGCTCTTTCTTCAGTTCCATTGATCTATGTGTCTGTTTTTGTGCCAGTACCATGCTGTTTTGATTACTGTAGCTTTGTAGTATAATCTGAAGTCTGGGAGCCTGATACCTCCAGCGTTGTTCTTTTTTCTTAAGATTGTTTTGGCAATTTGGGGTCTTTTGTGGTTCAGTATGAATTTTAGGATTATTCTAGTTCTGTGAAAAATGTCCTGGGCATTTTGATAGGGATTGCATTAAATCTGTAGATTGTTTTGGGTAGCATAGCCATTTAACAATATTAATTCTTCCAGTCCAAGAGCTTTCCATTTCTTTGTGTCATCTTCAGTTTCCTTTGTCAGGATTTTATAGTTTTCAGAGTATAGATCTTTCACCTTCTTGGTTAAGTTTATTCCTAGATATTTTAATCTTTTGATGTGATTTTAAACAAGATTGTTTCTTAACTTTCTCTTTCTGAGAGTTAATTATTATAGAAAAGCAGCAGATTTGTGCACATTAATCTTGTATCCTGCAACTTTGCTGAATTCATTTATTCTAATAATTTTTCAGTGGAGACTTTAGGATTTTCTATATAAGTTATCATGTCATCTACAAATAGTTACAGTTTCACTTCTTCCCTTCCAATTTGGATGCCTTTTATTTTTCTTGTCTGATTCCTGTGGCTAGGACTTATAATACTATGTTAAATAGAAGTGATAAGAGTGGGCATCTTGTCTTGTTCCTGAATTTAGAGGAAAGACTTTCAACTTTCCACTGTTGAATATGATGTTAGCTGTGGGTTTATCATAAATGGCCTTCATTATGTTGAGATATGTTTCCTCTGTACCCACTTTGATGAGAGTTTGTGCCATGAATGGATGTTGTATTTTATCAGATGCTTTTTTGGCATCTATTGAAATGATCATATGATTTTTATCATTACTTTTGTTAGGGTGGTGTATCACACTGACTGATTTGCAAATGTTGAACCGTCCTGTGTCCCTTTAATAAATTCAACTTGATCATGGTGTATGATCCTTTTTATATATTGTTGGATTTGGTTTGCTAATATTTTCTTGAAGATTTTTGCATCTGTATTCATCAAAGATATTGGCCTGTAATTTTCTTTTTTTTGTATTGCCTTTGTCTGATTTTGATATAAGGGTAATGGTATGGCCTGGTAGAATTAATTTGAGAGTGTTCTATTCTCTTCAGTTTTTTGTAATCATTTGAGAAGGATAAGTATTAGTTCTTCTTTATATATTTGATAAAATTCCCCTGTGAAGCCATGTGGTTCTGGATTTTGTTTCCTGGGAGGTTTTTTTTTCTTTTTATTACAAGTTCAATTTCACTTTTAGTGATAGGTCTGTTCAGGTTGTCTGTTCATTCCTTCTTGATTCAGCCTTGGCAGGTTGTATTGAGTATGTTGCTAGGAATTTGTCCATTTCTTCTAGGTTGCCCAATTGGTTGGCATATCACTGTTATAGTGTTCTCTTATGATTGTTGTATCTCTGTGGTATTGGTTCTTATTTCTTCTCTTCCGTTTCTTATTTTGCTTTTTTGGGTCGTTGCTCTTTTCTTCTTGGTGAGCCTGGCTAGAGGTTTGTTGATCTTGTTTTTCCTTTCAAAAAAACAGCTCTTGGTTTTATTGATCTGTTGTATTGTTTTTTGATATGTTTTATTTATTTCCTCTCTGATCTTTATTATTTTCTTCCTTCTGCTGAATTTGGGCTTTATTTGTCCGTTTTCTAATTCCTTTATGTGGTAGGTTAGGTTGTTTATTTGAGATTTTTCTTGTTTCTTGAGAAAAGTCTGTATCATTGTAAACTTTCCTCTTAGGGCTGCTTTTGCTGCATCCCATAGATTTTGGAGTGTTGTGTTTCCATTTTCATTTGTCTTGAGGTATTTTCTGATTTCCTCTTTGATTTCTACATTGACCCATTGTTTTTGTTTTTGTTTTTAAAAATTATTTATTTATTTATTTATTTATTTATTTTTGGCTGTGTTGGGTCTTTGTTTCTGTGTGTGGGCTTTCTCTACTTGCAGCGAGTGGGGGCCACTCTTCATTGCGGTGCGCGGGCCTCCCACTGTCGCAGCCTTTCTTATTGAGGAGCACAAGCTCCAGATGTGCAGGCTCAGTAGTTGTGGCTTACAGGCCTAGTTGCTCCGTGGCATGTGGGATCTTCCCAGAACAGGGCTCGAACCCGTGTCCCCTGCATTGGCAGGCAGATTCTCAACCACTGCGCCACCAGGGAAGCCCAACCCATTGGTTTTTTAGTAGCACTTTGTTTAGTCTCCACGTGTTTGTTCTTTCTCCATTTTTCCTTCTGTAGTTGCTTTCTAGTTTCATTCTGTTGTGGTTGGAAAAAATGATTGATATTTCTATTCTCTTAAATTTGTTGAGACTTGTTTTGTGGCCTAGCATGTGATTTATCCTGGAGAATGGTTAATGTGCACTTGAAAAGAATGTGTGTTCTGTTGTTTTTGGATATAATGTCCTGCAGATATCTGTTAAGTCCAACTGGATTTATCGTCTCTTTTAAGACCACTGTTGCCTTATTAATTTTCTGTCTGGATGATCTCTCCATTGATGTGAGTGGGGTGTTCTCACCTACTATTATTGTATTGTTGTCAATTTATCCCTTTATGTTTGTTAGTATTTGCTTTATATATGTAGGTGCTTTTGCATTGGGTGCATATATGTTAATGAGTATAACATCCTCTTCCTGTACTGATTTCTTATATAATCGCCTTCTTTGTCTTTTGTTATAGCCTTTGTTTTAAAGTCTGTTTTATCGGAATGAGTTTTGTTGTCCTTGCTTTCTTGTCATTTATGTTTGCATGCAACATCTTTTTCCATTACTGCACTTTCAGTCCATATATGTCTTTAGCCCCGAAGTGAGTCTCTTGTAGGCAGCGTGTAGAAGGGTCTTGTTTTTTTTTTTTTAATAAATTTATTTATTTATTTTTGGCTGTGTTGAGTCTTCATTGCTGCATGTGGGCTTTTCTCTAGTTGTGGCAAGTGGGGGCAACTCTTCATTGCAGTGTGCGGGCTTCTCATTGCAGTGGCTTCTCTTGTTGCAGAGCACAGGCTCTAGATGCGTGGGCTTCAGTAGTTGTGGCACGCAGGCTCAGTAGTTGTGGCTTGCAGTCTCTAGAGTGCAGGCTTAGTAGTTGTGGCACATGGGCTTAGTTGCTCTGTGGCATATGGGATCTTCCTGGACCAGGGCTTGAACCCGTGTCTCCTGTATTGACAGGCAGATTCTTAACCACTGTGCCACCAGGGAAGCCTGGCTCTTGTTTTTTTATTCAGTTGTCGCCCTGTGTCTTTTGACTGGCGTATTTAGTCCATTGACATTTAAAGTAATTATTGATAGGTATGTACTTATTGCCATTTTAGTACTTGTTTTCCAGTTGTTTTTGTAGTTCTTCTCTGTTCATTTTGTTTTCTTTTTCTCTTGTAATTTGATGGTTTGCTTTACTAGTATGTTTGTGTTCCTTCCTTTTTGGTTTTTTATATCTATTGTAGATTTTTTTTTTTTTTTTTTTTTTTTTTGCGGTACACAGGCCTCTCACTGTTGTGGGCTCTCCTGTTGTGGAGCACAGGCTCCGGATGCGCAGGCTCAGCGGCCATGGCTCATGGGCCCAGCCGCTCCACAGCATGTGGATCCTCCCGGACCAGGGCACGAACCCATGTCTGCTGCATCGGCAGGTGGACTCTCAACCACTGCGCCACCAGGGAAGCCCTGTTGTAGATTTTTGATTTGTGGTTACCATGATGTTCATATATGTTTACCTGTAACTGTATCTACTTGCTTTAAACTGGTAGTCATTTAAGTTCAAGCGCATTCTAAGAGATCTACATTTTTTTTACTCCGCTCCCCCCAATTTTGTGTTTTTGATGTCCTATTTTACGTCTCCGTGCTTGTCCTTTTACTGTTTATCGCGGTTGTAGTTGCTTTTACAGTTTTTTTGTGTTTTAATCCATGTACTGGCTTATTTATGTGGTTGATCCTTAATCCTTACCATATATTTGCCTCTTCTAGTGGGGTTTTCCCTTTCTTGTGGATTCTTTCTTTTCCATTTAGAGAAGACACATCAACATTTCTTTCAGGGTAGGTTTATTATTAATGAACTCTTCTAGTTTTTGCTTCTCTGAGAAGTTCCTTATCTCTCCTTCTATTCTAAATGATAATCTTGTTGGGTACAGTGTTCCAGGTTTCAAGTTTTTCCCTTTCAGCGCTTTGAATATGTTATGCCACTTCCATCTGGCCTGCAAATTTTCTGCAGAGAAATCAGCTGATAGCCTTATGGGGATTCCCTTGTATATGACTTTTTTTTTTTTTTTTTTCTCTTGCTGCCTTTAGAATTCTCTCTTTAACTTTTGCCATTTTATTTATGATATGTCCTGGTGTGGGTCTGTTTTCATCTTGTTTTGGACCCTCTGTGCTTCCCATACCTGGATATCATTTTCCTTCTTCAGGTTTGGGAAGTTTTCAGCCATAATTGCCTCAAATACATTTTTTGATCCCCTTCTCTCCTTTTTCTGGAACCCCTATAATGTGAATGTTGGAACACTTAATGTTATCCCAGAGATCTCTTAAATTGCTTTCATTTTTAAAAATTTGTTTTTCTTTCTGACTTTCTGATTGGGTGGTTTCCATTATTCCATCTTCCAGATCACTTATGCATTCTTCTGTATCACTTAGTCTGCTATTCATTCCTTCTAGTGTGTTTTTTATTTCAGCTATTGAATCATAAATTTCTGATTGGGTCTTTTTAATATATTCTAGTTTCTTATTCAGTGTTTAAGTCAGTTCTTTTTCCTAATTCAGTTAACGTTTTTTGTTAGCAGTGTTTTGAATTATTTATCTGGTAAATTGTTTATTTCTATTTCATTATTTTTTCAGGGGTTTTCTTTTCCTTTTTCAGTTGAGTAGTTCCTCTGCCTTTTCATTTTGCTAAACTTTCTCTGCCTCTATGAACTTAGATAAAACAGTTACCTATTGTGGTCTTGAAGGGGTGTTCTTATGTGGGAGCATCCCTATACAGACTGCTTTTAGCCAGTGCCTTTGGTGGGAGTGCTGGGTTTGACATGGATGCCATTCCCATCTTTCCTTAGGGTGTGCTGGCAGCTTTCACCTTTGTGGGGGTGGGGCTGCTGGAGTTGGAGGGGCTAGAGCTGGAGCCAGGTGTGAGGTGGGACTTCCTTTCTGCTGCTCAGTGGCTGTCACCGCCCTGTCAGGGGTGGGGGGGTCTGATCCCAAGTTGCTGGGGCAGAAGCCCTGAGGGTTGAGCTCATGTTGGCTCTGTTCCCTTTAAGTGTGTGTTTTCCCTTCTCCCTTCACTGGGACTTTGCCCCAGAAGAGGGAAGTGCTGAAGCAAGTGGGGCCTGTGCATAGACAGAGGTCTAATGTGTTGCCTCCATAGGTGGCTGTGGCTCTGCTCAGACACAGCCTCAGATGTGTGCCCCCTTTGTCTCTCATAGCCAATCATTCTCCCCTTCCTTTCCCACCCCTGCCCTGTTGTGGAACTACTCCACAGGGCTGGTGGGAACCTGTGTGGATTCTCAAGGAGTGTCAGAGAGTTAGCTGTGGTAGGGGGATGCCATCAGAGATCTGGGCAGCTCCTGAGGCACTACCTAGGTAAGCACATAGCTCATGCATGCTCCTTATGAGTGGAGTCCAGTCTTCTCCAGCCTTTCTGTCTGACTCAGTGGTCTTCCAACTAGCCAATGGGGCTTGTCTCCACTGTGTCGGACCCCAGGACTAGGATGCCCAGTCTCTGGCTTGACCTGCTGACTCCCCAGGGCAGGTGTCCACTTGTATAATCTCTCTTTTTCTCTGGGTCTCTTCCCAGGGGCACAGGTCCCAAGCTGATTGCTTTTCTTCCCTTCCTACTTGACTACTTTTGTATCTTTCTTACAGCCTTGGATGTATAGGAGTCCTTCTGCCAGTTTCCAGGTTTCAGTGAGAATTTTTCCACACGTAGATGTATTTTTGATGTGTTTGTGGGAGATGATGAGCTCTATGTCCTTTTACTCAGCCATCTTGATCTTGTTCCCCATACTGTTTTGATTACTATAGCTTTGTAATGAAGCTTGAAATCAGGAATTGTGATGCTTCCAGCTTTATTCTTCTTTCTCAGGATTGCTTTGGCTATGTGGGATCTTTTATGGTTCCATATCAATTTAGGATTGTTTGTTCTATTTCTGTGAAAAATGCCATTGGAATTTTGATTTGGATTGCATTGAATCTATAGATAGCTTTCGGTAGTATGGATATTGTAACAATATTCTTCTGATCCATGAGCACAAGATATCTTTCGATTTATTTGTATTTTCAGTTTTTCTCATCAGTCTCTTGTAATTTTCAGTGTACAGATCTTTCACTTCCTTTGTTAAATTTATTCCTAAGAATTTTATTATTTCAGATGCTATTATAAATGGGATTGTCTTTATTTTTCAGGTGTTCATTTTTAGAGTATAAAAACACAACAGATTTTTGTATGTTTATTTTTATATCATGCAACTTTACTGAATTAGTTTATTACACCTAACAGTTTTTTGATGGAATCTTTAGGGTTTTATATAGTTAAGATCACATCATCTGCAAACAACTTTACTGCTTCCTTTTGATTTGGATACCTTTTATTTTTATTGTCTAATTGCTCTGGTTAGGACTTCCAGGTCTGTGTTGAATAGGAGTGGTAAGAGTGGGTATCCTTGTCTTCTTCCTGATCTTGGTGGGAAAAATCTCACCCTTTTACCATTGAGTATGATATTAGCTGTCAGTTTGTCATATATAGCCTTTATTATGTTGAGGTACGTTCCTGCTATACCCAGTTTGTTTTGAGTTTTTATCATGAACGTATGTTGAATTTGTCAAATGCTTTTTCTGCATCTATTAAGAGGATCATATGATTTTTATCCTTTATTCTGTTAATGTGGTATATTACATTAATGGATTTTTATTATGTTGACCCATTCTTATATCCTAGAGATAAATCCCACTTGATCATGGTGTCTCATCCTTTTAACATGGTGTTCAATTTGGTTTGCTAGAATTTTGTTGAGAATTTTTGCATCTGTATTCATCAGGGATATTGGCCTTTAGTTTTCTTTTCTTGTAGTATCCTTATTTGGCTTTGGTATCAGGGTATGCTGGTCTTGTAAAATGAGTTTGGGAGTGTTCCCTCCTCTTCAGTTTTTTTGGGAGAGTTTGAGAAAGGTTGGTATTAATTCTTCTTTAAGTGTTGGGTAGAATTCACCAGTGAAACCTTCTGGTTCTAGTCTTTCCCTGTTGGGAGGTTTTGCTTTTTCAGTCTCCTTACTCATTATTGGTCTGTTCAATTTTTCTATTTCTTTATGATTCTGTCCTGGTGGATTGTATGTTTCTAGGAATTTATCCATTTCTTCTAGATCATCCAATTTGTTGGCTTGTAATTGTTCATAGTCATGACTCTTGTTCTTTTATAACCTCTTGTAACCTGGCTGAAACTAGTTTGGAGGTAAATGGGGTCCAGAAAATAAGTAAATGATGGAATATCTGCCTCTGCTTTGAAACGAGCTTCTTGTTTGGAGAAACTTTCCCAGCTCTTGGTCAGTATTTCTTTATGTCTCCTCCATTTGATGGATGCACTACAGTTATTGCCTGGCTGTGAAAGAGTTAATGTTTCCCATTACCAGGCACTGACATAGGCAGTAGGGGAAGTCTGGCTCATTTTGTTTCAAAATACACCATACCTCAAATAAGTACAAACAGCTGCAGTGTGGGATTGGGGCCAAAAGAAATCCGTGTGGTGCTCTGAGCTCCAACTGAGAGGAGTTCATGTAACATGGACCTGAGATCAGGCCCCAAAGCGAAACCATCAGGTCCCAGCAGGAGGAGAGTCCTTGCTTGTCGTCCTGGTCCCCTCCACAGCCACCGCCCAAAGAAACTGGTGTGGTTCCAGGTGACCTTTTCCTTTTCCCTCTGGACCCACTTCTCTGCAGAGGGTTTAACACTACATTCAGTTTCTTGGAGCCCAGAACTACAGTAGTGTAAAATGGAGACATCTTGGAACACAAAGCATTTATAGATATGTTGCCTGCTTATTTTATTTCCATGACTTGGCTTAAAATAGCAATCACACTAAGTCCGACCCTCCAGCACATTCTTCCTTTTCAAGCCCCAGTTCTTGGTCAGGTAGAAACTGCTGCAGCTGAGTCTGTTTGGTTGTTTCTTCATCTTCCAGATTTTTAAGGTAATATTAGTTTAGCAAAACCTTTTTTTTTTTTTTTTTCGGATCCCTTTTATAACCAGAATTTCATTTTTCATGTTATAGTGCCTTATCTTCTCTTTGGAGTGGCCATATAATCCCTTTCACACTGGTGAGAAATTTTCTGTATGACACCCTTCATTCTCCACATATTTGGATTTCCCCCTGTGATCTTCTGGACATTCAGGACAGCATCTTTCAGGCTGATGTTTAGATGGTTAGAAGTCTTTAAAGTGGCACCTCACAGCTGTTTTTAGGACTCCACTTGGTTTTTTTTTTTTTTTTTTTTGGTTGTTGTTGTTTTTGCAGTACGTGGGCCTCTCACTGTCGTGGCCTCTCCCGTTGCGGAGCACAGGCTCCGGACGCGCAGCGGCTCAGCGGCCATGGCTCACGGGCCCAGCCGCTCCGCGACATGTGGGATCTTCCCGGACCGGGGCACGAACCCGCGTCCCCCTGCATCGGCAGGCGGACCCTCAACCACTGCGCCACCAGGGAAGCCCTCCACTTGGTTTTTAGGTCACATCTCAGGCAGAGGGACTTGTGGCTACTTTGTGGTTTTATTATCTCCTCACAGTTTAAAAAAGGCTTATTTTCCTGTCTGTATTCTGATGCTTTTGTGATAAACAGCTTCAACAACAATTGAAAAAGATACCAGATACCCACTGTTACATTGAAAACCTTTTCATAAAAGGAAAACAGGAGTTTGAATACCATTCACTTGAAAGTTAGGGCGGAGCCCTTTTTTTGTTTATTTGTTATGGTTACTGAATTTTTGTGAACAGAGAAGAGTCATTTGATTCCCTTTGCTTCACATTCCTGATTGCTTCCACAGGGTGATATGTTTGAAATGTTGCTCACAGAATTGTTACATTAATGAATGAGGCCATCCTTTCCTTGTTGACCTCTCAAGTGGGCAAAAGCATGTATGTGAATTCTCAGGAAAACTACAGTCTTCACATAGCTTCAGCCCAGCTGGGAATAACTCATTCTCCAACACAATACTAGTTTTCTTTAGATTTCCCTCTATTACCTACTGTTTTAAAGAGGTATTTCCAAGAAGGACTTCACTGAAGAAAAGTGATATCTATTGTCACAGGAAAGGAAATGAAATTTCATTTTTTTCCCCCATGGTGAATTAGATACTAGGATTGTATTCAACAGGTTTGATTCCCCCCCCCGCCCCGCCCCGTTAAAACTTGGGGCAGGATCTATAAGTCTAGATTTAGGATATACACTGATTTTTTTTTTTTAAAGCTTTTAATCTCTGACTTAATTAGAAGTTAGTGAAGGAAACAAGGTTTCTTATTTGGCTCTTGAACTCTGAAAATAAACAAAAATTTAATATTTTTGAATAGGACACTGTGGGCCAAACAACATCTGGAAGGGATTATTCTCACTAGTTGGCAGAAGAAATTTCACAATCCACAGTCTCACAGAACATGGTACCTTGTCACATTTTCCCTATATCTGGGAAACAGAAGACATTCTTAGGACCACATTTGTGGGGTATCTACCCTTTTCTTTGCTCTGCATTGAATATAAATGCGTCTCTCTAATACTATAGTATTTCTTTAGCTTTTGGAAATACAGCAAAACTTGGTGGGATGTTGCTGCCTGCGCTGTTTACTGTGGTCCAGATTTCTCCTTTTTCAAAAGACCTATTTGACTTTCGGCAACATGCCTCTTATACTCTGCCATTTGTCTGAGACGTCTTTTCCTGTCTTGTAAAATCAGGCACATGTGTGTCTGGGATAGTCATGTAATTTGTAACAGTAACTTCTAACTAGATTAAAATTTTTTTTCTTTAAATTCAGTTTCTTCTTGTGTCCGTTTATTCTTATGGTTAGTAGTGACACAGGAACATTCTCTTCCAATTAAACACGTTTTTTTTTTTTTTAGATCATGGGGCTTCTCCTCCTCCCCCACTCCTCCTTTCTCAAACTTACAGAAAAGTTGCAAGTGCAGTACAAAAATGCAAAGAACCTTTTATCTTGCCAAGTCAATTAGGAGTGAATTACTGACATGATGTCCTAACACCCTCAAGTACTTTATAATGTATTTCCTAAAAACAAGGACGTTCTTCTACATAGTCACAAAACAATCATCAGAGTTCAGAAATTAACATCATTATTATACTGTCAGCTAATATTCAAATCCATTTAAGTTTTCCCCAGTTGTCTCAATAATACCCTTTATAGCAGAGGATTCATTTCAGAATCTTGCATTGTGTTAGCTGCTCGTGTCTCTTGTTAGTCTCTTTTAATATGGGGACAGTTTCTCAGTTTTTTTTCTTTTATGACCTTGATCTTTTAAAGATTATAGGGTGGTTATTTTGTAGAATGTTCCTCAATTTGGGTTTGACCCTTTTTTTTTTTTTAACTAAACTCAGATTTTGAAACTTTGACAGGAATATCACAAAAGTGATGCCATAGTCTTCTCGTTGCATCTTATCAGGTGGCATGCAATGTGTATTTGTCCCAATTTCTGGTGATGTTTACTTTGATCACTTGCTGAAGGTAGTGTCTTCCAGACTTCTCCACTGTAAAGTTACTGTTTTTCCTTTGTAAGTAATAAGAATTTTGTGGGAAAGTATTTGAGTCTGTGTAAATATCCTATTTCTTGTCAAACTTTTATTAGTTAATTTATATTATAATGAACTCAAAGATTCCTATTTTATTCAAAGTGTTATAAATCTGTTCTGTCATTTATTTTGAATCTCAAAAATGTCCATTTGAGGCCAGGGAGGGGCCCTTTAAGCTAATTTCCTTGTCTTTTTAACCTCTTCATAATTCTTTGAGTGCTCTCTTTCTTTCAGGCACAAGAAGATGTTCCAAGTCATTGTATACTTCCTTGGCCACAGCTCTGGACTCAGGCGTTTCTCCAAAGAGCCTGGTTCCTTTCAGTAGAGAATGGTATTTAGAGACCAAGATCTAAGTGCTAGGATACTCATAGTTATTGGGGTGCCACTACCCCCAGGCCTCTGACTTTGCATACACACACGTACACCCCACCACACACACTCTTAAACCTCTATTTTTATTTCTATAGCTTTTGAAAACCATGAGTCTGTATCTCTCTCTCTCCTCCTCTGCTGGATGCCCCTTTACCTTTTATGCTCTGACAAGTGCTCTCAGCTGCCTTCTCATGGGGACATCCTCCTTACCTCATTTAGCCTCTGACACTCTGCATTGGGCTGCCCTCACGTTGTTACAAATATACGTATATATTATAGTTAGTGCTCAGATTTTCTTATAAGCCAGTGTTTTCCTTTCAAGGAAAATATTCTTTAAATACTGTATTTTAAAAATCTATATCATAGCATTTTTCTTTATTATAAGACATGCTTTGTATTAATATTTTTTATCGAGGATGTACATGAAGTGCACATATTTTAAATGTACAGTTTGATTTGTTTTCATGTGTGTATATACTCTTGAAATCATCACCACCATCAAGATAATGAACATATCTACCACCCCTCAAATTTTCTCCTGTCCCTTTGAAGTCCTTCCTTCTGTTACCTTACCCTCCCCTCATATTTTCTGGCAATTACTGATCTGCTTTTGGTCACTATAAATTAGTTTGCTTTTTCTATAGTTTTATATAAATGGAATCATGTAGCTAATGCTGTGTTTCGTTTGGCTTCTTTCACTCAGTGTAATTATTCTGAGATTGGTACATGCTTTTGTGTCTATAACTAGTTCATTTATTTTTATTGCTGAGTAAGTAATTCCACTGTATGGACGTTACAGCAGTTTATCTGTTTGTTTGTGAATTGACATTTGAGCTGTTTCCAGGTTTTGGCTATTAAAGATAAAGCTACTGTAAACATTTGTGCTCAAGTCTTTGTGCTGACATACTTTCTTTACTCTTGAGTAAATACCTAGGAGTGAAATGGCTTGATTGGATAGTAAGTACATATTTAATTTTAAAAATCCTGCCAAATTGTTTTCCAAATTGATCCTATCTTCCATTTCCATAGCAGTGTGTGAGAGTTGCAGTTGATTCATATTCTCACCAACACTTGGTATGGTCAGTCTTTTTAATTTAGGTTATTCTATTCATATGTAGTGGTATTTCATTGTGGTTTTAATTTGTTTCTTCCTAATTGCTCTTCTGTGCTTGTTTGCTGCCTGTATATTATCTTTGGTGAAGTGTCTAAATCTTTTGCCCAGTTTAAAAAGTGAGTTTGGTTTCTTACTGAATATTGAGATTTTTAAAAATACATGTTGGATACAAGTCCTTTATTAGACATGATTTGAAAGTATTTTCACCCAGTTTGTGGCTTGTTTTTTAAATTTACTTAGTGTCTTTTGAAGAGCAAAAGAACTTTTTTTTTTTTTTTTTTTTTTTTGCGGTACGCGGGCCTCTAACTGTTGTAGCCTCTCCCGTTGCGGAGCACAGGCTCCGGACGCTCAGGGTCAGAGGCCATGGCTCACAGGCCCAGCTGCTCAGCGGCATGTGGGATCTTCCCGGACCGGGGCACGAACCCATGTCCCTTGAATTGGCAGGCGGACTCTCAACCACTGAGCCACCAGGGAAGCCCCAGAAGAACTTTTGATGAAGACTAGTGTTTCAGTTTGTTTTTTATAGATCATGCTTTTGATATCTTACCTAAGAAAAATTTGCCTGACCCAACGCCACAGAGATTTTCTCTTATGTTTTCTTCTAGCAGTTTTATATCAATAGTCCTAGGTTTTACGTTTAGGTCTATGAGCTAATTTAAGATTAATTTAAGTTAATTTTTGTGGTTTGAATTATGAACAAAGTTGTTTTTTGTTTTGTATTCAAATATCCAATAGTTCAGCACAATTTGTTGGAAAGGCTCTTCTTTCTCCACTGCATGGCCTATTTACCTTTGTCAAAAATTAGTTGTTTATATAAGTATACGTCTACTCAACTTTCTATTATGTTCCATTAATTTATTTGTCTTTCTTTAGGCCCATACCACACTATCATTATTCTTTATATCCTTTAATGTCTATTGGGTCAGTAGTGACCACCCCTCTTTCGCTTCTGCCATTAAAAATTTGTGTCATCTTTTTTTCCTAACCAGTTTGGTTAGAGGGTTAGCTATTGTATTGATTTTCTCAAAGAAATAGCTTTTGGGTTTATTGCTTTTATTTTCTGCTATTATAACATTATTGTTATCTGCTGTTATTCACTGTTTCCATTTTTTCTGCTTACTTTGGGTTTAATTAGATCATCTTTTTCTGGTTTCTGATGGTCATTTATTTGAGACTCCTTTTCTACTATAAATGTTTAATGCTATCATTTTCCTCTTCGATACTGCTTTAGTGGCACCCCATAAATACTGATGCTTTGTTTTTATCTTCATTCAAAACACTCAAAATATTCAATTCAAAATACTTTCTAATTCCTCCTTCAATTTCTTCTTTATTGCATAAGGTATTTAGAGAGATGATAGTTTTCCAGCATTTAGTGATCTTCCAAAGATCTTTCTGTTATTGATTTCTAATTTAATTCAGTTGTGGTCAGAGACCATACTTTATATGACTTGAATCCTTTTAAATTTATTGAGACTTGTTTTATGGCCCAGGATGTGGTCTATCTTGGTACCAGTTCTTTTTGCACTTGAGGAGAATGTGTATTCTGCTGGCACTCAGCTAAGTGTTCTAAAAATGTCAGATCAAGTTGATTGATTATGTTGTTCAGGTTCTTGTTATCCATATTGATTTTCTGTTCTATCAGTTAATTACAGAGGGGTACTGCAATTTTGGCTGTAATTGCGGATTTAGCTGTTGCTCCTCTCATCAGTTTTTACTTCATATCATTGGAAGTTCCCTTATTAGATGTATAACCTTTTATTATTGCTGTGTCATCTTGATGAATTGACCCCTTTATCATTATTAAATGACTTTCTCTATGCTTGGTAATGTATTTTGCTCTAAAATCTACTCTGCCAGATATTAATAGAGGCACTCCAGTTTTATTTTTAGTGTCAGCTTGGCAGATCTTTTTCCTTTTCCTTTAAAACTATTTGTGTCTTCATATTTAAGGTATGGTTCTTGTAGGTAGTGTATCTTGTAGGGAGCTGGGCCTTGCTTTTTTATCCAGTCTGACAATATCTGCCTTTTAATTGGGTTGTTTAGACCACTTCTTGTGTGTATGTGTGTGTGTGTATTTTGTTATGGTTATATTTAAGTCCATCATCTTGCTCATCTTGCTGTTTGCTTATTTGTCCTGTCCATTCTTTGTTTCTCATTTTTTTTTTTGCATTTGGTATATTTTATGTTTTTTATCTCCCCCCAAGCATATTAGCTATAATTCTTTGTTTTATTTTTAGTGGTTGATTGAGCATTTATAGTAGGCTTTAATTTATTTTAAGGTATATTTATTTAATTAAATTATATTAAGTGATATTTTCTTAAGTGATACTTTTAAGTGATATTATAACCCTTTATAGTATACAACAGTATATGTACTTTTCTCCCTCCTAACTTTTCTTAAACTTTTATTTCTATAATAAACCCTATCATTATTATTTTTGTCAATTGTCTTTTTAGCAGCTTTATTGGGATATAATTCAACTGTTTAAGGAATACAGTTCAGTGGTTTTTGATATATTCAGAGCTGTGCAACTATCACCATGGTGTTAGAAAATTTTCTCCATCCCCAAAGGAAACCTCACATCTGTTATCAGTTACTCCCTATTTATTCTTTCCAATCCCCTTGGCTGTGTTGGGTCTTCGTTGCTGCACGCGGGCTTTCACTAGTTGCGGCAAGCAGGGGCTACTCTTCGTTGTGGTGCGTGGACTTCTCATCGCGGTGGCTCCTCGTTGTGGAGCATGGGCTCTAGGCGCACGGGCTTCAGTAGTTGTGGCTTCTGGGCTCAGTAGTTGTGGCTCATGGGCTCTAGAGCGCAGGCTCAGTAGTTGTGGCACACGGGCTTAGTTGCTCCGTGGCATGTGGGATCTTCCCGGACCAGGGCTCGAACCCGTGTCCCCTGCATAGGCAGGCGGAGTCTTAACCACTGTGCCACCAGGGAAGCCCTCCTTTGCTGTTATTAACTGTTATTCTGGGCTGAATACTTTTCTTATCACAGCTGTAGACTTCTGCATTCTGACCAGCTATTTTGACACTTTGCCCCCACCCGCATTTGCTTTCCCTTTTTCCCTCTTTCCCTTCCCCTTACACCCTTCTATTCTAAGTAATCTGGGAGTTACTTCTGATTTTAGAAACATGCACTTGCTCTTAGAAGGAACGATCCCCCAAGACTCCTCCATTGGCTCTGGTTGGAAGAGTCTAGCTCAGCCTGAGGGTTGGTTATAAAGTTGTAATCTCCTTGTCCTGAAACCTGTGGACTGCAGATGCTCCAGCATGGCTCAGAGGCTCGCTCCATGAACACTCTTCAGTAGAAATGCATCAACCCTATCTATGCTTCCACTTTCTTGTGTGGAACTCTTGATTACCGTTAGTCTTTTCAGGACTCTGGCCCTGGGTCCCTGTACAGTTGGCTGAGTCAAGGCATGCAGATACTAAAGAGATCAGGAGTTTAGACATTGTGGGCCTTGGGTAATGGAAAGAAACAGGGTGGTAGTAAGTAAAGAGTAATTCTTATTCAAAGAGTAATTCTTTTAATTGTCCTATCTTTCAAGAGGATTTTCTCAGTTTTTTGAGTTGACTTCTCTTCCTTTGTTCTCATCGCCTAGTTCTTCTTGCTCTCTCCCTTTATGATTGAGCACCATTCTTTTTAATTTTTTTTGAACTTATAGGGTGTGTTTCTCTTTTGGCCAATTTCTGACCCATTATTCCTAAACGTCAGATTTCCCCCATTTTCTAAATAATACAGCACCAAGTAGCTTGAGCTTGAAACTGTAAATAGAGTATGACCAATACATCCTTGACCCTAGTAGTGACAACTGTCCTGAGATTTTTCTGAAAATTGTGTTTTTACAATTCCTGGTTATTTTGACAAGTTTCAGGATAGCATCGCTCCCCAGCAGGAACACTTTCCAAAAGGGAAAACTGTATGTCTGTCAATACAAGTCTTTGAAATCCAAACAGTGAGTTTATTTAAATACTTTTTGGCCAGTTCCTTCAATCTGTAGAATCCTGAACTCTGAACTGTTAAAATACGTGTAAAACAGTGCGACTGTGGTGCTTGTGTTTCTTTTGTGCAGCCAGCACAAGCAGGATGGGCTAGCTGTATTCCTGCCTTTGAATACATTAGCTGGGTGCCATGTGGAAAGAACGGTAGACTTTTAGGCCAAATGTAGGTCTGATTGAAAAGCTGGAGAAGCAAATGGAAAAACTGATCCTATACGTGGAGAAGGAAAGATTTTTAAGAGCATGAAATATACTGTCTTCAGTGAGTATATTGAAGCAAGATCTTGGGTCTGATCCTTTGAAGAAGAAAGCTTCTGCTGCCATAGGTAGAAGGTGGTATTTTAAAACAAAACACGAGGAAATTATTTGGTCTCTCAAGTGCTTTTCTGACTTCCTTGTTCTAAATCTGCATGTGAAGCAAATGGACTCTGAAAGTGATCCCAGCTGGACCATTTGCCTCCCTGGTTTTATGGGAAGCAGTGGTAAGGATAGGAAGCTCAGATAAAAAAGTGTAGCACTGCCATCGCTTTGTCACCTATTTCCCCTTTTCTCTTTTGGCTCTTTAAATTTGGCCTGAAATTCCTCTTTTAGCAACTTTAGAAATAAAACAGTATTGATTGACTCTCAAAAGGTGAAGAATGTTTTCTTTTTTTCTTGCGATTTCCTGGAGTTTTTATCTTCATTCATTACAGTTACATGCATTTCAGTCATATAGCTTTTCTTTTAGTAGTTATAATAGCTGCATTTTTTGGGTCACCGTTATTATCACAGATATTCTTTGTTTACATGGATTGATAAGAAACTCATGCCGAGGCTCTCCTGAGCACATTGATTTGATTTGACACATGATTACCTGGATTATGTCATCAAGTGGAGATTTCAGGGTGAAATAAATCCTGATTATATTTAATACACGTGCCTTGTTCTTGCTGTTGCAGGTAAATGACACCTTGGCTGAATGTATACTTTTTGAGTCATTCTATATTTCTGACAAAATAATGAACATTGCTTCTGTGTCTCATCATCTGTTGTGGCCAAGCTGATGACTGTGTCCAGCCTAAGTTTTTCCCTTTGTGATTTGATTTTTCCCCACTTTGTTTTTTAATGGGCATTCTTTTAACTCTTGAAGTTCAGTTATTTAACAAACCTGCATTTTAACTGTGGTGACATATAAATGACATGTAATTTACCATCTTAACCATCTTCAAGTTCAGTAGTGCTAAGTATATTTACATTGTTGTGAAACAGATCTTCAGAATTCTCTTGGTCTTGCAAAACGGAATCTCTCTACCTATTAAACAGTTCTCTGTTCCCTCCTCCCACAGCCCCTGGCAACTACCATTCTACATACTGTTTTCTATGAATTTGATTGCGTTGTGTACCTCATATAAGTGGAATCACAAAGTATTTGTCTTTTGGTTACTGGCTTATTTCACTTAGCGTAATGTCCTCATGGTTCACCCATGTTGTAATATGTGCCAGAATTTCCTTCTTCTTTAAGACTGAATAATATTCAATTGTATGCATATACTACATTTTGTTTATCCATTCCATCTGTCCGTGGGTTGCTTCCACCTTTTTCTCTGTCATGAATAATGCTGCTATGAACATGGGTGTACAAATCTCTCTTTGAGACCTTGCTTTCAATTCTTTTGGGTATATATACCCAGCAGTGGAATTGCTGGATAATTCTATTTTTATTTTATTTATTCATTTTTTAAATTAAATTTTATTTTTTCAACATCTTTATTGGAGTATAATTGCTTTACAAGGGTGTTAGTTTCTGTTTTATAACAAAGTGAATCAGTTATACATATACATATGTCCCCATATCTCTTCCCTCTTGCGTCTCCCTCCCTCCCACTCTCCCTATCCCACCCCCTCTAGGTGGTCACAAAGCACTGAGCTGATCTCCCTGTGCTATGCGGCTGCTTCCCACTAGCTATTTTACATTTGGTAGTGTATATATGTCCATGCCACTCTCTCACTCTGTCCCATCTTACCCTTCCCCCTCCCCGTATCCTCAAGTCCATTCTCTAGTAGGTCTGCATCTTTATTCCCATCTTCCCCCTAGGTTCTTGTGATCATTTTTTTTCTTTTTTCTTTTTTTTAGATTCCATATATATGTGTTAGCGTATGGTATTTGTTTTTCTCTTTCTGACTTACTTCACTCTGTATGACAGTCTCTGGGTCCATCCACCTCACTACAGATAACTCAGTTTTGTTCCCTTTTCTGGCTGAGTAATATTCCATTGTATATATGTGCCACATCTTCTTTATCCGTTCATCTGTTGATGGACACTTCGGTTGCTTCCATGTCTTGGCTATTGTAAATAGAGCTGCAGTGAACATTTTGGTACATGACTCTTTTTGAATTATGTTTTTTTCAGGGTATATGCCCAGTAGTGGGATTGCAGGGTCGTATGGTAGTTCCATTTGTAGTTTTTTAAGGAACCTCCATACTGTTCTCCATAGTGGCTGTATCATTTTACATTCCCACCAACAGTGCAAGAGGGTTCCCTTTTCTCCACACCCTCTCCAGCATTTCTTGTTTGTAGATTTTTTTGATGATGGCCATTCTGGATAATTCTACTTTTAATTTTTTGAGGAACTGCCATTCTGATTTGTGTAGGAGCTGAACCATTTTACATTCCCACTGGCAGTACATAGAGATTACAGTTTCTCCACATCCTTGTTTATTTTGTTAGCAACCATTCTAATGGATGTGAGGTGTTATCTCATTGTGGTTTTGATATGTATTTCCCTAACTATTAGTGATGTTGACTATCTTGTCGGGTGCTTTTTGGCCATTTGAATGTCTTTGGAGAAATATTTATTCACGTCTTTTAATTTTTAGTTCGCTTGCTGGATTTTGTTGTTGTTGAGTTTTCTTTATATGTTCTGGATATCAATTCCTTTTTAGATATATAACTTGCAAATATTTTCTCCCATTCCATGGATTATCTTTTCACTCTTGTGTTTTTGTGCACAGAAGTTTAAAATTTTGATTTAGTGCATTTTTTCTATTTTTTCTTTGATTGTGTTCTTTAAGCCTAAGAACTTCTAATCTTTTAAGAAAAGTTTACTTTTATTGTTAAATAACTTCTGTTCCATTTGTTCTTCCAGGGGTACCAATTATTCTTATATTGAATCTCTATTTTCTGTGCTCCATAGCCATAATTTCTAATCAGTCAAGTAACTATTTTTTAATATAAGCACGTGTGACTTTTCTTAAGCTTGTCTTCCATGGCATCAACTTGGTTTTCTGTAGTGGCACTTCTGCCTGTTGTAGTTTTAAATACTTTTTTAGTTTCAGCAGTGATATTTTTTTCCTTTTTTTGCTTTATTTTTAAATCAATGTTAAAATGATATAAATGTTCAAATGTTTGAAATTTAAAGTGTCAAATAGCTATATGAGGCTTTCTAAGGAAAAGGAATTCTTTTCTCTCTCCCTGCCATTTACCTTCCCCATAGCTACCATTTTCAGTTGGTTTAGCTGCTTCATTGGGTATTTGCATTGCATCACTAAGACTTGTACTTTTTGATACATCAGTTTCAAGTATTGATAGACATCCTTCATGGAAGATGTGCTGCATGCATACTCCCCTCCTGTACCTCTTCATCCTGATATAGTTAGGTCGTGATTTTGATCCGACCATATTCAGTGTTAATGTTATTATGACCTTGTTAATGTCGTTCACAGTGGAGCCATTTAGAATTCATTTAGAATTCTATGGATCCTTTTCCTCTTCTGTAAATTCTTCTCCTTTAAATTTTCTTTATTCTTCCTATGTTTTCTTATTATTTTTCTTATGTTTGCTTATTCTTTTCCTGTGTGCTTATTATTCTTTTCTATGTGCTTAGGATTCTACGTGCTCATTCAGTCGCAAACTCTGTCAGTTCTAGAACTATCTCAACATACCGAGACATATGGTTATTCTGCAAACCTACTTTGTGAGTCCACTTACCTGTCATCTAGCGATGTCCTTTCACAAGTAGGCCAGGTATTCCCTTTATTTTTCTCCTGAATTGAACTCCTGTTCCTGTATCCCATGCCTTCATTTTGATTAGTTTCCTCCCTGTTTTGCAAAGGACATCCTGCAATAAGATTGTAGTCTGTAAATCACTTTCTTCATTGTCCATTGTCTTAGAGCTTCTAGATAGCTGTTGAGAAATGCAAGGACTTTCTGGTGCCTAATCCTTTGTTTATGAGCTCCCCCCATCACTTTCTGATCAGTTACAGGAATTAAAAAAAGATCTTGTATTTAAAAAAATCATGATGATGTGCTTAATGTGGGCATATTAAAATTGATGCAGGTGGGCCGGTATGCATCAGTGGACCCTTACAGTCAACAAACTTAGGACTTGTCACTTTAGGAAATGTTTTGAGTTTGTTGTTTGATCCTCCCCCCACCCTCGTTCCATTTCCTTTATTTTTTTTTTATTCTGGAATTGCTTTTATTTGGC
Organism: Kogia breviceps; assembly: GCF_026419965.1. NCBI lineage: Eukaryota > Metazoa > Chordata > Mammalia > Artiodactyla > Physeteridae > Kogia > Kogia breviceps. The sequence goes on from NC_081317.1 coordinate 22,344,214, forward strand.
TATTAGATCTCCTGGATTAGTCCTCTAGCTTTCTCATTCTTACTGTTCTATCTTCCTTCACTTTGTTTTTTGGCTGTACATTTGGGGCAAGTTTCTTAACTTTATATTCCAGTCCTTCTCCTGTATTTCCAATGATTGGTTTTTAAGTCTCCTGTTGTTGTTTGAATGGGTGCAATATCTTCTTCCTGATGTTACTGTTGTTAAGGTCTTTTCATCTACTCAGATTCAAGAGAAGAGTCTTCCAGTCTTAGGCTTTAGATATAAGGCTGGCTTCAGATGCTTAAGATAAATAAATAGATAAATACTGAGAAAGACAAGCTATAGCTCTGACCTTCCTCTGTCAGGTCATCTTGTCCGTCCAGGCTTGAGGTTGAGAGTTTCTTCTGTTTGATTTCTGCTGGACTCTATAGAGTATAGAGCTCTCTGAAGGAGGATTACACACATTTCAAATCTGAAATTTTTTTCCTACCTGATCTAAATGGCTCTATTTATGTGTAACACTTTTCTAAAATTTTGAGGATAAATATATCCATTCCTGGTTTCAGCATTGATGACTTCTTTCCTCCTTTAGTACTTTGTGTTCATCTGTTCTATTTTGGAATGGAAGCTTTGAAATCTTTAGTCATGTAGGCCCCACCCAAAGCTCTGGTTTATCTTCTGCTTCAGTAATACCATTTTCTGCTTTTTTATTCTGTTTTCTACTTGATCGACTTCCTTCATTCTAGTTCATAATTCATAATTTTTTTGTTAATGCCGACTCATTTCTGATCTCATGTTTTTCTAAAGTTCTCTTTTATGTAGTATACCTATTTCTTAAGTAAATATTTGCTCTGATTCTGTAGTCTTCCTTTCTCTTGAGCCCCATAATATTTTTCATTTGCCTGGTGGATTTGGATTTTTCTGTCTCTTATCCTAAGAGAATGAAGTCTATGCATATTCAGTATCAGGTATTGCCCTGCATTCTTTCTAGAGACTGAAATGAGTCACTGTTTGACTCAAGTCCAGATGAAGGAAAAAGGTTAGTTTTATAGTAGATAAATTTGCCGGTTGGAAATTCATCTTCCTATGAGGCCTAGGAAAAGAGCCAGCATCAGCTCCAGAAGTAATCAAAGGGAACATTTGCCTCTGAACCAGAGACTTTTTTTTAAGGTATTTGGTGTGGCACTCAGTAATTAGCAGGATCATTGTCACTTGGCATGGCCGCCCATATCAGAGGCCAGCTGGTAGTGCTTTTTCCCCACATATTTTCTGAGCCAGTCATTATGGCCACATGTAAATTAGAAGTAAATACAGCCAGAGCTGACTTGCTTAGTTGGAGCCATGAGCCCCTTTTAAGGAGCTGAGTGTATTTTAAATGTACTCCAACGCTCCCTGGCTTAGTTCACTCCAGCTGTCATCCCCCTGAACAGGGAGCATCATTGTGAGTCTATTGGGGTCTCATTTACTTATTTTCTGTCCACCTAATTACAGTTTCACATGAAGGGAATGTTGAGCCTTAAATGTTCTCCAACCTTCCATTTTGATTCTTTCCAGTATATTTCTGGAAGTTTAAGCAATAGCTGGGATCCATCTGTGGCTTCTAGGGTTGATTCAGGATATTTCCTTTTCTTATATTCAATTGGTTATTCTCCGTTAATCTAGCACAGAACCATGAGCCTATGTAGCTTTCTTACTTGTAAATGGTATTTTATCCATTTTTTAAAAAATTATTTTTTAAAATTGAAGTATAGTTGATTTATAATGTTGTGTTAGTTTCAGGTATACAACAAAGTGATTCAGTTATATATACATGCATATCTATTTCTTTCAGATTCTTTTTTCTTTTCAGATTCTTTTCCCTTATGGGTTATTACAAAATATTGAGTAGAGTTCCCTGTGCTGTACAGTAGGCCCTTGTTGGTTACCTATTTTATGTATATATATATATATATACATTTCCAACTATAGGGAGGGATTTTGAGGTAATTCATACCCAAAGACTGTAAAATGGATGAACGGGCAAGTCAACAGGTGACAAAGCTCATATTCTGCAAGTGAGTGGCATTAGATGTAGTTTTGCGGTTTTGAGAAGAATGATATAGATTAGAAGGCATGCCTAGAATGGAAAATGGGGACAACTAGGGAAGAAGAGAATGGGCAACAGTGACGGCCAAGGGCACCTGCGGTAATGGAGGTGACTCACACTGCTTTGTGGCTTCCTGTACCCGGAGCTCAAGCAAAGGAAGTAGAGAGTTACGGTGAGGGCGGCCTATAAGAATTGCAGGGCAGGTATCTAAATACTTGGAAGAGTTCAAAGAGGGATGAATTTCTTTAAAAGTTCCTTGCAACTCTGTAGTTGGCAGTCTGGGGCTCTGGGAAAGCAGGACACAAGATGTCAAAGTAATCCAACTTACTTGGCCGGAGGCTGAATGACATCATTATTTAGGACATTGGCTTTTTTGTCATCACATCTCTTCCCCCATGATTTGTACAGTTTTGTAAATAGGCCGGGAAGTAAATAGGTTTCATAAATGTAATTTTAAGACATTGCTCCCCGAGAGAGCTATTTTTAATACCCTTTGAGAGGTAGTATTGCTTAGCTCTTATATTTTAAGAGTTAAGTAACCATATCCCATCTTACAAAAGGCTCTTAAAATGTAAGAGTAGGTTCAACATACACTTTTATGAATCTTCTAGTGTTGTACACTATTATCTCAGAAATAAAGATCTCTTCGTCTGAGAAAAAAAAAAAAGGTTTAACAAAAGCATCAAAACTCGATACGTCTTAGATGCTTTAGGGGAAGACAGTTAGTGTTCTGTCTTGATGTTCTTCTTCAAACTATGAAACTAACAGTCTGTACTATCTACTATGTAGCTGAGGCATGTGTCACATAAATCAAAACTAGGGGCACATCATGAAAGTTTTATATGGATGAGAGCAGCCCAGGGCACTCTGTTTCAGGGTTTGGGGAAATAGTTACTCTGCAGAATGTCTGACTTGCATCCTGCTTCCTGAAGGACTTTCTGAAATTTTTGCTTAAAAAAACTCCAATCACTTTCTCACTGTTAATTTTTGTACACTTGGAGGGTTCATCTATGCAAAGGCCCTGGGGTGGGTCCTGGTTCAGGTCTCTGCTCCATCATTTCCTGACCACATGACTGGGAACAATGCATTGGGTTTCTCATCTATGAAATGAGTTAACAATATCTGCCTAAAACTGTATGTGAAATGATTGTGCCAGTGCTCAGCATCTAGTAGGTGTTCATTAAATCCCAGTCTCCTGCCCCTCCCCTTTTTGCTGTCAGCAGTGATGCCATATGGCATATTTGTCACATCCATTTCGATATCCCTTTCCCGACTGCAGGCTGGGTGCCCAGCATTCACCTTTTGGGCAACTCTGATTATTGAAAATATTTTATGGTTTTATCGCTTAATGATTTAGCTCGGCAGAAGTGATATTGGGCCAGCACACAGAGCGTGAGTCTTTTAGAACAGAATCTCGCTTGCCTGCTTGTTTTGCCTTTTTGGTTATCATTGTTTATATATTTATTTATTATATAATATATTTATAAATTCATCTGTCCACTCCACATATCATAGAGCAAGAAGATGTGAATTGTCAATATGTGAGAAGGAAAAAGGAAAAATACAAAAGTAGGGGTGGCACAAAATGATGCCAGAAATAAGTTCAGTACAAAAGAGTGCATCATAGGGCCCTGTAATTTTCCCAGGGTAGACTCGGCTCTCTGGCACCCCTCATGAAAGAGGAAATACACTCTGTGGATGTGTGCCTTTCTCCTGGGCTGTTACTTAAAATCACAGTGTGATAAACAGCAGGTATTTTTCCCTCTAAAACTGGGACTGAGGAGAACATCACTGTTGTCTTAGGGCAGCTATGGAATTTTGTGTGGAATGTTAGACCAAAATGTGGCTTGACAGCTTTACTTCTTATCTATTAATATAAATAGTCACTCTAACAGAAAGGTAGAGGAAGAAAATAGGAAGGTGCCACAGTTCTAAACAACTGAAACCTAAAGTGATTAAAACTACAGTATGAAGGATAATACACAGACAGGATAAAAATCAGAATGTAAGATTCAAAAATCAGAATGTAAGTTGCTGCCAAACTTTGATTGTTTCTTAGGAAACAGTTCTTCTGAGGTTATGTGACTTGCTCAGCATAATCCAGCTAATAGAAAATAATGCCAGAGGCTTTGGCAAAGACTTGGGTTAAATATCCAACTCTGCCATTACTAAACTGCTGAAGACTTGGATCTTGTGATCCTGGTTCATAATTTTTACTATTATGAAGAGTATCATTTGCCAATAGTTTGAAAGTATTCCAGTGTTATCTTGCATGCTGCTGAAACCAGAAAGTATACTTACAGACAAAAGTTCCCTGCAGGCAGGGGCAGGCTGAATTTTATTCATTATGCCCTTAGTTCACCTACAGTGAACTAAGGTTACCTTAGTAACCTTAAATATCTTTTGAATAAAAGAAAGAATATTGTAAGATGGTATGAAAACAACCTAAAAATGAAAAATTTTCTTAAAATGAATATATTTTCTTAAATTCTTAAACTGGAAAAATGTCCCCTTCTGGACTAAATTGCAATGTAGAAATTATCACATAGGTCTAGCATCCTCTCTCTAAGGATATCAAGAGGAGTTGAGAAACGTACTCTTCCTCATACATGTGGAAGTCTGATTTACAAAGCTCCCCCCTCCCCCAACCCAAGTACTTTACTTTTTCTTGTGACCGACTCATGTCTATAACTTTGGGGCGTCTTGCCTTTCTTTAATCCTGAAAGCGGTAACAAGTTCCCTAAAGAAATGTAAACATGGAACACATTCACTTTATGTCTCATCTGGGACTGGGACTTGCTCGCTGCTCTAGGGCTGGTTCTGCCATTAATGAAGAGGAAGGTTCCAGTTATCTCTCTTCTCCAACCCGCAGGGTTTTTCATCTGCTAATGGGCAGGGTTGAAGTGGGTGTCTATAAGACACTCGATACTATTATTCTTTTTGCCCTTTGTCTATAAACGGTCAGCTCTTAATTGTGAGTCACTCAATTCCTTTGTTATTTAATGACAGGATGGCTTTTCCTCCTGTCCACTTTCCCTATCTTCACAACTTGAAGTCACCTGCCCAAAACATCTAGCTATCGTACCAAGTTGGATTCAGGCATATGAAAATACATCAACTGATTTGGATGAATGGTACAGAAGTCCTCCTGTGAGATGTTAGATGCTCCCTCCCGGGTTCCTCTTTTCATTAAGCTGGTAGTTGGCATTTGGTATAGGGGATTTTTCACTTCCCATGGCCAAAGGTACTTCACTCGCATATGCTAGTCCTCTGAGGCTGATGGTGGGTTTTCCTCTCCTTTTCCAGGTACACAGTTGCTCCTAGCATGACCGTGATCTGATCAGCAACCAGAAGAATCTGACTCCCGTGTGGGGTGCCTTAGTGCTGGGGCCTGGTCACCGCCCACAACTCCAGAGCTGCCATGGCTGCTGCCTCTACGTCCACCCCTGTCATTTCACAGCCCCAGGTATGTGATTCAAACCTGCATAGGTTTGGGCTAATCATAGGTTTGTTGAGTATTTCAATTGAGTTTCAGAAAGTATGTTTGACTTTGGAGATCATGTGTCTCCTTTGAAGTATCATTTAGTGGGGATTTTTTTGGAGAGTATTTTTGTGAGGGAGGTGCTTATGGTTTTCAGTGCCTAGGGTGTCTGGCCGTTACCATAGGCATCAAACTCCAAATCAAGACAGTAGGTAGTAAACCCTGCTGTTGGCTTTTTTAGGTTTTTGTTTTGTTTTGTTTTGTTTTGCCATACGCGGGCCTCTCACTGCTGTGGCCTCTCCCATCGTGGAGCACAGGCTCCGGACACGCAGGTCCAGTGGCCGTGGCCCACGGGCCCAGCTGCTCCGCGGCACGTGGGATCCTCCTGGACTGGGGCACCAACCCGCGTTCCCCGCATCGGCAGGGGGACTCTCAACCACTGTGCCACCAGGGAAGGCCATTTTAGGGTTTTTTTCGGAACAGATCTAACCTTTTTTTTTTTTTTTTGGCTGCATTGGGTCTTCATTGCTGTGCACGGGCTTTCTCTAGTTGCGGCGAGTGGGGGCTACTCTTCATTGTGGTGCCCGGGCTTCTCATTGTGGTGGCTTCTCTTGTTGTGGAGCACGTGCTCTAGACGTATGGGCTTCAGTAGTTGCAGCACGTGGGCTCAGTAGTTGTGGCTCGTGGGCTCTAGAGTTGCGGTGCACAGGGCTTAGTTGCTCCACAGCATGTGGGATCTTCCCAGACCAGGGATGGAACCCATGTCCCTTGCATTGGCAGGCGGATTCTTAACCACTGCACCACCAGGAAAGTCCAGAACAGATCTAATCTTACAACAGGTTTTCTGAATGTTGTCTTGATGTCCTCCTCCTATAATGATGATTATTTTGTCTTGACCTGTTCTAGTAACTTTGAGAAGAAAATGCAATTCCAGAAACTTCTGAACCACAGTAATATGAGTTACTTTTTCTGTCCAGTGAAGAACAGTCACATGGCAAGAACGTTGCTCTCACTGTTTTACAATCTGATCTATTCAAGTATTAACCGGACTCTTTCAGTTTCAGCAGGCAGCATGGTATAGTGGGGAAACAGACTTTGGAGTCATTAGGCCTGTGCTCACATCTCAATTGCTGGATAAGGTGCCTTAGTCATGCTAACCTCCCACAGCTTCCATTTCTTCTCATGTAATGATCTTTCACAGCATGGTTATGGGGATTAAAGGAGAGAAGCTATGCAAAGCATGTAGTACTCAACAAGTGTGGTTTCCCACTTGCTCTTCCTTTATCTTCTCTTCCTTTTGGACTGTGACCTCTGATCGCATTCATGAGAATAACTTTTAGGTCAAGGTTGAAGAAAAAAGTTCACCTTTGAGAAAAAGCCATATTGATTGAAATTTGAATCATTATGATACAAAATATTGTTCCCTACTTTTTTCTTTGTATCATTTTGCAGGCTACTGAATTTTGTATGTATTTCTTTTTTTTTAAATTGAATACAAGTTTTATATGATATGGGAGCCTTCATAAGGAAATGAAGATCTGAAGAAACAGACCTATGTATTTTTATGCTGGGTGGGGTTTTATTGGTTTTTTTTTTTTTAATTTTTTTGTTTTTTTATTGAAGTACAGTTGATTTACAGTGTTATGTTAGTTTCAGGTATACAGCAAAGTGATTCAGTTATACAGATATATAGAGAGAGCATGTGTGTGTGTGTGTATATATATATATTTTTTAACAGATTCTTTTCCCTTATAGGTTATTACAAAATATTGAGTAGAGTTCCCTGTGCTATACAATAGGTCCTTGTTGTTTATGTTTCAGGTAGGCGTGTGTGTGTGTGTGTGTGTGTGTGTGTGTGTGCGTGTGTGCAAAGAAGGGGACGGAGGGAAAGGAAGAAGGAGAGGGACAAAGGAGAAAGGAGCATTTCCACTTTATTTACTATAAATGCTTTTCTTCTTCTCTGAAAGACCTTGGAATTTTATCATATGGATAGTTGTTGCTGTTCTTTAACATTATAAAGTTTGTAGTATCATTTTCCAGGATGTTTAGTATCATCACCATCTTGTGTATTTCTGTTTCTGGTAAATGGATCATTGCCTTTTCAACACCTCATTTACTTCAGGTGTTTGATTTCCATTCCCCTCAGTAGTGTTCTTGGTGCCTGAGAGAGACACGGTAAATGGGTAAAAAGATTTACTGCCTGTTACCTGAGGTCACCATTTCAAAGTCCACTGCAGCTGTTCCCTTGCAATGACTATTCTTAGCCTTTTGTGGAGTGAGTTAGGCCCTAGTACAGGTTTTCTGGACAGGGCATTTCAGCATCACAGTCTCACTGCTCTCTTTTGTCAGCATTTCCAACAGCATCATCTTGTCTACACATCTCCCCTCTTACACAAGCTACTATCAGCTGGTGAGTAATATAAATATTTTTAAATGACTCATTTAATGAAAATGTTTAGCATTTTCAGTAGAAAGTTAGAAAGAGGTCATATTTAGTATAAACACTTGGGGAAATATATACTCTTGTAAAGTCTCTGTGGGAAAGTAAATTGGTCCAGTCACTCTGGAAAGTAATTTTGACAGTATCTGTTAAAATTATAGACCTTTGCACATGCCCTGTTCCCATCTTGGTACTTACATTAGAAACACGTGAGTCCAAGGAGATGTGCAGGAAGATATTCATTGACGCATTCGTTGAAGGCCAAGAAGTACAAAACTTTCTCATATTCCGTAGTAGAAGGACTTAATCAAGTCAGTCATGTTGATATGATTTTATTTTTTATTTATTTATTTTTTTGTGGTACGCGGGCCTCTCACTGCCGCGGCCTCTCCCGCTGCGGAGCACAGGCTCCGGACACGCAGGTTCAGCGACCATGGCCCACGAGCCCAGCCGCTCCGCGGCACGTGGGATCCTCCCGGACCGGGGCAGGAATCCGTGCTCCCCGCATCGGCAGGCGGACTCCCAACCACTGCGCCACCAGGGAAGCCCATGTTGATATGATTTTAATACTGCAGTTAGATGATGGATATCTGACTATCTCAGCACAGCTCTGTCTCCTCAAGATATCTAGTGGAGGGAAAAGAAAGCAAGATACAGAATGATACTTACAGGAAGATATCATTAAAACTGTGAAACAAGACCATATGTTTTTAGGGATTACCATATGGTACATTAATGTAAACGCGTACAGTGAAAAGCCTGTAACACACATTGTCAACGGGAAAGAGATTGTCCCCAAGAGGGCAGAAATTGGATCTTGGGAGATGAAAAATCCCTCCAGAGCTTAACCTTGCCTGGTGAAATCCTATTCCTTATTACTTAATTTCTCCTTAGGGAGAATTTGAATTTAATTAAAATTTCCTCCTTGAGCGTCACCAATAGAAAAAAAAAAAAGTTAAGAAACACTGGTCTAGAAGGATACACAAGGCTCTTCAGTCACATTGCCTAGGTTCAAATCCTGGCTCCAGTATTTCGTAACTGAGCCTGTTGGGGGAGAGGAGAAAAGATATTCCCTCTCTCAGTGCCTTGGTTTCCTCATCTGCAAAATGAGCATCATCATGAAAAAGCCAACTTCATAGGGTGGTTTTAGGGTTGAAATGAGATCATGTGTTTAGAACTTAGAATAGTATCTGACATATTGCTCAATACATCTCAGTATTGTTCAGCAAGCACTGTGGCAGGCCTGGGGATGCAAGAATAAATAAGATAGGGCTTCCCTGGTGGCGCAGTGGTTGAGAATCCGCCTGCCGATGCAGGAGACACGGGTTCGTGCCCTGGTCCGGGAAGATCCCACATGCCGTGGAGCAACTAAGCCCGTGAGCCATGGCCGCTGAGCCTGTGCGTCCGGAGCCTGTGCTCCGCAACGGGAGAGGCCACAACAGTGAGGGGCCCGCATACCGCAAAAAAAAAAAAAAAAAAAAAAAGAATAAATAAGATAAAGAAGGCTTTTGCCCTGTCAGAGTTTATAAATGTAGTGGGAAATACACAGATAAGGAAACAAAAAATTAGAATGCTGTGTCACAAGTGCTATGATACAGAAAGTACGGGCGCTCTGCGGGTAAAGCGGAACACCAGAAAAGACGTGTAGAATCAGGGAAGGCTTCTCGAAGGAAGACCACCAGGCTGGGAGCTTGTGAATGAGGGTGAGTTATTCTGGTAAGGGAGAGGAGACAGCCCGTGTGAATGTCAGGTGTCCCAAGGTGAGAGCTCACAGCGTTTGCATGTGAGTTCAGGGGTGGTTGCCGTAGACTGGGGTGTGAGGTTGTGAGCAGTGATGTCTAGAGCCAGCTCTGCCCGCTTCCAAGAACTGATTGTTCAACTTTCAAAGGAATTTCGTGAGCCAGTTGACTTCATGCCTGTAGCCTGAAATCAGCCAGGGTGGAGTATTTACACCACAGAAATTGGCAAACACAGCCCCTCATTCCTGAGCACCCATTGTTAAATACTTAAGGTTGTGGAAAAGGTAGATGTGTTAGGTTACAAAGTTGGAGAAGGTTTTGCAGGGTCTCCGAAGCCAAATGAAGGTATTTAACATTAACCTCAAACAAGCCGGTGTAGCTTGTATGTCTTAGAGCTGGGTTCAAACCTTGACTATTAGCAGCTGTGTTGAAGCAATTAATTAATGAATCTCAACCAGGGAAGTGAGTCCCATGAGTCTCACCATGTGTTGGGAACAGTAGTAGCTTTTGATAGTTGGGGGAACTCAAGCCCTCTTGGAAGGAGTCGGCTGTAAGCTGGGGTGTTAGGTCACAGAGAGAAGCAGCTGACCCTTCCGGAGAGATGCAGCTCATTGGGTCGCTTGGTTCCCAGGATCCTCTCGCCCATGATGAGCATCTTGATTATATGTCAACTCTTCACATGTAATTTGTGCAGTCACATTTTAATCCGAGGCTGATTTGCCCTTGCCCCCAAGCCTGTATTCATTGTAGTCTCTTCTATTATCAAGTTTTCCCCAGGTTCAGAGAAGGTAAAAGTAATTTAAATACAGCATCTCCTTAGGCAAGGCGTAATAAGCTGTTCACTCCATCAGCTTCACCCCGTATTGTCTGGCACAGCGATTTGCATTCTTTTAGAGTGAATTCAGGGACCTGTGCAAAGATAAACCCACATTCAAGTGTGAAAGGCCTGACAGTCCTTTCCTAAGACAAAAACAACAATTTTTTAAAAAAAGCTTTGGGTTTTGTTTGGTACTCTATTCATTTGGTAACAAAGAGCATTTTTCTAATCAAGGCTGCCTATTACTAGATATAAACTAATTAATATGAGCAAAATAGCCGGTGATTGTTTCCAACAGTAATAGGGAAGAAAGGTTCATTGTCACTCTTGCTGGAATTGCTGTTTAGTCAGTGAAAGATACGCCTGGTGCTTTGAAGTGGGACAAGTTTGTATTCCCTGCTTGACTCGTGCCTAGACTGTAAGATGGATTTTTGTTTGCTCGTGCTGAGAGAGACAGCACCTTGTTCTGAAGCTAGATGAATACTGGAGGCGAAACTGGGGAAGCTCGGGAGATGTTTGCAGACAGGAACACGCGCATCCTTTGGTTAAACTAATGCGCTCTTACCCTGCGGGGATGGCAGGGTGTAGGGGATGGAGGTCGAATAGGTAACCAATGACCATTTTCTGTTTCTAGAACGCTGTTTAGCAGGACTTTAACGGTGGTTCATCCAGTTACTGTGGGTGGAGTATGGATTAAAAGTTGTATTTTCTTTTTGAATGGAGGGGTCAATAGTTCAGTCCGTGAATGGGTGGTTTGGGCTGTCTCAAATCGACTGGTATTAGAGATCAGAAGAGGTGTTTAAGACCTTCAAAGGCGTTCAGATCTCACACCTGTGATTCCAGTAAGGGAGGAGTCTTCACCATCAGTATTTTACGAGGTATTTCATTCTGTCTCATTTGCTAAGTGGCTGTCTTGGTTTCAAGCCAAGGAAACGAAGATATTTTGATCCCTTCAAGTGATGTTCCGTAGCTTTCATTAAACATGTGAATTTGGGTAGATGCTCATCGTCTTCATCTTCATCAACAGATTTGTTCCCCTAGTTCTTACCCAGTTCTCTGGTGTAACTAACAAGTAGGTCTCTGCTTGGTGTCTGCTGGAAGACAGGTGTTTTTGAACATCATTACTAACAGGTTTTTAGAGGTTTTATTTCTTTTTTTTTCTTTTTTTTTTTTTTTTTTTTTTTTTTTTTTTTTTTTTTTTTTTGCGGTACGCGGGCCTCTCACTGTCGTGGCCTCTCCCGTTGCGGAGCACAGGCTCCGGACGCGCAGCCTCAGCGGCCATGGCTCACGGGCCCAGCCGCTGCGCGGCATGTGGGATCTTCCCGGACCGGGGCACGAACCCATGACCCCTGCATCAGCAGGCGGATTCTCAACCACTGCGCCACCAGGGAAGCCCTAGAGGTTTTATTTCTGATATTAGAGAGTGGATACATTTGGATTAAAGCAGTTGAATTCCTTGTTCAGTGGGTTGTGTTTTTTGAGATTGAAAGACTTTTGGTTTTTGGTTTTTTTTTTTTTTGGAACTTTGTATTATGCAGTTTTCAAACATTCACAGAAATCAAAATAATAATATAATGAATCCCAATATAGCCATCACTGAGATTCAACAGTTATTAACATTTGGCCAGACTTGCTTCACCTTCTCCTATTTTGGGGGGATGAAATATTTTAAAGCACATCCTTGGCATCCTCTTATTTTATCTCAGTCCTCATACATCAATATGCATCTCTAAGAAAGAATTCACTCATACAACCACGGTCCCATTCTTACACATAGCAAAATTAAAAACAACATTTTAATATCATTTTCTACTCGTCCATATTCAGAACTTCCCAATTGCTTTTCTCAAAAGTGTTTTTGCAGTTGGTATAGGAAGTGTTATCTTTTAAAAACACTGATTAGATCAGTTTACTCTTCTGCCTGAAACTATTCAATGATGTTTTAAGGTTTAAAAATGGAATTGTTGCAGTTGTTAAATTATCAGTCCCTAAAGTCAGGGATCATGGCTATCTTGGTAGTAACTTTCTTTTGGACTAAAGTGTGAGCAACTACTTGTAGTATGACGTATGTTTCCAGTACCACATAATGAAGACATAGTGTGGTCTGGCTTCACCTACCCAGAGAAAAGAGAATGTGTGGGCTTAGATCCAGGTGAATTTTGGTTCAAATATAGGTTTCAATACCTTTCAATATAGATCTCTCTTCAGCTAATTTTTTAAATTAATCTCTAGAATTCAAATAATATATACTGTGCTCACAGATTTAAATGGCAAAATATCTGCTAGCTACTTTGTACAGTATTAGCTTCTTAATAAGATCCCTGACGTATGTCCGTTCCTTCCTTTTTCCCCATTAAGTATTCCCCATAGTTTTTTGCAGGGAGTGAGTGGTTATCTCTACATATGGTCTATGTGTATGACGCGCTTATGTGTAGTATGCCAGAAGATCCATCAGAGGAAAGCCAAGTTGGATAAACACTCTAAGGAAAACTCCAGTGTATTGCCAGGAATAAATGCGTGTGAAGATAAACACTGAGATTTCTGACTTACTCCATCTCGAACCATGTTTCTATTAGAAGTTAAATTTGTTCTCATATTGCAATTTGAATTCATCTCTGCCCCCTTTTGTGTTTATAAACACAGATAAAGTTTGAGAGGATATCTTATTTCAGAATCCAAGGGCACATTTGGAGTTTTCTATTCATAAGACAAAATTTTACTGGGATACCTAGGGTAAACCACAGATGAGACCTTTCATGTTTGTTTCTTTTTCTTTCTAATTGGTTTAGTCTTTGATGATTAATGGAGCCAATTCTTCATCCTTCAAAGTGATGTGGCTTCCTCCCTCTTACTGCCATGATGGTGCTCTTGGCCTATTTTCCTTTTTACACTCCTAGCTTCTCCAGTTATTTTTCTCTGAACTTTAGTTGCAGCTATTCCATGAATAAATGCTAAGGTGGGAAAATGCCCTGCTGTTTTTACCAGCTGAGGAGATGGTAATCAGAGGGTCCAGGGGATTTTTGTCTTTTGAGAACTGTACCTTGCTGTAATAAGACTGTCATTTAAAAATTCCACCTTGGATGGTACTACCCAGTGATGATACTGCGTGACGGTACTACCATTTGGTAATCACATAGCATCCCTTAAAGAACTGCCTGTAAGTTAGACTTATTACCTTTCGTAAATGATTGTCCTGGGCAGGCTCAGGCTGGGAGAGAAGTGATAGTGGGTTGTTATCTGCTCCTTAGCATCCGATAAAATGTTTCTGAAAGGGCCATGAAAGGGATAAATTCCTGAAAGGCAAGGTTAGGTAGGTATTAAGCAACTTTTAAAGATTCAGACAACCTTTGGGAGCAAGAGTGCCTGTCCTGTAGGAAGAGGGATAGGGTATGGTTGTTGGTGAACAAGATAGCTGCCCGATTTAAAAGTATTTGCACTGAGATGAACTTCCACCAGCCAGCATAGGGAGGTTTGAAGCCTTAGTTCAAGCCGGGGAGAAAAAGTCATTCATCTGGATTCATGTTTGGGCCCCAACTCCAAGGGCTTCGCATATTCTAGAACGCTGTTTAGCATTACCTTAACTGTGGTTGATCAAGTTACTGAAGTCACCTGGCAAAAACCTGGCAAAAAACAAAGGGCCCGGGAAGAAGCCCAGCCCTATGGCCTGTGCAGTGGGCTTACCTCTGACATGCTGGTTTGTATATGGATGCACCGTGGGAACTCAGGACTCAGAGGTTATGGTCAGGCATAGATGTGACAAGTCAGATGGAGACACTCAGCTGCTGGTCAGCTCACTGTCTCATTCCAGACCAGCTTGGAAAAGCAGAGCAGCAACACAGCCCGCAGCTGGAAATTCAACTCTCTATCAGCGGAGAAAGAAAAGACAGAAAAGGTAGAAGGAACAAGATGGCATATGACAGGGAATCTGCGAGATTGTAGTCCTGTTATGCCAAGATGTTTAACTCAAATGATGTATCCGGAATATACATTTATTCTTATGAGAACTTCTCTGCATGATTTCTTTCTCAAAAATATTTAAAAATTGCATTAAGTATTTAAAATATTTAAAACTGCCTCTTTTCAGTTGCACATCTTCTTGCTTTCCTCCAAGCTAGTCACAGAAAAAGCATCGAGAAGCTGTTTGTAAGAATAAGAGAATACAACAAGAACTTAAAGAATAGGTATACAACCCTATTTTTTAAAAATTGAGAGGCGGGGCGCGGTAATGGATGCCTGGACCCCGCGGCGGCAGCGGCGAGTTTAGTGAGGCCTGGCAGGGCTTAGAGGCCCGGCCGGCGCGTGGCCGCAGCCGCGGAGCCTGGGGCCGGGACGTCGTGCGCAGGCGCTACCCGGCTGGGCCGTGAGCCACCCGCGGCCTCGGCGGCGAGTCCTTCCCAATGCCGGTTGGGGCTCTGCGGGGCAGAGCGGAGGATGCGCCTGGGCCGCGATCGGGGTAGAAGGCTGGCGGCCCGCTCCCCCGCGCGTGGTGGATGCAGCGGCGGTGGCGGCAACAGACGCCCTAGAGGAAGAGAGCTTCCCGCTAACCGTCTCTTCGCCTCTGACGCAAAATTGGATGCTGTGGTTGGATATTAAGAGGACATTATCATGGATGGGGAGTTCCAGCTATTACAGAGGAATTGCATGGACAAGTACTATCAGGAGGTTGAAGACGCAGAAGCGAGTAAGCTCACCTACACACCTACTTTTAAAGAATATATTTCTTTGGTAGAGAAGTATATAGAAGAACAGCTGTTGGAGCGGATTCCTGGATTTAACATGGGGGCTTTCACTACAACTTTACAGCACCATAAAGATGAAGTGGCCGGTGACATTTTCGACGTGCTTCTCACGTTTACGGATTTTCTAGCTTTTAAAGAAAGGTTTCTGGACTACCGAGCAGAAAGAGAAGCCCGGGGACAGGACTTAAGCAGAGGTTTAGTGGTGACTTCATTGTGCAAATCATCTTCTGTGCCAAATTCCCAGAACAATCTGCGGCGCTAGGTCCCACCTGCAGGTAATGGGATCTTTCTAGACATCACCAGCCCAATAGACTGGGAGAGGCTTTGGCTAATGATGTCAGAAGAATACGTCTTGGAAAGACGGAGTCTGTTCTGCAACTCTTCACTAATGTTAAGTATTGATGGGTCAGAAGAAAATTACCGGACTTCCCGGACACGTGCTTGTCTTCGGTAACCCTAGTACTCCTCCCTGAGCAGACACCTCTTGCAGGAGCTTCTGAGTCTGGCTCCTGCATCAAGCCCAAGACCAGCATTCCACCTGGGGGGCACTTCCCCAGCATACATGTTGGTGTGCCCATGTTGGAAGAACCCTGTCATCAACTCTCTTGGCCCAGCAGGCCTTGCATGTCCCACCAGGCTTTTTGTGCACTCACAAAAAGCTTTTTATATGGGTCAGAGTTTCAGTCCTGCAGCCTCAGTGGGGTTTTTGACTGGGAGTATTTATCTAGGGGTTAACTCAAGCTAGCTGCCCATCTCAAGATTTCTGAAAAATCCTACTATCACAGCTAGTCTTGGCTGTAGGAATCACCTTAGATTTCCTTTACCTAAAAGGTACACGTGAAAATCAATTCCCAGTCTTACATGTACAGTCCTTGTATCACTGTCTTCTGCTGGTCCTGATGTAGTCCCATTGTTTCTCTAACTCTCGTTTACGTGTTTTTTAAAAAATATTTTTATAGATGAATACTCAGGCTAACCTAGTGGATATAATCTTGGAACTTCCATGATTACCCACTTCAAGATCAAAATATAATATGCTCTGTGATTTTTAGCTGTTAGTGCTATGAAAGCAAACATGCTTGCTACGTTGGTGTTCCTATTTTACTGGGCACCAATGAATGTATGCTGGAAGTAGTCTGAAAGGATTCCTTTCTTAGAGCATGTTAGTGTTTGTGCAGGTTTGCTTAAAACCCTTTCTGTGTAAAACAGCTCCTTAGGTTTTCTGTTGGGGTAGGGGCTCTGCACTTACTACTTACTGTCAAAATAATCCTACCAAGATAGTGTTCCACTGGTCTAGCTCAGTAGGAGTTAGCAAACAGCTTTACTGGTCATCTGTCTGCTTGGATTTAGTACACTGGTTTAGTACAATGTTTGATAGAGCATTACTGACAAGAAAACATGGATGTCACATCTCTAGAAAGAAAAACTGTAGTAGTTCAATTCCCAGTGTGTACCTTAGTTATTATTTTGTTTGTTTTTATTTCTATTTTTCAAGTAAAAATAAGAATCTCTGCTGACTTTTCACTTGGCTGTTCTGGTCTTAAAGGATGAGCTATATGGCTGTGTGTTTTTCTGTAACGATGTGGCACTTATTAAATACTTTTTACCATGAGTAAAAATAAATAAATAATATAAAATTGAACACCTAAAACCAATACAATGATCTATGTTGGTTATATCTCAATTTAAAAAACTGTTAAATGAGAAAACTACCCAAAAATCCTGTATACAAATGCCTTAAAAGTATCAAGTATTTAAGAATAACTCTAATAATAAATTTGGTATAAGAACTCTGAGATTATTTATAAAACCGTATTAATAGGCATTAAAGAAGACTTAAACAGAGAGATACCATGTCAGTGGATTGTAAGATTCATTGATTTCATGTCAGTTCTCTTTAAATGCATCTGGAGATCGAATGCAGTCACAATAAAAATTCCAAAAAATTGTCTTGAAACCTCACGAGCTGATTCTAACATTCATATCAAAATACAGAAGGTCAAAACTAGCCAATATCATCTTGAAGAAGATGACCTAGGTGGGAAAAAGTGATCTTCCAGATATCAGAATTTATTATAACATTATAATAAATAAGTCAGTGTGGTATTTGTATAGGGATAGATAAACCATTGGAAGAAATAGAGCCTAGACATCAATCCACACGTATTATTGTAAAAAAAAAAATGTATTTGAAACAAGATAATACAGAAAGATATTCTGTTCTTAGCCTATGGAAATAAAAAGGGCCACGAGAAAATAATTTTCTTCATCGGATGAACTATTTAATTATCTTGTTTTGATCTGTGAGTTCAAGAAGGCTGCATTTTAGAGGTGGTGTTTGGTTTATGAAGGTTTAAACCCTCTGGGTTACTTGATTTAAAAGTTTCAGGAGAAATGGATGTTACAGAAACTGAATAACTCAGTTCTTAAAAGGTGGTGTTTTTCTATTTTACAGATGAGGAAACTAACTTCTAAGAAGAGAGTGTTAAATAATTTATTGAAGTCATATTAGTAAACAAAACAACTGGAATTTGAACCCAGATCTCACCAATTCTGGGGTCTAAGCTCTAAGCTACTATATAAATCTGTAATGTTATCTCCCAGACCCTTTGCTGTCTCCCAGGAAATAGGAATGTTAAGTGAAGCATGATCATGTATTTCAGTTTTTATCTGTTAATCATTGTTTGGGCCTGGTGGAGCCTAGCAATAGTGCTCACTACTTTCCTTCCCCTCTCCTTCCTTCTCCTCCCTGCTTTATTGACAACAGAACCCATTTGCTTTGACTCCAACTGAATAAGGTGTTTGTTTGTTATTTTAAAAATATGTCAGGATGTATGTATATGTATAGCTGATTCACTTTGTTATACAGCAGAAACTAACACACCATTGTAAAGCAATTATACTCCAATGAAGATGATAAAAAAGAAAATATGTCAAGCATACAGAAAAGTGTAGAATGTTATAATACAATAGGATGTCTATTACCCAGCTTTTAAAATGTTAACATTTTGATGTAATTGCTTCAGAATCTTTTGGGTGAAGATGGTCAAAAGGTACAGACCTCCATTTGTAAAATAAAAAAGTCCTGGGGATGGAATGTACAGCATGGTGACTATAGTTAATAATACTTATATTGCATTATTGAAAGTTGATGAGAGTAGATCTTAAAAGTTCTTATCACGAGAAAAATTTTGTAACCATGTATGATGATGCTTGTTAACGAGGCTTATTATGGTGGTCATCTCACAGTATATACAAATATCGAATCATTATGTTGTACACCTGAAACTAATGCTATATGTCAATTATACCTCAATAAGAAAATATCTTAGGCTTTAATAAATAAAACAAAGAAACATTATAGATAAAGTTGAGCCCCTTGTACTCCTTCCCAATTCTATTAACCTCCGTCTTGACTCAGACCATAAATATTGTTATTTATCATCTCCCCGCATGTGTTTGTGGATATATACATATGTGAAGAAAATGTTTAAACAATATATAGTGTATATAAGTTTTTTACATTTCTAAGAATGGTGCACTGCATGTATACTTTGCAAATTGCTTTAGTCATTAGCATACGTAAAGCTCTACTTTGTTCATTTTGACTGCTTTATAGCATACCCTTCTGGTTATTTTGCAATTTATCCATTCTCCAGTTGACAGATATTTACATTGCTTCTAATATTTTGATATTATAAAAGTGGCAATGAAAATTCTTGTATATGCCTCCTTATGCACATGTGTGAGTTTTTCTGGGGTTAGAATCTCTCAATCATGTGTATGAGCATGTCCAATTTAAGTGTTTTTTGCTGAACTATTTTGCAAAGCAGTTGTACTGAAATTTTATTCCCACCATAACTGTATGACAGTCTTCGCCAACTCTTGATATTTTCAGACTTGTTAAATTTTGCCCACCTGATGGAATGATTGGGTCTGACGGCAGTTTGTATTTAACTTTCTCTGATTCCCCGGAAGGGTAATTATCTTTTCATGTGAACGACTGGGCATTTAGTTTTCCTCTTCTATGAATTGCCTGTCCCCATCTTTGCCTATTTTGCTATTGGATTGTTTGGCTTTTCTATTTTGATTTGTAAACTAAGCCTTTTTTATGTGCATTGCCAAACTTTTTACTATTCTTCAGCTTTTCTTTTCACGGATTAGGAAGTCTTTTGCTGCACACAAGTCTTGAATTTTGAATTTTGTCAATGTTTTGGTCTTGTTTAGAAAAATCCCCCTATTCACAAATTATAAATATAATTCTTTATTTGCTTTTTACATATATCTCTATATCACCTGAAATTGATTTCTAGGTATGATATGACATAGACAGTCAATTTGTTTTATTTTTATTTTTTCATATAGATGAACAGATACACTGTTTTCCCCATTGGTGGGTAAAGCCATGTCTCATATCGAGTTACCATGGAAATGTGTGTTTCTGGTTCTTATTCTATTCCATTGGTTGTTCATGTTTTTCTGTGCCAATATCATGTCTTACTATTATCACCTTAAAATAACATATTCTTTTCCATAGGGCATCTAGTTTTTTGTTTTCCAAGTTACCTTGGATACCCTGGTTCTTCTGTACTTCTGTAGCAGTGTTCAGGGAGCCTGTCAAGCTTCGTGAAAAACCCTTTTGGGATTTTCATTTTATTGCATTGAATTTATATATTAATTTTGGGAAAATTGACATCTTAACACCTTTTTCTGCCCATGAAATATTATCTCTTCAAGTATTTAGGTTTTGCTGTAAGCTTTTGAATATTTAGACTTATTCCTAGATACATTAGACCTTTTGTTATTGTAAATGGGTTGTCCTTGAAATAATAAAAAAAAATTTTCTGGTGTTTCTGCAGGAACACAGTTGATTCATGTGGCTTGATAGTTAATCCAGCAAATTTACTAAACTCTGTTAGTACAGTTTGTTTATATATTATCTTGCATTTTATATGTAACTGATTAATCATTTGTGAAAAACAGTAAGTTCTTCTTTTCCAGTTCTTTCCTTTTTTTTTTCCTTATTGTTTTGGCTATAATCACCAATACATGCTAAAAGCAACTGGTGATTGCATCACCTTTGTTTTGTTTCTGCCTTAAAAGGGAATATTTCCATCAAATATGACAATTGCCATACATAAACCTTTTACCAAGTTAAGGAAGTTTCCTTCTAACCCTAGATTGCCAAATTATCATGAAAGGATATTTAAATTTACCAAATGAATATTTCCATTTCTAGTGAGATGATCATTGGCCTTTCTTCTTTCCTTGAATTTGTTCATGTGATGAATTCTATTACCAGATTTTTAAATGTTAAATCATCTTTGCATTCTGGAGTAAACTCTATTTAGTCACACCTCTCTCTCTTTCCCTATATAGATCTAGATCTAGATATGCAGATACAGAATCTATATTTTATTTAGGAACTCTTCATTTATGTTCTTAAATAATACTGGCCAGTAATTTATTTCACTCTTAATCTCCTTTTTGTTCTGGTACCATGGGTGTGCTGGCTTCATACAGATATAACCAAATAAACTGAGAATGGGAAATCAAAACAGTAATATGAGGTAATTTTAGGTAGATTTCACAACAAATGGAAGTAAAATGCTGAACCACAGTAACATGGGAGCCAGAGGTGTTAGAGTGAAAGCTCATCAAGGGAAGAGGATTACCTTTAGACTTCAAGTCAAGTATGCATGTTAAAATATTAAAAATAAGCATTAAAGAGTAAAAATGGAAATGTAACTGGATCCAGTTGAATTGGAGAAGGGAGAATGCAAAACCTCAGTCGGTTCAGTCTTGTCTTTAGTCTGATATTCTTGGGTCCTATCCTACTGTGTACTGTTCTGCCGATTCTCATACATGGTATCCTTCGTGTGTCTTTTTAGTCTTTGGGATGATGAATTCATCATCCGTGGGGCTGATTCGAGAGAATCCTGTGTGGCTGTATTGAGGCCTGGCCCTCTGGAGAGGTTTGATGCTCGCTAGTGCCAGCACATGAATGGGAGGGGGCGGAGATATCACAGTCTAAGGACTGTGGTTTGTGTTAATTTCTCCTCCTGTGGGTTCTCAGATTTGGCAAAGGTCTAACTTCATTCTCAGACTTGGCAGAAGGTCTAACTTCATATCGCATCTTGATTGGGAAGGGAGGGGTCTTGATTTCTGAAGGGAGTCTTTTCATTTATTTATGAAATGAGCCTGGAGCCTAAGCTAAGACAAACTTCCTCGTTTTCCCCAGTGCACCTGGGTAGATTATTTTTTCTGTTCCACTCTTTTACTGATAGGGAGATCTTCAAGACTCCTAGCTTAACTATTGGGTCTCAGTTCTAAGTCAGTTCCTCAGTCAAGGCCAAGGGCTCATTTTCTTTTTCCCAGTAATATTTAATGCCCTGTCTCCATGATCTTGACAGTGTGCTGCCAGGGCAGCCTATCACCTCAGTTTGCTGTTCCCTTTTAGCTCAGCAGTGCATCTAAAACACTGTATTTTTCTCCAGCATGTCTTAGTGTTTTTAGGCTTGTTTGTTTGTTTTCCATTTCTTCCTCTTGGGCCCGGACTCAAAATTTTCTCTGGAAATTCAACTAATATGATGTCACTCACTCAGCCTGTTACAAGGGGCCATAACAGTTATGAAGTATTTTCATTGATTTACACTTGTTTTCCATAGTTTTCTTTTTTACATGTGTGTACAACATATTCACGTACATTGTTACTATATAAGAAGTAGCATTTTATGTACTTTTTCAGATAAAGTTTAAAAAATCTAGTAGTTGCACATTCTTCAGCTACTGCGAGGCTAACTTTCTAACTTTAGAACATTTTTAGTTTGCATCAGCATTGTTTTGTGTCCTATTTTCTGATTATAGTGGTAGATCATTCCTTTTTTTTCTTTTTATTGTTTCTAATTTGAGACTCTGAAAAGTGTGAGAACTATTTTTCTTGTTAATAGAGACTTAACTGCATTTAATTAAATTCTGTGCCATCTCTTTTCAATCTTTTTTTGGTGGCGGGGGAAGAGGGAGGAAATGTGTGGAAGGTCTGATTATTTTAGATTTAAGAACTAGAATTGAAGAGCCCTTAGAGATATCTTATTTTACAAATGAGAAATTGACACTCAGAGCAGTTATGAGACTTACTGAAGACCAAATTAGCTGGTGAGCATCAGAATCAGGGAGAAGTCCTCACCCACTCCACTGTTGTACTTTAACAGAAGTGGGAAACCAAATTGGCTTGATTTAGATCTTATTACTGGTCCTTCATTCAGTATAAATTAAAATCTCCCTTTAGGATGTCAGTAGAGTACATATTTACATTCTTATCTAAATGCTTACTAAATCATAAAGGTTTGGTTACCAGTTCGTGAGCTTGTGCGAAGTGCTCCCTTCTCCACTTGGCTAATGAAGATGTAGTTGTCTTTCAGGAGATTAAAAACCACACTGGATGGACCATGAGTGACCCTCCACCAGGTGCCCAGGTGTTTCCTGTTGGTACCCCTGGAAGGCATAGCGTAGTGCAGTGCCGTGCCCATACCTGGCATTCCACAAATGTTTGTGAATGTGCCAATGAAGAAATGAAGTGCATAGCGAAGATGAACACGCTCTGTGTCTCTTTAGAGTTCAGGCTTGGCAGAGTTGTTATGACTTCTTTTGAGATCATATGATAGGGTGAGGTAAATTTTTGAGATTCGGAACATCTGTTCTGTAGAGCAGCCAACGAGGCCTCCTCCCTCCACCCCATCATCCTGAAATGTAATTGGTGGATGTGCAAAGGGCATGAATGTGGACTTCTCTTTTTAGCTTTGAGGACAATTTATTTTTGGAATATTTTGTTTACGTCTTTGTTGCTTGGGCAGGGCGGAATTCTGTAACTTATTACGGAGAAATTTCTAATTATAGTCATTGGGATTTTGGAATAATGAACTTTAAAAAAGTATTTGAGTTTTGTCTGATTATATTCTTGTTTCCCCCTAAATTTCTTGCAACAGATACTACTTTTCTAAAGAAGGAAAGAAAATCATTTATAGTCTTACCTATATAAATTTCACAGAATTGTCATTCTATACATCATTTTTTTACTCTATATTTTCTCCAGTAATTTGAAAAGTAATCATCTTACTTTTAGTGTATTAACTACTCAATTTGGTGGCTTTTGAATCAATTATATTTAAACTTATTTTTGAAAATTATTGTTACAATTTAAATAGTATGTTTTGATTCATACCTGAGTAATAAGAGAAAATGAACAGATATTTCCATACTTCTCTTCCCCCATTTTTAAGTTCTTACTGATACAGTGATTTTAATTCCAGATTATTATTAATTTATTGGCTTTATAATAAGTATGCCCTCAAGAGTTACTATTATTTTTTGCAGTACGCGGGCTTCTCACCACCGTGGCCTCTCCCATTGCGGAGCACAGGCCCCGGATGCACAGGCCCAGTGGCCACGGCTCACGGGCCCAGCCGCTCCGCGGCACGTGGGATCCTCCCAGACCGGTGCACGAACCCGTGTCCCCTGCATCAGCAGGCGGACTCTCAACCACTGCGCCACCAGGGAAGCCCCAAGAGTTATTTTTGATATTTGCTTTGTTTTATAACCATTTGGAGAGCAATTACTTAAGACTCAATTTTGTTTTGTGTATTTTTGATGCTTAATGCCAGTCTTTTTATTCTTTTGTGGTTTTTATTTTTACTTTTTTCATGGCTTACTTGCATTTGTATTTTCTTTAGGAAGGAAATGTAGATGATGATCTTTTGGAGCTCCCACATCTCTGGGACTGTTCTTTATTACCCCTATGAGAACATCAGTATAGTTGGCTGTGGAATTTATGGATCTCAAACATTTTCTCCATATAATGGAGATTTTTTCCAAATTGAAGTATAATCGGAATAATGGAGATTTTGATTGGTTGTGTTCTATCTTTTGGAATTCTACAGCAGAAGCTTAGCAATACCATATTTTCTCTCAATATTTGATTTGTTTGCTTTTTGTTTGTTTATTTTTTAATATTTTTAGAATTTTGAATGTTAACCTTGAGATTCCAAAATCTAACCTAGCTATATCTGAATTTTAGTGATTTTGATCGACTCTTTTGTAATTTATGTAAACTTAAACCAGTAATCTGAGGTCTTTCTCCTTAAGCAGTAACTTTTCTTATGCTTCAGTCTGTGTTACTTAAGCTTTGTCCTAGTCTTACTTGGAAAGCTAGTTATGTTTGCAATTTTTTTCCTATATGTGCCTTCTTTCCTTTTATTCTTATCTCTGACCGTCTTCTCTGAGCACTGAGTAAATTTCCTAAGTTTGTTTTCTATTTGCCATTTCAGTTTCTGGAATTTTTATACTTCATTTCATTGCCTGAATTATTGTTTTTAATTGAGAAATAGTTTTTCATCTCTTTGGTGGGTACAGTGGTGAAGTTCTAATGATGTCCATTGCATACTTAATCCTGGAACCACTGAATAGGCTAATTTATATGGCAAAAGGGGCTTTTCAGGTGTGATGAAGTTCAGGATTTTGTGATGGGGAGATTATCCCAGGTTATCTGGGAAGGTAATCACAAGGGTCCCTAAATGTGGGAGATGGAGGAAGAGGAGTCAGTGTTAGAATGATGTCAGTGTGAGAAAGACTTGGCTGGCCATTGCTGGCTTTGAAGCTGGAATGGGGCAAGGAGACAAAGAATATGGGCTGTCTCTGCAAGTGGGAAAAGACAGAAAAATTCTCTTCTAGAGCCTCTGGAAAGGAACACAGTCCTGCCAACACCTTGATTTAGCCCAGTGAGCCCCACTTCGGACTTCTGACCTCCAGAACTATAAGATAATAAATTTGTCTTTTTGAGCTACTAAATTTGTGGCAATCTGTTACAATAGCAATGGGAAGCTAATATAATCTCTTTGTAGTTTTTTCTGAAAAAAAATGTTTTTTTGGTCTTCATAATGGCTTGCTCTATTTTCAGTGCTTGTACTGTAACAAAGAATTTTGAGGATACAAATCAGAAATATCCTAGTATTTAATCTTTTCCATCCCCCCCTTTTTCTTTTTTAATACATCTGCTTCAAGGGGAGGTATTTTCTGTTATTCTTTAGGATGGCCATCTCCTCCTCTGAGATTGTTTTCTCCCCATTGTGTTTGCCAATATTTTCTGTTTGCCGTATCATTATAACCATGGCTACCTTGATGTCTTATGGTCCAAGCACAGTTGAATTGCATTCTCTCAGAGCTCGTTGTGGGTTTCTGCCTAAATCCATCAGGCCCTGAAAAAGGAAAGAAGCACTTTCACACTACCCTTCTGACTACCATTGAAGATGCTGCCAGGGTGTCCTTCACTTACTCTCCAGATCTGCTCCTTTTTGCAGCTGATAGGAGAAAAGTTTTAATTCTTCTTTCAGTTCAGTCCTGTTGTACTAAATCTAGCTGAAATTCCTGGTTTTTTCCTCAGGTATATTCTACCCTTACTATTTTTAATTTCTGGTATATTTTCTACTGCTTTAATATTTAGCTGGCAATTTGATTAATATAGAGTTCTTACCCGCAGTATTCTTAGTATAGAATTTTAAATCTGAAATAGACCTTATGTATAATTTAGTCCAATTTCCTCATTTAACAGATGGTAAAACTGAGGTTCAAAAAATCATGTAAGTTATGTCATTAAATATGGTATGGTTTTTATGGTATCACTACTCAATTTTTGAGAGATAAGAGGTGGAATGGTCACGTGCCATTTGCTGAGTAAACGTTGGATACCTTCAGAGGAAAATTTGTCAGTTTTACTCATCTTAGCATACTGTGGCTTAAAAAGCCAATTTATACTTTATTTTGTCATTCTTAATTATATGGTTTTTCTGTGTGGGAAAAGCAAAGAAGCTGTTCATATCACTGCTTGACTTTGTTGGCAGTTGGCGTTTAGAAGTTGGAATGCTGTGAAATACTACATGCTTCTTGTTTGATTAAGAAATTTCTTCGTCCCGAGAAAGTAAATGGTTACAGGGGCTAAAGGAAAGAACAGAATTTTGTATTTATATAATATTTATGATTTTAAAAAATATCCTTTGCAGAAAGAAAACTTGTGAAGTGTAAACGTTTTTTGAATTATCTTTAATTTATTAAAGCAATCAATATATATTTAGCATCTGATCTAATAGCTGGATGCTATACAACAGTGAACAAGAAAGCTAGAATCTCTGCCGTCATAATGCTTACAGCCTAGTGTGGGGAGGTGTCAATAGATAGTGAAGCAATTATTATACAGTGTGGTAAGTGTTGTTATAGGAGTAACGCAGGGAACTGTGGTAGGAGGCACCTTGCCTAGACATGGGAAGATCTGGGGAGAATGACTAGAAATAATAATATTTCAACTGGTACATGAAGAATGAGTGTAAGGTGAAAATGAGGGGAAGATTGTTCTAGACGAGTGGTATTCAAAGCGTGGTCCTTAGCCCAGGAGTATCAGCATCACGTGGGGCCCCACCTCAGATCTACTAAATCAGACAGATGTGGTCATCAGGCTGTGTCTTACAAACCCTCTGGGTGCTGATGCAGAAAACCTCTGTTCTCAGCGATGCTGAGAACCAGAGGTGAGAGAGAGAGCACAGTACATTAAATAGAGCTGAAGCAGAGAGTTTAAAGTCATTAATAGCGTGAGTTGAGGCTGGAGAGGCCTGATAAGGTGGTTGAAGAGTATGCGTTTTTAGCTTAGTGCACTTGTTAGCCATCGAAGCGTTTTCAGTAGAGGAACAGCTTGGGCAACTTTGTCTCTTAGAAAGATCACTCGAGAAGAGATTGGTGCCAGGTGGAAAGAGCACCTAGGAAGCCAGTGTAGTAGTAATGCTGGTGGCCATGAGGAGGGAATAGTAAACAGGTTGAACAGGTACTTAGGAAGGAGAAGTTACAGGGTATGGTTATTGATTAAATGATGAAGATGAGGGGAAAAGGAATTCCCACGTTTAGCATTCAGGCCAGTAGAAAGATAGTGGTTCTCTAGCCTCTGAAATAGTGACTGCGGGAGGAACAAGTTGAGGAAGGTTGTAAGTTTGAGCTTGGTTTTGAACACAGAGACAGAAGTAATTATGAGGTTGTCAGAGATAGCAGTGGGCAGTTTGGTATTTGCTTCGAGTTCAGGAAAGAAATAAGGGTCAAATATGTAGATATGGGAGTATTTGAGAGATAAAAGATAATTGAAATCTTGGAGGACATATTAGAAAACTCAATGAAAGTGTGTTGAATGAGACTATAGGGTAGAAACAGTAATGTTGCACAGAGGATGGGGAACCTCAGAAATGACTGAGAAGGACCAACCAGGGAGAGAGAGGGATCAAGAGCCAGGATAGTATGATGTCATGATACCTAAAGGAAGAGAATTTTCTAAAAAAGAGGCTCCCAGTCATGTATCTGATGCTTTGAGGGGTTAGTAAGGTGAGGACTGAAAAATTTCCATTGGAACAGCCACCAGATTGGTGTGATTTGGGGAAGTTATGTGAAACGCAGGAATTGACTAGAGTGGATTTGATGGAGGGGAAGGAGGAGAAGCTGTACCATAGGTAATTGAGAAATTTGAGTGGTCCAGTGAGACACTGGAGAGCAATTGGCTATGAAGGGGAAAAATCATCAGAGCTGGAAGCCAAACATGAAGTTATATGAGGATTTCTTTCTTTCTTTTTCCCTCCCTCTCTCCCTCCCTCCCTTCTTTCCTTCCTTCCTGTCTTTGGTAGAGATTAAACTTATTTGAATATGGATAGGAAAGATTCAAGAGAGAGGAGAAGGAGTGAGGAGGGAATTGAAGAAAGGAAGCAATTTATAGAACAAGGTTCTGGAAATAGTAGGAATGAATGGGATTCAGAACACTTGGATGGCAAGTTCCATTCTGTTCCATTGTAACAGAAGGGGAAGAAAAAAATGGGTTCTTGAATAGGTAATTTTAAAGGTAAAAGAGTTTCAATCTGATGATTTTTAAGTTTCCTCTTTTGGCACCTGCTGCTGGAGAGAGGGAAGGTGAGACTCAAGAGAGAATAAGTTTAGAGTAGTTACTGTGAAGAAGATACAGAATAATAATTAGGGAGAAACTCAGATTTCTTGTGGCCTTAAATTCTCAGTTGAGGCTAGACATCATGAATTTATAGCAGAATCAATCTGCCAAATATGTTGATTTTTTTCTAACATTTCTCAGAAGCCTTGGTGTAGGTGTGGAAGTGGGAACCAATTGCATTCATCCAAGACTGGTGTTATTCTAAGAAATTGTTACAGAAGTGCAGTGGAGCAAGTAGATTAAAAGATAAAAGTCTCTACTTCCTTATCTGAAACTATAAAATTTAAGAAGGTCTGAAAACTGATGATTTTTTCTTAACTCGTTGGCAAAAGTTGCTCTGAATGAATAGATATGAGGCTACTTATAACCTTTATTTATCAAACTTAGAGTATATATTCATATGTTTTACTTTAGAGATTAATGTGTATCATTATGGAGTGCTGTCTCAAATTTTGATGGGACTGTTATATCAAACATAGATTATGTCCTCTATAACTGTTCTTAAAACCGGCAAAGTTTTGAATTCTGAAGGACACCGGACCTCAAAGTCTTCAAGAAGAGATTGTGTTCTTGCTTTAGCAAAAAAAAAAAAAAAAGAAAAGAAAAGAAAAGAAAAAAGAGGTTGAAACGATATACTGTGGAACCTAAGCTAGACAGGGAAAAGGGGGAAGATAGAGAGGTAATCCATTGGGAAAAAGTAGGATGCTTAAGGAAATAGATGGCTTCAAAGAACTGATGTAGGGGGATCAATTGAGAAATTTGGAAGAATGGGAAGGGAGTACTTAGAATATATAAATTTGGAAGAATGGGAAGAGTAATTAGAATGGAAAGAGGATTAGAATGTATCAATCGATTCTTTCCAAAGGGAGACAGTTCTGAGTGGTTACAGAGTCCAGGGTGTGACCTTGGAAGTGGGCAGCTGAGTTGTAATGGAATAGAAAGTCATGAAAGATGAGGTCAAGAAACTGAGAGGCTAGAAAATTATATGAGATACCCAGAGTAATGGTAAGATTTGGAGTGGAATGGAACATCCCAAGTTCTCAGCTCACCAATGAATGGGGCTCTGTGGAAGGTACATTAGATACCAAGATGTGTAAGACAAGGTCTTCACTCTTCCCCTGGACTATCATCTTTTTAAGAAACAAGGTGATAAATAATTATACAACATGGTAAGAGTGATTATTATAGAAGCATGATCTAAAAGCTATTTAGTCTAAATGAGGAAAGAGACCCTAGATGTCTGGACAGGTCAGGAGACTAACCATTCAAGAAGAGTTTCACACACTATTTTGGAACTTTCTGTGTTTGGTAAACATTAAGGCATAACTCACAGATATTCGGTAGAATATTCGATCAAAAATAGTGGTTAAAACTGTCATATTTGCTAGGTAATTTACTAAATGCAGTGCAAGATATGAAGAAAAAGGTTGGGTGTGAGCAATCTTCAAGAAATATTCTCTAATTTTAGGAGTCACAGACAAACAAGGCTTTAGGAAGAGTGATTTATTCTATTTGATGTGTAATTTTCTAGTTTCTCCATGTTACTTTTTCCTTTCTAATTTTGTTTTAATAGTTTTATCAACGCCTATATCATTCTATTAGAAACTTCCTCAATCCTTTTGAATTCAAGTGACAGTATAAGTAGTTAATAAGCAAATATATTCTGATTGATGATGTTAAAAATAAGAAAACACATAATGAAACATTATCGCTCAACATTTTAGAAGGTGTACTTTTAGAGCAGTGTCAAAGTATGACCTGCTCTCTGAAGGTTACATTAGTTACATATTTCTTATGTCCTCCAAGAAGAAAAACGTTCTCAAACGTCATAGATTGTTTGATGAATGCTATTCTGGGGTAAGGAGTTGTGGGGGAAGACAGTGCTGACCACAGGAATGTTGAACAGCAAATGCTGGCTTTGGGCAAAGTAGCTTTGATGCATAGTGACCTCTTTGAAATGTTGGGACTGATGGTCCTTGTGGGGACTTGCGTTGCAAAATGTCTGACACACATTGAACATACTATGTGAGAACAGAAATGCAGAATAATAGGGCAATAATACCCTATCTATAAACCATCTGTGTTTACAAATTCCCTAAATAACAGGCCAAAATAGATTTCACTATGGTAAATATTCCAATTGCAGCGCTCTGCAAAATTCTCATCTGTCTCATGTATTTTAGGCATGATTTCTGGGTCGTGTGGCTTTTCTAGTAGACTTCAATGATGTGCAGCCACCAAGAACAGACCTTGTCATTTATTTAACTCCAACTGTCTTTAATCTCGAGAACAGTAAAACAGTAAGAAACCTTGGGGTTTCAGCATAACCATAGAACATTACACAGGATCAGATTTTCAAATTCTTTGCTTTTGCTATTTTTTGGCCACATTTACCGTAGAAGACTCGCGTTATCTACACATCTTTAAATTTGGGTCCGTGGTTTTTCTCTTTTTTAACCTTTCTTCCTTTCTCTTTTAGTTCACAGCCATGAATGAACCACAGTGCTTCTACAATGAGTCCATTGCCTTCTTTTATAACCGGAGTGGAAAGTACCTTGCCACAGAATGGAACACAGTTAGCAAGCTGGTGATGGGACTTGGAATCACCGTCTGTATCTTCATCATGCTGGCCAACCTGCTGGTCATGGTGGCGATCTATGTCAACCGCCGCTTCCATTTTCCTATTTATTACTTAATGGCGAATCTGGCTGCTGCGGACTTCTTTGCTGGGTTGGCCTACTTCTACCTAATGTTCAACACAGGACCCAATACTCGGAGACTGACTGTTAGCACGTGGCTCCTGCGTCAGGGCCTCATTGACACCAGCCTGACAGCCTCTGTGGCCAACTTACTGGCCATTGCAATCGAGAGGCATATTACGGTTTTCCGCATGCAGCTCCACACGCGGATGAGCAACCGGCGGGTGGTGGTGGTGATTGTGGTCATCTGGACCATGGCCATTGTCATGGGGGCCATACCCAGTGTGGGCTGGAACTGCATCTGTGATATTGAAAACTGTTCCAACATGGCACCCCTCTACAGTGACTCTTACTTGGTCTTCTGGGCCATTTTCAACTTGGTGACCTTTGTCGTCATGGTGGTTCTCTATGCTCATATCTTTGGCTATGTTCGCCAGAGGACTATGAGGATGTCTCGGCATAGTTCTGGGCCGCGGCGCAATCGGGATACCATGATGAGTCTTCTGAAGACTGTGGTCATCGTGCTTGGTGAGTTTTGTCTTGACTGTAACTTACTTTACGGATTCTCAATGTCTTAGTACAAACCAGAGTAGTTTACGATGGTGGTAAACAACAATGTGAACATCACTGGGTATATATGCAGGAATTACAAGGGGACAAGGCACCTTTATAGCAAATGTTTATGATGAAGTCAGCGTCCCAGTCTTTCTATAATTACAGAACTGGTTTCAGGGAAATAATGTCTCAGTGATGTATTATAAATGATGGTGATGTGGAAGATAATCATTGACGAGTTTGGCTATCAAGTATTGAAAAATATCAGCTTTTGAAAGGTTTTATTACAGCCCAAATTGTGGAACTTTTGCCTATAGTCTCTTTATTACAGATTCTCAGAAAGTGTTTTTAATGTCCTATGAATATGCTTTCACACATAGTTATTTTTATGAGTCTGTTTCCAAATAAGGAGTCTTTCACATTCTGTCATTGTTACTGCCTACATGTAGGTAAGTATATCAAGGTTTTGTATAGATTTATTGCACAAAATGGGTTGGAATTAATACCATCTGTGACAGTCATCTTTATGAAAACTTACTTTTTTCCATTAATTTTCTGTTTTTAGTGGTGGAAGTTAATTCATATTTCAAGGTGAAAATCAGGATTTTATTCTTTTATGTAATGTATACTCGAATAACTTTTGCCTTTAAATAACTATTGTTTTTCCTGGGTGAAAAATTCATGGTTAGTGATCAGAAGGAATATATTTATTCTTTTATGTATTCAGAAAATAGTTAAAGTGAACCTCATAAGTTCCAGGCCCTGTGCTGACTCCCAGAAATGTGTCCATGAAGACAGCATACACAGAACATTTCTTTTGGAGCTTAGAGGGCCTATTTTTGAAGTTCACCCAGTGAGAATTTTAAATAATTACCCTATTGAATTACATTTTCTCCATGGGCTATATTTGGGTTAACGTCTGATCGCATTTAAAAAATATCTCTTAAAAAATCTTTAGTAGTTCATCTTTCTCCATGGAAATTCAGTGGAAAGTTCCTCTAATGCTCTTTGTTCCAGTTTGTAAAGCAGGGTTGAGTGGATGGAACCTGGGATGTTGTGGCTCCTCTGAAACTCTGAGCTACTTTAATCTTAGCCCCAGGAAAGAGAGCCCTAATTATGGCTCTAAGAATAAAGACCAGGCCTTCGGATTGCAGACACAACTAAAGCCCTGTCTGTAACTAACTGGTACGTGTAGGTAGTATCCCCACTGAGGCCCCCACCACCTCAGATGTGAAATTGTCTTATTCCATCCAACAAAGTTCAGTAGAAGTATAAAAATGATTTCCCTCTATGTTTAATTATCAACAAAAGCCTTGAGCATACCTGTGCCACAGGTATACATTCTCCATGATAGGGATGAAGCGTATCTGTTTACCACGGATGCTATTTTTTGGATTAAATTAAATAACATGAGAGATTTCACTTCTGTATTGACTCAAGTATTTGTTTGTTTACTGCTGATCTGAATGTTGGTTGAAACTTTTCATACGGGTGCACTGTTTCTAGTATCATCTCAAGTACTGCTTATAGTTCATAGAACCCAAGCAGAAAATGACTACTGAACTTGGACTATGAACCTGCTAAGTTCTTGTTTTAATTTTGACCTTTGTATAACGCCTAGCATTTTCCGGTGTGTAGTATGCTTAACGATTCATATAAAATTAACTTTTGTGCCTCATTGGGTGGTTTTGCAGGTTAAATGAGAATTATTTTGAGGGTTTATGGGGCCACAGTTTCAGTGCTCGTTGGCCCTAAATGCCCCTTCTGCCCTACCACACCAACCCCAGACTTGAAAATAACAGAATAGAACGCTGGTTTCTGAGGTTAAACTAGTGGGCTCCACAAAAATTGAATACATGTAGCTGCCTCTGAAATAAATGGCATTATCTCTGTAGATATGTGATGGAAGAAGTTAAAAACATGGAGAACTCCAATCAGGGTGATAGGCAAAGAAAA
The DNA here is from genome assembly GCF_026419965.1 of Kogia breviceps. NCBI lineage: Eukaryota > Metazoa > Chordata > Mammalia > Artiodactyla > Physeteridae > Kogia > Kogia breviceps. Next base: position 22,377,723 of record NC_081317.1, read on the forward strand.
TTGGTGAGGCAAGATGTGTATGGGATTGTAACATAGGAAGGAGAAATTAAATAAATGGACTGTAGCCTTGCGGACAAAAGCAGCAAGAATGGGAGACTGGGCAGGGCTCAGAATAGGTAATTCACCACCTGAAACAGCCAGGTGTTTGTCAAGTTGGTGCCTGTTACCATTCATACAAGGTACTCCCCTGCTTGAATTCTCTGTAGTCGTGATTGCATGCGAAAGATGGGTTGGTCTTGTAGGAACAAGTTTATTGACCATCAGGTTTTTCTGTGGTGCACGTTCGGTTTGGTTTTGTTTTGTTCTGTTTTTGCAGTACGCGGGCCTCTCACTGTTGTGGCCTCTCCCGTTGCGGAGCACGGGCTCCGGACGCTCAGGCTCAGCGGCCATGGCTCACGGGCCCAGCCGCTCCGCGGCACGTGGGATCTTCCCGGACCGGGGCACGAACCCGTGTCCCCTGCATCGGCAGGCAGACTCTCAACCACTGCGCCACCAGGGAAGCCCGTTTGCTTTTTTAATATGTCTTCTCTGCCAGATTGTCAGCTTTGCAACAGTGAACAGGAATTGTAATGATGTGTTGTCCAGTTTCTCCACATTACCTGTTGTGGGATCTGGCACAAAGTGTAGGTACTTGTAAAATAATTGTTGAATGAATGAATGTGGTAACAAAAGCAGGTTTTTGAGCCTTCAGAACTGAGGACCAGAGAAAGCCATAGTGAATTCACTAAGTTGATGCCACTTTGTTCAGTCGTGTGGCAGAAACCAAACCTAGCTACACCCCTATTACGTTTTGTGCCTTCCAGTCAAATACAACAGCTTGGAAAGTGACCACAAGGGCTGCTCAATAAATAATGTGTATTTTGTTCATTTATTCTGGGGATGATTACAGTTTGATTAAGTGTCAAACCTTTGGTTTCCATTTCACCATGTCAAAATGACCTCTGGGTTTTAGACCAATTCCGTTCAATAAACCAGTGTTTATTGGTTATTTATCCTTCAATAGAAGGATTTTTTAGTCAACAAGTTGAATTTCTAGGAGTCAACATAAAATAAAGGGGTCTTTGAGATTTATGATGGCAAAACCAGCAGCAGTTTTGAAGCACAAGATTGTGTATTAGCTGCTCCTGAGTGAGTACTAGATCTTAATAGTTTTATTTGTAAAACACGTATAGCATTAATCATGTGCCTAGCACTACTCTGCCTTAGAAATGAGTTTTTGTAAAGAGCATCCCTGGGGAGTCTAGGTTTGTTAGCTTCATTTTTCAGAGGTGAAAACTGAGGCACAGAGAGGTTAAGTAACTTGCCCAAGATCACACAGCTAGTTAAGTACAGGAGCTGGGATAGTTTCAGGCAGTCTGGTTCCAGAGCCCATGTGTTTTTCACCTCCATGCTATCCTGCCTCTCTATAATACAAACAGCTACCAGCACATGCTGGATGGTTTTACAACGTTTGAACAGCACTGTGCTATTAAATTGAAACATTGTGATTCCATTTGTTTCTCTTGATACTGCCTAGCTGCCTGTGCTTCATTTCCTGGGTAGAAGAAAGCTTTCAGGGAGCATTCCTTTCCTCCTTTTGCTTCTGATTATGATGGTTATGACTCTCATCTCACTGGCCCTTTTCCACTGTTTGGTGTTGGAGCACCAGTAACTGACTGCTTCTGATTGAAGGAGTGTTTAGTTCAAGGTGTAGTTAACTTGAGGGTTCATTGTCCTAGTGCGAAGTCATGTAATCCTTCCCCAGGCTTGAATTCTCCCCACTTGACATCTTACCAAGAATTCCTTTTGAGTCTGGTCCACGGTTGAATCAGAGTGGTAGTCAAGTTCTTCCTTATTTGACCACAGTCTATCTTGAGTTGTAAGTCCTTGCCTTTCTTTCTCTGTTCCTTCTGATGACACTTCTGTTGAGGATAATTAGAGAAGAGGGAAACCAGGATTTGGAAAGAGAAAATAATGGTTATGATCTAGAGGTTTTTGCATCTTAATTGTGGGAGAGAGTGAGGAAAATAAAGCAAAATAAATCCAGGTGGCGCCTATGTCTTTGGGGAAGAAGAGAGAGACACTGTTTCTAGTTGGATCTGTACTGGCAGGAAGTGATCACCACTGAAGCTAAATTACTGCTTTTGTACCCAGGCACCCTGTGCCAGGGTCAATACTCGGCATTACTCTTCATGCAGTGTTTATAACCTTACACCAAGGAAAGTTGTGTTTCTCCCATTTTATGCTGAGGGAACTGAGTTAAGATAGGGTAAGTAACTTGTTCAAGAGCGCTTATTTTGTAAGTAGCAGAACTGGAATCCAGCTGTAAGAATGTTGTGGACCATGACCTTCTATCATAGGACACTGGTCACGTGCCATATAAGAGACTGTTACTGGTATTAATAATAGTACTTGGGGCCAGATGAATTTAAGCCCATTGTTTTCTCATTACTCTGATGAAGGATCATTTGGCGAATATCCTGTAAGCAAATCTTCATGTACTTCTCTGTTCAGTTTAATTCAACAGACATATTGTTGAGTGCTAATTATGTGCTTAAAGGATAAAAAGATGAATAAGGTAAACACCATTTATTTAAATTGAGGCAACATTGGTTAGTAACATGTTGTAAGTTTCGAGTATACAACATCATATTTCTACAGCATCCTCATCACCGAAAATATAGTTTCCATCCATCACCATACTGTTGACCTCCTTTATCTGTTTCACCCTCCTCCCCACCCCTTCCCCTCTGGTAACCGTTACTCTGTTCTCTGTATCTATGTGTTTGTTTTTATTTGATTTATTCTTTTTTAAAAATAATTCCACAATGAGTGAAATCATGTATTTGTCTTTCTCTGGCTTATTTCACATAGCATAATACCCTCAAGGTCCATCCATGTTGTTGCAGATGACAAGATTTTGTCTTTTTTATGGCTGAGTAGTATTCCAATGTGTGTGTGTGTGTGTGTGTGTGTGTGTGTGTGTGTGTGTGTGTGTACACACACACACGTATACTACAATCTTCTTTATCCATTCATCTGTTGATGGGCACTTAGATTGTTTCCATCTCTTGGCTATTGTAAATAATGCCGTGATGAGCATGGGGTGCCTATATCTTTTCAAATTAGTGTTTTTGTATTCTTTGGCTAAATAGCCAGGAGTGGAATAGCTGGATCATATGGTAGTTCTACTCTTATTGTTCGAGGACTCTCCATACTGTTTTTCATAGTGACTGTACCAATTTTCCACCAACAGTGTAGGAGGGTTGCCTTTTCTCCATATTCTCGCCAACACTTGTTATTTTTTGCCTTTTCGATAACAGTCACTCTGACAGGCGTGAGGTTATATCTCATTTTGGTTTTGATTTGCATTTCCTAATAATCGGTGATCTGAATATTTTTCCATGTACCTGTTGGCTATCTGTATGTCTTCTTTGGAAAAAATGTATGTTCAGCTCCTCTGCCCATTTTTAAATCAGATTTTTGTTGTTGTTGAGTTGTGTGAGTTTTTTATATGTTTTGGGGATTTACTCCTTAGCAGTTATATCATTTGCAAGTATCTTCTCCCATTTAGTAGGTTGTCTTTTTGTTTCGTTGGTGGTTTCCTTTGCTGTGCAGAAGCTTCTTCATTTGATGTAGTCCCATTTGTTTATTTTTGCTTTTTAAAACTTCATTCTTTGCTGAGCTTACAGCGTGTTAGAGGAGACTGAGAAAGAGTTGCAAAGCAGTCGGGTCCATGTGCTAGTTGATGTCTGGGCAGAGTGGAGGGAAGGGAGGGCCTCCCACAGGAGGAAATATTGAGTTGGGTCTTGATGTGTGTGGAGGAGCTTGTCCTCCTGTAGGGTGGAGGTACAGGAGAAGCTAAGCAACAGCTCACCTTTGGGGAACTGAAAGTAGTCAGGTGTGATTACCATGTGGTGGGTATGCTGGATAGAGTTTTGACTTAGAGCCTTTATAATGTATTAAGGCGTTTGAGTTTCTGCCTTTAGGTGATCAGAGATGCTAAAGGATTCCCTAAGATAAAGAACACCAGTTCCTTACAGGGATAACCATATAATTTATCATCCAAACTGAGACACTTCTGGTAGTGAAAACAGGCACTAACTGGGACAATGGGACAACAGGCCTAAACCAAGACTAGTCTGGTCAACCCAGGATGTACAGTCACTCTCCTTCTAGGCTCTGCTTTCTGTTTGTTTATATTCTTTCTACATTTTTTTTTGGCTTTGTAAATGTAGAGCTCAACACTGGACTTCTTCCACTGTGTAAACGTAGTAAAGAACAACTTTTTCTTGTTTTTTTTTTTTTTTTTTAAGCAAGGATTTGTCCATATTTAGAATTTTAGAGCTGAAAGGTCCTTTAAAAATCACACTATCCAACTTCCTAATCTTACAAATAAAGAGACCGAAGCTGCCAAGTTAATTGAGAAATTGAGGTCTGAGTTAGCTAGTGGCTCAAACCGAGAACTAGGTTTGTTAACTTCCAGTAAGGTGCTGTTCTTACTGCCTAGGCCTCCAGCTTGTTCATCTCCATCCACACCTTCCATCATTTTCTTCCTTGTGAACATCTATTTCTGTGGCTACCCAGGTTTAGGTTGTAAACATTGTGGCTATCAAGGTACCCGGAACCCACAGAAAGGGTTCCCTTGAATTTGGCCTTATTATAAACAACTGGTGATCTCTGAAATGAAGCTTTGACAAAAGTCATTGGAAACTGAATTACTGGCACATTATGTAGTTTTTACACATCTTATCATCCTGTTTGCTTTCTTCATAACAGCATTGTATTAGTTTCTTATCTATCTTGGTTTTTTATTGTTTCTCTTTTACCGTGTGTGTGTGTGTGTGTGTGTGTGTGTGTGTGTGTGTGTTTTCCCACTTACATTCATTGAGGCAGGATGCCTCTGGGATCTACTCCTGACTTTTGTCATTAACTGTCTGGGTGATTCTGGGCAAGTCACTTTCTCTGTGCAGCAATTTCTCTGTACTTTCATCTCTAGGATGGAGTTGGCCAATTTGATTTCCAAGGTTATTTAGAGTTCTACTTAGAACTCTATAAATAAAGTGATAAGGACATAACTACTGTGGATCAGCCACGTAGAGTTTTCTAGTGGAAAACGTAGAAATAGAATTGGAGTAAAAGCAAGGGACTATGATTTTTCTCCATATCAGCTTTTGAATAACTAGGTTTAGGTGTACTCTCCCCCATTAAACGGAGCAGCACATTGATAGAGGAGAGTCTCAAAGCAACAATTAAAAAAAAAAATGACTCTGCAGTAGAGAGCTGTGTGGTGAGAAGGGAGGGTTTCCCAGTTGGCCTTGTTGGCCAAGGGAAGGGACTCGACACAAGAGTCTCTTATTCCCTGGCCACAGGTGACCAGCTGCACATCCTGTTGCTCTGAAGAGGAACTAGAGCTACCCCGAGTTTCCTCAGGTCCCCGCGGCGTCCCTGTTAAGGCCTCTTTGAGGAAGGACCTGTGCGACCGTTCATGAGAGCCTCTGTTGTTGGGCGAGCCATGGGGCTGGCTGGCACTGCAGGTGTGGTCAGGAGAGAGTCCCTGCGGAAGCCCCCACCGGTGCTGCCCAGACCCCAGATCCTGGGCCTGGTCAAATGAGAAAACAACTTGCAAATACCAGCTCTTTGTACCCTTTTGTCGCCCAACTCCATTCAAATATTTTTACTCAGAAGAAACTTTCAAACAGAAACAGAAAACAAAAATACCACATGAACCTAACAGGGTTTCTTCTGAGGTGTGGACAGAGCATGCAGAACATGAAGCTCTTTCTTACTTTAGGTCTGATGAGAGTGATTCAGACCTCGTCTCGTTGAGACGCCTGTCAGTCCCAGAATGAACCTTACATAGTCATTTGTCCTCGTCCTTAAAGGTTATAGAAGATGCAAAGGTTTCCTGAAGGAATTGCGGCAGCCGCTGGGAAATCACTGTTGCTGAGGGCTTGAGAGCTTCGATTCGGAATAAAATAGGCCAGAGTTTAGAATTGGATTCCTGTCCCCTCACTTATTAGTTTCATAGCCTTGAGGAAATGACTGAACCTCTCTGAGCCTCAGTTTCAGAATTAATAGCATAGGGATAGTAGGACCTTCCTATAATCAGGTGATCATGAACATTAGATGAGGTAATTCATGTCAAGCACGCTTAGCACAGGGTCTGGCTAATGTAAAACACTTACAGAATGGTAGCAAGTATTGTCATTATCATGAGATCTTGTCTGCATGTGCCTTTTCTCCCCCTGCGCCCCGCCCACCCTTTCTCTCTTCTCTCTGACATATACCTCCACTCATCCACACACCAGCGTACATACAATAGTGGGTTTGGTGGCTGTGATGGTGCTTCATTTCTATGACATGGTATTAAAGTACTGTTGCGGTTTAGCAGCTCTTGGCTCTACAACAGGCTGTAAATTTTATTCTGAGTGGCCTTTGCTTTCCCAAAGGTACATCTGCACTGCAGAGTTGCCTGCATCTTATTTATTGAGCCTCAGCCGTATGTATGAAAAGTCCTATTACCCCATAAGAAATGACAGTTTTGACCTGGTAATTCTCTGGACGTCTCCAGATTAACCAGTTAAATAGTGTTGGCCATTAAAATGAGTTTTGAAATGGAACAGGCCACTTTGTCAATATCTGTTAGAAAGGGTCTTTAGTTCCTTTTGGTGGACCTGCCATGCTTAGGGCACAGCTGGCAACCCAGCCATCATTCAGGGCACCATTCTGTTTCCTTTTGATCCGAAGTGAAAGACTGTGTCTGGCATAAATGAAAGAAATGGCAAATGGATAGGGTCATGAGACCTTATTGCTGTTCCCTAGTCAGTCCCAGCTTTACTGTGAGACCACTTGCGATTCCTTTAGTCTGGGTCCCATCACTATCGACCTAGAAAGGAAAGGATATTTCACTCCCCTTCTAATCTCTCACTGCTAACTTTACGTACCTCTTTGGAGTATTGTTTTGGGAATTCAGCGATGGCAAGGTTTTATCTTATTTCCCAGCCCCTAGAACAGGGCCTAGCACTTGGAAAACTCTAGATTTTTTTTTTTTTTTTTTTTTTTTTTTTTTTTTTTTTTTTTTGCGGTATGCGGGCCTCTCACTGTTGTGGCCTCTCCCGTTGCGGAGCACAGGCTCCGGACGCGCAGGCCTGGCGGCCATGGCTCACGGGCTTAGTTGCTCCGCGGCATGTGGGATCTTCCCGGACCAGGGCACGAACCCGTGTCTCCTGCATCGGCAGGCGGATTCTCAACCACTGCGCCACCAGGGAAGCCTCTAGATATTTTTTGAATGAATAAATGAACTACACCTTTTATTCTGGATGGAGTTTTACGGGTTCCCTAGTAACAACAGAAATATACCTGTGTAGCTTGAAATTCAATGGGATTTAATAATGAGTCTCATTCAAAGGAATATTTGTTTAAAGGTAGTTGTAATAAGGCAGTTCCACTTCCTGCCTGTCAAGGGCATTTCTTTAGGTTAAGTTCCAGTGTGAGCTTGTTAATAATAGTTTGTTTTGTTAACAAACATGTATTGAATGTGTACTAGGCCCTCTGTTAAGGAGTAGGGAAGCGGAGATCAGTGAAAATATGGACCCTGTTCTCAAGCGGCTCTCATTTTAGGAGATCATAATGGATAATTTAAATAAACAAAAACAATGTAATTTGGTAAATAAAATATGGAAGGTGCTGTCGAAGTGCTGTCTTCTGATTGGGCAATGTCAGGATATTTCATGATGAAGGAGATTTAGGAATAACATCTTAGATGATGTATAGGAGTTTGCTATGTGAACTCAGGCACAGAAATTACTACTATTAGGTATTCTTTGCACTCTGAATTTAAGTATTCAGTTACTTCCTTATATTGTAATTAATACATTACTTAGATATGGAAATAACCCATTTGGCATTTTTGGGGGGGGCGGGAGGGGAAGCTTGCATGATTTTAAGACAACATTGTGCTTAATAATTTTTTTGCCTGCATTTTGCACAGTATACTTCATTTTTTGAATCGACTGTAGTTAATCAGATTCACATTAAATTGGTTATGAAGTAAATGAGTTTGCATGGTTACTGACCTATAAGGAAAGGGATGATTTTTCTGCGTGTGCAAATTAACATCTTGTAGCAAGTAAGAAGTGCTCTGTAGTGACATGTATGTTTTCAGGACTTGAAAGATCATTGCCTGGAGCTGTGGACACTTACACGTATGATGAACACACATATAGGCGTGCAAATTGCCATATTTAGCAAATATAAGTAATTGCATGGGACATAATCATACTAACAAAAGTGTTCATTGTTTATCTGAAATTCAGATTTAACTGGCTTCATGTATTTTATCAGGCAACGCCAACACACACAGGATTGGATGGGAAATAAAGCATTTTAGATGGCAATCAACTCTCTATACATAGATTTTTTTTTTTCTATGTATTTCAGGTTTCTGTATTATCCTGGAGATCAATTTAAGTACACAGGGGTTTCACTTATTTAATATGTCTGATTTTTATTTTGGGTTGTCTAGAAATAAAGGGACATATCTGCTTTATAGAATCTTATATTTATTTCTCAGAAATTATATATGTTTACAAACAGGTAATGTATACCTTCAATTCAAAACTGAATTTTTCTCTCCTTTTACATGTACTTTGTCATGCCCTTCGAAAAAAAGTATCTTAATTTGTTTTTCCATAGAAATCATCTTTTTTCTTGGGTTTGTACCTTTGCTGTTTTTCTCTTTGAGGTCTAAACTAGAGCCTTATGCTCTGAGAAGCTACTTTTTATTCATGTATTTCAGTGAAGATGATACTGTCTAGACTGAGTGTGGTCATGGCTTTACTTAAACCCTGGCTGGTCTCCTTCACCAATAGAGGAGTTATTATAATGATCCAAAGCAAATATGAAGTTCTAATAGGGTTACACAGCAATAACAGGGTCTTTTTGAAGAAGTGGGATTTAGTCTGGCATCGGGAGACTGGAAATTCATGGCTTCACCTATTTATCCTGCCCAAGTAGACTTTTGTTGACACAAAGAACGCTGCACTTTAAGTAGGGTTTTCCATGAGTTCATTCTAAATGGGTATTTCTACACTTCAGAAAGCTTCTCTTCGTGTGGCAGGCAAGAATTCATTTGCTTGAGTTGTTTTCCTTTCTTGGGGGGAGAGGGAAGATAAGCCACTCAGGAGCCCAGCCTTACAGGACCTGCACAGGAAACTGATGAGGTGAAAAGCTGACAGGCGTTTGCTGTGGCCAACAAGTGATTCACCACGTTATTCTGGAGGGATTTGCTTTGCTATCCTTGCTGAGCACACGATGCCTGGGAATGCTCCTTTGTATATTGCCCCAGCCCCAGAGGAGAAGCCCAGCTATAAATCGAGGCCCTGGAATCTGAGTTTCTGAACGAAACAGGGGAAGCCTATATTTGGACATCCTGCAAAGTCCATGTATAATGATCAAATAAACAAAAGTCGTAGAGATTAAAGCACAAGCTTTATTTAATTTGGCAAATTCTTATGTCTTGGGAAAAATGAAGATGTTTTCATGAAAAAACACTATTTCTAAGGCACCATGCATGTACTCTAGCATATCTACAAGTACTAATACATAAGATCAGCTTATTTAGAATAGAAGAGAATACTGTAGAAATCAAATTGGAATGGTAAGTCTAAATGTAGTATAGACGATTACATTGCTATGTTAAGATAATGAGGTTGATATAATTCCATAATGGAATTTCTTAATATTTTAGTTCAATCTGAATTGGTTCTACCACTTTTAAGGCCAGAAATCTGTCACTAAAGCGTGCATACATCCGAAAGACATGAGAATCAGGAACAGCAAGCATTTGAAACAGAATTAGAAAATACATTCATTAATATACATTGATTTGTCTATAATATATCAAATAGTAAATGATTTGCTGCTGTTACATTATAATACATTGTATGTTCAATGTGCTGTCCCTTCGCAACTATTGAATTATAACATTAATAATGTTGTATGTAGCTTTATTACTAGGTAGCCTATAGAAGTGATGGAATGTTTTGACCCATTGTTTTAATTCGACTTCAAGGACATTTTCCTACTATCTTTGTGAATATAGATATTTAAATCAGAATTACAGTAACATTCAATTTTGGTTGAGAAGATATTTTCTAGAGCGTATATTAGTCTACTTTAATCCCTTCAACAATTTAATATAGTTAAAACATTTCTAATTCGCTATACTTTTCCAGATTTAGCTTAACTGAAATTTTCATGAACAACAAGTGTTTTTGTATAGAGTGTAAAATGAAAACTTAATTTATCCATTAGTTTGTTGGGAACAAACCAGATTGTAACAATTAAAGTGTCTACCATTGTGAATTTTCATTCTTCCTCTCACATTTACTTTCCTTTGGCTTTATTTTACAGCTAAGTTTTATCAAAGATATTTGATTTTTTAAGGTTTTAATATGCAATAGATTTTGTGTAGTTTGGATGTTAATTTTATTTTTAATTAATTTTTATACCAATTTTAACTTAACCTAGGTCAATATTTAGTTTTGAGAGTTTCTAAAGAGAAAATGAGGATAATAATAAAGGTTAACATTTGAGTGCTTACTAGTCATCAAGACTCATTAAATTCACTACTTTGCCTCAAATATATATTATATAAAAATTTAAGCAAGAATCTTAAACCCTCTGAATTTCAGTTCTCATAAGTCAGATATAGATAATATATTTTTGTGACGATCATATGTGATAGTGATTGTGAAAGCTCTTTTTATAGGAAGTGTCACATAAATGTAAGCTATGAATGTTTTCGCAGCTGCTGCTTATAGAGCAGTGACAAAAAAAAAAAGAAAGTTGGAATGCTAAGCATGAAATGTGATGCAGTGTGGTTGCAAAGGCATCGACTATGTTCTGACTCCAGATTTGCTACTTACTGGTTGGTGTGACTTTGGGCAATCCTCTTAACCTTTATGGCAATTTCTTCAACTGTCATGAAGGGCTCCGCTACATCAGTGTTCCTCCAGGTGTGGTCCAAGGACCACCTGCATCTGAATCACCTGGGATGCTTGTTTAATAAGCTGATTCCTGGGCCCCAGCCCAGACCTACTAAAGCAGAATCTTTGTGTTGGTTTCCAGGCATCCATAGTTCAGTCACACAAACCTGGCATTAAATCTGTCCTTGCTCATTTCTAAAGTATGTTTTTGACCTTTCCTGCCAAAATGTATTGGTATCATTTAAACAGTGAGTGAGGACCTGTGATCACCCCTACACACATGTGTTTGTACACCTGCTTTACAAGAGGATGAGGAGAAAAGGTAAAGGAAGGTGGAGGTGGGAGAAAACACAGTACTACTAAGATAAAATTCTTGGCTCTTGAAGAGCTTACTATTAAAGAAAATTGATACTTTTACACTTAATAGACTTTCCTCAAAGTATTTGAAGTAGCCACACTGATTGTTATTATCATCCAAGAAAAATATGTCACCTTTAAATTTAGTGACTGAAAATGTGACTGACCTATCATTAAGATACCTTGACAAATCATGGTGTAGAATCCAAGATTTTTTCAGGTTGGCATGTGATTTTATATCATTCTAAGGAGAAACCTTTACTCTCCCACAAGAGAGGAGATAAAGCAACAATGTTTGTTTGTTTTTGCATTGACCTAATACAGTTAGTTGTATTTGTCTACCTGGAGACCTTCACAGAATAGGATAAATCAGTCATTTAGTTCATAGGCTACATAAAGAATATCCTGTCCCCCTTTTCCTTTTCTTCCAGAGGTAGCACGGGATAATCTAAAGAGCATGGGATTAAGACTTACATTACATGTACATGGGTTAAAAACCCCAAGTCAGTTGACGTGCAGACTTTATGACCTTGGACAGTATATTTGACCTTTCTGAGCTCTGTTTCCTATTGATGATTGGGGACAGCATTACTTATCACTCTCCCCCAAAATGGGTAGGAAGTGGGAATTAAATAGATGTTAAAATACTTAGAATGCTATCTGGCACACGTTACAGTGAACATGAAGTTCTCATGCCTTACCTGCTGTTCTGCATTCATAAAAGTGCCACCTTTGGCCAGTAGCAATTAGTCTTTTGAACTGTTTTCCTAGGATGGTCATTCCTTGGAGCCACTTACCCTCTTTTATAGACATATATAATGGCATTTCCCCACTGTCTGCCCATAGAAATGGAATTGAGTGTCCTATATGGGAACTCAACCCATTACTGTGGTTTGTTTATTCGTCTGTGCATTCATCTCTTAATTACTCATTTAACCAATGAATGTAGAATCCTGGTGTGGAATGAGACTATCAGGGTTATGGCATTCACAGCCTCTTGCAAAGCCAGGCTTGGCTTGTCTGGACAGCAGTAATATGTTGTCTCTCAGCCTTTCCTCAAACATCTTGGATTCAGGAAACATTCTTATCTCCCTAGAGGCCAGACTGACTTCATATAGATAGGACTATTATATATATTGAGCCAAAATGTGGTAAAGAGCTATATTTTAGGGTGCCACCCACTAGATCTAGTTCTTTTCCCTTTGGTGCCATAAAGAACAGTGCAACTATTTACAAACCAATTCAATTCAAGTGACATCTATTGCCTCTTGTGTGTTGGGATAACTAATTCCAAAATGTGTAATCCCTGCTCATTTACAGATATGACTAACTTACAAGGCAGAATGAGAGTAAGGCCTAAGGCAGATAGTTACAAAGCAAATATGGCCCTGCCATCCTAAAACCTGCAGTCTGGTAGGAAAGATGCCACATGTACAGAGATGATTATTATAAAACAGAAAAGAAGTCTGGATAAAGCTGTATGGGAATTTAGAGGAGAGAGAGAATCCCATCGATAGTATAATCAGGAAAGCTTTATGTAAACGAGTTTTTTGAGTTGAATGTTGAATCATAGGTGATGTTCAAGGAATGAGGTAATCTGTTAGACTGCGTGTACCCCCTTAAGGACTGAATCCTATTTTAATAATAATCTTGATTACCAAAATAACACATATTTATTGAGGGGGAAAAGGCAAAATTAAGAACTTAAAAATTAAGAAGTAAAAATTAAGAAAATTTAGAATTCTTAAACCATTCAGGGAAGAACCAAAATATTAAAATGAATATGCTGTTTCTTTCCAGTCCTTTGTTCTGATTACTACTTTACAACTGAAATCATATGGTACATACAATTTCGTTGTATGATTTTTAAAAGTATCCTTTGCATGTTACCATGCCATTAAGTAATCTTTGAAAGCATGAGTTTTCTACACAAAGTTCAGTACATCCAAATGATGGAACATTATATAATCACTGGGTATTTAGGTTTTATCTCTTATTCTTTTTTTTTTAACTGTTGTAAATAATATTGAGATAAATATTATCTAATATGAATCTCAGCTTTCTTCACTGAGACTTTGTGAATCTTGATTAACTATGGTTTAATGTTCTCTAGAATGTTTGTACCAATTTACACTCTTAACACAAGGGGATGAGAATATTTTGTTACATTCATGCCAATATTGGGTGGCTCTTTTTTTCTCTCTTATTGGTGCCGTGTTGTAACCGTTAACATTATGTCTGTTTGTGAGGATGGATATTAGCAAAACTAGAAAAGAGATGGAAACTTTTTCTGGGATTTAGAAGCTAAGACTAAACAAAAATAGAAATGCATTTAGCTCCATTTAAGTGTATGTACTACTTTGAAGTACTTCGTTCCTTGTAAAAGTCTAAAGTATATTTATTTCTTAAGAAACTAAAGGCCTAACAGCTGAACAGTATAGCACAGGGGATAACAGTGTTATCTCTCAAGTGCCAACTGCCTCAGTTCTAATCCTGGCCCTCCTACATACCAGCAGAGTCAACTTGGGCAACATATTCAATGGCTCCAAGCTTCCATTTCCTTGTCTGTACAATGAGAGGCAGGGCAGAAACAGTAAATCCTCAAAAAATTAAGTAAGATTATTATATAAGATGCCAGGCATGTAAGTACTTGGTAGATACTATTATGAAATACGAAACGTGGTGTTTTCATTGAATGATCATATAGCTGTGTTGAAACCTAAAGTCCCAGGATTAATCCTTACCGTTGTAAATCTTCATTATGCTGTGAGAAGAGGCAGCCCAGAAGGATTAGGACCCACCGTGCTTCTGGGATTCAGTGGGACAGGTTTTCCTTGGACTGGGTGGTACCACCATGTCAGGTGATCCTGAATGACTCTGAAAACAGATAACACAACTTTCTTCTGAGATCTGCCACATTTGTCTTCCCTAGACAACTTGAATCCCTAATGTGGATGTTCCCATAATCCCTCAGTGCGCTTTATTGTCTCAGTAACTTTTTCACAGTGCTTTTAGGCCAGAAGAAGTACCTGACAGTTTCACTTATTAAGCGGTTAAATCAACTTAATAAGTAGATAGGTCCTGATAAATTAGTAGCCATTTCATAAAACAAAGCAAAAACACATACACTGAGAGGAAGAAAATAATTTTTAACTAATTCTTAACAGCAGTGACTAAGGAATATGAGTGCCTTATTTGGCACTGCACAGCTTCTCAAAACCTGACTTGGATAGGCCACCGCCATCCTCATTTCCTGTTCCACACTGAGTTTGAGGCAATACTTGCTTTTTTTATCATAGCAGGCAAACTGCAGAGACATGATGTCACAGAAGGGAATGTAATGCCATCTAATGTTGAAACTGTGAACTACTTCAAGCTAGTAGTTCCCATGGTTTCTGAACATATATATATACACACACACACACACACACACATAAAGGGGAGGGAAACAGTGACATTCGACGTGTATCTATATCTGTATCTAATCTATATCTATATTTATCCATCTATTTATCTGGCTGTGTTCTATGAAATCAGCTTGAACTCTAAAGTGCCTCAGGGCGCAGTTTGGGAACCAGAGCCCTGCTGTATTCCTGCTTTCTGGTTTTACTTCAGTTTTGTTTTCTTCTGGCTATTCGACTTCTCTTGTTCTCTGGTTCCTGTTTCTATTTAGTTCTTAGTTCTAGCTGTCCAGTTTCCTTCCGCTTTGCCCCGAGCCTTGCTCCGCTTCTTCCGCATCAAGCAGCAGCCGTCTCTGGAGCTACTCCTTGACTTTTGCAGACCTAGCGGCAGCCCCGGAGGGACTCGTATGGTTTGGTAGTTGGCTGTGGACCAATCACTGGGCACGAAATCTTACAGGACTTCTTCAGTTCACGGCTCTAGGGAGCTTCATTTCCTCTGCAGGCTGCCCAAGTGGTACGCCAGTGATGGGCGGTATCTTTAGGTATCAGTTGGTGGCCATCTTCCTGTGGTGTGGATGGGGACGTGCTCCACACCAGATGTCCCAGTCCACCAGGGCCGCTCTTGGCCTTATGGCAACAAAGAACTGCCCGGGACACGTTTCATTGTCCCTGTTCTTCGCATGTCAATCCAGAAGATGTATTTGAAGTAGTCGAGTGGTTAATTGTGGGCTCTGGATTAGACTGCTTGCTTTTGTATCCTAGGTTACCACTTACTGCTTAATTTCCTGAAACTTCAGAATCCTGATCTGTAAAGTGGAGATTAATAATAGGACTTACTTTGTATGAAAAATGAGAAAATAAAACGAAATAAAATAAAATCTGGTGCCTAAATGTTAACCGTTACTAATTTTTTCTCTGACAGCACCCATAAAATTTATTTTCAATGATTTTGATTTTTGTTAGGAATAAAGTAACAATAGCACTCATTTTTAAAATTTAATATCTGTCTTTTTACTAGTTTATGAGAGAGAACATCAATATTAAAATGAAAAAACACCTTGCACTCATAACATTTGATTTATATAATTAAAGTATTCTTTTTTAAAAAAATAAATTTATAAATTTATTTATTTTTGGCCGTGTTGGGTCTTCGTTGCTGTGTGCGGGCTTTCTCTAGTTGCGGCGAGCAGGGGCTACTCTTCGCTGCCGTGCGCGGGCTTCTCATTGCAGTGGCTTCTCTTGTTGCGGAGCATGGTCTCTAGGTGCACGGGCTTCAGTAGTCGTGGCATGCAGGCTCAGTAGTTGTGGCTCGCGGGCTCTAGAGTGCAGGCTCAGTAGTTATGGCGCACGGTCTTAGTTGCTCTGCAGGATGTGGGATCTTCCCAGACCAGGGCTCGAACTTGTGTCCCCTGCATTGGCAGGTGGATTCTTAACCACTGAGCCACCAGGGAAATCCAAAAGTATTCTTAATAGACACGTAATCTCAAGATTTTCATGACATAATAGGTGTATACTTTACGTATATGACATTTTGCTCACTTTAGAGATGGTAAAACAGGCTCAGGAGATTATGTAAATTGCTCAAGATAATTCAACATTTGATGAAAGCCACACCCTCACTCCAGATTTGTAATTTTGATCACAGTGCTCCTTACTTTGTTGCTTCCTTTAATATTTAAAATGTTAAAAATGAGAGAGGAAGGAAGGAAGGAAAGGGAAAAAAAACGATGATTATTATTCTCTTCGATTTTTCTAAGCAGTGAAAATTTGCTATTTCTGCTGTGTCTAGTACATTTAAGTGTTACAGTACTTTTAATTTAGTGTAGAAGAACCACAGCAGTTTGAAAAAAATATTGCTAATGCTTCATTAGAAATAATGCCAAGAGAGAAAATGGCTGTGTGGCCTTATCGAACTGCATGTCAAAAACATTGTATTCATCTATCAAAATATATAATACAAGAATTTTTAAGTTCAGTTTCCAATTGACAGAAAAGTGCTTCAGAAAAAGGCAAACTTTCCCTTCCCCCATTCTCCTTTTTTCCAAATGTCCACATGCCTAACCCTTTCACCCACGCTAGAGCCATTGCTGCCTGACCACTTTCTGGGCACAGAGGCATGGAAATACATCATCAGTGTATAATTTTGCACACAGCAGAGAGAACATGCTATTATGGAACCGAGTCTCAGCTGAATAGCCTGGCCTTAGACTGTGTTTTCATCTCAGTGTAAAAATGGAAGTGAAACCTTGGCTCTCCTTTCAGGTCTGTAGGGAGTTTGCTGGTCCCATAGTTAATGTAGTTTTCATGCCCAAATAGAAGCTGAGGGGAGAACCAGTGAGTGGTCTTGTAGCTTCGAGGTAGAAGGCATTGACTCTCGAGTGCTGAGTCACTGTAACAATGTAAAGATGTAGCTTGGTTCTCTCTTGGCTTACTAGAAAATTGTGGAAGTCACAGGCTAGCAAGCTAAACATTTTCTGGCCTACCGGAGGCGAGTTTCTTTGGGCAGGCGAACACTGAACCCCTACAGTGATACAGTGGGGTGGTCCTCCAGCCAAGCATCATGGACATGGTGGCAGAAGCTTTAAGTATCTGGAACATTTAATGTGGGAGAGCTTGACTAAGTAGGATGGGAGCAGTTAAGAGTCAATTGTACCTCAAAAAGAGGTTTAAAAAATAAACATTAAGGCTACCAAAAAAATTTAAAAAAAGAATATAAATGATAAACACCTAGAAACTCACAAAAAGAGTCAGAAACTTCCATTCCATTTTTTCTTCTGTTAGTATTTTAAGGCAATTCTCATGCAAATTGACTATCTTTAGATGTTGTATTAGTTTTCTGTGCTGCATAACAGATCACACGCTTAGTGGTAAAAAAAAAAAAAAAAAATCTACTTGCTATCACACAGGTTCTGTAGGTCAGCATTCCAAGCACACCATAGTGGGTTCTCTGCTGAGGGTCTCACCAGGCTGAAATCAGCGTGTTGACTGGGCTGCCTTCTCATCTGGAGGCCAGACCAGGAAATGATCTGCTTCCAAGTTCTCTCAGGTGGTTGGTGGAGTTCATTTTCTTGTGGCTGTGGAATCATGGCAGCTTGCTTCTTCAAAGTAAATAAACAACAAGGACCTACTGTATAGCACGGGGAACCATACTCAATATTTTGTAATAACCTATAAGGGAAAAGAATCTTAAAAACAATATATGTGTGTGTGTATGTGTGTGTATAAAACTGAATCACTTTGCTATATACCTGAAACTAACACAGCATTGTAAATCAACTATACTTCAATAAAAAGAATAATAAATTAGAAAAAAAAGTCAGCAACAGAGAGAGAGTCTTCACAGTTTCCAATGTCTGACTTCTTTTTAAAAGAGCTTACTTGATTAGGTCCAACTGACCCAGGGTAATTTTCATTCTGATCCATTTAAAGTCAGTTTAATTACATATACAAAATCCTTTCACCTTTGCCATGTAAGCAAACCATCAAGGGAATGATGCATAACCTTTGCCGTATTCTGTTTCTTAGGAGCAAGTTACAGGTTCTTCCCACACATGAGGGGAAGGGACTATACAGGGCTGTGACTCATGGGAGGTCGTGTAGCGTGCGCCCACCATAGGTGTGCCATGTGTTTTAATATGAGCACAGTTGGAAGAAAAATTGGCTTTTGAAAAGCACCATTTTAAAAAGAATTAATGTTATTCGATGGAAGACTAAAAGATGGAATATTATATATTTAAATGTACATTAAAAAATATTTGCTTTTAAATATTTGTCCTTCCTTTAAGAATGTATCATTGGACGCACCCTTCTTGAATTTTTCTCTTCTGCTGGCTGCTGAGACATTACTCTTTCCTGATTCTCCTATGTCTTGCCCCATCCCTTCACTTGCACTTCCTCCATCCACTGTTTGTTTTTCAAATGTCACATCTCCAACCTGACAACTCCCTTTGTCCCCTCACCTCAAGGATAGCAGAGGTCTTACATCCCTGACCACTTACTTCCTGAGCACAGTGGCTCGGAAACACAAAATCAGGATGTAATTGTGACCCTGCAGATAAGCCAGCAACTCTTTTGGGGTCCGTTGTCATCTGAGTGTCTGCTGACTGGCCTGTGATAGACCTTAGACTGGACCTCACTGTTAAAATAGAAGTGAAAATGTATTTTCTCCTTTTTGGTTTATAGGAGACATGCTGATTCCATTCATGTTGGGTAATTGTTATGTCCAAATAGCAGTATGACATAAACAGTCTTACAGATGTGTGCAGAGTATCTGCCTCTGTTTGTTTATACTTAACCTTGTATAAAAAAAAAGGATTTAAGGCAGCTTAAAAAGATGCATACAGTTCAGAAGACAAAGTTTAAAATAAGCAAGAGAAAGGAGGGGAAGGGAAAAATAAATGTAAGAAAGTGCCATGTAAAGATATACTTTCTTGCAGTTAAGGCAGATATAAACACAGTTAGAATCATGAGTTGGTGGCCATAAGGTATCAGGAGAAACACCACTTTTGAATACTGAGCCCAAAGAGACATTTCTGTTATGGGTCTTCGTCTGTGATGGACACATCAGTTACGGTGTGAGGTACTGGACAACTCACCATGGTCAGCACGTGTAGTAGTACCACACATCATAGGGCCATTTTTTTTTTTTTTTTTTTTTTTTTTGCACTACACGGGCCTCTCACTGTTGTGGCCTCTCCCGTTGCAGAGCACAGGCTCCGGACGCACAGACTCAGCGGCCATGGCTCACGGGCCCGGCCGCTCCATGGCATGTGGGATCTTCCGGGATCCAGGCACGAACCCGTGTCCCCTGCATCGGCAGGCGGACTCTCGACCACTGCACCACCAGGGAAGCCCTAGGGCCATTTTTTATAATAGTCCTTCATGAAGGCAGGTGTTCTGCTGCCAGAGTGCAGTTCAGTGAAAACATTTCTGTGTGGCTTGACTTTCTAATATATTGGCTGATTCAGTCTAGAGTGAGGTTTATTAGAGTATTTCTTAGACTTTTTTTTTTTAACATCTTTATTGGAGTATAACTGTTTTACAATGGTGTTAGTTTCTGCTTTACAACAAAGTGAATCAGTTATACATATACATATGTTCCCATATCTCTTCCCTCTTGCATCACCCTCCCTCCCACCCTCCCTATCCCACCCCTCTAGGTGGTCACAAAGCACAGAGGTGAACTCCCTGTGCTATGCGGCAGCTTCCCACTAGCTATCTAATTTACATTTGGTAATGTGAATATGTCCCTGCCACTCTCTCACTTTGTCACAGCTTACCCTTCCCCCTCCCCATATCCTCAAGTCCATGCTCTAGTAGGTCTGTGTTTTATTCCCGTCCTACCACTAATCTCTTCATGACATTTTTTTTTCTTAGATTCCATATATATGTGTTAGCATACGGTATTTGTTTTTCTCCTTCTGACTTACTTCACTCTGTATGACAGACTCCAGGTCTATCCACCTCATTACAAATAACTCAGTTTCATTTCTTTTTATGGCTGAGTAATATTCCATTGTATATATGTGCCACATCTTCTTTATCCATTCCTCTGTTGATGGACACTTAGGTTGCTTCCATGCCCTGGCTATCGTAAATAGAGCTGCAATGAACATTTTGGTACATGACTCTTTTTGAATTATGGTTTTCTCAGGGTATATGCCCAGTAGTGGGACTGCGGGGTCATATGGTAGTTCTATTTGTAGTTTTTTAAAGAACCTCTATACTGTTCTCCATAGTGGCTGTATCAATTTACATTCCCACCAACAGTTCAAGAAGGTTCCCTTTTCTCCACACCCTCTCCAGCATTTATTGTGTGTAGATTTTTTGATGATGGCCATTCTGACCGGTGTGAGATGATATCTCATTGAAGTTTTGATTTGCATTTCTCTAATGATTAATGATGTTGAGCATTCTTTCATGTATTTGTTAGCAATCTGTATATCTTCTTTGGAGAAATGACTATTTAGTTCTTCTGCCCATTTTTGGATTGGGTTGTTTGGTTTTTGTTATTGAGCTGCATGAGTTGCTTATAAATTTTGGATATTAATCCTTTGTCAGTTGCTTCTTTTGCAAATATTTTCTCCCATTCTGAGGGTTGTCTTTTGGTCTTGTTTATGGTATCCTTTGCTGTGCAAAAGCTTTTAAGTTTCATTAGGTCCCATTTGTTTATTTTTGTTTTTATTTCCATTTCTCTAGGAGATGGGTCAAAAAGGATTTTGCTGTGATTTATGTCATAGAGTGTTCTGCCTATGTTTTCCTCTAAGAGTTTGATAGTGTCTGGCCTTACATTTAGGTCTTTAACCCATTTTGAGTTTATTTTTGTGTGTGGTGTTAGGGAGTGTTCTAATTTCATACTTTTACATGTAGCTGTCCAGTTTTCCCAGCACCACTTATTGAAGAGGCTGTCTTTTCTCCACTGTATATCCTTCCCTCCTTTATCAAAGATAAGGTGACCATATGTGTGTGGGTTTATCTCTGGTCTTTCTATCCTGTTCCATTGATCTATATTTCTGTTTTTGTGCCAGTACCATACTGTCTTGATTACTGTAGCCTTGTAGTATAGTCTGAAGTCAGGGAGCCTGATTCCTCCAGCTCCATTTTTCGTTCTCAAGATTGCTTTGGCTATTCGGGGTCTTTTGTGTTTCCATATAAATTGTGAAATTTTTTGTTCTAGTTCTGTAAAAAATGCCAGTGGTAATTTGATAGGGATTGCTTTGGGTAGTAGAGTCATTTTCACAATGTTGATTCTTCCAATCCAAGAACATGGTATATTTCTCCACCTATTTGTATCAACTTTAATTTCTTTCATCAGTGTCTTATAGTTTTCTGCATACAAGTCTTTTGTCTCCTTAGGTAGGTTTATTCCTAGATATTTTATTCTTTTTGTTGCAATGGTAAATGGGAGTGTTTTCTTAATTTCACTGTCAGATTTTTCATCATTAGTGTATAAGAATGCCAGAGATTTCTGTGCATTAATTTTGTATCCTGCTACTTTACCTAATTCATTGATTAGCTCTAGTAGTTTTCTGGTAGCATCCTTAGGATTCTCTATGCATAGTATCATGTCATCTGCAAACAGTGACAGCTTTACTTCTTCTTTTCCTATTTGGATTCCTTTTATTTCTTTTTTTTTCTTCTGATTGCTGTGGCTAGAACTTCCAAAACTATGTTGAATAAGAGTGGTGAGAGTGGGCAACCTTGTCTTGTTCCTGATCTTAATGGAAATGGTTTCAGTTTTTCACCATTGAGAACAATGCTGGCTGTGGGTTTGTCATATATGGCCTTTATTATGTTGAGGAAAGTTCCCTCTATGCCTACTTTCTGCAGGGTTTTTATCATAAATGGGTGTTGAATTTTGTCAAAAGCTTTCTCTGCATCTATCGAGACGATCATATGGTTTTTCTCCTTCAGTTTGTTGATATGGTGTATCACGTTGATTGAGTTGCATATATTGAAGAATCCTTGCATTCCTGGATAAACGCCACTTGATCATGCGGTATGATCCTTTTAATGTGCTGTTGCATTCTCTTTGCTAGTATTTTGTTGAGGATTTTTGCATCTGTGTTCATCAGTGATATTGGCCTGTAGTCTTCTTTCTTTGTGACGTCTTTGTCTGGTTTTGGTATCAGGGTGATGGTGGCCTCATAGAATGAGTTTGGGAGTGTTCCTCCCTCTGCTATCTTTTGGAAGAGTTTGAGAAGGATAGGTGTTAGCTCTTCTCTAAATGTTTGATGGAATTCACCTGTGAAGCCATCTGGTCCTGGGCTTTTGTTTGTTGGAAGATTTTTAATCACAGTTTCAATTTCAGTGCTTGTGATTGGTCTGTTCATATTTTCTATTTCTTCCTGGTTCAGTCTCAGAACGTTGTGCATTTCTAAGAATTTGTCCCTTTCTTCCAGGTTGTTCATTTTATTGGCATAAAATTGCTTGTAGTAGCCTCTCATGATCCTTTGTATTTCTGCAGTGTCAGTTGTTACATCTCCTTTTTCATTTCTAATTCTATTGATTTGAGTCTTCTCCCTTTTTTTCTTGATGAGTCTGGCTAATGGTTTATCAATTTTATTTATCTTCTTAAAGAACCAGCTTTTACTTTTATTGATCTTTGCTATTGTTTCCTTCATTTCTTTTTCATTTATTTCTGATCTGATCTTTATTTCTTTCCTTCTGCTAAATTTCGGGGTTTTTTGTTCTTCTTTCTCTAATTGCTTTATGTGCAAAGTTAGGTTGTTTATTCGAGATGTTTCCTGTTTCTTAAGGTATGATTGTATTGCTATACACTTCCCTCTTCGAACTGCTTTTGCTGTATCCCATAGGTTTTGGGTCGTCATGTCTCCATTGTCATTTGTTTCTAAGTATTTTTTGATTTCCTCTTTGATTTCTTCAGTGATCACTTCGTTATTAAGTAGTGTATTGTTTAGCCTCCATGTGTTTGTGTTTTTTACAGATCTTTTCCTCTAATTGATATCTAGTCTCATAGCATTGTGGTCGGAAAAGATACTTGAGATGATTTCAATTTTCTTACATTTACCAAGGCTAGATTTGTGACCCAAGATATGATCTATCCTGGAGAATGTTCAATGGGCACTTGAGAAAAAGGTGTATTCTGTTGTTTTTGGATGGAAGGTCCTATAAATATCAATTAAGTCCATCTTGTGTAATGTATCATTTAAAGCTTGTGTTTCCTTATTTATTTTCATTGTGGATGATCTGTCCATTGGTGAAAGTGGGGTGTTAAAGTCCCCTACTGTGATTGTGTTGCTGTCGATTTCCCCTTTTATGGCTGTTAGTATTTGCCTTATGTATTGAGGTGCTCCTATGCTGGGTGCATAAATATTTACAACTGTTACATCTTCTTCATGGATCGATCCCTTGATCATTATGTAGTGTCCTTCTTTGTCTCTTGTAATAGTTTTTATTTTAAAGTCTGTTTTGTCTGATATGAGAATTGCTACTCCAGCTTTCTTTTGATTTTCATTTTCATGGAATATCTTTTTCCATCCCCTCACTTTCAGTCTGTATGTGTCTCTAGGTCTGAAGTGGGTCTCCTGTAGACAGCATATATACGGGTCCTGTTTTTGTATCCATTCAGCCAGTGTGTGTCTTTTGGTGGGAGCATTTAATCCATTTACATTTAAGGTAGTTATTGATATGTATGTTCCTATTACCATTTACTTAATTGTTTCAGGTTTGTTCTTGTAGGTCTTTTCCTTCTCTTGTGTTTCTTGCCTAGAGAAGTTCCTTTAGCATTTGTTGTAACACTGGTTTGGTGGTGCTGAACTCTCTCAGCTTTTGCTTGTCTGTAAAGGTTTTAACTTCTCCATCAAATCTGAATGAGATCCTTGCTGGGTACAGTAATCTTGGTTGTAGGTTTTTTTCCTTCATCACTTTAAATATGTCCTGCCACTCCCTTCTGGTTTGTAGAGTTTCTGCTGAAAGATCAGATGTTAACCTTATGAGGATTCCCTTGTGTGTTATTTGTTGTTTTTCCCTTGCTGCTTTTAATGTTTTCTTTGTATTTAATTTTTGACAGTTTGATTATTATGTGTCTTGGCGTGTTTCTCTTTGGGTTTATCCTGTATGGAACTCTCTGTGCTTCCTGGACTTGATTGACTATTTCCTTTCCTATATTAGGGAAGTTTTCAACTATAATCTCTTCAAATATTTTCTCAGTCCCTTTCTTTTTCTCTTCTTCTTCTGGGACCCCTATAATTCGAATGTTGGTGCGTTTAATGTTGTCCCAGAGATCTCTGAGACTGTCCTCAGTTCTTTTCATTCTTTGTTCTTTATTCTGCTCTGCAGTAGTTATTTCCACTATTTTATCTTCCTGGTCACTTATCCATTCTTCTGCCTCAGTTATTCTGCTATTGATCCCATCTAGAGTATTTTTCATTTCATTTATTGTGTTGCTCATCGTTGCTTGCTTCCTCTATTTCTTTTAGGTACTTGTTAAGTGTTTCTTGCAATTTGTGTATTCTATTTCCAAGATTTTGAATCATCTTTACTATCATTATTCTGAATTCTTTTCCAGGTATACTGCCTATTTCATTTGTTAGGTCTGGTGTGTTTTTATCTTGCTCCTTCATCTGCTGTGTGTTTTTATGTCTTCTCATTTTGCTTATCTTACTGTGTTTGGGGTCTCCTTTTTGCAGGCTGCAGGTTCATAGTTCCCGTTGTTTTTGGTGGCTGTCCCCAGTGGCTAAGGTTGCTTCAGTGGGTTGAGGGAGGAAGGAAGGAAGGAGGGAAGGAAGGAAGAAGACAAACTAAAGTAGGATAAAATATAGTTATTAAAATAAAAAATAATTATTAAGAAGAAAAATTTCTATTAAAAAAAACCCCCCAAAAACGGGTTGGTCTAACCCTAGGACAAATGGTTCCAGCAAAGCTATACAGACAAAATCTCACACAGCAGCACACACATACACACTCACAAAAAGAAAAAAAGGGGAAAGTAATAGTATATCTTGCTCCCAAAGTCCACCTCCTCAACTTGGGATATTTCGCTGTCTATTCAGGTTTTCCACAGATGCAGGGCACTTCAAGTTGATTGTGGAGTTTTAATCCGCTGCTTCTGAGGCTGCTGGGAGAGACCTCCCCCTCTCCTCTTTGTTCGCACAGCTCCTGCGGTTCAGCTTTGGACTTGGCCCCGCCTCTGCGTGTAGGTCGACTGAGGGCGTATGCCCTTTGCTCAGACAGGACGGGGTTAAAGGAGCAGCTGATTCGGGGGCTCTGGCACAGGCCGGGGGGAGGGAGGGGCATGGATGCGGGGCGAGATTGCGACGTCACAGGCCAGCGTGACGCTGCACCGGCCCGAGGCGCGCCGCGCGTTCTTCCGGGGAAGCTGTCCCTGGATCCTGGGACCCCGGCAGTGGCGGGCTGCACAGGCTCCCGGGAGGGGCGGTGTGGAGAGTGACCTGAGCTCGCACACAGGCCTCTTGGTGGCGGCAGCAGCAACCCTAGCGTCCCACACCCGTCTCTGCTGTCTGCGCCGACAGCCGCAGCTCGTGCCCGTTTCTGAAGCTCCTTTACGTGGTACGCTTAGTCCCCTCTCCTCTCGCACCAGGAAACAAAGAGGCAAGAAAAAGTCTCTTGTCTCTTCGGTAGCTCCGTGCCCGTTTCTGGAGCTCCTTTAAGAGGCGCGCTTAAACCCCTCTCCTCGTGCCCCAGGAAGCAAAGAGGGAAGAAAAGGTCTCTTGCCTCTTCGGTAGCTCCAGACTTCAACCGGACTCCCTTCCAGCTAGCCGTGGTGCACTAACCCCTTCAGGCTGTTTTCACTCTGCCAACTCCAGACCTTTTCCTGGGATCCGACTGAAGCTCGAGGCTCAGCTCCCTGCCCACACTGGCCCCGCCGGGTGAGCAGACAAGCCTCTCAGGCTGATGAGTGCCGATCGGCACCGATCCTCTGTGCGGGAATCTCTCCACTTTGCCCTCCACACACTGTGGCTGCGCTCTCCTCCGTGGCTCTGAAGCTCCCCCCCTCTGCCACCCGCAGTCTCCGCCCGCGAACGGTCTTCTAGTGTGTGGAAACCTTTCCTGCTTCACAGCTCCCTCTCCAAAGTGCAGGTCCCATCCGTATTCTTTTGTCTCTGTTTTTTCTTTTTTCTTTGGCCCTACCCAGGTACATGGGGGAGTTTCTTGCCTTTTGGGAGGTCTGAGGTCTAATGCCAGCGTTCAGTGGGTGTTCTGTAGGAGTTGTTCCACGTGTAGATGTATTTCTGATATATCTGTGAGGAGGCAGGTGATCTCTGCGTCTTACTCTTCCGCCATCTTCTCGCCTCTCCTTTCTTAGACTTTTAAAATCTTATTGTCCTGCACCTCAAAAGTTTAAGAAAATTTTAAAATTTCATTTTCCATACGTTGGGTTATGTTTTGAAAAGAAGATGTTGGTAATCTTCTAGCTATAAAGTTGTTATAGCATTAAAAATGAATATCCCCACCACTCGGAATTTTGCTATATTTTCTCTCAACAGCCTTTAAGAATCTTTATTTTACCTTATTCAGAAGAATGAATTATGCAGTTTGCCAAACATATTATAGTTCTTTTTTCAAGGTTTTGTTTTTAGGATGGTATTTCCTTATATCTGGTCCACTGTTATCTTAACATTTCAAGTTAAGTATAAGATGTTTGGAGTCAGTGCAGTGTTTTTGGTGAGGGTGCAGGAGGTCAGGGGCAGTAATTAACATTCTCTAAAGAAATCCTGAGGGGTTTAAGGAGACACCTGCCTCTTAAGAAGACTGCACCACCTCAGTTGCAAGGAAAGGAGGAAGAGAACCGGGGCCAAGTGAAGGATCGCCTCATAATAATAATGATGTCCTGGAGACCTTCAAGATGGCGGAAGAGTAAGACGTGGAGATCACCTTCCTCCCCACAAGTACATCAGAAATACATCTACACGTGGGACAACTCCTACAGAACACCTACTGAATGCTGGCAGAAGACCTCAGACTTCCCAAAAGATATATATTTTTTTTCCTTCTTCTCTTTTTGTGAGTGTGTATGTGTATGCTTGTTTGTGTGATTTTTGTCTGTATAAGCTTTGCTTTTACCATTTGTCCTAGAGTTCTGTCTGTCCATTTTTTGTTTTTCTATTTTTATTACTTTAAATTTTTTTCATTTTTAATAACTTTTTAAATTTTAATAACTTTATTTTATTTTTTCCTTCCTTCCTTCCTTCCTTTTCTTTCTTTCTTTTTCTTTTTTCTCCCTTTTCTTCTGAAACATGTGGCTGACAGGGTCTTGGTGTTCCGTCCAGTTGTCAGGCCTGTGCCTCTGAGTTGGGTGAGCCAAGTTCAGGACATTGGTCCACTGGAGACCTTCCGGCTCCATGTAATATCAGACGGTGAAAGCTCTCCCAGAGATCTCCATCTCAATGCTAAGACCCAGCTCCACTCAATGACCAGCAAGCTACAGTGCCGGACACCCTATGCCAAACAACTAGCAAGACAGGAACACAACCCCAGCCATTAGCAGAGAGGCTACCTAAAATTATAATAAGGTCACATATACCCCAAAACACACCACCGGACATGGTCCTGCCTACCAGAAAGATCCAGCCTCATCCACCAGAACACAGGCACTAATCCCCTCCACCAGGAAGCCTACACAACCCACTGAACCAGCCTTAGCCACTGGGGGCAGACACCAAAAACAACAGTAACTACAAACCTGCAGCCTGCGAAAAGGACACCCCAAACACAGTAATTTAAGCAAAATGAGAAGACAGAGAAACACACAGCAGATGAAGGAGCAAGGTAAAAACCAACCAGACCAAACAAATGAAGAGGAAATAGGCAGTCTACCTGAAAATGAATTCAGAGTAATGATAGTAAAGATGATCCAAAATCTTGGAAGTAGAATGGAGAAGATACAATAAACGTTTAACAAGGACCTAGAAGAACTAAAGAGCAAACAAACAATGATGAACAACATAACAAATGAAATTAAAAATTCTCTAGAAGGAATCAATAGCAGAATAACTGAGGCAGAAGAATGGATAAGTGACCAGGAAGATAAAATAGTGGAAATAACCACCGCAGAGCAGAATAAAGAAAAAAGAATGAAAAGAATTGAGGACAGTCTTATAGACCTCTGGGACAACATTAAAAGCACCAACATTCGAATTATAGGGGTCCCAGAAGAAGAAGAGAAAAAGAAAGGGACTGAGAAAATATTTGAAGAGATTATAGTTGAAAACTTCCCTAATATGGGAAAGGAAATAGTCAATCAAGTCCAGGAAACACAGAGAGTCCCATACAGGAAAAATCCAAGGAGAAACAACACCAAGACACATATTAAATAAACTATCAAAAAGTAAGTACAAAGAAAAAATATTAAAAGCAACAAGGGAAAAGCAACAAATAACATAAAGAGAATATGCATAATGTTAACAGCTGACCTTTCAGCAGAAACTCTGCAAGCCAGAAGGGAGTGGCAGGACATATTTAAAGTGATGAAAGGGAAAAACCTACAACCAAGATTACTGTACCCAGCAAGGATCTCATTCAGATTCGACAGAGAAATTAAAACCTTTACAGACAAGCAAAAGCTAAGAGAATTCAACACCACAAAACCAGCTTTACAACAAATGCTAAAGGAACTTCTTTAGGCAGAAAACACAAGAAAAGGAAAAGACCTACAATAACAAACCCGAAACAATTAAGAAAATGGTAATAGGAACGTACATATTGATAATTACCTGAAATGTAAACAGATTAAATGCTCCAACCAAAGGACATAGACTGGCTGAATGGGTACAAAAACAAGACCTGTATATATGCTGTCTACAAGAGACCCACTTCAGACCTAGGGACACATACAGACTGAAAGTGAGGGGATGGAAAAAGATATTCCATGGAAATGAAAATCAAAAGAAAGCTGGAGTAGCAATTCTCATATCAGACAAAATAGACTTTGAAATAAAGACTATTACAAGAGACACAGAAGGACACTACATAATGATCAAGGGATCAATCCAAGAAGAAGATATAACAATTGTAAATATTTATGCACCCAACATAGGAGCACCTCAATACATAAGGCAAATACTAACAGCCATAAAAGGGGAAATCATCAATAACACAATCATAGTAGGGGGACTTTAACACCCCACTTTCACCAATGGACAGATCATCCAAAATGAAAATAAATAAGGAAACACAAGCTTTAAATGATACATTACACAAGATGGACTTAATTGATATTTATAGGATATTCCATCCCCAAACAACAGAATACACTTTCTTCTCAAGTGCTCATGGAACATTCTCCAGTATAGATCATATCTTGGGTCACAAATCAAGCCTTGGTAAGTTTAAGAAAAGTGAAATCATATCAAGTATCTTTTCCAACCACAACACTATGACACTAGGTGTCAATTACAGGAAAAAATCTGTAAAAAATACAAACACATGGAGACTAAACAATATGCTACTAAATAATCAAGAGATCACTGAAGAAATCAAAGAGGAAATCAAAAAATACCTAGACTTCAGTGGAGCTTGCACTGCGGCCACAGGCTGACCTGCCTGTGCAGGTCCCTTCCCTCGTGTCTGCACTCCCCAGCAGCGAGGCGGTAGATGGGATATAGCACCATGGAGTAGGAGGCGGTGCCCATCAGGGGCCTGGGGCAGCACGAGAGCCCACCAGGAGGCTCAGGCATGGCGGGCTGCAGGACCTGAGTCCTACCCCACGGGCAGCAACCTGTTGGGGGCGATGGGGACAGAGTGGGGCTGCTGCCGCGCTGAACCGTGAACACCGCACTTCCACCACCGCCGCCTCTTCGTTGCCACCTCGGCCCCTCATGAAGTGCCGGGCAGCTTGGGAACATGGCCCTGGAGCAGCTCTGCTCTGTCCTCAAAGTGTTGTTAATAGCAATACTTGTAGTGGAAGGGATTGCTGTGGCCCAAAAGACCCAAGATGGACAAAATATTGGAATCAGGCACATTCCTGCAACCCAGTTTGGCATTTGGGTTCGAACCAGCAATGGAGGTCATTTTGCTTCACCAGATTATCCTGACTCATATCCACCAAACAAGGAATGTATCTACATTTTGGAAGCTGCTCCACGTCAAAGAATAGAGTTGACCTTTCATTAACATTATTATATAGAACCGTCATTTGAATGTTGGTCTAATCACTTGGAAGTTCAAGACGGGCCGTTTGGTTTGTCTCCACTTGTAGATCATTACTGTGGTGTGAAAAACCCTCCATACATTAGAGCAACAGGGAGATTCATGTGGATTAAGTTCAGTTCTGATGAAGAACTTGAAGGACTGGGATTTTGAGCAAAATATTCGTTTATTCCAGGTAAAGAAGTTATTGTTTCAGTGGCTAGGTCTCACTCTGGTTTTAGAATCTTAAGGCTAGAAAAGAGATAATTCAGTCAAGGGAATCAAATCAAGGCTTTAAAGAAGTTAGCAAGGTCAAACGGAAATCAGTCCATGAATAAATAAAAACAAAAAATTAGAAATCAATCTATGTTACTAGAATTTTGAAGCATATCACAGATGGTATCACATTATTTCTTAGATTTCTATATGTTTTATAGCATATATCAAATGCCAAAGACATCACAATAAATACATTTTAAAAAAAAACCCCAAAATCTAGAAACAAAAGACAATGAAAACATGATGACCCAAAACCTATGGGATGCAGCAAAATCAGTTCTAAGAGGGAAGTTTATAGCAATACAATCCTACCTCAAGAAAGAAGAAACATCTCGAATAAACAACCTAAACTTACACCTAGAGCAATTAGAGAAAGAAGAGCAAAAAATCCCCAAAGTTAGCAGAAGGAAAGAAATCATAAAGATCAGATCAGAAATAAATGAAAAAGAAATGAAGGAAACAATAGCAAAGATCAATAAAACTAAAATCTGGTTCTTTGAGAAGATAAACAAAGTTGATAAACCATTAGCCAGATTCATCAAGAAGAAAAGGGAGAAGACTCAAATCAGTAGAATTAGAAATGAAAAAGGAGAAGTAACAACTGACACTGCAGAAATACAAAGGATCATGAGAGATTACTACAAGCAACTCTATACCAATAAAATGCATAACCTGGAAGAAATTGACAAATTCTTAGAAAAGCACAACCTTTCAATACTGAACCAGGAAGAAATAGAAAATATAAACAGACCAATCACAAGCACTGAAACTAGGACTGTGATTAAAAATCTTCCAACAGGGCTTCCCTGGTGGCGCAGTGGTTGAGAATCCGCCTGCTGATGCAGGGGACACGGGTTCGTGCCCCGGTCTGGGAAGATGCCACATGCCGTGGAGCGGCTGGGCCCGTGAGCCATAGCTGCTGAGCCTGTGCATCCGGAGCCTGTACTCCGCAATGGGAGAGGCCACAACAGTGAGAGGCCTGTGTACCACACACACACACAAAATCTTCCAACAAACAAAAGCCCAGGACCAGATGGCTTCACAGGCGAATTCTATCAAATATTTAGAGAAGAGCTAACAGCTATCCTTCTCAAATTCTTCCAAAAGATAGCAGAGGGAGGAACACTCCCAAACTCATTCTGTGAGGCCACCATCACCCTGATACCAAAACCAGACAAAGATGTCATGAAGAAAGAAAACTACTGGCCAATATCACTGATGAACATAGATGCAAAAATCCTCAACAAAATACTAGCAAAGAGAATCCAACAGCACATTAAAAGGATCATACCGCATGATCAAGTGGAGTTTATCCCAGGAATGCAAGGATTCTTCAATATATGCAAATCAATCAACGTGATATACCATATCAACAAACCAAAGGAGAAAAACCATATGATCATCTCAATAGATACAGAAAAAGCTTTTGACAAAATTCAACACCTATTCATGATAAAAACCCTCCAGAAAGTTGGCATAGAGGGAGCTTACCTCAACATAATAAAGACTGTATATGACAGACCCACAGCCAACATCGTTCTCAATGCTGAAAAACTGAAACCTTTTCCTCTAAAATCAGGAACAACACAAGGTTGTCCACTCTCACCACTGTTATTCAACATAGTTTTGGAAGTTTTAGCCACAGCAATCAGAGAAGGAAAAGAAATAAAAGGAATCCAAATCAGAAGGGAAGAAGTAAAGCTGTCACTGTTTGCAGATGACATGATACTATACATAGAGAATCCTAAAGATGCTACCAGAAAACTACTAGAGCTAATCAATGAATTCGGTAAAGTAGCAGGATACAAAATTAATGCACAGAAATCTCTTGCATTCCTTTACACTAATGATGAAAAATCTGAAAGAGGAATTAAGGGAACACTCCCATTTACCACTGCAACAAAAAGAATAAAATTCCTAGGAATAAACCTGCCTAAGGAGGCGAAAGACTTGTACTCAAAAAACTATAAAACACTGATGAAAGAAATCAAACATGACATAAACAGATGGGGAAACTTACCACGTTCTTGGATTGGAAGAATCAGTATTGTGAAAATGACTATGCTACCCAAAGCAACCTACAGATTCAGTGCAATCCCTATCATACTACCCGTGGCATTCTTAATAGAATTAGGACAAAAAATTTTATAGACCCCAGATAGCCAAAGCTATCTTGAGAATGAAAAATGGAGCTGGAGGAATGAGGCTCCTGGAATTCAGACTCTACTACAAAGCTACAGTAATGAAGACAGTATGGTACTGGCAAAAAACCAGAAATTTAGATCAATGGAACAGGATAGAAAGCCCAGAGATAAACCCACAGGCATATAGTCACCTTATTTTTCATAAAGGAGGCAAGAATATACAATGGAGAAAAGGCAGTCTCTTCAATAAGTGGTGCTGGGAAAACTGGACAGCTACATGTGGAAGAATGAAATTAGAACACTCCCTAACACCACACACAAAAATAAACTCAAAATGGATTAAAGACCTAAATGTAAGGCCAGACACTATAAAACTCTTAGAGGAAAACATAGGCAGAACACTCTATGACATAAATCAACAGCAAGATCCTTTTTGACCCACCTCCTAGAGAAATGGAAATAAAAACAAAAATAGACAAATGGGACTTAATGAAACTTAAAAGCTTTTGCACAGCAAAGGAAACCATAAACAAGACGAGAAGCCAACCCTCAGTATAGGAGAAAATATTTGCAAAAGAAGCAACTGACAAAGGATTAATCTCCAAAATTTACAAGTAGCTCATACAGCTCAATATCAAAAAAACAATCCAATCCAAAAATAGGCAGAAGACCTAAATAGACATTTCTCTAAAGAAGATATACAGATTGCCAGCAAACATGTGAAAGGATGCTCAGCGTCACTAATCATTAGAGAAATACAAATCAAAACTACAATGAGGTACCACCTCACACTGGTCAGAATGGCCATCATCAAAAAATCTACAAATAAATGCTGGAGAGGGTGTGGAGAAAAGGGAACCCTCTTGAACTGTTGGTGGGAATGTAAACTGATACAGCCACTATGGAGAACAGTATGGAGGTTCCTTAAAAAACTAAAAATAGAACTACCATACAACCCAGCAATCCCACTACTGGGCATATACCCTGAGAAAACCATAATTCAAAAAGAGTCATGTACCACAATGTTCATTGCAGCTCTACTGACAATAGCCAGGACATGGAAGCAACCTAGGTGTCCATCGACAGGTGAATGAATAAAGATGTGGTGCATATATACAATGGAATATTACTCAGCTATGAAAAGAAACGAAATTGAGTTATTTGTAGTGAGGTGGATGGACCTAGAGTCTGTCATACAGAGTGAAGTAAGTCAGAAAGAGAAAAACAAATACCATATGCTAACACCTATATACGGAATCTAAAAAAATAAAAATAAAAATAGTTCTGAAGAACCTAGGGGCGGGACAGGAATAAAGATGCAGACATAGAGAATGGGCTGGAAGACATGGGGAGGGGGAAGGGGAAGCTGGGACCAAGTGAGAGAGTGGCATGGACATATATACACTACCAAATGTAAAATAGATAGTAGGAAGGAGCCACATAGCACAGGGAGATAAGCTCTGTGCTTTGTGACCAGTTAGAACGGTGGGATAGGGAGGGTGGGAGGGAGACGCAAGAGGGAGGAGGGGGGGGGGACATATGTATATGTAAATCTGATTCACTTTGTTATAAAGCAGAAACTAACACACCATTGTAAAGCAGTTATACTCCAATAAGTATGTTTAAAAAAATTAAAGAAAAAATGTCCTGGGATCATCAGTAATTATGGCCTGGAGTCACAAGGGCTACATGTGATATTTATTTACTCTTCACTGATTTATGCCTGCCTAGAAAAGTACATCACATCCAACGTCAATGTTTTATAAAGGGCAAACATTTAAATACAAGTAAAGCCACCCTGCCTTTGACCACCACCATTTGGACATATTTCTACCCAGTGTGTTTTTTCCCTTTACAGTGTAGCCTTGTGGCTCGGAACAAAGGCATCCGGAGGGATTTGGATCTGGACTCAGATCCCAGCTCCACCATTTCTTAGTTGTGTAGCCCACAAAAGCCTCTTGAGCTCTCCTAACCTCAGTTTCCTCATTTGTAAGATAGAGACAGTAGGAGTGTCTGTCTCCTGAGGTTATTTAAAGAACTACGTGAGCAAGTACACGGGATGAACTTAGCACACTGCAGGGCACATGGCAGACACCTTCAACAGGTATTGTGTGTGTGTATACATGCACATAAATATATACAGTCGTGTTATAAAATTGATATCATACTTGATACTGCTTCCTTTATCTTTAATATTTAAAGTCTGCCTAATATTTACAATAGGGTTATTTTATTCTATACTTCCTGTTTGCTTTATTTTGGTCGCTCATGCTGTTACCATGGTTTGATAATTGATTAAATTATTATGTTGACAGATACTCGAAGTAAGCAGGAAGAGGTAAAAGAAGGCAAACTTGTTCAGTTTCTCTTCTTAGGGAAGTCAGTTACTGTTTCATTCTTCATGATAATAAGTACAGAAAATTAGCTAAAAGCTCCATTCAGAGACTTTATTCATATCCTTTTATGTCTTATTCATATCCTTTATGTCTTTTACATATCTTTATATGTACATGGTTGTATGTATAGGTACACATGTATATGTGTGCATGTACATAGGTGTACACATATATATGCTGTTCACAGACTTGCTCTCAAAGATGGTATTATGAATTTTGTTGTATATTTCATTTTAAAGGGTTCTACATTGTGTAGAACTCTCATGATCACAAAATAGCAATAAATATTTTTTTTAATGAAAGAAGGTAAAGAAAAGCTATAAAAACCTAAACACAGTAGTTTAAGAGTACAGTTAAACAGAGTTTAAAAACAGTCTAAAGTATTCTTGAGGACAGTGTCTGTGTCTTAGACATGTGACCCACATGCTGCACATCAGTGTAGTTGGCACAAAGGGGCCCTTATCATCATTACAATCGCTGAATTCAGACTTTTATTTTTAACTTGTGAAGTCTGTTTCATCCAAGTTGCTATGCAAGCCAGGTGGTTAGAACTAAGGACAGTTTCCGTTTTCAAGGATTAGCACTTGACCTAGCTGAAGAGGTAAAAACATTTTTTAAGGAGGAGGAGTAAAACACAGAAGCAGCATCTCAGCAAGCAAAATAAAGCAAGCTTCTTTTTGAGTCTTTAATGAGGAAAGAAGTGGAAAGAGAGGGAGAAGACTTTTGTATTCATACTGTGTTAGGCGTCTTCCATGTAAGTATCTGGGAATATCCATGTAAGCCTCTGTGATGCTTACATGGATACAATCTGGGAAGGAAGGTGTTTCTAACAAACATCTAGAACAATCCTGGTCGAGAGAATAACTCATGGGTTATTCTCTCAACCAGAGTAACCCGTGAGTTATTCTCTCGACCAGGATTGTTCTAGAAACACGTTTATTAAAGACATTTGCGTACTCAGTGATAAAACAGTTTAAAAGTTAGGCAGCTACATAAGTAGACAAAGGGAAGTATGGTTAGAATCCAGTGGGAGTTTGTAAGGGAAGTATGGTTAGAATCCAGTGGGAGTTTGTAAGTTCTTGGGTGTGGAGGTTGCTTTTCCCCTCAGGAGAAACACCTTTTAAGATGATGGCATCCTTTGTGGGCAGGAACCACAGGAAAAAAGCAGTGGAGAACTTTTTGTTCCTCATCTCCTGCCAAAGATAAAGGGCAGTGATGATACTTGTCAAGCTTGGACATGTCCTGTTAATACAATCTAACAACAACCAGCCTTCCTGTGCAGGAGTGTAACCAGTTGAACTTCTTAGCCATTCTCTCCACTTTCAGCATCTCACCCTTCTTGTACATCCTGCAAAATAGACCCTTTGATCTTCCTAATCAGTAATTCAAATGGATCCATCCGCTCTGCCTAAGAAGGAAAGCTGAAATCTCTTATCCTAATAATCGCATCCTTCCAAAATCATATTGCAGCCTGTTCTTCAGACTTATTTCCCATAATTCCCCTTCACTTTGTTCCATACAAAATGGGCTATTGTTTCTTGGGTGTATCATGCACTTATCTGCTGTTCTAGTCTCATTATTACGTGGGTTTGTAATATCTAATGCTAATAATGTATATACTTTAAATATATATAAAACCTTTTATCAATACTTCTGTAAAATTTTGACTTAGGGACTTTTAGAATTGTGTGTGAGTGTGTGTGTGTGTGTGTGTGTCATGACAAGTTGGTGCTAATTTTCATTTCTCTCAGGAAGATGAACCTTTCTGATTTGGCTGTAAGACTGACTTGTAACAGTGGTAAATATGACTTTTGCAAACCTGTACCTAATGTAATGGTTGCTCTAAAAGTCTGTACTCTTCATGTGGCATGGTCTGGTGGAAAATTGTCTTGGAATCAGGTAGTTCAACACTTTATTTCCATAAAGGTTGGTAGGTAGGCAGGTAGATAGGTAGTATGTTACATGCCAAATGAATTTCAGGGTCTGGGAATACAATGGAATATCTGGATTTGAACACAGATTTAATTTGAACAGTAGCTTGACAAGTCAATTGAATTCAACTTAGGTTCCTCATCAGAAATAAAACAACTGATCCTACTTTATACACTGTGTTGAAGAGTAAATGAAAAATGTTCTGCCATGGAGTCCTTGTTCCTGTGCCAGACCTTCTTATGGCTGAAAATCTGACCCTCGTAAGGTTGACCAGCTGTTCAGTCCAGTTGAGGTCAACCCTTTCACTAGTTGGGGCGGTCCCAAGAGAGGCAAGATTAGCAAGCACCATGTGAACTAAGAGGGGCCAGTCTCATCGGGAGGTTGAAGAAGGAAGGACAGTGTCCTGGTGACATTTAGAGTGGAATCTCTGGCCCTTCCCTTTGGGCACAGTTTCTGAGTAATGAAAAACT
The DNA here is from genome assembly GCF_026419965.1 of Kogia breviceps. Lineage (NCBI taxonomy): Eukaryota > Metazoa > Chordata > Mammalia > Artiodactyla > Physeteridae > Kogia > Kogia breviceps. The sequence goes on from NC_081317.1 coordinate 22,415,281, forward strand.
GTGATGTTGAGACCCTGTCTCCAGCAAGAGCCATAGGGCTATAATAGTTCAAATTTAGAGATTGCCAGTTTCTATAGTTGGTGAACTATAGAACATCCAAACACTAGGTCCATTAACAGCATTTCAGTGCTGTCTGAATGACAAATGTCTGAAAAGGGGTTTTATTATGAATGGTGAAGCTCATTTAATCTTTCCTCTTCTCTCTTTGCTTTTAGAAGTAAAAACAGTTGAATGAGAACTCTTTAGTCAACAAAAAGGTCTTTGACCTCTCTTAATTCTCTTTCTTTGTAAACTGTCATTAAAAGACAAGGTTTTTCCTTTTTCAAAGTTTTATATTCTGTCTCTGGGTCTGGGACCAGACATTTGCATCTGTAAAGAGGTCAGAATTGGTTTTGAGGGAGGTAGATTCTTGGCAGTGTCCAAGTTTCCAAGTTCCAAGTTTCTGTGATACAAAGTTCTACAGAGGCAGAGGATCACAACAAAGAGGTCTGGGCTTATGGGTGGTCAAAAGTGGGTGTGTTTGGAAAGATCTTGTGTTTATCTTTCCATTTTCTATTATGAAGTATTGAAAACCTGTGATTTAGCTGTTTTGTTTCTGCATTGCTTCTTGCTTTCCTCTCTCCCTTGCCCAGTCCTGGGTGACCCAGATGGCTTTGTATCTATCTGTCCACTTCCTCTCTCACTTGCGGTTTTCTGCTTCTGAGGTTTACTCTGAGGGAGACCGAGATAGTGTCTCCCTGGCCCATCTGCTTTCTGGCTGACCCTTAAACAAACACCCAGACCTTTTGTATATTGTTAAGTGTTGGATTCCAATCTCAACTGAGAAACAGAAGGTGATAGGAATATGGGGAAGGTACAAAAAGGGGTTAAGATCATACTGATCTTTACCACTCTGGTGTCTGGTCTCTAGTTCTCTTGTCCCTTCTGAAATGGAAACTAAAAATCCCATTGATCTTTACCTGTTTTTTGTTTTTTTTTTTTAATTTTTATTGGAGTATAGTTGATTTAAAATGTTGTGTTAGTTTCTGCTGTACAGCAAAGTGAATCAGTTATACATATATCCACTCTTTTTAAAATTCTTTTCCTATATAGGTCATTACAGAGTATTGAGAGGAGTTCCCTGTGTGATAGAGTAGGTCCTTATTAGTTACCTATTTTATATATAGTAGTGTGTCTCTATGCATGGAGCACACCAACTGTCCTAAAGGGATGCTGGGAATGCCTGTCCTTTTTCTTCAACAAGGGTCTTGCCAGCACCATGGGCTTCCCAGAACCCTTAGGAGCTGTGTCTGAATTTATAAGGCTTTCTGGGAAGTTGTGCCCATGTCAGAGAGTTTTTGGTCCTCAGAGGAGAAGGCATTGCTTTACAATATCTAGTTAACCCCACTACCTAATGAGTTTTTCTCTCAGAGACTAGAATGTTTTATTCAATCCAGTTACTAAAATGTGTTTATCCTCTCATGTTATTATTTTATTTTACATTTCCCTCTGGGTTTCTCTCAAAGATATTATGTGATCAGGCATTCATTTACATAGGAGTTTCCTATTTTAAGACTTTAATCATTAAAATTAAACTATTATATTAAAGATATTTTAATAATAAAAACACCCATCTAAATAATAATTTATTAATGTTTTAGTAAGTATTAATAAATCATAAAATCATTAAAAATTGTCTTAAGGGCTTCCCTGGTAGCACAGTGGTTGAGAATCCGCCTGCCGATGCAGGGGACGCGGGTTCGTGCCCCAGTCCGGGAGGATCCCACATGCCGCGGAGCGGCTGGGCCCGTGAGCCATGGCCGCTGAGCCCGTGCGTCTGGAGCCTGTGCTCCGCAGCAGGAGAGGCCGCAACAGTGAAAAAGGCCCCTGTACCACAAAATAAATACGTAAACAAATAAAATAAAATTGTCTTAAGTATTTTAAAATAATAAAAATAAAGATATTTTAAAATAGCTGAGTATTTCTAAATATTCAAATAAAATATTTAATATTAATAGTACTTTAATTTCTAGTTTAAATGGAAAATGTTCTTAAAATAAGCTTAAGGGAAAAAAAAAATAAGAAAAACACTGAATAGTTATTTCCGAAGGACAAATAAACAAAGAGCAGTAGACGGGAGGCTGAACTATTTGGATTGAAAAAGAGCTTAACTTTTTTCTACTATAATTTTTTAATGAATCCATTTTGAAATCATAAAAGGGGTATGTGAATGTGATGTGTGTGTGTGTGTGTGTGTGTGTGTGTGTGTGTGTGTGTGTGTGTGTTTTGAGGATGTCTTTCTTTTTTGGTATGAACATTTTAGAATGATTAAACTGATATAAATCAGAAATCTCAAATGTTCTTTGGATATAGCAAGCCATCATCTACTCTCTTCTTATTTTGCTTTAATAGCTAAGTTTTTATTAATGATGTTTATTTTCTTCCATTGTGAGGTAATATATGGTCAATACAGATAAATTGGGAAATATTGAAAAAGAAGAAAATAGTCACCTATATATAGTCCCATCACACAGACAGTAACATAATCTGAAAGGGTCTTTCTGTTATCTTGCCATGTGAATGAGGGAGAGAATATAGAATTAATGGATAGAGATGTTTCCTACATACCCTTATAGACGTTGCTTTACTGGATCCTGATTTAGAAGAGTCTGAGGTCAGTCTGATTATTCTCACTTTACGGGTAACCTTTTTATTTCCATGTAGGTGGTTGTATGGTTCTTTCACTGTCTTTCTACTTCCGTCTCTGCTCTTTCTTCCACCAAAGAGCAACCTGGAACCTTTACCCCTTGCCCTTTTACAGCACTAAGGGGATTAGAGCCCTCATTGCCTCAGGGGTCTGCCAGCTCTCTAATGAATCCTTCTAGGTTGTCCTCTACCCATGTCTGTTAGTCTTAGTTTCTCTCTACCCGTCTCTTGATGGTTCCATGATGCTATTCGCTGAACAGTGCATTATCAAGAACATTGACTGTCTGTGACATCATTTCCATCAAATTCTTAAATAAGATTTAATCTCATATGGTGTTATCCTTTTGTCCTCTTTGTTAAAGTGATATGATGAATACATTTTTAATATTTTCAAAGACGTGTTAGCTTTTGTGATTAGGTATCTATATTGTAATAACAGAAACTGTAAAGACATTTGTAGAAGTTGTTTTATTCTTAGTTTTAAGGTTTTTTTAAACTACAAAATTAAAATATTGTTCCAAATCCATTTTGCATCAATGAAGGATTTCCTCATATCATAATTCTCCAAAACTTCCTTTATCCATAAGTTGGCCTCTTAAAGTGTATCCAATATCACTATAGAAATTTTGGTCTTACTTATATCTTATCTGATATATCCCTTATATTTTGTACTTTCTAAATATATTTATATTTTTTAATAGAAATCATTTTAATTTAAAGAGTCTTGTCCTAGAAGAAAACTAGCTGGTTATCAACACTAATGGTTGTGAGAGACAAATCTGAGGAAAATATTTAAATATTACAAAAGTTCTACCACAGAATCATTGGAATGTGTGCTTTTATTAGATCATTTTTTTAGGTAACCATTTGGCATCTTTTTGGTATTAAAAAAGAGAAGATAAGCCTACATATCTAGTATAGGTTAAAATTATGGACATACTGTTTTTAATGATTACATGTCTTTACTCAGTTTTCCCTCAAAGAAAAGGACACATGGCTTGAAATAAGCTTTTTTAAAAAAATCACCCGTGTCAGAGTTACATCATACAAATGAAGTAGAATTTTACCCTATTTTATGGGACATGTTACAGCAAGTTTGGGAGGAGTTAATGGCTGTACTAACGTAGGAGACAGAGGATACCCCAGTATTGTAGTCATGTGCTAAATGATCTGAGAGTCCCAAATGTGAACACAGGAGAATTTTGGCTTCAGAGGTAACATCTCTAAGAACTTGTATTTTTGTGCTGTAACCCTTACTGATCTGACCTCTTGAAATGCTTCACTTTGTTTCCAAAATTATGTTTCTGCTATAGAATGCTTAGTATATCCCAAGCACTTGATGTATGTAACTTCATTTTGTTCTTACAGCAGTCCTGTAAAGTAGGTATTACCTTATCTTTTTTATGAATGAATAAACTGAGACCCAGGATGTTAAACTAGGACACTCAGCCAGCAAGTACACAGACCAGGGCATTTTTTAGTCCAGGTACATCTGACATCAAAGCCTGAACTCTTAACCACCAAGCTAGACTGCCTTGTTGAGTGGTTCCATCTAATTCTGTTTAGGAAAAATAATTAATTCTGGTCACAGAACATGAGAGATTGAAGGAAGTTTATAGTCTATTTATATGTATATTTTTTTGGCCATGCTGCGTGGCTTGCAGGACCTTAGTTCTCTGACCAGGGATTGAACTCTCGCCCTCATTAGTGAAAGTGCAGAGTCCTAACCACTGGACTGCCATGGGAATTCCCTAGAGTCTTTTTAATCCTTACACATTACTGATAAGAAAACAGAAGGCCTTTAACCTTTATAATAAAGTTAAGGTGTTTATACTTATTTATAAAACATAGTGAAGGATATTTTTGTATTAAATGTATTTCTTTGTCTAATGTACCAAACAATCCATATATGACCTAGCACTTCCCAAAGGTAAATTATGTTTGGACCACTGATACAGACTTGGATTAGGGTAGCATGGCCAGCTGAAGAAGAAGTGAAAGCGTGTTGAATTGGAGTACTGTGATGGGAATCAGCCAATTTTCCTATAATCCCTTTAGTTTCAGAGATTTGATATAGGTTGATCTAAGAAGAATGCTAAGTGAACAGGAATAAATACTTTGCTTACTTTCATTTCCTACCAATGGTGGGAAAGGAATTAATAATTCCTCTAAGTGGAAATGGTCCATACTCCAATGGGTATATGTAACATTTAAAGTCTCTTCCTCCTCTTACTTCTTCTCTTTACTGGAATCTGTGAGAGCCTTGAATGTGCATACAAATAAATATGCACAGTTTTCAGAGCACTTTCAGAGACATCTGAATCATAAGGAATAACACAGGCTGGATGAGAAGAATGGAGATCCATAATTTATAGAACAATCACATTTTAGCCCTAAAAATGCCCCGGGTTGTCTTACAGACCTATTTCTCCAGCCAGTTCTATTTCAAAGATGTGGAAACTGATGCCCAGTAAGTTCTGGTGATCTGCATTCCCAGGTAGGTTCAGAGCATGCTGTATTCTAGATCTATCCCAGAGTGAGGTAACTCCCATTCCAGGACTTTTTCCTGAATGACTTTATGCTTTTGTATACATTTAGCCACCTAATATACAGAATCACAAGTAGATATTAAGGGCTTTTAAGATTGCATCTCGATTTACAGTCTTATCTCTTTGTATTGTTTTCTTAATGGTTGCTCTGGGTATTATGACCATCTACTGATATCAGTATTTTACCACTTTGAAGTGTGGAAGCCTTGTTTCCTTTTAGGCCCTCTTACTTTCCCCACTTTTAAATATAATTATCTTGAGTATCAGGCAATGTTTAGTGTTTGTTTCAGTGATCTAATATGTTTTATAAAACCCATGAGGAGAATCGTCTATTGTATGTAGCCATATTTCTGTTCCTTTTGTTGTTTTTCCTTTTTTCTTTTTTCTGATGTTCCAAGATTCCTTCTTTTACCGTTTCTTTCTGTTTGAAAAACTTCTTTTAGCCATATTTTAAAGGAAGTTCTGCTAGCAACAAATTCTTTTTTTTCCTTCATCTGAGTATGTCTCTGTTTTCGTTTCATTCCTGAAGGATAGTTTTGTGGGATATAGAATTTGAAGATGACCAGTTCTTTTTTTTTTCCCCAGCACGTGGAAAATGTATCACTTCCTTCTAGCTGTCATGGTTTTAGATGGGAAATTTGCTCTTATTTGAATCGGTCTTCCCTTATTGGTAATGTGTCATTTCTCTCTGAGTGCTGTCAAGATATATATATTTTTTTGCTTCATTTCTCAAAATTTAATTTTGAAATGTCATGTCTTGGTGTGGATTTCTTTGTATTTGTCCTCTTTGAGTTTCATACTGTTTCTTGAATCTGTAGGTTTATATATATTTTTTGCCAAATTTGGACATTTTAAACCATTGTTTTCTCTAATATTCTTTGAAGTTTACTTCCTTTTTCCTGTCCTTCTGGGACTTTGATTATGTATATAAATGTTGGATCTTTTGTTATCGTCCCAGTCCCTGCCACTGTGGATTTTTTCTTTCCTTTTTTTAAGTCTATTTTATTTCTCTTGTTCAGATTGAGTAGATTCTACTGATGTGTCTTCAGGTTCATTAATATCTGTCCTCTGTCATCTCCACTGTACTGTTCAACCCATTGTTTATTCTTGTTATTGCATATTTTAGTTTTAAACTTCCATTTAGTTTTTTTTAATAACTTCTAGTTCTTTGCTGAGATATTTGTTTTTACATTCTAAGGAATTTGCAATTGTGTGTTGAAGCATTTTTATGATGGCTGCTTTAAAATCCTTATCAATAATTCTAACATCTGATTCATCTCTGTGTTAGCATCAGCTGATTCTTTTCTCAATCAAGTAGTGATTTTCTTAATTTTTGATGTGATGGGTGATTTTTCATTGTATTCTAGACATTTTGGCTATTATATTTGGAGACTCAAGGTCCCATTTAAATCTTTTATCAGGCTGTCATCCCATTTGGGCTTAGCATTTTCAGAGACTCTGTGATGCTATTTTGATCAACTTGGTTTATTTGGGGCTGCTCAGGATCCCACAGTTCCTGCTCGTTCCACCTGAGGGGGTGGAGGAGTTTCCCTGGGTATTGCCTCCCAGTGTCTCTGGTGGGGGTGGGGAGAGGAATTCTTTTGCCAGTGAGAACAAACGTACTTCCTGGCACTTGCTGTGCTGTGATCCTCTTTTCGTCACTCCTTCCCCCACATTGCAGGGAAGGAGAACACTTCCCAGGTGGAGCTTTTTTGTGTCAGGATCCCCTTTGCTGGTGTTGCTAGCTGCCTGCTATCTCTCACTGGGTGAAGGGAGTCTTAGGCCTGGTGAGTAAGGAGAGTGCTTTCCCTAGCTGCTTACTGTCAGTGGTGCTTCTGATCCATCCCTTTTGCCAGTGCTGCTTGCTAACCTGGTGGTGTTGGTGGTACCCCATTTGATCTGAGGGGGGAATGAGCCTACCTGGGCTGCCTTCTGTTGCTAGCTTGGGGGTCTGGAAGGTCTGGGCTTGGCTGACCTTCTTATGTTAGGTCTGGGATTGCAAGACCATTTAGTCCTGGGGTCTCTAATCTGATCACCTTCCTTTTCTGCATTTCAGAGTTCTCTTTGGTTGCCTCTTGTATTTTTTCCAGGGTTTGTGTTTATATCCATACTTAGCTGGGAGGTACAGGGAGAAAGTTGTTTGTGCCATTCATGGACTTTTCCATGAATGGAAGTCTCATTCATGGACTTTTGGGGGAGGGAAACCCTTAAGACTACCCATAATAGAAAAATATGAATTTGGTCAGTGGCTTTATTTCAGCAGAAAGTACTCTATTCTGGTACATTTCTACCTCTCATGGTTCCCTATAAATGAAACCAGAACACAGTCTACCTGCTCTTTCTTCCCCCTCCTTCCTCCATTTCTCTAATCATACTACCACTATAGACTTCTATGAATGGAAGTTCTTGTATCTTTGAAAGTGCAGAAAAAGAGTTAAATTAAAGCCTGGTTTCAGTTTGCCACCCTTTGTGGTAGGAAAGTGAGTCAGCAAATGCTCTATCCTTGGGCCACCACTTCTTCCTCCACCATGCCTCTTGTCAACCTCACCAAACTTAACTTCCCAAGACTGGGAAAATGGGCTTTTAAAGACAATTTGTCACATCTTGTACATCAAACTCAAAAAGAGAAAGAAATCTTAAGTGTAAATGCCATCTGGCTTTATTTACTCTTCATCACCCTTCTCTTTCAGAAACAGCTGGACAGATGCAAGCTTTTACTCTAAAGAGCAGTTTATAGGAACAGATTAAAGAAAGGATTTGTTTTAAAATTTTTGAACAATAATTTGATTTAATTAACATAGTCACTAATTGTTTTATAATTGAAAATGCCCCAGCCCTTGGGCAAAAATCTGAAAAATGCAGGGAAGTTGCTGATGAAGATTTTGCATGAGGGTTCAGAAAATCAAATACTCATTTCATTTCTAAGGGAAATAATTTTTAAAAATCTAAAGGAAATTTAAAGAATTAGTAAATATAACAGCTGTAATCTGATGTGTCCCTCTCAAATTCATTTGTTGAAACCTAACCCCCAAGGTGATGGTCTTAGGAGGTGGGGTCTTTGGGAGGTGCTGAAGGTGGAACCCCCATGAATGAATCAGTGCCTTTATAAAAGAGACCCCACAGACCTCCCTAGCCCCTTCCACAGTATGAGGATACAATGAGAAACTGACAGTCTGCAACCCAGAAGAGGGCTCTCACCAAAACCTGACCATTCTGGCACCCTGATCTTGTACTTACAGCCTTCAGAACAATGAGAAATAAATTTGTGTTGTTTACAAGCTACCTAGTCTGTGGTATTTTGTTATAGCAGTATGTATGGACTAGGACAATAACTATATACATATATAAATGGAATTCTCAAATTCTAGGAAAAATCCGAAGATCTAGAAATAAGTGATATTTGCTCATTTGTTGAGTGTTAGAAATATAAACAATATAATTTTATACTAGTGATCTCAACAGTGTTGGGGAGGCATGGGGCAGTGCATGAGAACTGTAATAGTAAAAGTAGAAAAATTTGATTCTTAGATGAATTTATGTGTGAATGGAAAATGCTATAAAATGTTTTCAGGTAGGAAAGTACTTGCAGCACAGAATAAAATCACAGTTTTCCAGGACTTTGGGGGAAAACTTTCTTTACTGTTTTAAGTTTTCATTTTAATACAGTGGGAATGAGAGAAATAGCCTATCAAGGATATCTGTATTCTTCTCCCTGGAACCTGTAAGTCCCCTTACACAGCAGAAGGGACTTTGTAGATGTGTTGAAATTAAGGACCTTGAGATGGGGAGATTATGCTGGATTGTAGGCTTGAGAGATGGAGGAAGGGTCCATGAGCCATGGAACACCAGTGGCCTCTGAAAGGTGGAAAAGTCAAGGAAGTGGGTTCTCCCTAAAGCCTCCAGAAAGATATCCAGTCCTGACAACTCTTTGATTTTAGCCCATCTCAGACTTCTGACCTTTAGAACTATAAGATAATAAATTTGTTGTTTTGAGCTCCTAAGTTTGTGATAATTTGTTATGGAAGCAGTAGAAAACTAATGCAAATACTTAGGTTATATTTAAGGATGTTGCTGTTCACCTTGTATGCTTTTCTATATAAACGCATTACTCCACCCCTGACTTTGCCCTCCCCCCTCCCCCCATTTGGCAATGTCTGGAGACATTTTTTATTTTCATGAGTAGGGTGGGTGCCACTGTCATCTAGTGGATAGAGGCCAAGGATGCTGCTAAACATTCTACAATGGAAAGACCAGCCCCTCAACAAGAAAGTATTATCCAGTCCAAAATGTCATTAGTGCCCAGGTTGAGAAATCCTAAACTAGATTGATTTTCATAAGTATTCAGGAAGTTGAGTCCTACCATGCAGTTTGCTCTAAATTAACTGTGTAGTCTATCTAGGCCTGCACTCTCCAACAGGGTGGCTATTAGACATATGGCTATTTAAATTCATTAAAATTAAATAATTTTAAAATGAAGTTTCTCAGTCACACTTGTCATACTTCAAGTGCTCCTTGGTCATGGTGCCTAGTGACTACCATATTGGATAACTGATATAAAACATTTCTATTATTGCAGAAAGTTCTGTCGGGTTGTACTGGTCTTTCAGACCCTTGCTACCTGGAGTGTTATGTATGGACAAGTAAAATCAGCATTACCTAGGAGCATGTTAGCAATGCAGACTCTCAGACCCCACCCCAGATCTATTAAATCAGAATCTGTGTTTTAATAAGATCCCTGGATAATTCATGTTCACATTCAAGTTAGAAAAGTCTCAGTGATTTTCTCTTGCCTTGTTTCCTTTCTCCTTCCCTCTGGTGCTCCTTCTTCTGTTAACCTTTTAGCTGCACAAAATGCCTTTCTTCTCAACTTCAGTTTCTAGGCTTTTCAAGCCAGAGCTATGTCTTATTTCATCCCCTGCCCCCTCCCCCAAAGACATTTAACACACTGTCTTGCACAACATATTGCTTGGTTGTTATTGTTTCTGGACTGGATTGTATTGAAATAACTTCTGAGCAATCTTAGTATAGGTCCTTTTTCTTTTAACCAAAAGGATGGTTATTTTTATCTTTTACTTTATAATATGAGCATTTCCTAGAGTTTTGATTATAAAAGAAAAAAACCTTTTGAAATATTGTGAATTAAAGGTTCATTGTGAATTAAAAGTTCCTAGTTGGGCTTCCCTGGTGGCGCAGTGGTTGAGAATCCGCCTGCCGATGCAGGGGATATGGGTTCGTGCCCCGGTCCGGGAAGATCCCACATGCCGCGGAGCGGCTGGGCCCGTGAGCCATGGCCGCTGAGCCTGCGCGTCCGGAGCCTGTGCTCCGCAACGGGAGAGGCCACAACAGTGAGAGGCCCGCGTACCACAAAAAGTTCCTAGTGATTCCACGATGTGAAGAAGAAAATGCATCATAGTATGCTGTCTCTGGGTAGCAAAATGTAGCAGCACTTTTTACTATTAATATTAATTACAGACATCTCCAGAATCATCATGTGTCCTATTAGAATAATTTGTATTGCATTAAAAAATAAATGCCTCATGTTTGAGTCATCTAAGGATTATCAGGTTTTTTTGGGGGGGTATCAATCAAAATCTGTTACTTCATGTAGTAGCTACCACTGCAGGGAATTAATTTGTTCTTTTTTTGCACCAATGCAATAAAAACATTCATTGGATGTTTTGGAGGTAAGGTGATGTAGACTCCATGAACGGCTTGATTTTATGAGTGCTGCAGCTTGTAGCATACATAAGAATTGACTCCTGTAGCAAAGGGACAAATTAAACATTGTAGTTTAATTAGCCATAGACTATTCAGACTATAAGGGATCTCTTTCATTTTGCAAATAAGGAAACTGAGACCCAGAGAAGTCAGTGTGGGGCAAAAGATGGTCCCATTGCTGTGTTCTGTGGAAAGGGCAACATGGGAGACCTTTCTTTTAGACCTCTTGTCTTCATCTCATAAATGCATGCAGTGAACCAGAAGATCCTCTCGTGCCCCTCACAACTTTGAAAACATTTTTAATCCAGTTCTCCTTATTTTAAAAGTAATGTTCTTTTTATAGTTTCACACTACCTCTCTGTAGACTATTTCTATCTGGGGTGGAAACCCTCACTACAATACTAGTATTGAAGTTGGATTTAAGTTCATGTTTCTTTGTGCATATTAATCTGCATAAAAAAGTTTTAATTTCGTACATAGGTGAATAAAAGTGCCAAATTATGTAAATTATCTGTTATAGTTCTGCAATTCCAAATTTATTAGACAAAGCCAAACAGACTTAAAATTCCTGAAAGCACAACTAGCACTGCAGAAAAATAATTTGGTCCAGAGATTTTGGTGTGGATTGCCTAGAATTGTAAGCAAAAAGTTGTTTTAGGACACTGTTTTTTCCCCTGAGGATAGAGCATTGCCTCTCATTGGACTCTGAGAGGGGCTGATGTCATAGAAATGATTAATAACCACCAGCCTTTTCAATTCCTGAAATATATATGTATATATATATATATATATATATATATATATATATATATACATACACAATCTGAGGGCTGGTGAGAACATGACTTTTGCAAGATTGCAAGTTTTATTAGTAGGATTTCTTGAAACCCCCACTTTTCTATTAAACGTTTTCTTCCTTCCTCTAAAATTTCTATGATTGTGAACTTTATGTAACTTCTATGAAATAATCCCCAAATGATGAAAATTCGACAACAGTGCTGTAGAGATGACAGTCATTGACAAGACTAGTGTGGGTATCTGCTTAGTTAAAAAAAAAACTTTAAAGAGCTCATTTTAGTCAATACCCAGTTCTTTTTCTTGCTGCTTATCCTGCCTTTCTCCCTATCTTTCTAGTTGTCTTTTTCTTCTACCGTAGGTCTTATGATCATCAAAGAAAGTATGATGAGAATACTCTCATTTGGAGAACACAGGTGTCTATAACTTATGCAAGAGATAGCACTGATACAAAGGTTTCTCCCTATATGATCTGTGTGCAATTCTGATCTGTTGGAGCTTTGTGAAAATGCTAAGAGGGTTGGAGGGTGGGAAGGCAGGATGCAGGAAAAAATTTCTTCTGCCTGAATAAAAAGTTGCACATCCATATACAAGTTACTCACCCTCAGCCCCAACTTTTAAGCCATGCTTACATGTATTATTTATTTGATAAATGTTCATGTGTAGTACCCTCTTCAGAAGTCTTTAATCAAGCAACCTCACTTGTATTATAATAATAATAGTTCGATCTTATTGGAACTTTCTAATCGTATTATACTAGTCCATCTAATAAGATGGAATGGTACTATTTTTGCTGATCCTTTGCTTTGTTTTTCTTACCAGTTTAAGTGTTGGGTTACTTTCCATATTGTACCCTGGAGCACAATGGGGAATTTAAAAAAATCAAATATTTAAGTGCAAACTGCAGAATAAACTGTCAGTAGTCAGACTAAGCAACTACATTTCACACTTTGAGATGCCTTGTGTATGTTCCATATGTGGGTCGCCCCTGATAAGTTCAACTGGGCATTATAAAAGATACCTTGTAGAAATGCATTTAAAAGGTGTAATTGCACTTTATAACTTTACATAGTTAAAAGCCGCAAAAGACTGGAAGAAATAGGAGGTGTCTGAAAAATAAATATTTATTAAAAGGAAACTTTTCCATCAGTAGTAATTTTGAAAAATTAGAGCACTGAAAAGTATCAGCAGAGTTTAAAATCTTAAGAGGTAACAAGACTCTACAAATTAGACTTGAAGGTCTACATTGGCATCATAGCCCTGGATGAAATCAGGAAAGTCCATTTCTCTCTCCAGTCTAAACTGGAAGCAGATATTTTACTGACAGCTTGGAGCAAAAAGTAGGCAGATGAATCGCCACAGCTTATATCTTCCCTAACAGGATTTTTCTCTCTGTAAGCCCGAACTGATTAAGGTCTTTTATTAAGAAATGTATGTGAAGTGGGTGGGTGAATGTAACGAGAAAAGCAAGAGAAATGTCTGGGGTGGTCCAAAGCGTCCCTTCCCTTTCCTTACAAAAGCAAACACGCAACCCCTCTCGACTTCATTTGTTCTTAGGAAAATTTTTTGTTTTATCTGTTTTCTTTTCCCCTTTTGCCAAAACTAGAGTGTGATGGAATTCTCTTCACTGGCCCTTTCCCAGCAGCCCAGCTGTTTCAGGAGGGTGGGGTCCAATCCTACTGAGGTGGCCGGAGGGCATCGAATGCTGACCACCCACCCTCAGTGCTTTCATGGCCTGATCCGTCCCCACCATCCCCTCCTCAGCCATAACCTGTGGGCAACAGAAATGTGAGGCCTGTGTCCACTCCCTGAAGAAGTTCCTTCCCTGCCTCAGCTGTTTTCTTCGAACATCTCAGCTGGGTCAGGCCCTGTCATTAAAAACAAGACAGGCTCACCCAGCTTCACAGTTAGGAGGAATATCTGGCCTCCGCCTTGGGCCTTGACCCTGGGACTCAGTCCTGCCTCTCCTCATGGAGGGGCCCACACTGTCACGTGGCCAGGCGGCAGCATCCGCCCCAGAGAAACTTGGAGCAAGCTGCCCAGAGACCCCCCCACTGGCTGGCCAGCTCTGAACAGGCTCCATTCCTGTGTTCCCAGGCTCTCCGAAGCCAGAAGGATTTCATTGTTTCCAGAACTCGAGAGCAGCAGAACAGGCTAATAAGATGGCCCATTACTCTTTACTTTTTTTTTTTTTTTTTCCGTATGCGGGCCTCTCACTGTTGTGGCCTCTCCCGTTGTGGGGCGCAGGCTCAGGACGCGCAGGCTCAGCGGCCATGGCTCATGGGCCCAGCCGCTCCGCGGCACGTGGGATCTTCCCGAACCGGGGCACGAACTCGCGTCCCCTGCATCAGCAGGCGGACTCTCAACCACTGCGCCATTACTCTTTAGAAATTGTTCCCCTCTGCCTGAAGCATAGGAAAATCAAGGATCACTTAAACTTTGTATTAATTTGTCTCTTACCTCAAATCCTTTTTCATATGAGGTAGGCTCTAAAAGTAAGAAATGAAAGGAAAATACTCCTTATGTTTCCAACTGAAAGAAGAAAGGCGATGACCTGGAATTTGAGAGCTCATCAAGAAATGCTGGTGGGGGCTTTCAGAAGGTTCTTGAACTGAAGGAAAACAGGCTGATGGTCCCTTTGTGGCTGAGGTGGCAGTGTACCAACCAGTGAACCAGAGAAACCCGCAGTTTGCTCTCTCTAGGTTGGGAGAACCAATAGTAGTTTGCCCCGGATATCCATATTTCTTACAGATTTATTCCTTGAGTTTTCCCTGAAGGAGAACGAAAGGGGAAAAAATGGAGGGAGCCTACTAGGTGGCCTCATGCTTTATATTCTACCTGCAGGGTGTCTCATTCTGTCCTCGCAGTAGTGTTGAAAGTACATAGTATCCCCACTTGACAGATAAGGAAACTGAGGCTCAGTGACATGGAATAACTTGTCCATTGTCACACAACTAGTAAGGGAAAGAAACAGTATATGACCTCAGGCCTATCTCTTTTCTCCTATAAAATATGAATACTGACCCTTAAAACCCTCCAGTTGCACAGCCTGGGAGGTTTAAAGAAATTTTATCTGCAAGGAGCCTCAATCCATCCTCCTCCGCACCAGCTAGCTTCTTGAGTGCCTGTGGGAATAATGCCTGAATATCGTCAACTGTTTCGTTAATTATTAAAGAGAAACATGCTCTTTGTAAAAAACCCAAAATTACAAAAATATTTACATTTAAATTTTAAGTCCATACTGCCACCCTGCCTCCTTGTGGTAACTCCTGTCAACAATCTGGTGTGTATTCTTCTAGACTTTTTGTAATACATGTAAGGTATATATGCATATCTATAGAAATTTTATAACAAATGGAATATTGTAACCTGACAGACTTAATACAATTTGTGTATCTTCTGACGTGGGTCAGTACAGTAGAGCAATGTCAGTCTCTGTGATGGCTGCCTACTACTCCACTTATATATAATGTCAGCGAATGTTTAGATTTACAGTTTTTCCCCAGTACAAAGATTGCTTCATCAAGCATTCTGTATCCATAATATATGCTGCTTCAAGTATTTCTGGATGTGATGCATTTCTACAGGTGGAATTGTTAGATAGGACATTTTAAATTTAGACATTGCCACATTGCCTCCAAAAAGATTGTCAGATGACTCTTCTGTCAACAGTATATGGGTGTGTCCATGGATTTACTACTCATTCCGTCATTAATCAGATTATAAATCTTCCCTAGTCTGTTAGCTGTTCTTTTAAGATAAGAATATCGTATTTAATGCAGATGAGCTTTAGTTCTGAAGCCAAAAGAGCTTTCTAGCATTTCATTCCTGGATTGAAAGACTCAACCACCCAGCCATGGACATTGCTGGACAACCATACCCCCGCCCCCTCTCCCTGCCCCCACACACAGTCTGAGCCACTAAGCTCCCTGCATGCTTCTGAGACGGCCAGACAGATACTTCCTACCAACAGATGGGAAAAACAAACTAAAGATGATTTGGTGCTAATTCAATCTTTCTTATCTCAGTTTCTCTCTCTCTCCCCCTCTTTCCCCCCTCCCCCCTTATTAAAGTATAATTGACATATAACAAGCTACATATATGTAAAGTGTACAGTTTAGATATAATTGATAATAATCAATTTCTGGTATAGCAATCTAAAAATCTGTACGTATAAGAACATATATGTGAGGGATATGTGATGCACACACACACACACATACAGAGTATATACCTATTCTTAGCTTTCCCTTAACCAACTTGATTATTAACAAAAACTTTGTAAAACATAGTAATTCATGCCCATAGCCCCTTTTCTCTTATTGCTTTCACAGCAAAACTGCCTAAAAGCTTTGTCTGTACTTGGAGGGTCCAGTTTCTCTCCTGTTCACTCTTGAATCTACTACAATGAGGCTTCCATTCTCAAGACCCACTGAACTGTCCTCAGTGACCTCTTTGTCGCTAAATCTTTTCTTTCAGTTGCTTACAGGTTTCCTCCCCTCCTCTCCCTCTTCCTAGAACTCACTCTATCAGCGAATCATATCAGCTTTACCATCAATCTGTGTCTGTGATCACCACCTTCTCATGTGCAGAGCCACCCTTAGCTCTTGTCTGGATCACTGTGTGAGCCTCTAGCTGCTCTCCTCCTTCCTCACTTGCTCTCCCATAGTCTCCAAATACTGTCCTCCTCTAAAAGATATTTTACTGATTTATTTTGTTAGTAAAGGTCTTTCACACCCTTCCTAGAACCTAAGCTCCATGAGGGGAGATAGTTTTTTCTGTTTGGTTCACTGTGGCATCCCCAGTACCTAGAATAGTACCTGACATATAGTATACACTCATATATTTAGATGATTTTTTTTTTTTTTTTTCGGTACGCGGGCCTCTCACTGTTGTGGCCTCTCCCGTTGCGGAGCGCAGGCTCAGCGGGCATGGCTCACGGGCCCAGCCGCTCCGCGGCATGTGGGATCTTCCCGGACCGGGGCACGAACCCGTGTCCCCTGCTTCGGCAGGCGGACTCTCGACCACTGCGCCACCAGGGAAGCCCTAGATGAATTTTTTAAAAAGGGTTAGTCGACTGTAGCCTTAAGACCAAGTCATTCAGCTCTGACAGTTGCCAAGAATCAATTGTTTTTGCACCTAAAGTGCCAGGTTATTCTAACATATTGTAACTAGGTAAATATCACATTATCTAATAAAAATGAGGGCAACGAGAAAATGTTTCTGGGAAAGCTAAGGGGAAGGCTTTGTTAATATTCAATGAAGACAAGTTGCAAAAAGAAACTGCTTTAAATTTGCTGGGGAGAACAACTCTTAAGTGTGGGGAAAACCATAAAAAATCAGCAGGGTTTTTGTAGTCAAACTGCTTTGCAAGAATTTTAAGTTCTGACTCCACTTTGAAGAAGCCAATTTGGAGGGAGTTAGTATGTGATGCTTTATTGGTGTGGCTTTGCTTGGAAGGTGATACAGAACTCCAGTTAACAGACCCATATTCAAATATAAAGCTTTGGCTCTAGGTTAAAGGCTTGGCAAATGAATACAAATCGGTATTTAAATTCAAATAAAATATTGAAGGTATCATTTTTATAATTTTGTGTTCTAAACATTTTAAAAATTGACTGTTAGCCTCAACTGAAGCTTATTATAGGGTATCTGTGTTTGCGTGTGCACACTTTTTTTGCCTCTGTTGTCAAAGCATAATTGATACCATTTCATGTGTATGTTTTAACACCTTGTTCTTCTTACTTAACAGTGTATCTTGGAGATCATTTGGTAAGGGTAGAATTGCTTGAGAACTTTAGAAAGTTGAATAGAATCCCACTTGATGCATCAACCTAATTTATTTTACTTCTCTACTTGTGGCTGCCTAGATTATTTCCAATTTGTAAAAATAAACAATGCCGCAAAGAATTCCTGGCACATACATAATTGTATCATGTGTAAATATATCTACAGGATAAATTCTGAGAAGTGATCTTGATGCAGTTTATTTTGATGGCTTTAGAACTGATCGATTGATTTTTATTCAGGATTTATGTGTTAGAACTTGCTTTGTGATATTTTGTCTTAGTTTTGAGCGACCGATATTTTACTCTGAACGTGTAGTTAAACTGATTGAAACTCATGTACAAAAATATGTTTATGATTTGAATTATTCACTTCCCAATTGAATAATCATTTTTATCACTTAAAAAACACTTTTTATTACAAGTTTCTGATGACAAGAGATATCTGAGGCGCACAGCTATCTCACTGTAGTAGAACAGACTGGGCCACCCTCCTACTCTGCCAGGAGCCTGTACTTCACAAGCATCAATTCAGAGCATTTAGCAACTGTAAGAGACATAGCCAGTCTCCAAATGCACTATCATATTTACAGTTTCTGCTCTTCTTTCTGTGTCTTTCAGCCATTAAATATATATATATATAGCCATATATATATATATATATATATATATATACATAAACACACACATAATTTTTAAATAAACATTTTTAGGTTGCAAGAATATTTCTGAATTTGCTTTTGGATTAAATTTTAATTTTTCCCCTCGTTTTGTTAGTAAAATAATGAATTATAAATTAAATTCCCATTATGTTTTCTCGTCCTCGAATTTTGTCTTCTGGGTAACACATATCTTGTCGATCCATGAACTACTACATGCGGTAGTTCATGAACTGCAAAGAATAAAATCCACAGGATTCTGTCATCAGTTCTCTTCTGTGCGTATTTTCAGCCAGATTTCAGTAGTCGTTTAGACTTGTACCATTTTGGGAGAATCCTAATTCATAGCTGAAAAATTAAATATGTTGTAAAACCAATTACAAATTCCCTGTTTATGTTGAACTTTTTCTAAGGAAAGATTCTGGGCAGGGGGAGTTTCATTTATCCTTTAAGGGATTAAGTATTATTCAAATCACTTTGGTAACAGCTAGACCACAGTCATGCAGTAAGTTTAGTATCATTTTCTCAGTTAGACGGTGTTGAACTGTGGATGACAGCACTGATTTTCTGTAAGATTTAAGATTGATCACTTTTAAAATAAGGGAGGGAAATCTGTGTTTGAAAAATTTTGTAATCACTGTGTTTAGGAGGCAAAACAGATTTAATTGTTCTGAGAATGGTGAATTATCTCCTATGTGACGAATATGTAAGTGACGTTATCCCTTTTTTGTTGGGTCTCGTGTGAAAGAAAATAAATCTCATTGTCTTTTTCTTTTCATTGTCTTTTTTAAGACACTAAGACACAGTGACTGTTTTGAATGAGTGTGGGTATGTAACACACATACATATTTGTTATATATACATTTATATAGTATATGTATGTGTATATATGTATGTGTGCATATATATAAATTATATATTTTTAAGATTAAAACATATCTGTTATTTAAAAATGATAAGGGCTTATAAGAAAAACCTTTGTTAGGCATTTAGAGTAGCATTGTTTTTTAGATATTAGTGGGTAATTATGCTCTGGTGAGCCAGTCTTATTCTAGTTAGTTCACTCCAAGACAGAGCTGGGTGGAAATCCGAAAACATGTTTAGGGGGGCAGAGGAGAGGCGGGGACCCATCTTAACATGGTTTAACACGCATTGTTTTATAGGGAGGACTGAGATCCTCATTTGAGAAGCAAGAAGAGCGAGGCCAAGGAGAGGTTAACTCGGACACAGCAGCGGTGTAGGATGGATTTACCTTGACTCGTTTTAGATCTGTGAGATGTCTGATTTTTTTTGTAAAAACACAAATTTGCCAACCAGATTGGAAGTGCTTTCTGTTTTTTTCATCAAAAACCTTGGACTCCCTCCCTTGAGGTCTTCCCTGTCAGACATTTTTTTCTTTTTAACTTTGGCTCTTATGTTCCAAATATAAGCAAAGTTCAACTAGTTAGGAAAAAGTCTCTCTAGAAAAAAGCCTCTAATTGTGAGACCAGATGGTAAGCATTATTCAGCTGATGGGGGTGTGTAGATTTCAGGGAAGGTGTGGTAATCTGATCTTGCTCTGCAGCTGTGACCCCTTCTTCCAAAACAGCCTCCTTCCTCCCTGCTTTTTGCGTCCATATTCCAGCATCTCTCCTTCCATCTTCGCGGGCACCGGGGCCCTCACAGATTGATTTGACAGATGTAGAAGAAAGGACTGAAGCTCGCTTGAGGAAGAGCGACTTCTACTATTTATTCCAAACCACAGATATATTTTGATTATTCTCCTCCCCATGTTACTTTTGCAATATTGGCAAATCATGCCAAATGTAACCACTCTTGTTCAGCCCACTGAGAAACAGTCTTAAAGGACTCAAATTGCCATGAGCCCATCAGGATGTCTTTAAGGCCTCTCCATCTGAAGTCATGCAGGTACCTCAAGCTGAAGATAAATAAAACCTAGGGCACCATCTGTGTTCTCCTCACCTACCCTCAGAAAACACCAACTGATACTTTCTCCTGTATTTCTTCCTTCAGTGGAAGGTAGCACCATCCTTCTGTCACCCAAATGGAAAATCTAGGAATCATTCCAGACTCATATCTGTCTCATCCATTCCATGCAGTCCATCTTCTAAATACTTTTCCAATCCTTTCATACCTCTCTTCTCCCGTTGCCACTGCTTCTGTTCTGGCTCTTCTTTCGCCTCTGGGATTTGGAAATACCTGATGGTTTTGCCTTTATTTTTATCCACATCATTTTCTTCTTCCCTTCTTTTACAGTGTTGTATATTAAATGAGACTCTGGCCAGTGACGCCAGTGAAATTAAAATCTCATGGGAGGAGGGATAGTTGAAGATCATTATTTCTTATATGTTCTGCAGGCTATTGTAGTGTGTGGCTGGGGCTGAGAATCAATGCTAGACTGGAAAAATTTCAAATATCTTTGCCAGCCTATGTACAAGGTCTTCACGGTCTTGAACATCTTAATCTTCTGCTACTTCTGCTTTTGACTTTACAATAAGCAACCACAAACTACTTGTGCTTCCTCTTTCTTTCATGCTGTTCATACCATCCCTGGTTTTTATGCCTTGATCTGTGGGGATTCGTCCATCGGAAATGTTCTGGAAATATACAAACTACCTAAAGGACTGTCCCTACTGAGTACCACATTATCTTATTCACCATCTTGGTAGGTACTGAGCTGACCCACGAGAAACTCCAAAATGCTTTGGGGCTTCCATGCTTCTCTGTGTTCCTCTCTCTTCCTTCTTGTTATTCTTGTCACATCCAACTGCAAGTCCTAGGAATCTCTTATAATTAGGATGGTGTCACCTCAGAACTTTTTGAAATGCCAGGTCTTCATGGTCCAGAACATGCTTCCACATTTTGCCCTGGAAGAAATCTGCCCTGGAACTGTGCTACACCAGCCTACACACATTATGCCTCCCATGATGGCAATAGGTAGTGTAGTCAGATAGATGTGCAGTGTGTAGAGGGCTTTTACGTGTCATATCTGTCTCAATTTGATCCTCGCCACACCCTGTGGAGTAGGCAGAAAGCTATTATTTCTCCACTTTACAGATGTGGAGATGGAGGTTCTTTTCATTCTTATCAACCTGCCTTATAGGTGTGCACTTGAGTCTCTACAGATAAGGTGTTGGTAATCTGTCCACAGGTTACACATCAAGGGTCCCCAATGCACATCTCCAGTTCTGTGACCCAACTGGATTATGGTTGGCTCCTTTTTATGAAAGGGGCTTGGTTGTAGTTTTTGGTTTTAGAAACTTGGTGGTAAATCCGTGATTTGAGCAAAGTTGATCTCATAATGCTCAATCACGATTGTTTAGAAGCCTAATCACCTTGGAATTTTCCAGGGCCCATTTTCCACTGAGGTAGTCCACCTTTAGCTTTTGGTCAGTTTGATCCTCGGCACCTCTGTGAAAGAGAGGGGAAGGGAGAAAGAAAAGCTCTGTATGATTGATTTTCGATGTTGATTTTTGAGGCCTGTACTATGAGTCTCTTAAATTACTGAATCAGGTCTCGAAGATCCAAACACAGAGTGTTGGGATGGTGTGGTTAGGCCTAATAATAGTACTAAAAACAGTTCCTTTTAATGAAGAAGAAGGGAGAGGACTTGGAGTTCCTCAGTGAAGCACCCATGTGTATTAGCTCCTGGTCAGGCTGTGGTGTCCCCACTTCCTGTCTCTAATCTAGGCTCCTTGCAGGGTTGGTAAGGCCCATTGGCCTAGTTCCTGAGACCATCATGGCTTTTATCGCAAAGATCTTGCTCTTTTTGAATTTAAAAATTAGAAGAAGTTATAAACAACAAATGACTGTATTTGAATTCTGCCACTTTTGAAGAAAGTCAGACAGCTTGAGCAAATCCATGAGAATAAGGGTCTTCCCTTCTGCTGCCTGGAAGGAGGAAAAGATCGTGTTATTTAAAATAAATCTATTGAGATGCATGTTGCTGGTATCTAATCAAGCTCTGAATTTGAGCTCAACTAGAGCTTTGATAAAAGAAAGGGGAAAGGAGACTTGAAAGAATGCTCTCCCATTCATGAAGGGCCTGCATGTTTTTAGTTTCCAAGTAAATGGAATAATGGGACCATGTATTTTCCATCCAAGCATTTTCCATCCTGAGAATAATTCCCTTCCCAGCTTCTCAATGAATAATGCATTATTTCTGAAACTCAAGAGGCATTCCTTTGATTTTCCTTTATGTTTAGCTTTCTGAGTGATTTTCAAGCAAGGAAATTCAAGGACTTGGAATGAATGCTTTATTAACATTTTTACTTGAAGTTCAAATAGCTCCTTGGCTATTATCTCCTGATTTTTGAAATATTTTTTTTCTCCCTAAGCAAAGTCTAAGGTATTGTATTTATTAGAAAATGAAGCACCTTGGCCAGTCTTCAAAGCGAACAGCAGTTTAAAACCAATACACATTTGTGTTTAGAACAAAGAGCTTTATGGGGATACTTTGCTCTTTGCTTTATTTTCATTTCCCTGCTGAAAAGTTTCAAAAAAAGAAAGCTCACATTCAAAACTGGGCTGTTTGGAGACTAAATCTCGTTTGTTTACATTTTGTGAAACTCATTCCTTGAGGCTAGTCCAATTCACGACCCCAACCCAAGCCTGCCTTCACCTAGGCCAGTGCCATTTAAATCAAAAGCTTCAAATGTACTTCTGGGGTCAACCCTACTCCCTGTCTGCTCATTGTGTAGCCTAATTACACATAAGGGGCCCATCAAGTAAGATGTAATGGGACATGATGGTGCCCACCAATTCACGTTATCTTAGCCAAGGATCCCCAGCTCATTCCTGGGGTGATAATGGTGGTAGATTTTAATGCTATTTCACAACCTCCATTTCCCCTGGGAGCCAAGCGAGTGGTTTCAGGAGCTAAATAAGTTGGAACTAAGAACATAATTTGTATTTCCATCCCTTTACAGTTATAGTAAGATATTCATGATTTAGAAGAGTTGTGGAAGCAAAAGAATTTAAACAGGAAACATCTAGAGCATAAAATTTTGGTTTAAAAGATTTAATTTTATTAATTTAAGAAGTGGGAATATAACATAGCGTTTTCTGGAGCATGGACTCTGGAGCCAGCCTTTAAGAGCAGAAACTCTGGGGTTTGCCTCGGGTCTGCCACTTTCCAGGACTGTGGCCTTGAGCAAGTTATTTTACTTTTTCTGTTTCTCAGTTGATTCCTCTGGGTGATGCGATAATAATTTCTATCTCCTACAGCTATGGTACAGATTAAGTGAGTTAATGTTTGTAAAGCATATAGAAAAGTACCATTTAAGTGATAGTTGACTTATAAAAGTAAATGCGCATCTTACTGTTGGAAATTGCTATTTCCAAACAGGCCCGTGCTGCTGAGCAGATAATAACAATATTATTGCTACTGCTGTTTCTGGTAAGATTTACTGGGTGATTATTTTCTGGGTGGTCATTTACTCCTGCCACACCCCAAATGAGGCAAATGGAATCATTTCTATTTCTCAGATGAGAAAACTGAGGTAAAAAACTGATTTGCCAACAGCAAGGACCTATGGCATAGCATAGGTTACTGTGTTCAGGATCTTGTAATAACCTATAATGGAAAAGGATCTGAAAAAGAGTACATATATATGTGTATCTACACACACACACACACACACACAAAACCGGATCACTGTGCCGTACACCTGAAACTAACACACCGTTGTAAATCGACTCTACGTCAATTAAAAAAGGAAAGTAATTTGCCTATGTTCGCCCAGTTTGTTAAATAGCAGAGCAAGGATTTGAGCCCAGTCAAACCGAGTCCAGAAACTGTGCCTCAGCTAAACGTTAAAGGGTGTTTGTCACAGTGCTTTTGCCTGAAAACAGTCTTATACTATTAAAAACTGTATTTTTATAAGCATCAAAGTGTGTATCCTGACTGCAGGATGTCTCGATTTCATAGCGCAATTGCTTAGCAAACTCTGCTTTGCTCAAAATAATCATCATCAGTGTCTCAGAAATACTCAATTTTAGTAAGGTCTGAATTAATGAGATTTTATTCAATTGCTCATTTGATCGTCAAAACCTATTTCAGAAAATGAACATTTTATTGCACATGATGATCCGGTGGCTTTGAGGCTCCGTATGTTTACCTTGAACTGAAATCGTTTCACCCCATGGTTGCTCGCCTCATCATTCTATTTCTCTGTTCTCTCTTTTTCTCAACCTCCCGATCCTGCTCCCCGTCCTCTCAGGTGCCTTTATCATCTGCTGGACTCCTGGATTGGTCTTGTTACTTCTTGACGTGTGCTGCCCACAGTGTGACGTTCTGGCCTATGAGAAGTTTTTCCTTCTGCTTGCCGAGTTCAACTCTGCCATGAACCCCATCATCTACTCCTACCGCGACAAGGAGATGAGCGCCACCTTCAGGCAGATCCTCTGCTGCCAGCGCAGTGAGAACACCAGCGGCCCCACGGAAGGCTCCGACCGTTCAGCGTCCTCCGTCAACCACACCATTCTGGCTGGAGTTCACAGCAACGACCACTCCGTGGTTTAGAAAGGAAACTAACTAAGATGAGACGCGGCCATCATCTGCTGAGGGATGATCGTCCTCCCCCTTCCCAAAGGCACGGGCAGGGTGGGGCGTGAGAGAGAGGAAAAACACACTCGCGTACTTAAACACTAACCCATGGCAGTATTTGTTCCTAGACCCACCAAGACTTGATGTATATTGAAAAATTAGCTTATGAGACATCCCTCATCCTGCTCCCCGTTTCCTTTTGAAAGTAGAAAGCGGAGACCTTGCAATAGAATTCATAAACAGACTCTGGAGTGTACATTTACACTACACTAACTAGTCTTCAAAAGATTTTGTGTGGTTTGGTGCAAGTCAGAATCAATTCTGACTAATTGAATCCACGACTTCATTTACATACAGGCGTCCCTTTTTTACTTTTTAAAGGATACATTTCATTTAGTAAGCATGTTTATGCCTATCAGCATGCTTGTGATGGATAAGACTATAGACTGTTTTTAAACGATCATAACTCCATTTTTTTCCTTATGTAGGAAAACTGTAAATTAGAATTACTTTTTTAGAAAGCATGCATGTAATGTATGTATGCAGTATGCTGTACTTAAAAAGATAAAAGGGTATTAATTTTAAATCTTCTAGGAAATAGAAGAACCTAGATGTCAAAGCCAGTATTTGTTTAGGTTATGAAACAAACAATGATCTAATCACAATATTACCTTTTTTGTTAAAGTGTTGTAACATGTATAAAACAAACAGGGAATGTAAGTTTATTATCAGAAGAATATGTACTCTATAAAAGTTATAGAGATGAGCACAGTGGTATTGTTCCCACATATTTATAATATCCAAGTACATCCTAATTATTAGTTCATCAGAGGAATTTTTTAATGACCTGTGTTTTTCTGTATTATAATACATAGTCATTGTAGAAAACTTGAAAAATACAGAAATGTATAAAACAGAAAAAATACTGATAATATCACAACCCAGAAGTAACCACCAGTAACAGCTTTTCCCCTGTGTATGCCTATATGTATATTATATACCTTTTTATATAATTGGGATCATACTGTAAACAGTTTTATAACCAGTTTGTTTTTTTCCACTGCATAATTGCCACATTTTCCTATGGCATTAAAAATTTTACAAAAACATAATTTTAATGGCTATATAATATTCCATTTAATGGATGCAACTCGGTTTATTTAACCATTCCTGTATTGTTGACTACTTAGGTTATGTCTAATTTTCACTATTATAAATAATGTCCCCAAAATTTTATGTACATAAAACTTTGTCCATATAATTGATTATTTACTTAGGACACATTCCCATGAAGGATTTTTTTTTTAATGTGAAATGTCTTTTTATGCTCTTACCTTTTATAAAAGGGGATTTCCTGCTTTTGCCCTGTGTAGGTGGCAATTGTGAGGAAAGCCGGTTAAATTACCTTTTTACAAAGGAAATGCAGTGGTTACTTTAGTTGAGAGTGACTTTTTTATATAACAAGATGGACTAGAAACAGTCAACTGCCACAAACAGCCAGGACACCCTACTTGATATGTCTAGCAATTCCAAATTTCATTTGAGCAATGGATGATCCAACTCTCGGTAGCCACAACTCTAGTGTAGAATTGAAGACAATGCAAAGAAATCAAACATGCCGAGTGAATAAAGGATCATCTTCATATTAAATAGCTTCTGTAGCAAATGGGTTGAGCGTGTTGTTATGTGACTGGATACTGTGTATTCTCTAAGGTCACCCCCACAGATGCCGCCATATTAGGTGATACCTGTTCAGCTGTCCAGGTAAACTAATTATTGCACCAATTTGTTGTAATAAGTACCCAGTAAAGTCACAGTCACGAAGCAGGTGTGGGAAAGTCAGGAGTATGTTTGAGAGAGAGAGATGTCCAGAAGAAGAATGGTTACTTAGGAAGGAGGAGGTCAATGCATGGTCACCGTTTGAGCAGAGGGCAGACTCAACAAGTGCCCAAACTGGAAAGAATATGGGGAACTGGTTAGCAGAAAGCACAGACTTTCCACAGAATACAGAGCATTTTATAGTGGAAGGGAAACAAATGAACTTGGGCTTTTACTCATGCGCATTTATTCTGAAGGAGATATGGACTATTTGAAATTTCAAAACACACTAATTGGACTTTAATAAATCATTCTCAATCAGTGTTTGCTAATGTGTGGTTCTGGTCAGTGCTGTTTCTTTCGTTGGAGAGTCATCCTTGCACTGCATGGTGCCTGCCTTCTGTGACCTCTTTTCTGTTCCTGCCACAAGGGATTCTGAACTCACAGGTGAAGCCAGCATATGCTTCCCCAGCTCAGAACTGCTTTTTTTTTCAACCTGAGTCATAAGTCTTTCCAGTGTACAAGAGGTGGTGGTTTATGTTGCATGAAAGGAGAGGTAACATCTTAGGACAATACTTCACTTATCAGCAGTATAACTATTAGAGTGAGTTTCTTTTGGAAAAACTGATTTTTAAAAAACTTTACAATGACTTTATGGAAAACTCTCACTAGGAGTTTATAAAGTTACAGTGGTCTTTATGTTTTTAGATTTAATGACTAACAGGATAAAAGTGGTAGGTATCTTCCAGTTATACGCTAATTGTATTTTCGATATATTTCTAAGACGGGAAAAATAACAGCGGTTATTCAAATGAATGTCTCAATGAGTATTTGGAATAGAATACTGAACCTTTAAATTTAGGTGGTTGTAAGATTGTTAGAAATCAAATGTCTCAGGAGTCTTCTTCACAAATTCACAATGCTTTTTTTTTTTTTTTTTTTTTTAGTGAAACTGTAATTTCCTAGACTCAAAACCTCAGCTAACGTTATACAATTAGTGAGTCTTATCAGTTTTCCCATCCTCTTTCCCAGTTAACTATTGCTTTAGGTTCCATTGTTCATCATCTTTCTCATTTATTCCATTAGTCTTTCAACTTGTGAAATGGAATTTTGAGACTGTTTCCAGCCCTTCTTCTTAAACCCAGAGTGTGACTTGTGCTAGATAAAAACCGTAGAAATGCTTCTCGATCAGATCCCTTCATTATACCAAGGTAAGCAGAACATTTTTACATTAAGACCATTTGAAACAAATTGCTGATTTTTTAACACCGAGATTACCTGATCCCAAACCCTGGGAAGGCTTGGGGTCGGTTTGTGTGTTGGGATGGACTTGGATTCAGGCACCATCTGACAGAAGAAATGTGTGTAACGAGGAGCCAGAATGGGTCATCAGTCTTCCAAAGCAGGGACCATTCAGTCCGTAACATTCATCTGTACTTTGTATAGTCTGCATATAAAATTCTCTAATTCTTATATTGATAATGCTCATACTCACAGATTACTTACTGCTCATCTGTTAGTGATATGGCAGGTAAAGACCCATTTACAAATCTAAAGCAGAGGTTGGCAAGCTAAGACCCACTGGCCAAATCTACCTGCTTTTATATGACCTATGAGCTAAGGATGGGTTTTACATTTTAGTGACTGGGGAAAAAAGAGTATTTTGTGAAACATGAAAAGTATATGAAATTCAAATTTCAGTGTCCATAAATTAAAGTCTTATTGGAACACAGTCACACTCACTAGGGCTATGTATTGTTTATGACTGTTTTTGTACTGCAACAGCAGTATCGAATACTTGCAGCGGAGACTGTCGCTCGAAGTCTAAAATATTTATTCTCTGACCCTTTACAGAAAAAGTGTGCCAACCCCTGATTTAGAGAATTGCATTTTCAATCATTGCTCTCCTCATTTAACTGTGTGTTCATTGGAAGAGTTAGCAGAAATTGGGCACACCACGATCTCTTGAGCTCTAGACTGCAGAGAAAATTGTCAATTGCATTCTTTATAATAAACAATTTTTATTTTGAAACAATCTCAAACTCACAGAAGAGTTTGCTGAATTTATGGAACATTTTCCCTGAGCCATTTGTAAGTTGCCAGCATGATGCCCCATCATCCTTGAATACTGTGTAATTCCTACAGACAAGGACATTCTTTCATAACTTCAATACAACCATCAGAATCAGGAAATTAACACTGAGACATAAACTACCACTTAATTCACAGACTGCATTCAAGTTGAACTAGTTTTTCCAATAATGTTCCTTGTAGCAAAGGAATCCAATCGAGGGTCACTGGTTGTGTTTAGTTGTCATACCTCTTGAATCATCTTCAATCTTGAACAGTCCCTCAGTCTTTTCTTGACCTACATGACCTTGTCATTGAAAGATCACAGGCTATGCATTTTATAGAATGTCCCTCCCTCTGGGTTCATCTGATATTTCTTCATAATTAGATTCATATTATTTATCTTTGACAAAATAACATAGAAATGCTGCTGTGGTGCTTCTCACTGCATCCTGTCAAGGAGCACATGATGTTGACTTGTTCTATTACTGGTGATGTTAACTTTGATTACTTATGTTGTCTGCCAGATTTCTCCACTGTGAAAAAAACTGTTTTTTTCCCATTTTGTAGGAAATATTCTCTTCCTCATCAGATTTTAACATCTAGTTTTAGCATCCATTGATATTTCTTGGATGAATGAATCATTACTCTGATGATTGCCAAATGATAAATTTCTTATTCTTTTCTCTTTAAAATTTATTAGTTAGCTGTCTACTGTGAAAAAAAAGCTTTGTCCTCTCCTGTTTGTTTATTCATTTATTTATACCAGTATGGGCTCATGGATTCTGAGTTTATTCAATTGGTTATAATGTTGCTATTATTTAAAACTTAAACTTTTGAGATAATTTTAGATTCATATGCAGTTGTAAGAAATAATATGGCGAGATCCTTATACCCGTAACCCAGTTTCCCCCAATGGTAATATCTTACAAAACCAGAGTATGACATCACAGTTGGGATATTGACATGGATACAGGCAAGGTACAGAATAGTTCCACCACCACAGGGATCCCTCCTGTTACACTTTTATAGCCACACTCATCTCCCTTACCCCCATCCTGACCCCCAGCAACCACTAATTTGTTCTCATTTTGTCAGTCACATTTTAACTATTTTTTTCATACTCCTAAAAACTTCTATTCAACAGTTTCAGGGTGGGGGGCTGATACTTCCCAGAGTATTGAGGTGGTTGTTGTTGTGTGTGTCTGTATGCAATTTCCAGAGAGAGAGAGAGAGAGAGTTTTGTGATTATAAAAGCTACACAAACTTAATATTTCAAGGAATACAGAAATGAGTAAAGTAAAAAGTAAGAATCTCTCCTGTAGGATGGAAGCTAGACCACAGATATATTTGTTGAGCAGGTTACCTGTCAAACAGACTTTCACAAAGTGATTTTACATCTTGTTTTGTGAAACTCTCCATGTCTTCCCATTGGCATCAGGGGAGCCAGGATTCAGTTTTGTTACTTGTTTTGCATCTTATCTCTTAACTTGCATCTTTCTTTCTGGAAAGGAATCTTATTTCACTTTGTATT
Organism: Kogia breviceps; assembly: GCF_026419965.1. Taxonomy (NCBI): domain Eukaryota; kingdom Metazoa; phylum Chordata; class Mammalia; order Artiodactyla; family Physeteridae; genus Kogia; species Kogia breviceps. Next base: position 22,445,442 of record NC_081317.1, read on the forward strand.
CTCCACCTCACATCACACAGTGCTAAATAGTATTTAATACTTTCTTGTTTAAATGAAAGAAAATGTGTGAGCCACAAGGAAAGATATTCTTGACCAAGAAATGCTCCTTAGTTCCACAAGCCTGATAAAGGTTTCCCTTCATGTTTAAGAATATTGCAGTTAAAGTTAAGTAAGAACAATGAAAAACCAAGGGCAACGCCTTTGAATAATAAAACGTTTGTGCTTTCTGAGTGTCTTGTTTAACTTATTTTGATTTTTAATATTACCATATATTGAATCTGTAATGTTATCTACAGCTTACAGAAGACATTCATATAATTTGTATTTTGACCTTTGCGATGACCTTGTTACACATGGGGAAACTGTGTCTCAGAGGGAAAATTGGGAGCCTAATATTTGTTGTCTAGAGAACTTTTTGAACCTAATTACCTGTTCTTTATATTGTCATTCATAATTCCTCATATGTACTTATCTATCTTGGTTCTCCAAATTATGAGTTCCTTGATCAGTATGATGCATTACATCAAAAAATTCCTTTAAAGAACCCAGAACAGTAAAAGTAATAGGTAACATGAGGTCATGAGCAGGCACATGGATTGTTCTGTGTCGGGTTTATATTGTTGCAAGTATGCCTATATCGCAAGCTAGGTTATAAATTCTTTGAGAATGAGATAATCTTATATTTTCCACCTCCTTTTAGAGATAATCTTATATTTTCCACCTCCTTTTAATGATTCATATCACTAGAACAAAACTAAACATAGGGTGCCGCTTACTAAATCGTTCTTGACTGAGGACTGTAAGACCATAATCAGGTGTTGTCATTGTTATTAGTATCACTTGTTCTATAATTTATTCATCCAGAAGGACTTTTTTGAGGCCCTCTGTATATACCCTTAGGATACTGCTGTGAAGGAGATATGCAAGATCTTTAATGGAGCTTGAAATTTAGTTAAGAGTGAGGGAGATAATGGAGAGAAATAAGTAAGTTAAAAGTAAATTACAGGTTGTATTAAGAGCTATGAAGGAAATTATCATGACACAGAAATTGAAGATAAAAGGGATAGAAAAGGCGGGGAGAGGAACTACCTTTGAAAAGAGAGTCGAGGAAGGCTCCCTATTAGGACAGGAATTATCCTCTAAAGCCCTCACCTTGAGCCTGAATTGCACAAAGGTGTGGCTCTGTCAAGCTCTTGAACATGAACCCACTTTGGTAACCAGGACACATCAAAACAACCTATTAGAGAAATGGACATGAATCCAGCATAGGTAGATAGGAATTCCAGGCAAGACATGTAAATGCTTGGTGAGAGAATGCATGCATTTTGGAAAGAAGGGCAGTAGAGACTGTGAGAATGAGGCTTGTAAGGCAGTAAGTATGGTGTCTTGAGTGATTTTGAAAGTCATTTTATGGTGAGAAATATGGAGAATGAATTAAAGGACTTACATAAGGGAGTGACACAGTCTGATTTATGCTTCCAAATAAATTGAAGGGGAGGAACCGTGGAGGCAAAAGGCAAGATCAGAGGTTGTCACATTAATGAAAGATGAAGATGGTCATGGAGGTGTAGAGAAGGAGGTGGAAGGATTTGAGAGGTGTGTGGGACCTAGTGATTGTGTAATGAGGTCATACCTCAGGTTATGACCTTGGCCTCTGGACAGATGGGGATGTGTTATGGTGAGATTAAGGAACATGGGATGAGGAGCAAGTTTACAGAAAGAAGATATGGAGTACATTTTGAAATATCTGAGCCACCCGAGGAGAACTTTGAAGTAGGGAAGTGCCTTTGTGATACATGAAGCTCAGGATGCATCTCTGGACTGAAGATCTAGATTTTGGAGTCTGTAGCCTTCTGCTGTCATGCTGCCACATTCCTCCTCAAGACAGGAAACACAGAGCCTTTGATCTCTTTGAATAGGAAGAAAGAAAAGGAAGGAAATGGGGAGGAATAAAAGGGCAGAACTTAATATCTGAAAATATTATCTAGAAACGTGGAGATGTTTCTTTTTCACAAAATAAGGTTAACTATATATAGCATATTTGGTGGGTGTTCTTTTTACTTGATAGTACATTACAGAGATAGATACAAGGTTGATAAATATGTATCTGCCTCACTGTGTAGTTGGGGTAGAGATGTTTAGAGCCTATTAATATCTTATTTTCTCCTCCTTCCTGGGCTCTGGGAAAACTAAAGTTCTGTTAGGCAGGTCCAATGTGACTAATTATGGCCAGTAGACTGTGAGTGGATGTGACAAGTGTCATTTCTAGGCTGAGAAAGTAAAAAACCCCTGTGCTACTCTCCAGATTTTTTTTCCCCCTGAAAGCTAAGCACAGAGATGTGAACATGGAGAGAGTGAAGTCTCCATCAGCTTGGGACCTTGAGTGACTCTGTAGAGCAAAATCCCTGCCAACTCATAATGAATGTATAGCATGATCAAGAAATAAACATTTTCGGTGTTTATGGTGAGATTTTGTGGTTCATTTGTTACTGCAACATAGCCTAGCTTTAATACTAATAAATAGTATTAAATTTTGATGAATGTTAGGTTTCTAATTTTTTCTTTTTCTGGACCATAGGGAATGTACATTTAAATTTTAACTTTTGTAGACAATACAAAAATACATTTCAAAAAGTCATACCAGTTTATAGTCCTACATATATGAGAACATTTTTTAATCTGTATTTTACCAATACTGGATTCTACCAATCTTTGAAGTTTCTTTAGTTAAAAGAAGTTTGGATGAAAAAATCCCCAAATACTTGGATATAAAGAATTCCTATATAACGTGAGTAAAAGAAGAAATCTCAAGAGAAATGTTAAAATATTTGAACTAAATAAAAATGAATATATAACTTATCAAAATTTGTGGAATGCAGTGAAAGCAGTGCTTAGAGGGAAATTTATAGCAGTGAATGTGTATATTAGGAAAGATGAAAGGTCTGAAATCAATCATCTAAGCTTCTACCTTAGGAAACTAGAAAAAGAAGGGCAAATTTAAACCACAGTAAGTAGAAGAAAAGAAATAATAAAATTGGGACACTGAAAAGAAATCAGAAGAGAAAAATCAATGAAACCAAAAGCTGATTCTTTGAAAAGATCAATAAATTGATAAGCCTATAATCAGACTAAGAATAAAAGAGGAAACAAGTTACAAATATCAAAATGAAAAAGGGGATATCACTATAGATCTCATTGACTTAAAAAGAGTAATAGAGAAATACAATGAACAACTCTGTGCTCATAAATTTGATAATCTATATGAAACGGGTCAATTCCTTGAGAGACAATATGCCAAAACTCACACAAGAAGAAACAGACAATCTGAGTAGGTGTGTTTCTATTAAAGAAATTGATCAGGCCCAGATTGGTTCACTGGTGAATTCTCCTTAAGGAGTAAATTATACCAACTTTCTACAATCTCTTTCAGAAGATAGAAGCAAAAGGAGTACTACTTAACTCATTCTATGAGGCCAGCATTGCCCTAATAAAACTAAGTAAGACATTACAAGAAAACTAGACACCAATATCTTTCATGAACATAGATGCAAAAATCCTCAATAAAATATTGACTAAATACAGTAGATGGAATCTAACAATGTATAAAAAGAATTATACACCACAATCAAGTAGAATTTATCCCAGGTATGTAAGGGTTGTTAAACATTTAAAAAAAACAAACTGTAATGCATCACACCAACAGGCAAAAAAAGAAAAATCACAAGTGAATGGATGCAGAAAAAGAACAAAATCCAGCACCCAGTCATGATAAATAACTCTCAGTAAACTAGAAATAGAGGGAACTTCCTCAACTTGGTAAAGAATATGTACATAAAAGTTAAAACTAACATTATACTTAATGGTGAGAAACTCAAAGCTTTCCCACTAAGATCAGGTACAAGGCAAGGATATCCTCTCTCACCAATCCTTTTCAGTATCATACTGGAAGTTCTAGCTAATGTACTAAGACAAGAAAAGTAAAGGATATACAGGTGAGGGAGGAAGAAATATAAAGGTCTTTGTTTGCAGATGGTATGATTGTCTTCATAGAAAATCTGAACAAATCAACAAAAAACTGAAACATAAGCAATTATAGAAAGGGTATAAGATGTAAGATTCATGTGCAAAATAATCACTTTCCTGTATATCAGCAACGAACAAGTGGAATTTGAAGTTAAAAAAACACCATTTACATTAGCACCAAAGAAAATGAAATACTTAGATATAAATCTAACAAAACACGGGCAAGATCTATACAAGAAAAACTACAAAATTCTGATAAAAAGTCAAAAAGAACTAAATAAATGGAAAGATATTCCATGTTTGTGTATAGTAACTGAATATTGTTGGGTGTCAGTTTTTCACAAGTTGAATGCAATCCCAACCAAAATTCCAGCAAGGTATTTTGTAGATATTAACAAACAGATTCTAAAGTTTTTATGGAGAGGAAAGAGACCCAGAATAACCAATGCAATAATGAAAAAGAACAAAGTTGGAGAACTGACACTATCCAACTTCAAGATTTACTGTGGAGCTATGGTCATCAAGACAGTCTGGTATTTGTGAAAGACTAGGCAAGTAGATCAATGGAACAGAACAGAGAGCCTAGAAATAGACCCACACAAATAAGAGTCCACTGATCTTTGAAAAAGATTTCTTCCAATACAATGGAACAAAGGTAGTCTTTCTAACAAATGGTGCTGGAACAACTGGATATCCACATGCAAAAACACGAATCTAGGCACAGACTTTACACTCTTCACAAGAATTAACTCAAAATGGATCAAAGACATAAATGTATGTAAAAAGCAAAACTATAAATCTCCTGGAAGGTAACAAAGGAAAAAAATGTAGATGACCTTGAATTTGGCAGTGATTTGTAAGATACAACACCAAAGGCATGGTCCATAAAAGAAATAATTGATAAGCTAGACTTCATTAAAATTAAAAGCATCTGCTCTATGAAAGATACTGTCTAGAGAATGAGAAGACAAGTGGCAGACTGGTTGCAAAAGACACATCTTAAAAGACTGTTACCCAAAATAAACAAGGAACTCAACGTTCAATATAAACAATGCAATTTAAAAATATGGGCGGGCTTCCCTGGTGGCGCAGTGGTTGAGAGTCCACCTGCCGATGCAGGGGACGTGGGTTCGTGCCCCGGTCCAGGAAGATCCCACATGCCGCGGAGCAGCTGGGCCCGTGAGCCATGGCCGCTGAGCCTGCGTGTCTGGAGCCTGTGCTCCGCAACGGGAGAGGCCACAACAGTGAGAGGCCCGTGTACCATTAAAAAAAAAAAAAAAAAAGGCAAAAAACCTGAACTGGTGGCTCACCAAAGAAGATATATAGATGGCAAACATACGAAAATATGCTCAACATCATATGTTACTAAGGAATTACAAAGTAAAAGAACAAGATACCACTATAAACCTATTAGAATGGCAAAATTTAAAACACTGACAACATCAAATGCTGGCAAGGATATGGAGCAGTAGGAACCCTCATTCATTGCTGGTGGGGATGCAATGAGGTACAGCCACTTTAGAAGACAGTTTGGTGTTTTCTTACAAAACTAAACATACTGTTACCTTCCAGCATCAAGCAATTGAGATCCTTTGGTATTTACCCAAAGGAGTTGAAAATTCATGTCCACACAAAAATGCTGCACATGGATTTTTATAGCAAGGACAACTCTTTTTTGTTCTTTAGAAGCCATGTTGTTTGGATGGTTCTTGGAGGTACCAACTTAGAGCTTTCTGAAATCTGAAGAAAATACTTTATGATCACAAACCTAGCTTCATCTTTAGACCATGTTTTCCTGACAGTGCCCTCAATTTGTTCTTTGCCCAAAGCCATTTTTACTTAGCATTCTTTACCATTTTTAGAAATTGACAGTTTTCAAACCAAACAATTCTGGATCCTTTATATTTAACAGTCCTTTCTTTAGCTCATCTCTCTCTCGTTACATTTTACTATAAATGTCAAAAAAGAAAAAGCACAAGCAAAACCTTCAATACTATACCTGGAAATCTCCTTAGTTAAACCCCCCAGCCTATAGTACATTTTTAATTTTTCCACGTTACTGTAGGTATTAGTGTTATACTAAACTTTCTGCCACTGTTTAAAAAGGATGGCCTTTTTTCCAGTTTCCAATACCATTTTTCTCACTTTCTCTTAAGTCTTCACCAGCAGCAGCCTTGAAGACCATATTTATGATGTTAGCTTTGGAAATCTCACCTTGTTACTTCTTTGGTGTTATTAGAGTATATTATCAAATCATTTCTTCTGCTGGGGTCCCCAAAGTTCAATCCTGTGCCTGTCCTCACAGGGCTTACAGTTAGAAAGGAGGACAGCCATGGGAAGAGTAATTAATATGAATGAGATGAATATTACAGGGGACTCAACCTTGTCTGAGAATGGGGGTGAGGTAGCAAACAAGACTTCTCTGAAAAAGTAACTTTCAAGTTTACAGCTGAAAGGAGTGTGTAGAAGTTATCTAGGTGAAAGGGGGACATGGAAAGGTTGATGGAAGGTCATATAGAAGGTATAGAAGTTTTAAAGCATGCTCTTAAGTACCTGAAAGATTGTATATATGGAGCATGAAAAAAAGGGGGGGCTAGAATTAGGATGATAATTAGGAGCTACATTATCTGATAGGCAGAGCCCTATCATTCATGCTAGGGAGTTTTTCCTTTAATCTAAGGGCAATGAGCCACTCAATGGTTTCAAGGCAGAGAGGGAAACCATGAGCTATGCAGGTTCCAAAGCTTGCTAATTGGATAAGAGTTTAGATGGGAGCGTGAGTGGATGAAAGGAGACCAGTAGGACGCCACTAATGTATCTGAGGTGAAAGATGATGTTACCTTAGTCTAGGGTGTTGGTGGTGGAGATGGAAAGAAGAGGGACAATTTGAGATATATGTAAGAGAGAAAAACAACCAAGATTTAGTAATTTGATGGGTTGTATTTTATAAGGTAAAACAAACTAATAAAGAAAATTCTCATGCCTCTGGATTAAGGCTGATAGTGGTGCCATTTACTAAGATAGGAAAACTTAGATAAGGAACAGATTTGGGGTGAGGGTAGGGAGAAGAATATAAGTTCACTTATAGATGTGTTTGGTAGTTGCTACCTCTGTGATATCTTCAAGGAGATCTGTTTACCCCTGAATGCAGGGCTGAGTGTGTGTCAATAAGTTTTCCTTATTAAAACATATCAATTTTGTATTGGTTATAGTCCCTTCTCACTATTAATGTATTGACATTTCCTCTATTTCTTGATTAGCTTTGGTAGAGGCTGTCAAATATATTAGTATTTTCCAAGCAACAGCTGTTGAGTTTTGTTATTCCTCCTACTGTATTCTTATACGTGAATGCAGTAATTCTTGATCCTATTTTTATTCATTCTTTTCTTCTCATATCCTTGCCTTATTTTAGGACACATGAGTTGAATGCTCCATTCTTGTAAAAATTTATACATTTTAAAGATGTGAATTTACCCTGAATCCTGAATTCAGATTTGGAAGAATCTATTAGATTTTGTTTAATTTAAAATTAATTTACTGTGTAAAATTTAAATGACCATTTCACAGAGAATAATAGAAAAAAGAATGATATATTCAGAATAATCATATCCATATATATGGCTAAACTGAGCATATTTTAGTTTTGGAAGTGCTATGAGAAGTAGAAGTATACTAATTTTTCACTGCATTCATTTATACAAGTACATTGAGCAGAAACAGCATGATAGACTTCAAGTATCACCTACACTAATGAGGCATTGGCCCCACCCAGACCATTAAATAGAGTTCCAGGACTCACCATTATGATGAAGGCAAACCTAAGTAAAGCCCAATGTAACTGTCTCTACTAGAGATATTTTCTCTCCTTGATGACCAGAGCACAGGTCCCTAGAAGAAGCAGACTTCTAGCAGACTCTAGTGCAATGCAGCGCGGCTCTCAGCTTTATCAGACCCAGTGCCTACCTTTGTTAACAATTTTTTGTTTAAAAAATTATTGGGACTTCCCTGGTGGCACAGTGGTTAAGAATCCGCCTGCCAATGCAGGGGACACAGGTTCGAGCCCTGGTCCAGGAAGATCCCACATGCCACGGAGCAACTAAGCCCGTGCACCACAACTACTGAGCCTGCACTCTAGAGCCTGTGAGCCACAACTACTGAGCCCGCGTGCCAGAACTACAGAAGCCCACACGCCTAGAGCCCGTGCTCTGCAACTGCAACAAGAGAAGCCACCGCAATGAGAAGCTCATGTACCGCAACGAAGAGTAGCCCCCGCTCGCTGCAACTAGAGAAAGCCCGCGTGCAGCAACAAAGACCAAACACAGCCAAAAGTAAATAAAGAAATATATTTTTTAAAAAATTATTATTATCCTGAAATGAGAGCCTTAGGTAATGAAATCGACCTAATTCATAATTTTTAATAAGTCAATATCTTAATTCTCTAATATAATGGAAAACATATGAAAGGAAACTACAATAAAGTGATGCTTCATATGTAAATGCTTAGAAAGGCACTATAGTAGAGGAAATGAGGTAGTCAGATGTTTGCATTACTTATGTTGAGTAAGTTCAGATTTAAGAGAGATAAGACAGTACTCAACCAAATATCATAAATCCCAACAGTAATGCAATCAGTGAAGTCCATTTAATTTAATTTAATTGCATTAAATGCAGTATCATATTATTTAAAGGTCAATGAAATGATTAAATTGCAGTGAGCCTTCTGAGATTTCCTGGGGTTTGCTACATGGGCCAAAACTATACCCTCCCTTTTATAGTTTGGAGCCTCCTGGTGGCAGTTGCTCTGCTCCAGCTTAATACTAATGGGAAGAATTCCAGATCCTATACTTTCAATTCTCCTTTTTACTGAATTGTAACATCTTATTGGTTCTCTCATTAATTAATGAGCTTAGTAATATCTTTGCCACGTATTATTTTATTTTTGTATGAGAGTCATGATTTTATCTCCGAAAAAATAACCACTTAGCACTATCATCCCCTCAAAAAACCATGTTGTATTGCACAAATTGCTGAGAGACCTGGTGGGTGGGAAGAGGCTGAGGGTCTGGGTTGGAGGAGGTACGTCAGAACCACAGACAGCAGCAGGGTACGCTGCAAACACACAAAAGAGCAAGGCAGGACTTGTTACTTAACATCTGGGCAGAAGCCACTGTCTAATCCTCAGACACCAGGTAGGATAAGCCTGGAATCAATGCAAGTTTCAGAGATAGACCCACTTCCTTTTTCCAACGCCATGATATCCATGAGCTTCCCCCCCCCCCCCCCCCCCCCCCCCCCGCCCAATACCTAGATGCCTCAGGCAAGAAGTTTCCAAGATAAAATAAAGAAAATGGATTGCGGAGAAAAGTTTTCCAGAGGAAACTGAGTTAAGCTTCAATAAACTATATTTTCAAGTAATTTTCAAAGTTACTCTGCATGAGTGAGATTGATTTTGTTTTCCTACCACTGAATGGAAATAGGACCTCAGAAGATTGAATTCAGTTATAAAGAAAGAAAGTTACATTTTTACACCTCCAAGATGTAACTATAAATTTTAATCTCATCAGGCAAAAATTGGATCATGGCATACCTATTGCCTCAAAATCTGTTTTTCTCCCTTACTTTGGACAACATTCATGCATATGCATACACACGTATCTCAGCTTTTAAATTGCTGCATAATATTCCATTGTGTGCATGAACTGTAATTAAAATAATGCTTGGTGAACATTTAAGTATTTATAATTTTTCTTTCATAAAAAATGCTGGAATCTTTTGTATCTTTGCCCGCTTGTCTAATTACTTCCCTAAGGTAAATTTCTAGAAGTGAAATTGCTGATACAACAATTGAATATGTGCGTTCAATTGTTGATTCTGCTTACTGGATGTCCTTGAAGATTTCCAGTCATCAGAGAGCCCATTCCCCATGCCTTCACTAATAATGGTCCTAAGCAGTCTCTGGATTCCTAACCAAACTGGCATGTGTTTAACAGTTTCTCACTTTAATTTTAATTTCTTTGTTCACTGGTGAGATTGGCCTTTTTTTCATAAGTTTCTTATTTTTCTTTGCATACCCTTTTTCTATTTTTTTATGAGTTATTGGTCATTTTAATTTGGAAGTTGTTACACCCCTTTGTCTTTCTTATATATGGTGAATGTTTTTCCTACCTTTGAATGTAATGTCTTTGGCTACATTCATTTTTCCCTTAACAAATTCCATATTATTTTCATTTATGGTTTCTGCATTTTGTGACAAGATTAGAAATGCTTTGTCCTCCCCCCATTTTATAAATATATCTGATCATCTTTTGTTTCATTTATTTTGTGCTTCTATTATTTTTAGTGGTTAAATATTAACAATCTTACTGCCGTTTTTAAGTATATGGTAAGAAGTGAAGATATACCTTTATTTTTCCCAAGAAGAAAGTCAATTTTTCTAACATCAGTTGCGGAGTTGTTCATATTTGTGTGTGTGTGTGTATATATATATATATGCTTTAGAAGTATATGTGCATATGGAGAAAGAGAAAGGATGAGAAAGAAAAAGTAGCCTGTTGATCTCAACTCTTTTAGTTAAATAATTTATATATAATAATTTAATATTTTAATTATTACAGTGTTAAATGTTTTAATATAAGACATGGAAACTTACTTATCCTATTCCTTTGTGTCAATATTTTTGTAAGTATTCTTACATATTTGTTCTATTTATAATTTAGAATTAATGTGTCAAATCCCAAAGTAACTTGAAAAGCATGTGAGTTCTTTGCTAGATACACAGATCTATATTTTCTTTCTAATAAAATTTGTGACTGGTATATTTAATTTAATATATCATAAACTATTCTCTTTTACATTAGGTATCACATTAAGATGGTTTGCCATAGTGTCCCATTATGATTGTGAATTTGGCCAAATTTAATGCATATGGTGAGATGGACATTGTTGGGCTTTTTTCTTATCAACTTGATAACAGTATTTTTGTTTGTTTGTTTGAATTTAGACTTCTCCAAATGTTAGTGTTTCCAAGCCTGCTGTTTTTTTCTTTATTCATTTTCCAGCTCTATGTTATTTTGTCTTGGGCATACAGTTTATAAACAGCAAAAAGTTTGGTTTTGATTTACTATTCATTCCATGAGGTTTGGTATAAGAGAGTTATTTAGTTGATTCTCTTTATTTTTCTTTACTATGCTTTTGTATATCCTTATTTTTCTTTTTCTAATTTGCCATCTTTAAATTACTTTTTTAATCTCTTTGAAGTTATAAATTTCAAAATATTTTTCAAAACATTTTAACTTCTATCAATGAAAAGAATGTGTATTTCTCTTTTTCAAGTTCAGAAATTTATCAGTTTTACTTCCTACCCTTTTCTCCAAAATTCCTCATATACTAAAAAAACCTTCATATTTATTTCCAGATCCTCTTTTTCATACTGCAGTTTTTCTTTGAAGGATCTTGCTAACATATGCCAACAAGTTCTTAGAAAATGGTACTTTGCTGGTTATATATATAGCTCATTAGGAGTTTTTTTGTACTATGTCTTCCTCTTTCTATACTTTTTTATGCTGAATCATTTTTCTTTTTGCTCCCATGTATGATTTTTTTTCTTCCAGGTGTACTTTGCCACTGCTTGTATGTGTTAAAACATGTGTCATTTTCCCTCTCACGTGAACATTTTTTGGCCAAGTTTACAGTTCTTGGGTAATAATCTTTTTTCTTAAGAAAATTTTAAACATTGCTCAGCTGTCTCTAGCATTGATTGTTACAGGAGTGATAAATGATGCCAATCTGGAACATTATTATAGTGTAGGATTTACTGTTTATTTTGGAATTCAGAAATCAGGAATCTCTATCTTAGTATCTATCTTTTTTCTAAATGTCTCTTGTAGGCTTGAGAAGAAATAATGTTCTCTAATGGTTGAATGCAAAATTTAATGTTTTCTTTAGATCAAGCATATTCATTATGTTTTAATGTCTTTGATATTTTGCTGTTTTCTGCTGTTCCTGTCAATAATCAAGAAAGCTGTATGGAGGTCTACTTTGATAGTGCATTTGTCACTTTTTCCTTGGGGGTTCTATCCATTTCTTCTTTACGTATTTTGAGGCTATTTTATTAGGAGTGTTTATGTTTAAAAAGATCTTCCTAGTGAATTAAATCTATCATTATTTAGTGGTTTTTGTTAACTCTAATAATGCTTTTTAACTTAAGTGTTTTTAAATTTGATATTGAATACTTCTTTACCATTTCTCCTCAGGATTCAGTGAGATTTTCTGATGTAAACCTCAATCAACTCAGAGAAAATTTCTTCTATTATTTCTTTCCTGTGCTCTCTAGTCTCCTGAAAGACCTAATCATATAGATGTTGGACCATCTTCCTCTATTATTCATATTAGTGAGCATTCCTCTTTCATTTACATAATGTCTGTTTTTGTTCTCAATTCTGTAATAATTCCCACTAGAATGGAAGCTCCATAGGAGCAGGGGTTTGTTTGCTTCTTGTATACCCAGTGTCTGGATGTGAGCCGGAACAGAGAGCAGAGGAGGTGCTTAAATAATATTTATTGAATAGATGAGTGAATTCTTGGTGTGCTTGTTCTAATTTGTTTTCAGCAGTCTAGTGTCCATTCTGCTATTTCTGGCCTCTATTATTTATTTTTTAATTTGATAAATCATCTTTTTTCCCCTTCAGGAACTCATTCTTGTTCTCTGATTACTCGTTTCCCATAGCACCCTATGTTAGTTCTATGCATCCCTATAGTCTATTAAATTGCTCTGAAAAGACACATTGTGATTTTTTTTTTTTAGTTTTTCCTGGTTTTGCTAACTATGTCTCCAAGAGGATGAGCTTAGGCACTAAGCTAATGAGCCTCTTTGTTGCAGGGCACTTTGATGAATATATTTTTTATCAGTGAAGGGTAAGCTTGATCTGAGCCCTTTCAGCGACTGTACATGTCATTTGTTTGGCCTCCCCAGTATGGCTCAATCTGATTGGCTACTGACTGGAGGAGTCTGAGAACAAGCTTTTCTCTGGGTATGGTTAATGGATGGAGATTCTAGAATTGACGCAGTGTCAATTTCCAATCAGGAATTACTGAACTTCACTGCTACTCTGAAGACCCTCTAAGTCATACTATTAAGAATAATAGAGTTGAGGAGGAAAAGAAGTCAACATGTAAAGGTTTGAAGGCACAGGACTTCTTAATGAAGATAACTTAATGCTGGGATAGAGTGTGCAGATGCAACTCCACTCTTTAAAGACAGAGTACCTAAAAGAGAGGTGCCAGTGGACCTCTCCAAGGCAGCCAAGTTCTGACGTTTAATTGCATTTCTAATTATTCACTGACAGGCTCTGCCCACACGGATATTCTTTCCCCCTTTTGGTCACAGACCCTGAGGTGGAGTGGACACACTCCTTGGTGTAGACTGAGGAGAAGAGAGACATCTAGTGGTAGCCTGCAACTAAGAGGACTGTTACCTGAGACAAAACTTTGGTGCCAAAAATCTGAGACAGAACTCCTGGAGTGACATTCCATTAAATATTGAGTTGACTGTGTTTGCCTCTCAGGATCAAGTTCATCTGCCAGCATCAAGTTCAGTAAGGGGAGTGGAGAGGGCTGTGGTTGTCCACCTGGAAGATATCCGGAAGCATATATGACAAGGGTGATTTCCAATGTCTCCAATAGAAGAGAGAGGGAAAGCTAGGTTGTAAATAAAAAGAACTTCTGGGATCCCCACTAATAGAAGAATTTTCTTGTCTGTGTGTTTATATGTGAGTGTTGGGGATGTAATTTTGAAAAGAGCGGCAGGGAGACATAGTCAACAATTATTAGTCTATGTAAATCATTTTAGCGTCCCACCTTACTCAGGAGAAGGCTCTTGTCTCACTTGGCTATTCCCCTTCTACTTCTCTCTGAGGAGCATTTTTCTCTGCTTCACTAGCTCCTGGAAAGAGTAAAAGGGGCCAGAAAACCCTAACTGGAGATGGGAGATGAAGAGGGAAGAAGACCTCAGGGGAAAAGATATGAAGTTGATCTGCATAATAAGAGAAAAGACACAGGTTTTGAATTGGGTACAATTTATTTCTTTTTGTTTGTTTTGAGTTGTGTGTTTAAGATTGACATTTTAAAAAATTATTGTTTATGGCCGTTTTGAGCGTGCTGCCTTGAAGGTGACATCATCCAGGAACCAAGTCCACTTGTGTCCAAGATTCATAATAGTCACAGCTTCCGTTCTTGCTGCCATATCCCCATTGCTGCTTATACCTAACTTGAGTTCAGAATTCTGGCTCTTTCCAGAAATGGTTCTCTAAGCCTCGGCACATGAACCTCTGACTCTGACTTCTCTGCCTCTATCATAAGAAGAACCTGACTTGACTCCCCAGCTTATCAATTTGGCCCATCTCCAAACTGTTCCTGGCAAATCCAGTCCCAATCCTCTCTTTCCTATATTCTGCTCCAAGTGTTTTTGTTCAAACAGTTCTGTCAGCTCTGCGAGGCAAGAGGCATATTCCTATCCCATTGTTTTGTAAAGCTTTATATTCCCTTTTATTAGTCCCCAAAGTGAATCTTTTCTAAAAAGCACTCTTGCTATTTTGTTATTCCTACAGGAATCTCATACTAATTTCTTTGTTATTACAATCTGGTTGTTCCATAAATAGATTACTTCTAATCTGTTATTTGAAACAGATTCCTATTAACACAAAGATTGTATTTATTGCATAACATCATGCCTATGTGTGATATCCTATAAAAGAAATCTACATTGGTAGAGAAAGATATCTTTGTTTGCTTCCTTTCCCCACGCCACCCTACACTCTGCTTTACAGTACAGGCGATGCTGGGGATATTTGCACCAATATTGAGTATTCCTTTTCGATATCTTCGATTTAATACCAGTGGGGAGATAGTCACAGGTATTCAGAAAAAAACTCACTTCTCTCCTGGCAAACAAAACCTCAGTGGTAAAGCCAAACAGAGCAGGTGAATCCATTTGAATAAAAAGTTGATGGGCCATTTTAACATCAAGCCTGTGAAGGGTTACACGGGATTGGGACCAGCTGCTTTCACTCACCCTTGTTAAAAGCAGGAACAGGCTGCAGATAGCTCATGGAGCTGCCAAACAGAGGAAGCCTTGGCTTTGGAGATGAAGTCTGAAAATTCATCCTCTGATAGTGAAATGAAAATGAAGCTTCTAGTTTCTGTGTATAAGCACTCAATAAAAAAGCAGAGTACTTTTGCTGATGAGATGTTTCAAGACCTTTGGTTAAACTTCCAGGTATGTCCCATGTTTAATCAAGAAAACCAGTCCTGAATCTGTAACTGGCTTATAATTGAAGTAATTGTAATGTGTTGGAAGGATGGTAGTCTATGTGGAGTCGAGAAATTGAGAGCCAAAGAGTGAGTCATTTATCTCCAACCCAGTTTGGAGATGGGACCACACCGACTGGAATGAGAGAAGTGGAGTCGTGACGTGAGTATTTCTATGGGGAGACGCCAGGGAGTTTTTCATACTGCTTTGTTCTGGTTCAACGCTCACTGAGAAACCTTTCTTTTTAAATTTTCAGCGTTTACTTGTATATGCTGTTGTACGTGAGTTGTTTTTATATTGACTGTTTTGAAAATAGAAACACTTTGAGACTGACTCTTCATTTCACTTACCTAACAACTATTTGGGGCATGTATTTTATTCCAGTCTGTTTTCTAGGAATATGTATTATAATAATGGTGTGCAAGCCATTTTGTTTTCTGGTTTTTTCATTTAACATTCTATAAGAAGCATGCCCCATACAGCTAAATTATATTCACAATCACCATTTTGAATATCGCCACACAAGTATCATAGACTTGTTTGTATATACAACACAAAAGAATTAAATACAAAATTTTTGCACCAGCGCGTGGAAAGTTGACATTCGAGGTTGTCCATGCCAGCATGACTCTCACCTGTGCCTGAGGCTGCACTGCTCCCTAAAGCAGGACAGCAATACCTTTCCATGAGTGTAAGAATTGGGTACCCAAGGTCTGTCTCCAAGCTCATTCTGGGGTTCTCTGCCTGCCTATGCATCTGGGTTTGGTGATGAGTTTGGACCAGGGGCTGGTCTTTTTGATTTAGCATCTCCCCAAGACAGTGCCTTTCAGAGTTCTGCTCTCACTGACAAATCTCCAAGCTACCATGACCCTTGCAAAATACAGGGTTTTGGAATACTGAGCCCAGTGGGGCCCAATACGCAACACCTTACCCTGTGGCAAAGAAAAGCTCAGACAAGAGCACTTGGAAAATAAAAGTAGTTTTACTTGTGAAGTTTTTCGAGTTACTCCACACTTCAACAGAGCTGGGCTTCCTAAATAACCGAGGTTAAATTAGCTTTTTCATGGCAGAAAAACATGTTTCTTCACTTGATTGTCATCTATAAATAAATGTTTACATACATGTGTAGGCATCTGTCTTGTAAAGGTCAAGGGTAAAATTGTTTTGATTAGAGAGTTAACCTAAAGGAAAGGGCTCAAGGCTTCCTGTATTTGGAGAAGTGCTAGGCAGGGTGTTGTTGCGTTTCTAAAAAACAAACAAAAAAAAAGAAACTTAATCAGAATGCACAGAGGAGTTTTTTCTCCTCTGGCTGAAGTTTGTGATGTGCTTAGTGGTAATACAGCTGGGCCAGTTTTGCTTTCTTATTTGTGTCGGAGAGAAACTGGACAGAAGCATGCAAGGATGCTATGGGAAGACAAAGAAGAGACAAACCACATTGGCTTCTTGGTTAATCTGTTGCTAGAACATACTGCCAAACAAGCGATCACAAAATCTCAGTTCCATGTAACAGTGAGCATTTATCTCACATCCTGTGGGTCCTCTGAGGGTCAGCTGATCAAAGCCAGACTCAGGTCAGCTCACTGGAGCAGTTCTGCTCCATGAGTTTCTCTTGCTCCTACTGGGACAGGCTCAGACATGTTCTTCTCACAGCGATGTCAGAAGTTTGTTTAAAGGGACATGGAACTGGCACGCTATCATCTCTGCTTCTGTGTTACTGGCCAAAGGAAGGCACAAAGCTGACCTCGAAGTTTAAGTGTGGGGAAGTATACTTTGCACATGCTGAGGCCGTGGCAAAAATGTAAATGCAGAAAATGGTGAAGCATTGTGAGCACAAATGCAGCCTGTCACACTGAGGATAAGGGAAGGCTTCTTGTGAAAGGGGCAAATGAACGGATCCCAGGAGGGTGAGAGAAGAGTAGTAAGCTTAGGGTTTGGAATGACATTGCAACAGAAGGAAGGGAGATAAGTATAGTGGACCAGCATGATGTTTGGGAAAATAGAAGTAATTAATTGAGGTGCAGGGAATGTGGGAAGGTGATTGCAGATGAAATTCTAGAGATAGGATGAGGGCAGACCATGAAGGGCCTTGTGTACAAAATAAGGGAGCTTAAATAATTATAGAGCCACGGAGAGCCATTGAAGAGTCTCGGGTTTGGCTTTGATAAAGGTCCTTATGGCAGAAGTATGTAGGAAACATTAGCCTGGTCCGGAAAGATGTTAGGGAGATTATTGAAGAAGATGTCATAAGATCTTGAATTAAGGCAGTGGAGGTGGGAATGACGAGGAGGAAAAGGATATCAACAAGGTGGAAGTTACAAGACTTGATTTAGTTGTTGGGATTATAAAAAGAGGCCTTGCTTCTCAAACCTTGCTACTCAGAGGGTCATCCACAGACCAGCAGGATCGTCCTCACCTGAGGAGCTCGTTTTCTGATTTGGACAGTGAAGGAGGCCTGGGGGTAGATGTTTAGTTCAGCCTGGGGCCTGTTGTGTTCAAGTCTCCATGGTTTGTTCCGGTGGAGATGTCCAGTCTACAGTTCTGGGTTTCAGGATAAAGGTCTAGGAGTTGAATCTGTGGATTTGGATGAGGCTACCCAGAGAAAGGGGTTTCAACCCAAGTAACTGAGTGCTGAAGTCAGATTCTCGATGCAAGGAGTGAGCTAAAGAATAGCAAGAATCATCTGACGGATAGGAAGAAAACCAGAAAGGTGGTACATGAAACCCAGGGAGGAAAGGTGATCTGCAGAGTCTAAAGCCATAGAGAGATTACGTGAGATTTTTAAATAAAAGGATCTATTGGGCTTAGAAACCAGCAGGTTATTGGTGACATTGATGAGGATAATTTTAGGTGAATGTGGGGTTAAGTGGCTCATCTAAGATTACTCACGATATTTAAATGGAAAATCTGAGACTCAGACCAGGGTTTGGACTCCAATTCAGTTTTCATCCTGTGCACCTCAGCTATTGGTCTACTTCTGAAGATAAATTAATATATTGACAACTTAGCCACAGAAGCCTTTGTGGGAGGGAGGAGAGAGAGCAAAGATGCATAAATGATGTTTATTTTAAAAATATCTGGTAAGTTTGTTAGGTCAAAGCTCTTGGAAGTCCTGATAACCTCTAGTTGAACAGATATGTTTGGGCTCCAGGATAGGCAAAGCCATGGATTCCCTTCAGCCTGGATCCCTGGTGACACCAGCAGTCTGTGAGATGTGCCAAGACGTTGTCACTCTGTAATTTCCTCACAGTTACACGGACATCAAAGGAGAGGTCCTTTCTTTTTACCCTACACACCTGGAGGTTTTGACTAGTAGGTCAGGGAAGAAGGGAATATGCAATGTTGTCCCTTAGCTTTTCCACTCTTCCTTTGCAAAAGTTCTTCTTTTTTCCATGTGGGTGATAAATCCTGTAACTAATAAAATGTCAAATCACTGTTACCAAAAGAGCCATGAAAAATCCTCTCCTCTTCCAGTTAAAATACTGACACACAAAAATAAACAGCACATCTAACATTGTGGTTTCAAGTATTTTTCCAGGCAAAATAGGCAAGGGAAAAGAATGTAAAGAATCTTAACTGGGATGCATTCTTGCGAGGTGAAGCAGGACTTAATGATTTCCAGTTTACGGGGACCGGTACAGCCTGAAAGACAGATTTGAGCTCTGAGCTGACTCCCATGGGCCAATCCCACACACATTTATCTCGTTTATTTTTCACAGTCTTCTATTTAGTTTCTTAGATTACTGGAATGTTGTATTACCAAAAATGACTTATAAGTTGATTTTCTAGTATTTTTCTATTTATATAGTCTATTCTCTAGAAATAATTTTTTGCATTTTCTTTCGCAAGAGAAACGTCATTTTTTTTTCTTTTTACTGACTTATTGCATTGGATGAAACTTCTAGAATAAATTCATTAGGGTAATGATAATGGACGTGTTTTATTCTTTACTACTTATGGATGGCTTCATTGTGTCACTATGAGGTATTATATCTATTTGAGATGGTGTATAAGCATTCTTCTATTCTTGTTTAGGGTTTTTAAAATCTTTTTGTTTTGTTTTTTCCTGGAAATAGACATTGAATGTTATCAAATGCTTTATGGCATATGATTTTTAAAATTGCAATTATTGATATATTTTATTACTAGGTTTATTCAAGTCAAACCATTCTTATATTATTGGGATAATTCCTACTTGTTCATAAATTTTAACTTTTGTAATGTAATATAGTGGTGGTGGCATAACATCATAGTTAAGAGAAGTGTTCTTAAGGCAGACTGCCTAACTTTAAGTCCCAGTTCCACGGCTGGCTGGTTGTGTAAACTTGGGCAAGTTTCTTAACCACTCGGTGCCTCAGTTTCCTTACCTGTATGGGGAGGTGGGTATTAGTCCCAACCATACAGGGCTGTTGCAAGGATACAGTAGACTAGGCATCAAACATATATTTTGCGTAGGTTGATTGGTGGAGGTGGCTGGCGACAACGAAATGGTGTGGGTTTTCTTTTTGGGGTAATGAAAACGTTCCAAAGTTAACCGTGGTGAAGGGTGCACACATCTGTGAATATACGAAAAGCCATTGAATTGTACCCCTTAAATAGCGGAATTGAATTGTATGTTGGTGCCCAGTAAATGTTAGCTAACGATGTTAATGTTGATAACACTATTTAATGCTAGAGTTGAGAGCAGGGTTCTATAACCGGTTTGCCTTGCCCAGATCAACCCCTTATAAGTTGTGTGACCTCAGGCAACTTGCTTAACCTTTTTTGTGTGTTAGGCTCCCTCAGTGTAAAATAATAGTATCTACCTTTTCAGTTGTTATAAAGAGTAAATATATCAATACATTTAAAGCACTAAGAATAGTGTCTGTCAAATAGTAAGTTCCCAGTAAATGTTAACTTTTATTAAAAATAGTTCTTAGCTAATATTTTACTTAGGATTTTTAAAATCTTTACTCCAAATTATATTGATTTTTTTCTCCTTTTCTTTATAAAAAAGCAACCTTCTTTCATAATAGAGGAGATACTATGTTGTTATGTATCCATTTTAAAATTATAAGCAAGAAAAAAGAAATAAAATTAACCCACAGTCCCACTGTCCTGAGATAGTCATTTTGGTGTATAACCTTTTTTCTCTGCACTCTCATTCTGTTTCCCCAGATAAATATGTGTGTGTGTTTGTGTTGTGCTAGAGCATAAATTAAATATGTCTATTACATGTAATATATCTATTAATGAGTATAACACAATTTACAGGAATAATTCACAAAATAGGATTATACTCCTCACACTGTTTTATCTGATTTTAAAATTCAGTGATCCACTGTGAACATCTTTTCGTATCATTAATTATCCTCAGAATGGTTCTGATGAACCTAGTGGCGGACAGGAATAAAGACGCAGATGTAGAGGATAGACTTGAGGACACGGGGAGGGGCAAGGGTAAGCTGGGATGAAGTGAGAGAGTGGCATGGACATATATACACTACCAAATGTAAAATAGATAGCTAGTGGGAAGCAGCTGCATAGCACAGGGAGATCAGCTCGGTGCTTTGTGACCACCTAGATGGGTGGGATAGGGAGGGTGGGAGGGAGACGCAAGAGGGAGGTGATGTGGGGATGTATGTATACGTATAGCTGATTCACTCTGTTATACAGCAGAAACTAACACAATATTGTAAAGCAATTATACTCCAATAAAGATGTAAAAAAAAAAAAAAAAGCTAAGGGAAACCAGAGTGATAATAATCTGTGATTAATATGTGATTAGTAATAGTTGAAGGTTTTTAAGAAGGTACCTGGGGCTTCCCTGGTGGCGCAGTGGTTGAGAGTCCGCCTGCCGATGCAGGGGATATGGGTTCGTGCCCCTGTCCGGGAGGATCCCACATGCCGCGGAGCGGCTGGGCCCGTGAGCCATGGCCGCTGAGCCTGCGCGTCCGGAGCCTGTGCTCCGCAACAGGAGAGGCCACAACAGTGAGAGGCCCGTGTACTGCAAAAAAAAAAAAAAAAAAAAAAGAGGGTACCTGAATACACTTAAGTATTTATATTTCTTTACAGTTTTCTCTGAAATAATTATTATTGGTAAAACAAAATTTCTGTGAAAAAAATAATTCTTTTAATAGATGCATGACAGTCCACACATGTACCATAGTACACTTAAATTATTTCATACTGATAACTTTAGGATTTCTCCAATTTCTATTATATATCACATTACAAGATACAGCATATTTAAATATATCTGTATTTTTTTCTACTCTCTAACTTGGTTCTTTATATGTAAATTATCTGAAGGTTATTTTGACCTGTCAGTTGGTCTGCTCACCATCTATTCCTCTTCGAACGCATCTCTTGCACTGCACACGCGGGAAAGCTAAAAGTCCCACACATCCGAGTAGCTAGTGCTTCCGATGTGATTTAGGTTTTGTGAATGGGAAGTACTTGTGTGAGACTTGACTTTGCAAGTGAATTGAGTGGGGAGGAAGGTAAGGTGTATGACATCCATTTTACTGATACGGAAACTAGCAGAGGTAACATGGTTTCAGAGCTGGCAATGGTAGAGGCAACTTAGCCATTCGGCACCAACTCTCTTTTTAGTACTATGCACTAAACCCATTTCTGCTTAAACTAGCTAGAGAAGGTACTGGGTTTTTGCAACCAAGTGTAACAAATACATAATGGCTCTGACTGTATTTACCTAAAATATAATTTATTAATAATTCATTCTCTTCCCATTGGTTTGTAATCTAACCATTATCATATGCATGGCATATATATATATATATATGTATATATGCATGGGTTTTTTTGAGTCTTTTCTTTTTTTTTTAAACTGAATTTTTTTCTGTTTATTCTACTGCCAGTACCAGCTTTCTTTGATTACCGTGGCTTTATGGTAATCTTTAATATGTGTTTGGATAAGTGCCCCCTATTAAACGAACATTTTATAAACCTCATGGGCTTTTCTTCCAGATGAATATTTTTGTCAAGTTCTAAATAGATCTTTGAATTTTAATTGACTTCAGGAGATAACCTACATCTTATAAGACTAAACAGTCCCATCTCAAAACATACGTCTCTCTATTTAAGCCGTCTTTATTTATATAAAGAGAATTGTTTCTCTTTTTGTGCTTGTTACTCTGTATATAGATCTAACAGATTTATTTTCATGCCAGTTCCCAGATATTTAAATTTTTGGGTGATGGAGAGTGACATAGTCTGTGTTGTTTATTGTAATCAGTTTTATCCAGAATATATGGATTAGCACGATTATTTTTCACTATTTTCTTCTCTGAACTCCTTCATAAGTTCTCATAATTTTCGGTTGTTCATAGGCTATCAGAGTAGTCAGTCTTTTTTTTTTTTTTTTGCGGTATGCGGGCCTCTCACTGTTGTGGCCTCTCCCGTTGCGGAGCACAGGCTCCGGACGCGCAGGCTCAGCGGCCATGGCTCACGGGCTTAGTTGCTCCGCGGCACGTGGGATCTTCCCGGACCGGGGCACGAACCCGTGTCTCCTGCATCGGCAGGCAGATTCTCAACCACTGCGCCACCAGGGAAGCCCGGAGTAGTCAGTCTTATAGCTAGTAAAATGATAGTGCTCCTTCCTTTCTAATTCTTACACTTCATCTTGTCTTTTTGTGTAAAGTTATAATTAATATATCAGTAGTATGGTGGATTAGGCATGCTTTTGATGGATCAGCTCTGGACATCAGTGGGATCATAAGAAATCCTTGAGACCCAAGAGGTGTCTACTATGCTCTATTCCTCTTAGTCTATGACACAGAGCGCACTCGTCCACCGTTCTGTCCACTCATTGCAAGATTCCCTTGCTTAGCATGGTCTTACTATCCCATATTTAGCCACAGATGATCTCATCATTTTCCCATTGGAAGATAACACACATTTATGTCAATGGGAGTGCCTGTTCCCTGAGTCCAAAATCTCTCCCTGCTATCCATTCCTTCTGTATTTCTGTGGCAAAGCCATGGCATGCAAAAGCGATTTCTGCAAATGCCAGCCATTAGAATATAAAAGAGAATTTGTAAAGATTTGAAAGAATGAAAATATCCAGAGTTAGTGAGAGTGGAGAAAAACAGACCCTGTTGTCAGGTAAATGAATCCCGCTGAACTTTCTGGAGAGCAACTTGGCAATATGCTTCAAGATCTTTATAACGAGCATGTGCTATGTCAATTAAAATTCTTTGGTTGCAAGTAACAGGAAGCAACCGGAGTTGACTTAAAGAAAAGGGGTCAGGGAGTTTATTAGAAGAATACAGAAGTATCACAGGCGATTCAAGGGCAGTGTTGCAGTTGGGCCTTAAAACAGTATGAGAGTAAGGATTAAAGACGTGTTAAGATCTCAGCTTCTGAGTCTCATGTCTCCCCACACTTTGCATCTGTCTCTTCTATCTTTACTTGTCTGTAATTGATGTTTGTTCTTTCTATGGAGCTTGGCTCTCAGATATACTATGCATGGCTTCTGCATCTAGCATATACTCCTCCAAATTCTATGGCCATGGCCTTAAATCTTCTTTTTTTTTTTTTAAATTGAAGTATAGTTAATTTAAAATGTGTTTCTGGTGAACAGCAAAGTGATTCAGTTACATATATACATATTTATACACACACACACATATATATTCTTTTTCAGATTCTTTTCCATTATAGGTTATTACATGATATTGAATATAGTTCACTGTGCTATACAGTAGGACCTTGTTGTTTATCTATTTTATATATAGTAGTTTGTATCTGCTAATCCCAAACTCCTAATTTATCCTTCCTCACCCCCTTTCACCTTTGGTAACCATAAATTTGTTTTCTATGTCTGTATGTTTCTGGTTTATAAAGAAGTTCATTTGTTTCATTTTTTTTTTTTAGATTCTACATATAAGTGATATCATATGATATTTGTCTTTTTCTGTCTGGCTTCACTTAGTATGATAATTTGTAGGTCCATCCATATTGCTGCAGATGGCATTATTTCATTCTTTTTTACGGGTGAGTAGTATTCTCTGTGGTCTTCATCTTGAATGTGCCTCTCTGACCATGGTGTTTAGGCTTCCCTCTATGGTGTTCTGAGCTCTTCATTTTTGACTTCAGTCTGTCTTCAGCTTTTACTCAATATTTACGTGTTGCCATTCTGTCTATCTTCTCCCAGGTGTCTGACCCAGGTTGCAAGCTTTGTTCCAACTGGCTTAGCTGTTAGCTATATCTGACGTTTTATCACTAGGTAAAGTGCCTAAAACTACTACTGCAACATGGAGATAAGTGATTTTTATAACTTTTTTTTTCTATTACACATTGATCCTCAAAATAAATTACTGGTCCCCTCTGTAATTAGGGGAAGTGTTAGAACAGAGATTTTGTACCAGTTTTGATGTGGGGTCTACTTGAAAGGGAAATGGAACCCATTCAGGCATGGTTCTGGTGTTGGGCTGCCAGGCTCTGCCCCAGGATAGTAAGGATGCAAGCCAGCTCAGTCTCTCATTTCATCTTTCTTGGCTTATAATAATGAAGTGACTCAGCCTGGGATTTTATAAAACAGTGGGTCATCCCAAACTATAAAATAAAGTATAGCACTTCTGTTTTATAATAGTCATCACAGCCTACTCCCCGTTCGCCTTTCTCTCCATATGCGTATCTGTGATATGTCTGTATTGTTAGTTACTAATTCTTGTCATTAGGTTATTGGTTAAGCCCTGAGCCTGGTGTAGTCACTGCTAGGCTGGTCTTCCCTGGACACCATATCACATGGGACATGCTATGTTATTTACCGCTGGATTTCAGATAAGACAAAATGATTTCACAGACCAAACTTTGTAACAGACCAAAGTTTACTCTTTAAGGAAATTTCCACTGTGGCTACATGATTTCATCAACTTTTCCCATTACTTTGGTTCTTTGTAAGTTCTTTTTGCTATCTATGAAATGTAGAGATGCTGGAATTCTGTCTGTTCCATAATGTTAATGGTTCTGGAAAAAAAAAAAGAAAGCCATCTAAAAAATTCCTGAAGTTGTGGTGGGAGAGGGTTTAGTGACTTCTCTGGCTTTTGGCAGGGAAAAGAGTATCTTTCAAGTTGGGTGTTTCCTGAGAGACTTGCCACCATTAATCAGAAAGCTTTTCTTCTATGGTTGCTTTCTGTTTACAAATATTTAACAGCCCCTTGGCAGCAGGAGGTAGGGTTAAAAGCTCTGTACTTGCAGCTCTTTTATCCCTTTCTCCGATAATGCTGCTGGTTTTCTAAAAATGGAAACGTTCATTAGTTAACGTCCAACCTATTTATGGTTTTAATCATCGTATCATTGTGTGGGCTGATGTTTTAAATGTTCACATGTATGGGGAAAGATATTTCTAAGAAACAAGACAGGGTACTTAATATGGTGATAATAATCTATTTTTATGCATGCTGGAAGCAACTGGATATAACAATTTGAAGTCATTAAAAATGTTTCTCATTCATTCCTGATAGGTTTTCCAGGAGGCTGTTAGTAGTTATTCTTTTCTGTTCAGTAAAAGAGCATTTAGAGAAATAAACCATCCCTCTCTTTAAAAATTGGCTCGCACAGGCTTTCTTCTTTTTTCAACCAAGCAAGTGAAGTTTTATAATGTTGATTATTTTGGTTACTAGTTAACTTGCCATTTGCATTTAACAGATCTTTTGTATGGAAAATTAATTGATGTATTCTTTCAATGAGACTTCTTCTCCATGACCTGAAAAATTAAATTTTTGTTTTTTGGTTTTGGTGAACTATTCAGTACACATTCTCTCCTAAGCTTCTCATATGTGTGTCAGCTGCTGGTTCCTATCCAAATGTGGAATTCATTTAACTAAGCACTGCCAGGGCCTTTTCTGTGGGATTCCCCCCTCCCTCCCATTTCTGGAGACTTCTATTCCTCCTGAATGCCCCTGTCTGGGAAAGATTATCTTGGCAAAGAAGGAGGATGTTGGGAAATAAGAGAGGGCAGCTCTTTGTTGCCAAGCAGAAGTAGTGGCTCACTGACTTCAGAGAAATGTGAGTGGGTGAAGTGGGAAACAGTTTTTAAGAAGTGTAAGTGATCTCATTCTTTTCCTTAAATGACTTCAATCCCATAAAGCAAGAGCGATGCCGGAGAGCTTGATGTTCAAGCTTAGCAATCCTCTTTTTACGTAGCCACTGATATGAGAACCAACAGTAGCAATGTAAGACTTGGGGGCACCAAGATGATACTACTGACCACTTAAAAATGAGTCACATGATGTATTTGTCCAGTTTATGGGACTTTGTTACTGTCTCATTTCATGGCCTTCCTAATCACGAGTCGTCTTCAAACTGTATGTAGTAGGAGCCAACCCAGTTGTTAAGATATTGAAATACAGTAGCTCCCCCTTATCCACAAGGGGATATGTTCCATGACCCACAGTGGATGCTTAAAACAGTGGATAGTACCAACCCCTGTATATGCTATGTTTTTTCCTATACAAACACACCTATGATAAAGTTTAATTTATAAATTAGGCACAGTAAGAGATTAACAATAACTAATAATAAAATAGAACAATTATAACAATATACTGTAATAAAAGTTATGTGAATGCGGTCTCTTTCTCTCAAAATATCCTATTGTACACATTTAACGCCTTTCCATCTTAACTAAACACTTATCATGCACCATGGCCGTAGCTTCTGCAGTTTGAGGTGCGACAGCAGAAGGAGCACAAACTTTGTTTTTCTTCTCTGCAGTTTCACAGATGGAAGATTTGTTCTTACTGTAGATTTTAGCAACTTCAGCATAGGATTTTTTTCTTTCCTTATCAAGCTGAGAACTTTTGTCTTTTTACCTAATGGAGGTACTTTCCAGCTTCTCTTTGGCATATTTGAATTGCCAACATTATTACTTTTATGCTTTGGGGCCATTGTTAAGTAAAATAAGGGTTACTAGAACACAAGCTCTGCCAAGACAGTTGATCTGATAACCAAGAGAGCTAATAGGCGAGATTTGCTGGACAAAGGGATGAATCATGTCCCGGGCAGACAGAGCAGAGCGGTGTGATTTCATCACTCGGAACGTCTCAAAATTTAAAAGTCATGAATTGTTTATTTCTGGAATTTTCCATTTAATATTTTCAGACCATGGTTGACTGGGGGGTAATTGAAACCGAGGAAAGTGAAACCACGGAATGCGGAGGCGGGGCGGCAGGGGTGGGGGGGAACTACTGTACTTCAGGGATCCTCTGGATCTTCCCTAGATCAACTAAGTAAAGTGTTACTCATTTGGTAAGAGGGTGACCTCCAGGCCTCCTATGGATGGTGACCTTCCTCATTTGTCTAATATGGGCCATATCAGTTGGTAAATATTTTGACTATCACTGCTAATAACCCATCTTCTTTTTAGTTTTTCCTTCTGCCAACCCATTCATTCATTTTAAAATTCATTTATTTAAGAAATCCTTACTGATGACCTGCTAAATGCAAGACATTGTTGTAGATGCTAGAGAAACATTAGTGAGGAAGACGGACAGGGTCCTTGATAGGGTGGTGTTTTCATTCAAGTAGAGAGAACAAACAGTCAACATGAACACAGAGATAGAAACAAGGTCATCTAGTAATGATGGGTGCTATGTGGGCAGTATAACAGTAATGAGATAATTGCCAAGGAGGGATTCGTTAGGTGGAGGGGTCAGGGAAAGCTTTCCTGAGGGGGAGTGTTGGCTGATACTTGAATGGGCAATTCTTCTGATGTCTGTTGGGCTCGACAGTGTGACCCAGAGTAGGCAGGCTTCCAGCCCTGCTCCATGCATCTCTCACACACATCCGGAATCCTAGCTTAGGCATTTCTGTGGCAATGGCATAAGTGGAAGAAAGGGAACAGATGTTTCTGGATTCTTCCGGTGTCACTTGCTAACATCCTTGGTTAAAGGAATTCACCTGGACAAACCCAGAGACAAATAGGGAAGTCACCCGTGATGTTAAGTAGCCAACAATGTGGATAAAGTGAGGGCTGAAGAAATGGGATCATTAATGACATCAGTCAACTGTCTATTCTTCTGTTAACTTTTCTCTTTTAGCTAAAATGTTTTTTTTTTTTTGTTTGTTTGTTTGTTTTTGCGGTATGCAGGCCTCTCACTGTTGTGGCCTCTCCCGTTGCGGAGCACAGGCTCCGGACGCACAGGCTCAGCGGCCATGGCTCACGGGCTTAGTTGCTCCGTGGCATGTGGGATCTTCCCGGACCAGGGCACGAACCCGTGTCTCCTGCATCGGCAGGCGGATTCTCAACCACTGCACCACCAGGGAAGCCCTAAAATGTTTTTTAAAAGCACATTGTTTTTTTTCTCTCCTTTTCTACAGCAACCTGTTCTTGTAGTTGTGGATACACTATCTCAGTATCTTCTCAAACTTTTTGGAGAAAACGAATTAGAATATATTTTTTTCTTAGATTTTCTTAGTTCTGTGAAAGTTTGCTTTTTCCTCAAGGGTCAGTATTATTTTTTGGCAATTTTCTCCTCTTGGTCTCTCTCACTGATCCTGTGGTTTGTCTTAGATGTTTGCTGATGTCTGGGTCTCAGTTCCCTTTTGTGGAGGACTGGGTCGATTAACACCAGCCACAGATGTGAGCTTTTCCTATCGATTTTTTCCTCCAATAGACCTCTTCCCTGAATGGCTTGGTATACTTGGCAGGCTTTAATTTAGGGAATAAAAGCGATGAGCAAGCAGGCAATACCAAAATAAGGATCATTTTACTCTGAGGTGCCAGTACCCACACGAGCAACCTTGATTCTATCCCTATTTACATATGGATATTTTAGAGAAGAGCCTCTAGCTTTTGTTCGGGATTAAACGCCGCTGCCACCCATTTACTCTGCTTGGTCAGGGGCCTGGGAAAGCAGTGAATGGCTGAGAGGAGAGATTTCTAGTTTTCTTTCCCCCTTCTACTCTCTACACCTGCCTCTGCCTCGCCAGAAGCCTCTCAAAGTTTTAGCAGAGAAGAATGGTTTCTGCGTTCACTGCCTCTTTATCTTGTTTCCTGTGCTCTGTTATTGGTCGGCATGACCCCATCTGCTTTCCATCTTCTAGATATTGATCAAATCTGTAGTCCACCCAGGCCCGGGATGGTGAGAAAAACCCATGTGTTTCCTCTTCTGTCTTGAACTTGGAAGGTCATGGAAACCTTGCAAATCCCACAGTAAACCCCTCCCCAATTAAGATTGCCAAACATTAAATTTTCAAGTGGAGGAATTTAAGTAAATCAATTTATACAATCATCCCTCATATTCCACGGGGGATTGGTTCCAGGACTCCCACGGACACCAAAATCCAAGGATGCTCAAGTCCCGTATGTGAAATGTCCAGTCCAGTCAGCCCTATGTATCTGCGGGTGTGAAACCCACAGATACGGAGGGCTGACTGTATTAATAGTGTCCATTTCCTGTCACTTATAGCACCTTATTGTTCAATTTCTCCTTACAACAACAACGGGTATTAAATTTAAAGATTTCTTTTCAAAAGGCACATACTCATAAAATACACTCTTAGTTTCCTTTTGGTGCTGGCTATTGCAGGAGCAAATGGCCCCTAGCAATTGCAGGTTTAACTTTAACTGAATAGTCTTTCCCTTAAAACTGTTCTACAGCCCTTAGAAGCTTCTTTAATCTAGCTGGGAAAGACCCATTTAGACATGAATGAGGATTGTTTTGAAATATCTCTGCTGAAAAAAAAAAAAAAATCTCAAGTGAAGTAGACCCTTCAGTCCTCCCCCCACTCCCCACCTGCCCCCACCAAAGACATTTCCTGGAGATAAACTGTTCTCAAGCCAAGTGTTCTGCTAAAGAGATTCCAGGCTCACAAGTGCTTCAGGCAGATTGCCCATGCTGCAGGGCTGGTCTGCAGCCAGGGGCTGTCCAACAGCACAAAGCTCTGGTTTAGTTGTGCCATCTTGGAGGTTTAAGATTTAGGGAGGGTGAGTATCTTATCTTCTTTCATCCCTTTGCCTTGAAGTTTTGGTGGGAGGCTTCTCACTTTGCCCTGGCTTGAAGAAATGAAAAGAAAAATCTTGACTATATGTGTGTGTGTGTGTGTGTGTGTGTGTGTGTGTGTGTGTGTATATACAATGTCATTGTCAATGGTTCTAAACACATGCAAAATAGCATGCCCTTTTTCCAGAACACTGGAAAACTTATTGCTGGCTGGAATTTTGTTTGACCATTGAATCATGAAAGGCATATAATTATAGTTCCTAGAACGTAAGCAGAACATGTTTAGGCTTGTTTTGGAATCTGTTAATTTCAATGAACTAGTCCATACTGACGGAAGAAAAGAACATATATTAAATCAGTTAGGTCTTCCATGAGCGTTGTCACTGTAATACTCTGAGGACACTCTTGTACCGTAAATTTCTCCCAGCACCATTTGTTCATTTGTACTATTTCCAATTAAACTATTTTATTTCAATTGAACTTTTTTTTTTGGTCTACAATGGGTATGAGGTAGAGTCTTTGTGTGTGGGGGGGGTCAAATGGCTTGGACCATGGTCTCTGGTTGTATACACTAGTATGTAACCAGTTGTGCATAACTCAGTGGTCACCGGTGCAGTAGACACACAGACAGGCTTTCTTTTGGGGGGACCAGCAAGTATGCAGGGGCACTGCATGCAATCCTGGACCCCCTTTGACTTGCTTTCATAAGGTCAGGAAATCCCTTTGCCATTTGCTCCAATATCATCCTGAAGAGGGACGGAGGATGGGTAAACTCATCTGAGAGTGATGGCATCGGCCTCTGTGCACCGGTGCCGAATTGAATCTTAGAGACAGAATTTTGGGTGAAGTAGAAAAGAACAGCTTTATTGCTTTGCCAGGCAAAGGGGAACACAGCAGGCTAATGCCCTCAAAACTGTGTGTCCCAACCGGGGGTGGGGGGGATTTGGTGAGGAGTTTTAGAGCAGTGGTTCAAGGGCAGGTTTGCTGTTAAGGATCAGGGTGTGTGCAAGGCCTGCATTCCTGTAATCTGGCCTCAGATGGTGTCCTGATGAGCTTCTGTGGTTCTCATGGTTATCAAACTGTGACCTTCTCTTCTGGAATGAGGAAATGCTTCATCAAGTAGTTAACATCTTCCATTTGTTGTGCTTTTAGTTCTGCAGAGAAGCTCAAAGATATTGTTATGTGTATTCATTGAGGCAGAACCAGAAGCCTGTCCCAAGGCTGCACTATTGTTCCTCTCTTGTTTCTATATCCCCTCTCTTCCCTGATTAGCAACTGATTAGAACCTGCCCTTTAGAACTCAGGGAGGGTCATAGAAGCTGAACCCTCATTCCCTACGAACAAGAAATGGGGGACACAGAAAGGCTTCCATGACCTGGAGCTCCACAGGGTCCTGCTTGGTTTCTTTTTTTTTTTTTTTAAGGTTTATTTATTACTTATTTATTTTAGGCTGTGTCAGGTCTTAGTTAGGGCATGCAGGATCTTCTTTGAGGCATGTGGGATCTTTCGTTGCGGCAGGTGGGTTTCTCTCTGGTTGTGGGGGGCGTGTTTTCTCTTGTTGTGCGTGGCTCTGTAGTTGTGGCGTGTGGGTTCCAGAGTGCGTGGGCTCTATAGTTTGTGGCACGCAGGCTGTCTCCTTGAGGCGTGCGAGCTCAGTAGTTGCACCATGTGGGCTTAGTGGCCCCACGGCACGTGGGATCTTAGTTCCCTGACCAGGGATCGAACCCATGTCCCCTGCATTGTAAGGCGGATTCTTTACCACTGGACCACCAGGGAAGTCCCCCCTCTTGGTTTCAAGAGCTAAAGAATTTCATATGAGGTGCCTACATTCCTAAAGGACTATCTAAATAATATTATTGGACCAAGTTTACTATGGTAAACTAAACCGTTGGTTTCCCCTCTATGCAGCAGGTGGGAATACTCAAGGAAGCAACAAAGAATCTACATTTTCTATATTTTCTTTGCACCGTGGTGTGAATAAATCTGTGATTCTGATAGTGTGTGTTTTTCATGACCTATTTCTCCAGCTTGGGATACAAATATATTCCCATTTCTTATTTTTCCAATTATTAATTCAGACAACCCCAGATTCTTCCTCTGGAGTTCTCTCCTCCTACATCCTCAATGGTCAAGGACAACAGGCAAAAGTGACCAGCTCTGCCTTAACACTCCAGAGGAGACGGGGCCCGGAAGGATGAATCAGTTCTGCTGCAGTTGCTGCTGCTGGAGATCTGTCCTGCTTGCCCACTGGGGCAGGAATGTCTCTGCTAGTCCAAACCCATCTGTGTACACGGGCAAGAGTTTGGATTAGCAAACCTTTGTGTGAGTCACTGGTGCGGAACTGCTTCCCTCTTCAGCCTCATGCTGTATAGAACCAGCCTCCCTTACCAAATTTCATAAGCCTGTGAGGAGGTCCAGTACCATCCCAAACTTCCCATCCTTCCTGGTGAGTGTCCTAGGAGGGCTTTGCTATTCTTTCTTTTTTTTTTTTTTTTAATAAAAAATTTTATTCATTTATTTATCTTTTATTTTTGGCTGTGCTGGGTCTTCGTTGCTGTGCGTGGGCTTTCTCTAGTTGTGGTGAGCGGGGTGCAGAGCTACTCTTCGATGCGGTGCATGGGCTTAATGCAGTGGCTTCTCTTGTTGCAGAGCACAGACTCTAAGCGCACAGGCTCAGTAGTTGTGGCTCAGAGGCTGTAGGGCACAGGCTCAGTAGTTGTGGCGCACGGACTTAGTTGCCCTGTGGCATGTGGGCTCTTCCCGGACCAGGGCTCGAACCCATGTCCCCTGAGTTGGCAGGCAGATTCTTAACCACTGAGCCACCAGGGAAGTCCTGCTATTGTTTCTTGATGGCAGAACTTGGTCAGACCATCACAGTCCATCCTGATAAGTTCTCCTAACTTTGAATGTCAGGCATAAGGAGTTGAGTTTTCTCTAGGAAACCACTGGCTTTCAGAAAAGTAGTTCATCTTGCCCACAGGTATGTTAAGGTATCTTCTTGGAAAAGCAAACTCTATTAAATGACGAAAAGGTTCTCCTTTCCCCTTCAACCATGAAATTAAGGACCTCATTCTCTATTTGTTTAACTAAGTAGGGCCCCTCGAATGATATCTTGTGTTTCTGCTATTTGAAATCCATGCCAAGAATATAGGCACACGTACAAAAGATTTTTTATAGTGTTATTTAAAATGATGGAAGATACATAACAATTCAAATATCCTATGTGACTGTTTGTTGAGGTATTACTTTGTATTTTCTTTTTACTGCTGGAAAACTTAGAGATATTTGAGATGGCTTTTCCCTCTGGAATTTTTTAAAAAACTTATTTATTTATTTATGGCTGTGTTGGGTCTTTGTTTCTGTGCAAGGGCTTTCTCCAGTTGCGGAGAGCGGGGGCCACTCTTCATTGTGGTGCGCGGGCCTCTCACTGTCACGGCCTCTCCCGTTGCAGAGCACAGGCTCCAGACGCGCAGGCTCAGTAGTTGTGGCTCACGGGCTTAGTTGCTCCGCGGCATGTGGGATCTTCCCAGACCAGGGCTCGAACCCGTGTCCCCTGCATTGGCAGGCAGATTCTTAACCACTGCGCCACCAGGGAAGCCCTTCCCTCTGGAATTTGTACCTAGTTTTAAGGCCTGTGTTTCCTTTGCCCCAGATGTTTTTGCAGCGCCTAAAGCCTGAGTTGCTTGAGCACAGTCTTTCTTCTTGGCACTTGGGTAAGCCTAAAACAATTGGAGAGAATAGGTATAAGAAAGCAGCAAGAGAAGGGAGGAGATTCTCCAAGGCTGAGAAGGGGGCCAAAGTCTCTGGTTTCTGGTGGTGGTGGAGACCCACTCTGTAGGTGTCCTGGTGAGATGGCAGGAGCCCCAGGGTGAATGGTTGCTTAAAGCAACTAAGAACATTGGGCTGTAGGCACAGAGTTCCTGGACTGACGCTCTGATGATTGGAATATATATATAATATACTAATAATACTAATTTTAGTATTATATATTAACACTATTATACACATGTAAACACACACAGAAAATTAGAATTCTACGACTCTTCAGAGTTCTCTGCTGGAATGGGATGGTGTGGGAAGAGCCGGTGCCTAGACCATCCTCCTCCTTTTCGTTTCCCATCCTGGGGTTTGCCCAACACACGAAGGACCTCGTACACACATTTGTGTTCAATATTCTCAGAACACCTGGCCCTTGGTGTGCACACTGGAACTATTCAGTCTGGAGTAGAGGGACTGAGAAAAAGGGTTGTGCCAGTGCTAAAATTCTAGGGTCTCTGATACCTGGAACATGGTTTAAAAGGAGGAATATAGGCTCTAGGTAGGCATGTCTCCTTGGCAACTTGGACCCCTTACCCTATGAGGAGGGTTATGGCCAGAGAAGGGCTGGAGTGAGACCCTCTTAAATGTGGGCCTAAAGTCAGGGCCCTCTCTTGCCCAGGTCTAAGGTTGGTACTGGTCTGCCCTGTGGATTATTCATATCAAGTGAGACTTGCTGGTGCCATTTGATAGATTACATTGTTTAGTGCCAAGCTTGGAATGTTCCTTGCTGAGCAAGTTCTTTTGTGGTATTTGTGAAATATTGTCAGATCTGCTCTGAGAACTTTCCCAAGTGTGAGCAAAGCTGTGAAATCCTTGACAACAGGGAGAGTTATGGTTTACTAAACTTGAACTGGTATACTTCCCCTTTTGCATTTCCAGCACATAGCATCATAGACCTCCAGAAATATTTTTTTATCATAGCTACAGAAAAATTTCTCAATTTCTTCTTAAAATGCTGAAAACCCAGATTGCATCCAGGACAGAAATCAGGGACGTATGATGGTTTGTAAACAATAAAGAGGGCAGAAGATTGTCTCCTTGCTTCTTCTCCTTCCTCTTTCCCTGTTTCTTCTCAGCATTTGTGACACTTTGAGGACTCCAAAAGCCTGGGAGAATGCACATCTCCCAAGACTAGTAATCAGTGGAAGCTTTCTCGTAGGGAGAAGACCAACTAATGGATTAAATATGTGCTGTTCGTATGGGGTAGGCAGTTTCCATCTCATTCATTTGGTAGCCAGCTAAGGTTGAATTTGGAGTGTTCCTTCTTTCCCCTGAAGTTCAGCTGCTGCTTCAACAAGAAAGGAAGGCTGGATCCTGGACCGACCTAAAAGACTGATTGTGTTACCAGGATTTATGTCGTATCTACTAGCAGTGTGCAAGGAGGTGTTCAACATAAAAGGCTATAATGTGTCATGATTCCTTAACAAGGTTACATCCGTAAAAATAAACCTGATAATAAGAATATTTCCAAACTGAAAGTTCAGGAAGTCAAGAAACTCAGACTTTGAATTCAAGACAGTGATTTCAGCCCAGCATTTAATCTTTTTTTTTTAAATTGGAGTATAGTTGATTTACAATGTTGTGTTAGTTTCAGGTGTACAACAAAGTGATTCAGTTATACATATGTATATATCTCTTCCCTTTCAGATTCTTTTCCCTTATAGGTTATTACAAAATGTTGAATAGAGTTCCCTGTGCTGTACAGTAGGTCTTTGTTGGTTATCTATTTTATATGTAGTAGTGTGTTTATGTTAACCCCAAACTCCTAATTTAACCCCCCTCCCCTTTCCCATTTGGTAACCATAGGTTTGTTTTCTATGTCTGTGGGTCTATTTCTGTTTTGTATATAAGTTCATTTGTATCATTTTTTAACGCTTTCTCCTCTTCCAAATTTTGACAGAGTCAATCAAAAAAAGTCCAGTGAGAGGATTTATGCACTGTATTAGCAATGCAAGCCAGGGGAGGGTGTCATTTATAAGTCAGAAACTCTGAGGATTGTTTTGCAAGGTAGAAGTAGGTGAATCTGGGTTAACAGTCCATGAGAGAAGACTGTCTGGGAAGCACATGGAAAAGAACTTCATGTAGCAGAATTCTCAGAATGGCAGAAGACCACTGTGGTGTAGCAGAGGCTTTAAAACTCCACACAAATTTCCCTTCCTAGGCTCTAAAACCCATGCCTCAGCTGTTACACCAACACGTTTCTCTAGTGGACTCCCCTCCAATGACCGGAGCATGTGTCTCAAGTGGTGATGCCTGACAGGTTACCTGCCACCACTCCCCTGCCTGCCCTGGGGCAGGTTCTAGCCCAAGGCTGACCAAAGCACAGGCATAATAAATAGTACAGTTGCTTTTGCCACTGGGTAGGACAACCTCTGGGGTATGATTCATGCTCCAGAGCTCCCAGTGAGGCCACGCTGAGTCACACTTCAGCTGAAACTACCCCTTTGCCCAGCTTCTTTGCTGCCCAATTCTGTTTCCCTCCCTCCCTAAGGATTTTTCTCCAAGAACACGCCCTCAGTAAATCACTGGCATAGGAATCCTCATCTTCAGCGTGACCCTTAGGGAACCTGACCTAAAACAGTGACCTAGGAGTGGTACCAGGAAGCACACTCTAAGAATGGGAATCTAGAGTTGCATCGCTCGCTGATGGCGATGGGGGCCCCATCACTTGGGGTAGGTGTCGTATAGACAGCCCTTGGAATGCTGTAGCAGTTCAATAGTTAATACATTTCTTTGTAGTGAGCAGGTGGAGGGAAATAGGCTACTTTGTGCAAAGTCTCTGCCTTCATAGAACTCACTGCTGTTTAAAATGATCTTCTTTTATCTTTGTTTTCATGTGTATTGTTTGTTTTCCACTAGCACGGAAACTACCACATCCAAGATCGTGTGCGTTGTGTTCACTCCTGTTTCCCCAGCACCTACAACAGTGCCGAGCATTTAGTAGCTAATCAGTAACTCTTGGTCGAATAAATAATAAAAAATTAATGGATGGGTTGGAGGGAGGAATGACTAAAGATTTGTTATTAGGTGTGGTGGTCAAAATACTTAATGATAGGGCCCAGGCACTGCCAACAGAATGATCACCATACATAGGGCCTGAATTCCCCCTTTTGCCAGGTGATAATATTTTAGTTAGTAGATCTAGGGATACAGTCTCAAGGGTTTAGTCAAGAAGAATGGTTTCCACTTCTACTGCAACCTTCTTTTGTTTCCTGTGTTATGTTTTCTGTCAGCATGACTCCGTCTGCTTTCTATCTTCCAGAAATGTATCAGAATCTATAGTCCACTGAGACCCCACATGGTGAGGCAAACACATGTGCTCCGTCTCCCATCTTGAACAGGGAGCCCATCCAAACATTGAAGATCCCACAATAATTTCACTTAATATAATTATCAATATGCTAGGGCTTAAGTCTGCCATTTTATTTGTTGCTTTCTGTTTGTTCTGTCCATTTTTTTCTGTCTGTTTTCCTTTTCCTCACTTCCTGTGGGTTCCTGGGACATTTTTTAGAATTCCATTTTGATTTACCAGTAGTGTTGTAAAGTATATCTGTTTGTATAGTTTTGTTAGCTGTTGCTCCAGATATTCGATTATGTGTTTGTATGTAACCCATCATAGTTGATTGGTGTTGACATTCTACCAGTTTAAACAAAGTGTGGAAACTTTGCTTCCTTTTCCATCCTTCTAGCCTCCCTGTTCATAATATACTTACCTTAAATGGTTCCTCTACACATATTTAGAACCCAGCAGGGATGAAACTCTTAGCTCCTGACTTCACTCAGACTTTTCTGAGGCCGCTCCTGCAGGGTTTGAGCCCCTCATTATGGATGGGTAAGGCTGGAAGTCTAGGCCCCCATTCAACCTTTGCTGGCCTGGATGGGAATGAACTCTGATTTTTCTGTGGTGTCTGGCTGGAATAGAGCAATTATTGTTTGGGAAGTTTTCTGTCTTAATAGGCTGTCCTTTTTCCTGGCTAAAGAGAACAGACTTTAGTTAGAGCATTTAGGGGTGTATGTCCATTGGTGTTTCAGGGTTTCCAGCTTCTTCAGCTCCAAATCTGAGATATTTGAGGCCACAGGAAAATCTAGGGAACTCACCACTGTGTCATTCCTTCTTCTGAGCCAATCTGCCTACTTCTCTCCACCTTTCATAGTCTTATGTTTCATAAGACTTATGTTTTCATAGTCTTATATTTATTTCATATGTGATGTTCAAGGTTTTTAGTTGTATTTAGTGGGCGGGATAGGGAAAAGTACATCTCTTCCATCTTTCCGGAAGCAGAAGTCTGCTGTATAGGTTTTTATAACCTCTAGAGTCTGACTCACGTGAATACATTATTATTAAAAATCATTCAGTAAAAATAACAATTAAATAATGCGATGGAAACAGTTAAAAGCAGATTGGATCCTTAAATAAGAGATATAATGAATTAGAAA
Organism: Kogia breviceps; assembly: GCF_026419965.1. Lineage (NCBI taxonomy): Eukaryota > Metazoa > Chordata > Mammalia > Artiodactyla > Physeteridae > Kogia > Kogia breviceps. The sequence continues at coordinate 22,483,974 of NC_081317.1, forward strand.
ATCAGATTGAGACATTTATCCTATCCCAGAGGAAAATGATATGAAATTAATACGAGAGTAAAGATAATGAATATAAAGGGCAGTTCCAAGTCATGCATTCTAATAAGGATTCCAAAAAACTAGAACTAAACAGATGAAGGACAATCAGCACGAAAGAAACAGTAACATGTCCCTGACAATTTACAAAATGACCAAAAGAAAGTTGATAAAAATATGTGAAAAAAATCCACGATGTCTCCAGGAATTTAAAAAAAAATCATATTAAAGCTAGAAGATAAAAGGTCTCTTATGAAAATTGATAAATATTAAAATTTGATGACATTCTAAGGTAGCCAGTATAAGAAATGGTTACTTTCATATGTTGCTGTTGGTTGTATAAATTGTTGCAGCATTTCTGGAGGGTAATTTCACAACATACCTTGACATTCCTAAAAATGTCTGACCCAATTACTTCAGTTCTATTGTATTCTTAGGAAATAGTAAAAAAGGTACGTGCAATGAGTTACCTATAGTTCATGGCAGCTATAGATTTAGCTATGGTTCATGCTTTCCTAAGTATTGTCCACATATTAACCCATTTAATTCTTCCATCATCCTATGAACTAGGTCTTATTATTCTTATTTTATAAAAAATGAGGAAGATTGAGGCATAGAGGGATTAAGTCAATTGCTGGGATGTGAGTCAGTGCTTGAGTCCATGTCTTTCACTGCTTTATCTGCTGTCTGTCTAGATACAATTAGGCAACACGTATATAATGGTTTATTATACAGCCCTTAAAGTAATTGTTCATATTTAAAATATAAAAATATGTTCGAAGTTTATTGTTAATGGAAAACTGGCAGGCTACTAACTAATACAAGGCAATCTTAAGGGAAAAAAAATCTAAGTGTCGATTTCTAAAGTGGAGAATCTAAGTGTAAAAGATTCGTGTTAAAGGATTAATGGCTTTTCCTTCAGAGCTGTGGTATCTTGAAATCATCATTTTGATCGTGCTGTAGATATGATGATTTACCTAGTCATGATAAATTCTGGGCAAGTGCTAGACAAATTCACATGTACTGCAATAAGAAAAGAGGCCTTTGAGAGGAAAAATTGAATTTTCTTCAAAGTTTTTAAAAAATTGGATGAGCAGAGGCATGCTTCCTTCCAAAACTATCTTGTGTTTGAAAATTAAAAACTGATTTCATCAAGCTTTGCAAAACTGATCTCAAAATTGGAAACTGGATTTGTCAGCTGTAGAAACTGAGATAAAGAAGTTTGTCCTAAAATTAGACGCTTATTATTCAAACTTAAAAATTATGACTCCTCAGGCATTTCCTGGTCTTTTTTACCTTCTTAGACATCGAATTTACCTGTGGTTCTTTGCTCACTCAGCGTCACCCCTCTGTAGGCCTGTCTCTCTTCCTCAGTTATTTTATCCCTCATTGCCCGTCACTGCTGAGAATAGTTTGGGGGCTAGGCTGAAATCCGTGGTTCTTTTTTCAGGTTATCATAAGCAAAGTGACCTGGGCAGAGTGATGTGGACAGTGATCCTAGGATCATTATTCTCTCCTGAGAAAGCTGACTTAAATGAGTGAAGATAAAATGAACGAATACATGATACTTGATAGACTTCCCTAAGATCCTTAAATATCATACATCCCAATAATTTAAAAACCCAAGATAGCAAAAGTGATGTTGACAGTAAATCATACGTTTAGTCCTTCCTTGAGTAAAGCATCAATTGAAATAAGAAAGAGCATCATGCAAACCACTATAGTGCTAACATGGCTAAAAAAGAAGTTCAGAAAGCAGTGTCATGTCAACACTTCTAATTCTAATCACAGCTAAATAGTTAAGAGCACACCCAGAAAATGACAGTGTGTATATCTCATTCTGGTGTGTTTTGTGGCTAGCATCTCTCTGACATAACTTTAGATAGTATGGGTGGCTTCTCTTCTTAGGGGCACAATTCTAAATATGGCATTTACTTTCCAGAGGCTGTGGTTTGAAAGGAGAGGAATGATGGCTACTTGCATAATTACAGGTATGATGATGAAACTTATATGAATAAGTATCCCTTTTGGATCTCTTAGAAGTTTTCAATGAAGAGGGATCCAGTAAGGAAGACATGTTAAGGTTGAGAAGTCGTCATTATTTCTCCACTTTTATTTTGCTTTGTACTCAGACGACATAATCTTTTAGAAGGCAAGGTGAACATCTAGACACACATATATCTTTGTTTGTAAGAAATGCACTGGCAAAGACTTTAAAAACTTTTTTTTTAACTTTTTATAATTTTTAATCTTATTATTTGTTAAATTATTTTTTATTGAAGTATAGTTGATTTACAATGTTGTGTTAGTTTCAGGTGTATAGTAACATGATTCAGCTACACAGACACATACACACACATATATATATATGTACATATTCAGATTCTTTTCTCTTGTAGATTATTACAAATTATTGAGTATAGCTTCCTGTGCTATACAGTGGGTCCTTGTTTGCTATCTATTTTATATATAGTAGTGTGTATATGTTAATCCCAAACTCCTCATTTATCCCTCCCCACCTTTCCCCTTTGGTAACCATAAATTTGTTTTCTATGTGGGTCTATTTCTGTTTTGTAAATAAGTTCATTTGTATCATTTTTTTTTTTTTTTTTAGATTCCACATATAAGCAACATCATGTATTTGTCTTTCTCTGTCTGACTTACTTCACTAAATATGATAATCTCTAGGACCATCCATGTTGGTGCAAATGGCATTCACTCTTTTTTTATGGCTGAGTGGCAAAGACATTTTTAAAAATCAGACCCTCACGCCTATGAGTCTTCCCTGCTGTTGTAATTTCCCACTACATCACGATGATATGATGACTCACAGGACCAAAAGCCACTGAGTGAGTGGTGCCGTCGTTTCCATGGTGATCAGGACCCAAGTAAAGGTCTATACGTGCATATATCTTGGTGTCTGTGCTACTTGAGTAGATCTAAAACGAGTAAAAGGATGGTGACCTGAAATACATGTTCTGTGACGATTTGAATCCACAAGGACAGGGTAAATCCTCCCCACAATAAGGAAGATTTTGGTTAAAGTGGTGAAATGAGCACGGCATCAAGTTCTCCCCTCCCCAATTCTCCTAAAGTGGCACGTAGACCATGTTTAAAAGGAAACATGCGTATCAGTGTTGTACAACAGGAATGGGTAACAGCTCCATGCAAGAAACTCGTGAATTTCTGCCAGCTGTAACAGAAATGGGAGAGGGTATTGGAAGCTATTGAAATGGACACAGTCTGCCCTCTTGAGAAAAAGTGCAGCACCCGGACACCAAGTGTGCTCTCATTTTGGAGAGGCTCTAAGACTCCTCCCTGACATGAGAGGCAATACTGAGCTGTGAAGCACTTTTCAGCTTTGAATGTAGATAAAGCATAGAAATAGAGCAGAGAGCCTGGCTCTGGGGAGGGGGGAGAATTTGAAGCTCTCATCTATAATAGGTTCTTAGAAGTATGAAACTGGGGAGAGAGGTTTGAGCTAAAGATAAAAATGTTGGCATCTAGCTGGTATTTACAGCCATGATTGAGATGGCTGGATGCAATCACTAAGAGAGACCATACATAAAAGAGAGATGAAGCCCAAGGATTGAGCTGTGGCTCAATCTTAAGAGGCTAGGAGAGAAGGGGGGAGGAAGGAAAGAATCAACAAAGAAGATTGAGAAGGAGTAAGCAGGTAATTCCTAAACTACAAACTATTCCAGAGAGGCTTCTCTGTCAAAATGGTAGGCTGGCTGAACCCCTTCCTTTCCTTTCCTCCCAAGATTTCATTGATGTGACAGTAAATGTATGTGAATAAAAATAAATCTATGTACATGTCGAAACCAATCGAAGTGCCATCATGTTGACAAATATTTGGAAAGCAGAAGGTATCTAATGTTCTTATTCATGAATAACACAGGAAACAGTAAACTACAGCCTGCAGCACAGGAGCCGGCTCTCTGGGGAGGTGAGAAGTGATCTCACATGAATAAAGACTCCAGGCTCTGAGTCAGCAGATGCAGAGGGCAGGGATGGGCTCTGAGTTGTCAATCAGGGCGAGCAACGCGAGGCTTAGATATAGACTAGGTGGACTGAGAGGTTTTCCCACCAGCTGGAGCCCCACGAAATGCTCTCTGAATTGACTGGAAGATTTGCCTGGGAAGGGTACTTGTTGTGTGTGTTGAATCTAGGTAGGGAGGAAGAGGAGAATAGGGGGAGAAGCTTAGACTCTTGCAGGGGATGGAAGGGGCGAAGGAATAAAAGCTCTCTCCAGGAGTGAAATATGCCAAAGCGTTATATCCTCAGAGTAGAGTCTTTTGATCACTTTGGCAACTGTGGGATTTCTAAGTCAGCCTGCCTAAGTCCTCCCCACAAAGCACATATGCAGAGTCCACGGGGAGCCATCCCATTAAAGAGAGGCCGTGCTGCATAAACATTCCAACAAAACTGCAGAGGAACTACACTCCTGCCACCTATATGAATCAAAACAACTCTTCATTTGCAATGATATATGTTAAATCAACCATCACCAGATATTTGTGGAAAACAAAAGCATGAGAAGGAGGCAGAAGAAAGAGGAAGAAAAAGAAGAATGTTAAGAACAGAAGAGAACATAAAATTCTGTGATATTTTAAATGACACTTCATCCATAAAATAGAGGAAATAAAAAGAATTAATGGATATTAAAATAGATTATCAAATTAAAATAATTAAATACCACTATTGGTGTGGCAATGCATGAGTATTACATAATCACACTGTTGTAGGCATTTTCTTTTTTTTTTTTCCAAGCTTAGAATCAACCTAGAGTCAACACTCAAATCTTAATTTGTTGCAGAAAAAAAATGCAAACATTATAGAGCCTGACAGCATAGAAACAGCTGGACAGTATAGAAAAAGCTGTACAGAATAGAAACAGGTGATAGAACATAGGGGGGACGGAAAAAGTGATAGAAGGAAGTGTGTGAGCTTCAATTGTATCTAACATAGTCCAGAATCAATGAGTAGCCTTTGTTTAAGTGTATTTTTTAAATGTTTATTTTATTGAAGTATAGTTGATTTACAATATTGTGTTAATTTCTACTGTATGGCGAAGTGATTCAGTTTTACATATATATATATATACACATTCTTTCTCATATTCATATGGTTTATCATAGGATATTGAATATAGTTCCCTGTTTTATACAGTAGGACCTTGTTTTTTACCCATTCTCTATATATTAGTTTGCATCTGCTAACCCCAAACTCCCAGTCCATCCTTCCCCCACCTCCCTCCTCCTTGGCAACAACAGTTCTGTTCTCTATGTCTATGAGTCTGGTTCTGTTTTGTAGATATGTTCATTTGTGTCATATTTTAGATTCAGCATATTGGTGATATCGTATGGTATTTGTCTTTGTCTGACTTACTTCACTTAGTATTATAATCTCTAGGTCCATCCACATTGCTACAAATGGCATTATTTCATCCTTTTTTATGGCTGAATAGTATTCATTATATATATATGTATATATATATATATACACACACACATATATACCACATCTTCTTTATCCACCCATCTGTCAATGGACATTTAGGTTTTTTCCATGTCTTGCTATTGTAAATAGTGCTGCAGTGAACATTGGGGTGCATGTATCTTTCCGAATTATAGTTTTCTCAGGATATATGACCAGGAGTGGGATTGCTAGATCATATGGCAACTCTCTTTTTGTTTTTTTAAGGAACCTCCATACTGTTTTCCATAGTGGCTGTACCAATTTACATTCCCACCAACAGTGTAGGAGGGTTCCCTTTTCTCCACACCCTCTCTAACATTTGTTAATTGTAGACTTTTTAATGATTGCCGTTCTGACCAGTGTGAGGTGGTACCTCATGGTAGTTTTGATTTGCATTTCTCTAATAATTATCGATGTTGAACATCTTTTCATGCGTTTGTTGGCAATCTGTATGTCTTCTTTGGAAAAATGTCTATTTAGGTCTTCTGCCCATTTTTCGATTGGGTTGTTTGTTGTTTTTTTGTTATGGAGTTGTATGAGCTGTTTGTATACTTTGGAAATTCAGCCCTTGTCAGTCACATTTTCTCCCCATCTGTAGGTGTCTTTTTGTTTTGTCTATGGTTTCCTTTGCTATACAAAAGCTTGTAAGTTCAATTAGGTCCCATTTGTTTATTTTTGCTTTCATGTCTGTTGCCTTGGGAGACTGACGTTTAAGTGTATTTTTTAAAGTTATAAGGATAAATAACATGATTGATAATAAGAAGTTAACTAAAATAACTCAAAATTGAGAGGGGTTTGAGTAAAAGTGCTCTAACCTGCCCATCTTTTGTGAAGGGAGATATTACACATCTTTTTAAATTGATCAATTCAGAAAGAGATTAAGTATATTTGTTAGAATTGCATTGGTCATTGCCAGCAGAACTGAAACTAGAAATGAGTAAAGTGATTTGTACTCAGGCTGGAACTAGAGATGATTTGGAAGAAGGGACTTTTTATTTTTTATTTGTACACTTCTTAGGAGTGTTTAAAAGATCATGTCTATGTAGTGCTTTTATTAATAAGTAACAGTTATTTTTTAAAAGCTAACCAAGATCCAAAGGAGGAAACTCCTAAGTTTTGGAAACTATCATAATACTGATACCAAACTCTAACAGAGAAGAAAATGATAAACTTTTAATTTCATGAATTCATAAATATTGATGCAAATAAATGTTAATAAAACAGATTTGGTAATAAATTAAAAGAATGATGTGACCCCCAAAGAGCATTTATTCTCAGAACATAACAATATTTCAACATTAAGAAATCAATTCTTACATTTCTACATTTTGACAGATTCAGGAAAAAGCCATAATCATCTCAGTAGACTGAAAATTCAACTTTCTTTCCTGATTAATAAAATCTGATAGTAAAAGACAAATAGAAGTATACATTTTTAGCATTATAAAAGTGGTTGAAACATGTATGACAAACTTTAACTCAATATATAAAGCATTTTTATAAAGCAATAAGAAGAGATATACCCAATAGAAAAATAACAATAGGAGACAAATCACAGAGTAAATCAACTGTCCTCAAAACATTGATAAAAATGTTCAGCCTTATCTTATTTAAAGAAATGTAAGCATAAGCTACGAAATAAAAACTTAAACTGTTATGCTGGCAATTATTAAAATGCTCATGCTCAGTATTGGTGAGGTTGAAAGAAAAACGCTCTCATCTAGCTGGAAGATTATATATTGACAAAATAATTCAGGAAGTAATTTGTCAATGTATTAAAAGCATTAAAAGTATATATACCCTTTGATCTAGAAATTCTATCGATATTTCTAGGAATTATACATTAAGAAATCACTCGAGATAGATGCTCACAAAATTTAGCAACAGGATTATCAAAATACTATATTTTATGACAAAAAAATAGAAATAAACTAAATGTCCAAAAATGGAATAATAGTTAAGTAAATTGTAATTTCATATAATAGAATATTATTCACTCATCAAAAGTGATGTTGCACATGAATACTTGTTGATATTGAAGATGTTTGATACACTCAGTGATAAAAACAAAGCTTTAAACAATAAAACAGTATGATCTTGTTTTCATTTTAAAGGATTATCTATCTGTCTATCTCTCTATAGCTCTCTCATCTACTTATTTACCTACCTACCTACATGAAAAAGACTGGAACAATATTTATCATGAGTTAATGTTAGTTACCATTGGTTGGTATTTTTTCATTTTCTTTATTATTTGTATATTGTTGCTTATTATTCTTTCTTTTCAAAAAAAATAAACAAATATTGCTTTTGCAATGATAAAGCAAATGCTATTTTAAAATAAAAGTATGTATGTATTTTCTCTTTTGTGCAACGTATGACAAAGGTTTACTATTTATTAAATTAAATGACTTACAAATCGATTAGAAAATGAACTATGCAATAGAAAAATGAGTTATAGATAATTCCCCAAATGAGAACTATAAATGACCTTGGAACAAGAAAAATTCAACCTCACTAGTAATTTTAAAATAAAATCAAAATGAGATCATCTTTTTCTATAACCAAGTAGAAAAAAGCCTTCTAAAAAATAGAGAATTAATTCTCTATGCATGACAGCAAATGTTTAGGGCTATGAAATCCGTTGTACAATGCAGAGATGGGAACAGTGTTTCTAGAGAATATGACGACACAAACAAAAGCCTTAATTTTGTTCATGCCATTTGGCTTGGATATTCCCTTTTTCAGAATTTCCATAGGAGATAATTATGGGCTTGTGCAAATGAGGATGACCAATAGAGTATTGTTTGTAATAGTGAAAACTGGAAAAAACTCAAATATTTCACTTAAAAAACTCAAATATTTTAAAAATAAGAAATTAATTAAATTATGGTATATCCATAAAATGGAATATTATTCAGAAATTAAACTGAACTTTTAGAAAAATAGTTAATGATATAGAACAGGTTTATAATATCCTGCAAAGTGGAAGGAGTGCTCCTTTTCTGCTCTATCACGATACCAGGGAATGTGTTCTTTTGGTGCCCTGGAACTCTTGTCTTGTTTGATATTCAACCATTTAACATCACCTGTGGGTGCTTCACTGGTGCCTGTCCTGACACTTGGTAACAATGACCCTGTGAGTCTCTCTCCTGATCTTTTTGAATTTATACAATCATTTTACAATGGGGAAAAAAAATCTGTATTTAGAAAGGAAAACAATACTGGTAAATACTGGGCCCATGTCCCTGAGATAGAGAACCTTGGGATGACCACTAAGGAAATAAGATAGTGATCTTGACAAAGCTTGAAAATGCATTTAGAGCTAACAAAAAAAATACACATGCCATCAATTGGATTTTTTGATTAAATTGACAGTGCTAAAATATACTTTTTTGCTATTCAATGAAAAGACTGGGATAGGAAATCAGGAGTATAAGGGGTATGGTGTATGCTTTGAAACTACATGCAAATTATAACTCACCTCCACAGAGTCATTGTGATTCAATTGTTCCCTCTGTAATCTCTGGAAGCACCTCAGCATGATGATTGAGAGTTCAGCGTCTTTTGGTCACAACCTAGGCTCTGCTGCTCTGTGTGCTTAAGGCCAGTTACACAATCTCTCTGTGCCTGTTTCCTCACCTAAAAAATGGGCATAATGATAGTACTGACATCACAGGGATATTGTATGTTTTAAGTTAATATATTTACTTCAATTAAAAAATATACAACTCTCTCACTTGTGTGCTTTATAGAGAAGTTTGATGTAATTCTTATACTCGTAGGTTGTCTCATTCCCTCCTGGCCCCCTTCAGGCTACTTTCAAAATTTTATCTTTGTCTTCAGTATTCTTCAGTTTAATATAATATGCCTAGGTACAGAAATTTTGGTGTTTGTTCTGCATGAACTTCCTGCATTTGTGGTTTTGTGTTTGTCATTAATTTTGAAATATTCTTTGCAAATATTACTTCAAATATTTCTTTTGTTCTAGTCTTATTCTTTTCCTTCTGGTATTCCAATTGTGCATTTTACACCTTTTGAAATTGTCCCACAGTTGTTGGATATTCAGGGCTTTTTTTTTCTTGTTACATTTCAGTGGTGGGCATTTCCACTGACGTATCTTCAAGCTCCCTGATTCTTTTCTCAGCTATGTCCATTCTACCGATGAGTCCCTGAAAAATATCCTTCATTTTCATTACAGTATTTTTATTTCTAGCATTTTTTTTTAGACTTTCAATATCTCTGTTTATATTACCCATCTGTTCTTACATGTTGTCTACTTTTTTTTCATCAGAGCCTTTAACCTTCAGAAGTGTTTCTCCTGTATATAGCTTTCTCCCCACTGCCACTTACTTGCTTCCCTAGCTATATCATCCCCAATCTATGTCCTTGAAGTCCTCACCCCTTTTAACTGAAATGTTTCTCCTTAGGTGAGACACAAAAGCTGGAAGAATCTGGACTAAGCAGTAATTATCTTCCACTAGCTGAGACAAGACTGTCAAATTCTTTCCCATGGAATGTAGGACTTTGTTACATGATACCTGGTTAAGTTCTTGGAGGTAAATCTCACAAAAGTTATGGGGTTTCCTTAAATCTGTACCCTCCAGGATTTTTTTCACCCTTACGCTAGTCCACAGCCAGCAGACTCTGCCAATTTATCAAAATGCCAATTAAATATTCCTACCAGCTTTTATATATATATAGGCCTTAGAGTAAGCATTCAGTAAATGCTAGGTGATGGTATTACTCTTATTACTATTGTTACTATAATGGGATTTCTAGTAATTTTAGTTTTCAGTTCCTTTAAATATTTAGTAAAATTGGATGGTCTACGTAACAGTTCCTTGCTTGCTCACGTACTCATTCACTCACTGTATTTACCTATGTCTCTCTGACTTTTTTGCTTTGAAATCTTAAATAGCAGAGCCTAAAACACACAAAGAGAATCTATGAGGCTGTGGAAGGCATGCAGAAGAGACAGGAAAGTAAGGGCAGTTATCCAGCAATGGGGAGGGAAACAGAGCCCAGCTCAAAGCAGCAGACAGTAGAACAGGGCAATGGAAACCATTCTGAGGGGCAACAAGTTCCCAGCAGCACTAGCCCCACGGCAGGTCCTCCAAGTAACTCTAACTGTCCTGACCCTGCTTTTCTATGGAGTAGTTTTTCTGATTGGCCTGACTTCCATGTCTTTCTTTTATAATAAAACTCTGTCAGCCGAGGAAAACTGAAGACGTCTTTGACGTTTGCAGAGCATACATGACAAACACATGTGTCATGCTATGGATAACTATGGAAACTTCCAGCCTTGATGGTGGCCCTCTCCAAGTTTTCTGCTTTGCTGGCCACTTGGCTGCTTGACTCATGCTGCAACCTTATTCCTCATCAGGCCCTTTGGATGACTGTCTTAACTTTGGACTTACCATCATGACTTTAACCTAAGGCACCTCTCAAGGTCTCAGTGCTAACTTCTGGCTTCCTTATTTGTAAATCAGAATTGTTAGTAAGCACGTATTGTCATAGCCCATGGAATCTTCTCTGCCATGAAATGGTAGAAAGATGAGACAACAGGCAGTGATAGAGTATGAGTAATGGGCAGCCAGATTGAAGGGGAGGTGGTGTGTCCAGGAGAATTTTAGAAAGTAAACTGATAGAGTTTTCGTGGGTGAAGGAGAGGGACAAGTCTGTGTTTTTGTCTTGGTTGCCTGGAATGACTATGAACAAGAAAATGGCAGGTTTTCCAGCAAAGATGAAAAAGTTTTTGCATGCAGCTGCATTTGGAGATTTTAGGTAGAGCCTTCCAGAAGCAGTTGAAAATCTACTTTCAAGAATTCAGACCATTTCTCCATTGCCCTAACTACCACTTAGGTTGAATGAAAGTGAGCTGATACAGGGTAGACTGCTATTTTCTCTTCCCTGTTTATTTGCTTTTCGGGAGAATTTGGGTTCATCCTGTATCAGGAGAGACTCATATCATCCATGTTGGCCTCAGATAAAGCTATATTGTGTGGGCACCACTGAGAAATCTTGTGCACCAAGAATCTGACTTCCAGAGGGTTTTTTTTTTTTCTTTGTAAGAATCATAAGATGTAACAAGATAGGTGAATAGTCGTGCAGAAAGTTGATAAGCAGCCCTACATTAATTCTACTGCCTATCAAATTGGTTTCTAGAAGGAAAAAAATGTCAGAATGCACAAACATCAGGTTTGAAATAACTCAGAGCCACAAGAGCATCCTGTAAAATCCCATATTATAAACTATGCTTTATAAAGAGATTTAATAGACTGTGGCAATAAAATTAATGAATGACAACTTTAAAATGTGTGGCTTCAAAAGCGAGTGCAGAAGAAAATGGTAATACTTTGCAAAAGGTATATACGTAATAGTCCACAATGTTATTTAGAAAGTTATTATTTCTGCCAGGGTGTTTGTTGTATGGATGAAATAAAAAGAAAAAATAGCTAAATAACCAAAAAAGAACCGAGTTCTGAAAAAAGGAAGAAATAAAGATAAGAGCAAAGAAAAAGTACCAAAAAAACTTTCGAAGAAAAAGGTAAATAAATTAGCCACAAAAGATTTTTTTCAGAAAAGAAAATGTAGGAATAAAATAAGCAGATTAAATTCATGACAAGTGCACACAAAGGAAAAACTTCTAAAGAAGAAACACAAAGACAGAAAAAGGGAACTTATTTCTTATCACAGTAAGAATATAGCCTTGCTGATTTACCATTTTATTCCTTGGAAACCTTCTATCAATAAAGTAAGCCACAACTCTGGAGAATACAAACAAATCTAAAAGTGTGAGTTAAACTCAAGAAATATTGAATAAAAAATCAACACCCTTCTTTGGGTGAGGAGACGATAAATGGTTTCTCCTTCTTTGTAGTTTTCTGTGCTTGAGCTAAGCTTCTTACAGGAAGATATGCTACTTTCCTAATGGATGGGAATGAACTCTATTAAAAATGGAGCTCTCAGCTGCATTTTGTATCAAAATTTAATACAGCAGAGTCTTACTCTGCTGCCAGCTAATTCAGGAACTGAACAGGATGACATTCTTTCCTGTACAGTGTGTAATACAAACTTTCCCCATGAGGAAGAGTAGTTATCTCCAATTATCTGACATTTTTCCTCCCCTGCCTTTCCCATCACCCACTTTCCACCCACCCCAGGAGTTCTGCCCCGTCTTTTTTTTTTTTCTGAGAAACAAACAGCATGGTACCCATGCCTGCTACTATTATTTCCTATCTGGGTCTCCTTGGGCCTCTGGTGTTGGACTCGCCTGGCTCCTAGAGTCCGAGAGGAGACTGGAGAGTTCTACCTGCCCATCTTCGACCTCAGACACCCACACTCCCCTCTGCCCGCTCGCACATGCGTTCCAGGATTCGGTGGATGCTGGTGAAACTGGGCCTGTCTGCAGGCAGCTCACTCCAACACAGACGCATCAGATTGTACAGTTCCAGGGGGCAGTTCTCTGGGCAGGAGAGGATGTTGCCGTCCCGCACGTAGCAGATGACCTCCTCGTGGGCCATCCCGTAGTAGGGCTGCAGGCCGTAGGAGAAGATCTCCCACAGGAGCACCCCGTAGGCCCACACATCAGACTCCGTGGTATAGCGATTGTAGAAGATGGACTCCGGGGGCATCCAACGGATGGGGATGGCGTCGTTTTCGTTGGCTTTGTAGTAGTCAGCTGAGTAGATGTTTCTAGAGAGGCCAAAGTCGGCGATTTTCACCACCATGTTCTCACCCACAAGGCAGTTCCTGGTGGCCAAATCCCGGTGGACAAACTTGCGTTCGGAGAGGTAGGCCATGCCGGCGGCCACCTGCCTGGCGATGCACAGCTGCTCGGCACAGGAAAGGGGCGGCGGGCCGGGGCTGGAGGCCTGCGCCCCGCGGGCCAGGTCGCTGGGACTGAGGCTGCGTCTGGGGTGAGGGGACATGCTGCGGAGGAACTCATTGAGGTCCCCGTAGGCCATGTATTCAAAGAGCAGGCACATCGGCTTCCCCACCGCACACACGCCTAGAACCAAAACAAGACCTCCTGTTAGAGGTTGCGTTTCTAAAGTGACACGTGGGAAAAAAATTGTCCGAAAGCAAATGACCAGATCAGAAAATGTGGTGCCTTGGTTTTCTGCTGAGGGCATCATAGTCGAACTCTGACCCCCTTTCTTTGTGTAAACATCTCCTATTTATCTTTTAAGATTCAACGGATTTATCACTCCTCATGTGGTGCTTCAGCTCCTGACCTTTCCAGGATCAGATTTTCCTTCCGTCATTCTTTTTTTTTTTTTTTTTTTTTTTGCGGTATGCGGGCCTCTCACTGTTGTGGCCTCTCCCGTTGCGGAGCACAGGCTCCGGACGCACAGGCCCAGCGGCCATGGCTCACGGGCTCAGTTGCGCCGCGGCATGTGGGATCTTCCCGGACCAGGGCACGAACCCGTGTCTCCTGCATCGGCAGGCGGATTCTCAACCACTGCGCCACCAGGGAAGCCCGCTTCCGTCATTCTTTATCCTTGATCCTGCATCCTATCTACCTGCCTGTTATAGTCATCCATTGAGCTGAGGTTTCTTCCCAACATTGTAGCCCTTTAAACTAGAGATTATATCTTAAGTCTTCTTTAAATTCCACACACCTACCGTGTGTCTGGCGAGCAAGTACTCCATAAATATTGGGTGAATGAATTTATGAATGGATGTTTGCTTTGAGTGAGTAATGCAATTGCTCTGTTTTTCTGCTTCCTTTCTGAAGAAGGATGATAAGGAAGCTGTTGTATGAAATTTGGAAAGGAGCACACAAACAATCCAAGATCTTAGATGAAGTATTCAGGTTACTGCAGTAAAACATTTAGGTAAATTTACAATGTTCATTCCAGAAAGAAACAAAATGTTAACATAAAGAGTCTTAGATTTAGTGCCAGGAAGACATTTGTTAATTTTAAAATCTTGCTGTGTTTGAGAGGGAAATGGACAACTTGAAATATTAGATCAGATGGTCACAATTTCATATCAGCATAAAAACAGATCATTAACTTTTTTTTTTTTCAGGCAAAAGTTAGAAGTCTGTTCAAAAAGGAAGAGAAATGAGAATACTATTATCTTGGCTTGTTTATTTTGGTGTTAGTTTTTAATTCCAGGGACTTTAGCAATCTATATTTATATGTACTATATAAATTCAATTAAAAATTAAAACATTAAATACAAACTTGGTAAAAGAATTAATGAAATGACAAAATATTTCTCTGAGAAGTTTTTTAAAACTTTTTTGAATTTAGGTGATTTAATGAAATAGTCTACTCCCTTGTACAGAATATATTCTATGGGGAGGAACAGAGATATCTCTCTGATCAAGGAATGAAAGAAAAAACGTAAGTGAAGTATGAAGGAGAAAAAACTTGGCAAGCCTCTGTTTTCTGATGCAATACATTTCTTCACTTATATTTTCATACCTAAGAGTTTCACAATGTTAGGATTATCAAATTCTGCCATGAGGGCCGCCTCCCTCTGAAAGTCTGCTTGCATATCTGCTGAGGCTTCTTCTTTGAGCATCTTCACTGCCACCATTGTGAAAGGTTCATAGGGAAGTAAGCCTGGAGCCCTGAGAGATATTTATTTAGCAAGAAATCAAAGATCAGGAAGATTACACAGAGTCACATGATAACTACCCATGTATACACATCCTCACACTCATGCAGCCTTTCCCAGAGCCACAGAACCAAAGTAAGATGCCAATGGCAGGTCACACTTAAAGCTCCTTGACTCCAATGAATAAAAATCACTGGGGTTATTTTCAACATAGATTGTTTGAAAAATGCATTATTTATTAATAACAGAAAACCAAAAGTGCCCAAATCCAATGGGATTATCATTACCATCCTAACCCCTTCATCTCTGGCCAGAATATAAATTCCTGGAAGGCAGGGACCATGACTTATTCATCTTTATATCCCTAAAGAGCCTAAAAGGGTGCCTTGCATATTTTTTGGTTCCCAATAAGTATTTGTGTGAGATTTTCATTAATCATGTAACCTCCATACCAGGGCCACTGTGAGTAGAAGTAAGGTTGTATCCTGCCCAAGAGCAACAGGCCAAAGTAACAATTGGTGATTAAAACCGAGTCCACACTCTGTGGTCCAGCCGTGTGTCTGTGGAGCTACATCCATGCAGAGAGGATATTTTATTCCAACTCACACAAAGACATTAACTGGGCTAGCATTGGCCCTAATACATACTTGTGTTTTTGAGCTCATTGTTGGCTGACATTTTTGCATAATTTTTTTTCCTTTTTCTGTCTTGCCATTCTGTGAACATCTATTTAATATCCATACATGTCAGGCTTTGAGTTCTTAAACTGAAACGCTATTTCAAAGTAAACATTAAGTGAAGGGGAGACTGTAGCAATTGAAAATGGAAGAGATTTTAGAAGTATTTACTAAAAGCAATGTGAGAAATGATTATTTAAAATGTACAATGAAATTCTCTTCTGAAAAGAAAATATGATTAAACTTTTCTAATTGCTTATCATTGGAACACTTTATAAAGATTCTCTCCATATACACAACCCTATTTTCCAGCAGAGGGGGAAAAGTATCAAGATTCAAAGTACAGTACTCAATAAAAATAAGGTGAATGATGTGAAGAATGAACTAATTTGATAATAACTATTACACATATTACGTAGAATCAAGTTAATGTCTGGTAACTTTTCAGACACAACGTATTTCAGTTGTTAGTTGTTTTTTTTTTTTTTTAACGTGGGCAACTTTACCTTGCTTGAAAGACCCTTCCAAATGCTCCCTCTCCGATATCTCTCACATATTCAATGTTATTCCTGGGATACTCCAGGCTGAGCAATTTGGGATTCAAAAGAAGTGGCATCCTCTGGTACATGGGGTTGGGATGAAGTCTGTCTAGCAAGAGCTCAGAAGGAAGAGTAGTGAGGGTTACAGCCGCTGATTCTCTGCAGGTAAGACAGGTAAGATCAATAATGAGCTGAGGACCAGGTGAGAGCTTTGTACTCAGACTTAGGTTCTAAAGAGACATGGTGTTTAGGAGGAAACAAATTATGCTAAGTTCACCAAAGATCCTTCCATTTTAGAGCAACAAAGAATTTGGTTTGGAGCCTAAAGTTACATTCTTTTTTTCAGGAGTTGTGTCACTATTCAATCTGGTAGTGGTAGTGGGGCTGAGGGGGCTGATAGGGAGCAGGATCGGCCATATTCTTCCAAATTGTGGTTTAGATTCTGTCTGCTGTGAAAAACTAACCTTAGGACATGTGATCCTATGCAACAAGTCACTGACATTTTTAAAGATCATGGTGGGGCTGCTTACCGTTAAAGCAAGGCAATGGCTGTCATAAAGGAAGTGGCAGTGTTATATATACCCCTCCTCCCATCTCCAGCTTCAATACCAAATATGTAAAGGTTTTAAAAAATGTTACTACACGTGATTCACTTAAACTAGAATCTCACCTTTTCTTATTTTTCCATTGTTTTCGTCTTCGGCAGCAATAAAGAGTGGCTATGGTAAGAAGCACGAATATGGCAAAGCTGGACATGATGGAGATTATTACGGTCATGGAGTATGTAGGTGAGACAGAGGAGGAGGACAGGGAGGAGGAAGGCACATTTGGAATGTCCACACTCGGCTTTGAGGACGTCATTGGTGGGAATGCTGTAAGTCAACAACAGAGTTTCACTCATTCTTAAACTTTTAAGCAGCGACTTTTGTATTCAGGCAATCAGTAAACTAAATTGAAGATTATGTTTTAATGTATCAGGTTCTCCCTGGTTATATATCTATAAAGCACTATTGTAAGAATCCAGTGAAGTCTAGTGGTAAGTAAATCCAGCTTACAGAATCAGAATTTTGAAGATGAGACTCAGAGAAAGGAAATACTTATTCCAAGACAAATGCAAATCCTGGGCTAGTGTCTTTACACTCATCATAGTTTTGATGACCTGACAACAGTCATGGACATTGTTAAGTTATTAAGTAAAAGATTTTTATGAAATTGAAGTCAGGATTGTCTAAAGCTGAGGTTTTATACATATGTATTGCTGATTTACAAACAATTAAATGGAAGAACATGGAAAATGGAAATAGTAGGACAGAAATGAGAAAGTTAGATCATCTAACAATTGAGCTCCTGTCAAATTCCTATTAAAAAGGTCAATGCAATATACAGATAAGTTAAAATCTGTATTACCACTGGAAACCCAAAGATGTCATACTAATGTCCCTCTGTTTGTAGGGTGCAACGTCCATTGTATATCTATTAAAACAACATTATGAATTATATTTTAAATCCTTTTAGTTGACTGAGTAAAGACAAAAACATGGATACAGAATATTTTAATAATATAATCAACAAGAATGTCTTAATAGTGAAGAATGAACTTTGTACCCTAAAAAGAATAAACCTTATTTTCAAATATTTGTGGGATACTGACAGACACGGTCTTTTTTGTCAGGTCACAAAGATGAATCTCAGTAAATTTCAAAAGAAGAAATTATGCAGATCTATTCTTTGATCAAAATGCAATTAATAATAGATTAAATAAAATCCAATAAGACATTAAAAAAAGAAGCATTTTAATAACCTTTCAATCAAAGAGTAGAAAGTAGCCATAGTTACAGACGACAAAATAACTTCCTAGCAGTGTTGATGAGATTTGGCCAAAGATGTGTTCAGTGATAAACTCATAGCATTATCTTCTAACATTAGATAAAAAGAATGAAGTGAATGAACTAGATATTTAATTCAAGACTTTGGAAAAGAAACAAAATCTACAGAAAACAAAGGAAAACAGGTGATATAGTAACAGCCATGTACAAGCAGAAATTAATAAGTTAGAATACACATAACACAAATGATAGAATTTTAAAATAGGTCAATAGTTTTTCTGATAAATATTTACAAAGTAGTCTAATTGGTGACATTTTAATTTTAAAATGAAAAAGGCACAAACATACAAAATTAGGAATGATAAAGTCATTTTAACAATAGACTCAAAGGTCAATAAAAATGAAATAATATATATCTACGGAGTTACATTTTTAACATCTTAAGGAAAATGGTAGGAGCATATTAATTACCAAATTTGAAGAATTAGAAAATCTGAAACTAGCCATAATCAGGAAATGAAGTCATTATAGAATTATGGCTACAGTCTTTCAGTATTGGAAGAGACACAATTTTCACAGTTTTATAATATATTCCAGTAAGAGAAAAATCTTTCAGATTGTTTTAGCAAGTTATTATAATACTAATATCACAACCTGACAGTGTTAGCACAAAAGAAAAGTGCAGATTATAGAGCATAGATTTAAAAGATCCTAAATGAAATATTAGAAATTGACTGCAATATAGTAAAACAAATGATTTCATAGAAGGAACTATATTATTGTAACACATCACAGAGTCAAAGGAGAACTTTCATTGCAGGGATGCCTGAAGCCGTTTGAAATAGGACACGTAAAAGCAGAGATTATAAGGGATGCCTACGTATGACTTCTTAGTCTAGGCATGGAAGCAGTGATTATGCCCTGAGCAACAGTGGCTAAGCAAGTGGTTTTGAAGCTTGTGGAGACCAAGTTTGGTTACCACTGTGACTCAAGCAGGCACCTGGAACTAAAAGAATATTAGCACAGCAGTAAAACATTCGTGCAGGACCAATGACAGCATTTCTCATCAAGCATCACAGCAGTGGTGGATGTAACAGACTTCCCAGGCTCCGCTGTGATGGTTTGAAAGCTGCTCTGACTTTCTGTGGACTGAGTCATTCAAAGATTTAAAAAATCAATCCAAGATGAGTGGGGAGGGGGGCTTAAATTGGAGAGCTAAACTTAATGCTAATATGAAAGTAGAGCAATCATTAAAAGACAGGGAGAAGGGAAGCAAGAAGGAAATATCCAAAAGATAAACTAATGATTAAAAAAAATCTTCCATCACCCTTCAAAGTGAACTGGTAATATCCTTTAGAGTTTACTCAGAATTCAAGAGACTCGCCAAGAAATATTTGAGGGCTTTATACACTCCCACAGAATATGAGACGGTCTACCTAATAGGGATGACTTCTCTGTTCAACGATCGACCTACTTGAAGAGCTAAAGCCAATTTCTTTGATAATTGTATTTAACTCAGGGAACATATTTTTAGACATTCCTCACCATATGGTCAGATGAAATGATCAGTTTATGACATCTGGAGTTCATTTTTTACATATAGAAAGATTTCATAAAATGATTTAGCTAATCTATGCTGCTCTCAATTCCTTATAATCAGTGTAGAAGGCAGAAATCTGGATGCTTTTGTGTGTCTTATTTCTGTCTAATCTAGAATTGAAGGTCAGCACCTTTCATACGGTAATCCCTCAATGAATGCTTGAATGGATGAATGAGTAAACAATCAAAGGATAACAAACATCACAGTCATCAATTAAAAGTCCAATCAAAGTTAACTTTGGTTGCTTCTGTGACAAAGAATTGAAACATTTCTTTTTCATTCTTTCAAGTTGGGAATGACAATTTGACAGGCTTCCAGAATAATAGATTTTTAGGGTTTTCCAGAGTTGTTCTTGTTTCCTAGCTCTGAGTGATTCAGTTGTGACCAGCAGCATTCTTTCTTCAATATTTTAAGTCTTAGTTCTTTAATCTGGTAAAATCAAGTCCTGGCATTTAGCCAAGTGCAGAAACAATTAGGCCTGGAATATCTAGCCCAAGAAATGAATATGATTTGAGCCTTGAACATGAAAATCAGAGGACGTTAGTCAACATGAAAAAAATTTCTTATTTCATTCTGAAGATTTCTGCTTTCTGGTAGGCTTAACGTACCATCTGATACACGTTAGTTTCTAGGACACCCCTTTTCAAGCAACCTTCTTGAATTCTTTCCTAGAGATTTTGAGATGACCCTTTTAAAACCATTTGATTTGACTCTGTAAACTTTATACTATTGGATGATACAAAAATCATGAATGCAAAATCAAAAGATGATATTTTAAATTGGCTTATTTTAAAGCCATAGAAGGGATAAAGCAACTTAGTAACCTTGAAGTAGGAGATGGGATTTGTATCATTCACTAAATATGGTGCTCTCCATGGCCTAATTAGAAGCTATAAACTGGGAATCTCCGATGATCTTCCTTCATATTCTACCCTGGGTGAGAATAGTGAAAAGACTTTGAGAGGGACTGTACATCCCGTTCTGGACATCATGAAATATGGGTGTAAATACGCATGCATGAATCCAGTTACATACACATAACGTTTCAAGGGCACAAACAAAAATCACTTACTTGTTAGGTTTTCTTTTTTATAATCTGAAGGGGAAAGGATAAAAATTTGTTTTAAGTGAACATCCAGATAGCTCCTGTGTTCTGTGAGAGAGTGCTAAGAAATGCAAGTTCTCTTTCAGCTTTTTAATATACAATGGGAAAACATTCTTCGCATTCGAATGCGAAAGGATTGCATCTTTGAAATTAAAACAGCTGTTAGGGCTCACCACATAGTTCCCTACAGATGAAGTTCATTAAAGCAACATGCAGCCATTCAGCTTTGTTTTGTGAGATCAGCATTTGCAAACATATGGCTTATTTTTGCATGCTGAAAAATCTGCTTCCTTGGATAAGAAAGAGGACTTTATGCCTTTATTCCACTCCTCTGACAAAATATGAACTGTTTCTTAGCCATTTCTCTGCACATTCCATAAAATGTTATGAGCTCTCAAAAGATCTGCTTATGAAGTAAGGCAAGATCTCAAGCAGCAGCGATAAGTGCTCTTTAATTTCTTTTAGAACAAATGGAATAAATCCTTATGCTAACTGGTGCAATTAGGATAGCAATAGGGTTCTGTTACTAGGTATGGAAGGAAGGCAGAACTCAAAAAACATTGGAAATGCCTAGAAATATTAGGAGATTTAAATTCACACCTTAGTTTCCTCAAAATAGTAAATTTCTCTGAACCTCCAAAGTCTCGAGCGAACTCTGTTACCTAAATAGGGCAGTCTGGTACAGGCCATGGGGTCCCAGTGCATGCTGGGGAGTTTGTTGCAGTCCGGCATGGAGAGCAGATGTATCCCAGATCTGTAGAGTCCCCTGTGGGTCTTTTCTTCCACCGCTAGCCATTCTTTTGCACAGAAGAGCTCCTTTACTGCCAGGCAGTATTCTCTAAAATAATTTAGGGAGAACAAAATTTGATGAATCATAGCACGTTGAAGCCAAATTGGTGGTGGAGCCTAAATCCCATATTTTCAAAACATCATCATAGTACACTGTTTGTTCTTGCAAAAGTGTTTTTGTAAAGATCCTTTTATTGTAAATAATGTGAGAAGTTATGAAATATATAGTATATTATCCCATGAGGTGAAATGCTGTCTTGTTTTTAAAACATCACTAATGCTACCGGGGAAAAGAACTTTCAAGTTCAAAAGGTAATGGATTAGGAATCCCAGATATGTTTTCTCTTAACTTCATATTAAAGTAACTACAAAGGTACAGAAACAAGGTAGGCAGAGCTTTAAAAGATCATTGTCAAGCAGTTTCCAGCCTGGGAGTTTTTTCTGTAATCTCAGGGCTAATGGGCAGGGCCTGAGGAACACAGTCCGTGTCTCTGTGTGCTTTGTTCCCTAAAACAGAATAGCATCACCTTCCTGAAAGGTTATAGGAGGGCTGGGGAGTCCTTACCCAGCCCTACCCTTGGAGAAGCTGAGTCCTACCCCATTGCTGTGTGTGCTTTCATCTGAGAAAGCTAGAGTAAGGTCTGTGTGAATAAGAAGCTGCAATGTTAATCTCTATGCTGTACTGAGTGAAAAGGCTGAAGAAAGATTAGGTAGACCAGTTGGACTAATTAGAATTTTGTGGATTAATATTTGTTCAAGCTTATCTTATAGGAAATAGGATAGACTACATAGGAAAAATCAAGTTAGTTCCAAATTAAGATATTTGGGATTCATAATAAGAGGTAATTAAAAATAATTAAAGAAATTAAGGATAATAATAGTAATGTCATTCATTCAATATATGAAGTATAAAAGAGGAGGAAATTTTGTGTCAGTGTGTACATTCGTGTGTGTGTGTAGTTATATATACATGTATATATATATATTTAGTACTCATGCCTACACTCCTGCTTTCCCAGGCAACCACTTGCCAATATGGACCAACTGAGCATGTGCAGAATGAAAGGGCTGTGCATACTAATGTGATGGGATATGATGGGAGTCATGAGTACAGTGATGGAATGTAGATTCTTAATATGTCTGCAAAGGAAGAGGGAACAATGGGGCTTTCAGGCTTCTGAGACTCTGAAGAACTGGAGAAACATTGCTTGGCTTGCTTCTTCTTATGCCTGGTCCCATCCTTGGGTCATATAAGCAAATCTTTCTGCATTCAGATGTTACAGTTAAACTGTGCAAAAGCAATATGGGACATATGAAAGAACTTTTTAGCCCACATTATGTGGAGAAAGCAAATACCTGGGAAAATTATTTTTTATTATACATGGAAAGACACGTTAGAGAGTTTAAAAAATTGTTTTCGTTGACATGCACTGAAGCATGGTCTCTACAGAAGAGTTTTACACGAGGAAAAAAAAATCAAGATGAAATGGAAAATAAAGTGAAAACTAGGTTAAGTTAAACATGGTAGTGACTGAAGAAAATAAAGCCCACAAAGAAGTGAAAACAACTTTGTTTCACTGAAACAAGTGAAATCTTCATTGAGAAAGAAATGGCACGGCAAGATATTGAACAAATAATAGGGGAAAACTTTAGAAGTTCTAATTGAATGCATAAAGAAAGATGAAAATAGTGAGTAAGGAAATAACTGAGAGGGAGAAGCAAGCAAGAAATTCAAAGTACAAATAACAATGTTTCCCAACAAGAAACTAGAGCACATAAAAAAATAGAAAAATACTCAGGGATATACTATATGAAAAATTCTTAAAATAAAAAGGACATAAGTCTGATGATGAAATCATATTATCCATTCTTTTTATATTACTTATAGGAAAGAAAATAATGAAAAGAAATCTACTCCCAAGTCTTTTTAAATGTCTAATTTTTTAAACAATTATTGATTATATATGAGAAAAGAAAACCTTAATGAAGTATAAAAATGTGAAAATTTCTAGACAATATTTTTCAACCCCAATGTGAATAAATTGTTTACAAGGATTAAAAAAGTAGAAACAATTTTCAGATTAAAAAAAAATACTCAGGGACTTCCCGGGGGCACAGTGGTGAAGAATCTGTCTGCTAACGCAGGGGACACAGGTTCGAGCCCTGGTCGAGCAAGATCCCACATGCTGCAGAGCAACTAAGCCCGTGTGCCACAACTACTGAGCCCGCATGTCACAACTACTGAAGCCTTCATGCCTAGAGCCCATGCTCCACAACAAGAGAAGCCACTGCAATGAGAAGCCTGCACACCACAACGAAGAGTAGCCCCCGCTCACCACAACTAGAGAAAGCCTGCGTGCAGCAATGAAGACCCAATGCAGCCAAAAATAAATAAATAAGTTAATTAATTAATTTTAAAAAATACTTGTTTAATTAATAGCTGGAATTAAGAAAAAAATTTAAGTACACTACAAATAGCTCACAGATTTAAGAGTTAATTAACTATGCTATTCTAATACATTTGAAATCTCAGTGAATGGGATTTTTTTCTAAAAAAACAAAAAGGTTAAATTATTTTCAATCTTGAGAAAGAACATCTGTGGCCTATGCATGTAAACTGATCTAGGGCATAAATGTTGGGAAATTACTCAATAAATTTATTTTGTGCTAGCATATGAAGATACAATTCAATTTTAATTATCATTGTTCCTCAAAAGATTCTTAGATGTCATGTCTGATGAAAATATAATCTTAAGTGAAGAAACAACAAATTATATGTCTTAAGTAATTTTTTTTTAGATTTTTTTTTGATGTGGACCATTTTTAAAGTTTTTATTAAATTTGTTACAATGTTGCTTGTGTTTTATGTTTTGGTTTTTCGGCTGTGAGGCATGTGGGATCTTAGCTCCCTGAAGGGATTGAACCCACACTCCCTGCATTGGAAGGTGAAGTCTTAACTACTGCACCACCAGGGAAGTTCGTATATTAGTCTTAAAATGTCTCCAAACCCTCAAAATTTGCAGTAAGTTGAAGAATGGAGCACTCTATTTTAATGACCTCTGTAGTCCTTTTATATTAAATAGAATGCCTTAAAACTATTTCAATATTTAAATAGTTCCTGGTTTTATCAAAACAGTTGGAAATGTGCTGTTGGTAGTCTTCATGTGTTTTCTTGAAAAGAAAACAGTATCCATCCAGTTTCTAATATATACCCTGGGTACAATTTATCCTTTAATCCTCTCAGCTCTATCGCAGACAAGGAAACTGAAGTTTAGCTGAGGTCATATGTCAGTGTATCTAGAAAGCAGTACAAAACAGTATTTGAACTTTGTTCCATTTAGCTCAAAAGCTACATTGATTCCTGTCTTTTCTACACAAGAAGTAAATAAAGGCAAAGATAATTCTATTGAAAGTAGGTTTATCAATTTCAGTGTTTAAAGAGTAGGGGGTTTTAAAGAAATATCTGTTTTATAACTGTTTCTACTCCTTCCACCCCCCATGACACAAGAGTGTCATTACTTAAATTAGACTACTGGGTGGAATGTATTTTAATACTCTGACATGCTCACCAAGAACTCAAATTTATTGGCAAATAATGCTGAAATACTTGATATGTAGTCTTTATTTTCTCTATCTTGGCCTACTAATGAGGTCCATGTTAGTTTGGGATTTTGTTTTTTACTTCCTAGAAAGCAGGGATGTTTATGAATATGATAATAACGTGAACAATAACAAATGTTATAGAATATTATACCTTTTATGACATTTTCTAACTTAGAGCCCTTGTATAATAGGGTATCACCAGTGATTCACATGGTAGGAATTTTGTCCAATTAATTACCTTATATTTTGGACAAAAGCCAGCTTTTGCCTTTACTCTTACACCTAACAACTTCCTCTTTTGAAAACTTTTCCTGTTGGCAGACAGACAAACAGAATTTCCCCATTTATTTATTTTGTAAATTTTACCTGCAAATGGGTGTAGGAGTAGGTGCCACCCCAGGGTTACATTCTTGGAAGATGTGGTTACACAGTAAAGCTTCAGCAGCCGGCCTGCAGAATGGGCTCACTGCTTTCAGTTCATTCCAGGCAGTGTGGACCAGTAGTTCTTGGACCTCCTCAGGGTCTGCGTAGGAGTTGTTGAAGAAAACAAGAGCATCTTTTGCCAGGACAGCATTACACACCTCCCCTCTGTACTGGGCGCAGTAGCCCTTGTTATCTTTCTGTGGTTTACTGAAAGAAGCAGTGAAAAACATTCCTGATCACATGCTATTTCTTAGCATTCCATCTGCCTTTTTGTTTGTTTTCCATTTCCACATCTGCATCACAGAAATAGAAGATTGCACCAGTAAATTGGTTGAAACGTTCCATCTGAATATTGTCTTCATTTCCAGCAGCAATTATATTACCTCTAGCTACTCCAGAGGGCTATGAAGAGGATCAAATGTGATAATGGATGTGGAAAGCTTTGGAAACGCTCAAGGCCAGAATGGATGGGAGGATTTTTATTGTTTCCATCATAAATAAAATTTGACTCCACATTTGTTACATATAAGCAGACATAGCAAATAAATACATCTAAAAATATATTCATCATCATGATTAATAAGTGACTGAATGTAGTAATTGCTCTGATCCGAAGAGCTTGCAGCTTGATGAACATAATTTATTTAAACGTTATGATAGTTAAGGATTTGAATTTTGTGTCACATCTTCCAAAATCAGGTCCTCTCACTCACACATCTTCCCAGAATTCCGTTAAAGAATAAGAAGAAAGCCACACAGGGAGGAGAAAGCATTGGCTATGGCTCTCAGAGGAGCTAAGTAGAATCTTCACTTTTGCTATTTTCTCACCACATGTCTTGGGGAGAGTCATCTGGTCTCTGACAATGTCCTAATCTGTAAAGTGATGTAATTATCCTGAACCCAGGTTATTGTGTGTTCATGGGTAATAAAAGTGTTAGCACAGCAATAAGATTAAAAGCTTATCTGCTATAACAATTGAAGAGGACAATAAGAAAAATGGAAAATGCAGCTGGTCCTCCCTCCACATATCCACTGCTTCCTTAATGCAATGCTGGGAATTATAATAACTCCTATACTCACCCGACAGATATTTATTGAGCATTTATTATGTGCAGGCACTGTAATGGTTTCAATATATCCTTATGCCTTCCATCAGATATCTCATTAACAATGACAGCAAATTCAAGTTGCACTCTCATTTAGATTTGTACATCTGTTGGAATTTAGCATTTCATTATCTTTATATAAAGGATTTCAAGGAAGGAAAATTAAACAAATTGGAATTTGTGGGGATTGTTTAAGTTGCTAACAGACGCCATTTGAATTTGAAAAGTTGATTAGAAACATCATTGACTGGTCTTTGAAGCAAATCTATTAAATGAGATACAACTCATTCAGGTAAAACAATGAACTTCCATGAAACACTATATTTTAAAATGATGTTTTGTAACATAGAATTATTCTCTAATTCATACTAGCATTCTACTAATTAGTCAACATGAATTTTATTGCATTACCTGTAATTCATTGGGGAGTTTTTAAATGAAGGCCTTGAATAAGAATACGCAAAACTCCCATGAAAACTTGGGCCCTATAGGGTTGAGAAAACACCCAGAAAAATAGCTCATGGCTGAATATCTGAAGGAACTCAGGGTATGCTGACACTAAGAAAGTTCTAGAGAAGCAAGGATACTGTGCTTTAAGAAACTGAATAATAATACCTAACAATTAGAAATACCCCAAACTGGCTTACAAATGGTCACACATATTGATAATCCTTCCATAAAAAGAGAGGATGGATAAGAGCAGGTGTGACTCTTTTCACTTAGAAAAAAACTATAGGGACTTCCCTGGTGGAGCAGTGGTTAAGAATCTACCTGCCAGGGCTTCCCTGGTGGCGCAGTGGTTGAGAATCCGCCTGCCAATGCAGGAGACACGGGTTCGTGCCCCGGTCCGGGAAGATCCCACATGCCGCGGAGCGGCTGGGCCCGTGAGCCATGGCTGCTGAGCCTGCGCGTCGGGAGCCTGTGCTGCGCAACGGGAGAGGCCACAACAGTGAGAGGCCCGCGTACCACAAAAAAAAAAAAAAAAAGAAAAAAAAAGAAAGAAAAGAATCTACCTGCCAGTGCAGGGGACACTGGTTCAAGCCCTGGTCCGGGAAGATCCCACATACCGCGGAGCAACTAAGCCCGTGCACCATAACTACTGAGCCTGTGCTCTAGAACCTGTGAGCCACAACTACTGAGCCCATGTAACACAGCTACTGAAGCCCGTGTGCCTAGAGCCCATGCTCTGCAATGAGAGCAGCCACCACAATGAGAAGCCCACGCACCGCAACGAAGAGTAGGTCCCGCTCGCTGCAACTAGAGAAAGCCCATGCAGCAACGAAGACCCAACACAGTCAAATATAAATAATAAATGCATAAATTTATGAAAAACTATATCATGTAAAAGTTGAATATTTCTCCTAGTGTCTCTGAGCTGAGAATTATTCATCCATGTTGCATAGTCATGTGTTAACTATTGAATGACACTTCTTTATTTTTCCATAAGTATTTTTAATTTAAAAAATTCATGATATTTTATTTAATTACATAAGCAAAAAACATTTAAAAGAAAACATTGGAAACTAAGAAAAATTACACAAAAGAAAAAATGAAAATAGCCTCAGAGATAAGGATTATTAATAATCAATTAAGAACCAATTCTTTGTTTCTGCTGCTTCTCTTTTAAAAAGCCCTGGAAAAATCTTTAGAACAACCTCAATGTGAATAAATAGTATGGAATCCTCACTGATTTTTGAACATTAGCTATATAATGCCAAAGGAAAAAAAAAGGAAAAGCAGAATAGGTTTTGAATAGAAATGAGAAGGTCTTGGTTTTAATTGTCTTCCTACCAGCTTGAAGATAACTAGCCTGTCAAAACCCTTTGCATGCTGGGAAAAAACATACAGATACAAAATATATGGTTCTTATTAATTTTCTCTGTCTCTGTGATGTTCTGGGAGCATTAAAGACTTAGCTTTGGTAGTATATCTTTGCTTGGATTAGCCCCACAAGGTAAGGGATATATAGGATCAAATATATATATATACAGGAATAGAGTAAGTGAGTGGTTTAAAAACACACAGGGAGGACACATTTGCTGAACAGTGTGTGAATGAAAGATGGCATGTCTTCTGTGGGTGGCCTGTATTTTAATTTCCCTTTTACTATACACACACACACACACACACACACACACACACACACACACACACATACATAATACATACATAAAGAGACTGCCCAGTCACGTTTCAGTCAGAGTTGGAACAATTTGCTCCCCTGTTTTGCTGACTTATCAACCTCAAATTTTATGCAGTGATCAAATTTCAGAGGCAAGATATGGAGGCCAATGGGGCCATTTTTTCCTCTCATCCTTCTAACCCTATCACTTAAAAAATTTAAGGAGGTCACAGCAAAACCCAGGGAACAAGATGAATGCAAACAATTTCCGTTGGTGTCTTCTGTCTTTTGCAAGCGATGAGTGCCCTTTCTGTCCAGCTGAAGTCGTATTTCTCCACATGCAGATCTGGGGTCTGTGGATGGGGCAGCCACAGAGGCAGCTGGCCATGTTGCTCATTTGAACAGTGGGGCAGAGGTCACATGGATCTGTTCACAGAATGCTGGTTGTTTTGGAATGATCTGCTGGACTACCTCCAAAAATTCTAGTTAATATTGCACATGGAGCCAGTCCTTCTCTTGTCTCCTGACAGACTGAACCTGGCTGACCTCTCTTTCTGAACAGTTTCTCTTTTTGGAGGCAACAGCTGATATTTGAGCCCAAGTCCCCCTTCTAACTTATTTTATAGCAGACAACTCTCCTTGGTCGGATGGAATATTTAAAGGATTCTCACTACACCTTTTGCTTTTATTTTCTCTCTGCTTTAACACGTATGAATCACATTCAGTAGAATACAGTTGACCCTTGAACAACATGGGTTTGAATTGTGTGGGTCCCCTTATGCACAGTGTTTTTTTCAATAAATACTACAGTCCTACACGATCTCATCCGTAGTTGGTTGAATCCAAGGATGCAGAACGTGGATGTGGAGGAACCACATAGACAGAGAGCCAACTCTAAAGTTATAGGGCATGATGGTTGGTGCCCCTAACCCCTGAATTGTTCAAGGGTCCACTGTTTTAAAATGTAATCTTCCATTTTCTATGAGGGCAACATCTCTTCCCTTTGAACACATAATACAACACGTTGTCCAAGGGCACATCCAGATGACCGGCCATGGCATGGTTGGTTGGGACAACCCCGATACCCCAGCGGAAACTCCACACCTTCTTTTCCTGCCCTCCCTAGGGCTGGCACACGTGAGAACGGGACCTCTCCTCTGATAGCGACACATCTTCCTTATACAGCAACTGCCAGGCTCCCATTGTACTTTCCCAACAAATGTGATGGCCAGGGCCCTACGCCACTCTAAACTTCCAAAGCAAACTGGAATTCTTTTTATCCTTTCATGCCTAGTGTCTTTGTATATGATTCATTCTCTATGACAGGGATCAGCAAATAGAACCCACCAGTCAAATTTGGCCTACTGCCTATTTTTATACCACCTGTGAGCTAGGATGGTGTTTACATTTTTAGATGGTTGAAAAAAATCAAAAGAAGAAGTGAAAATTATATGAAATTCAAATTTCAGTGGCCAGAAGTAAAATTTTATTGGAACAGAGCCAAGTTCATCCATTTTCAAATTGTCTATGGCTCCTTTTTGTGCTGCAGTCGCAGACCTGAGCAGCTGCAACAGAGACCATATGGCCCACAAAGCCATATACTTGCTATCTAGCCCTTTGCAGAAAACCAAGTGCTTGTATTATCACAAGTGAAAAATGGTATGGAATTTTCATTAGTTAGCATTTATTTGACTATAATGAGTTTAAATTCTTTTCATTTGCATTTAGTTGCATGTGAATGATTTATTTATGTTCTTGAGCCCTTGGAATTTGTGCATGATTCCATTATTATGTTGCCTTGTAACTAATGTGTGTGTGTGTGCGGGGGGGGGGGGGGGGGGTCCGCTAGTAAAATGTAAATTCCTTGGGTTCAAGGAATATGTACAATTTGTTTTGTTTTACCACTTTCCGATATAGTGCCAGGAATAGAGTGACTGTTTTAAAGATGCACAGAGAAGACAGGTGTGCTGAATGAAAGAGGTGTATGAATGAAAGATGGCATCTCTTCTGTGGTTGGCCTGCATTTTAATTTACCTTTTCCCGTGTTTATGTTGTATATCCCTTCAGTAGATATTCAGCTTCTCTGTAGAATCCTTCAGGTCAGGACTCTTTCTCAATACCTATTTATTAGGTAAACAAATGCATCAAAGCTATACGAATTGGGAAAAAGATTGAGAACAAACTAAATTTTCTTATGCAATGAATTATATCATTCCATGAAATTAGAATCAATGGCTTGAGTTGCAGGTCCTGCTCAGTTGCTGTGCTACCTGGGTTAGCATCATAGGTATGAATCTATGTTCTTGAGTCTGTCTGTCTGAGCTCAGATTGAGGCTTTGTAGTTAGCTATGTGGTCTGGACAACTCTTGTGCCTCAGGTTCCTCATATAAAG
The DNA here is from genome assembly GCF_026419965.1 of Kogia breviceps. Classification (NCBI taxonomy): domain Eukaryota; kingdom Metazoa; phylum Chordata; class Mammalia; order Artiodactyla; family Physeteridae; genus Kogia; species Kogia breviceps. The sequence continues at coordinate 22,515,249 of NC_081317.1, forward strand.
AAAGAGGGATGATAGTTTTTGCCCCATAAAGTTGCTGAAACATTAATATGAGAACAGTGGTACTCAAAAATGTCCTGCAAAACTTAACTGCTATTATTATTAGTAATTAACCATTCTAAATCTCAGTTTCATCATTTGTAAAATTAGATGAAGTTTTACATGTCATAGAGTTTTTACGAAAGGCAATTTTATGCAAATAAAATGCTGTAAGTTTCACAGTGTTATATTACATGGTGTTACTTTCTTATCTGCAGGATAAAGCTATGAGGGAGGGTTTGGGAGTCAGTTCTGTGTCTCTTTTCCAAGCCTATCATATACTAAGTCATGTGTACTCTCCAGTTCAAAGTATGTCTCTTAGTTTCTTGTCTGTACAATAGGGATAATACTAGCACCTATTTCATGTCCTGAGGATAAATTTTTTAAATGCATGTAAAGCTCTTAGCACAGTGCCTGATACATAGTAAGTATTCAACAGATGTTGCCTATCTTCGTCTTCATCATCATTTTGTGACAGTATTAAAAGGATTAGAAATTAGAAAGTTTTCTGAAAGATTACAGTACTCAACGAATAATAGATAATAAACGGCATGTCAAACAAAGCGAAACAAAACATTGGTATAACAATAATATCTTACCTCCATTCTAGTAACAGGAAAGGAAGTTTCCACAGGAAATCAAATTAAAGGGGAAAAGAAACAAAAGTTAGTACATTTTCATCTCAAGGTTTGTAACAGATAATTTTCATTCTTCTAATCTCTAAGTTTCTGAAAAGTTCCCTGCTTCTGCTAGGAGGCCAGATACTGCATTAACAGGCAGATTTGGAGAAGGAGAGTAAGAAAATATTAAATGTCTCCAGGAAGTGAATTCTTCCTTTCAAGCTGAGTCAACCGTGGCCTCATTGGCCCAGGCAGTATCATAGGTCAGAATTTCCCTCTGTTGGCCACCCAAGGACTTAGCATCAAGAAAGCAAGAAGTGGAGGTTGAACAGGAAGAGGAGAGAGGTTGAACAGGAAGAGGGTGGTGGAGCTGTGATTCTTACAGACCCACTGGCTTCACGTGGTCACACAGTGTCCCACACTCAGAAGGGCCCCATGCTTAATTTAATGTTCTGCTGTTATCATCTTGAAACACTTAATAATTTTTTTAACAAGGGGCCCCACATTTTCTGGAGAGAACAGATGGAAGAAACAGGAGGAAATTCTAACAGAGAAAAAGGTATATAATTTGGAATGGGTAAAGGCAGAATCTAATAGCAGCTGAGCAGGGAAACCTGTTGAAACATGAAAAGGCCAAGGTTATGTATATGAAAGAGCCCTCAATTTAAGATGTAAAAGAGAGGATTCAATACCATGGAGATCAACCAGAGCCAAAGAGAATCCAGCCATAGAACTTGGGAAGAGATACTAAACTTAGATAGGCTTCTATTTCAAGGACAAGTGAGGAAAAAAAAAAATCAAGGTCATTTAAGGGTGCTCAGTCTTTTCAAGAATATTAAGAGAATCAAAGGATGATTTACTAGGCTTCCATGTGTTTTGTACAGAAATTTCTCCAGTCACATTTTCATTTGTGCGGAGGGAAGAGGGGAGCAGGGAAGGGGTCCAAAGCCTCCCATTATAAACAAGTGCTTTTATCTCAAAACTAGAATTTATTTTTTCAAAACTGGATTTTTAAAAATTTCAAAAACTTCCAACAGCCATCAATATTTGTAGTATCTTTTCCATTATCTGGAATAGCCAATAAAATGTTGTCTCTCTTCTAAAACATACAGCCAATCTAATATAAAAAAGCTGCCTGATTGTAGAAAGAATGCTTACCTCTTGAGCCTAGCTGCAGAACAGCTGGTAGCAATTTAGTGTGGCTACTGGCTGTTAGTCATTTATTCCTTTCCCTTTTATTAAAAACAAAAACAAACACCTTTAATCCATTGGAAACCAGATGAAACCACCATGAAATGCCAAGGGATGGGGCCTGTTTTGTTGGTAAGAACACTTCTACCTATCGTGGCTGAAACACTGGGTGATAGAGGGAGTCGTGTGCTCCTGCTACATCACCCCACGTCTCACAACTGGGGGGAACATTGCAGGGGACACGGGAGTGTGACTATGAGACGTGAGAGAGAGTGTGAAACATGGTAGTACGTTCAATCAGCTATATCGATTACAAAATAAGAGTCCAGGACTTCCCTCGTGGTGCAGTGGTTAAGAATCTGCCTGCCAATGCAGAGGACATGGGTTCGAGCCCTGATCTGGGAAGATCCCACATGCCGTGGAGCAACTAAGCCCGTGTGCCACAACTACTGAGCCTGTGCTCTAGAGCCCGCGTGCCTAGAGCCTGTGCTCTGCAACAAGAGAAGCCACCACAATGAGAAGCCCACAAACCACAACAAAGAGCAGCCCCTGCTCACCGCAACTAGAGAAACCTATGCACAGCAACGAAGACCCAATGCAGCCATAAATAAATAAAATAATTAAAAAAAAGAGAGTCCAAAGTTCTAATTTTTTTCTGTAATAATGTGAAACATCAACTCAAAATATTGAAAATAAAAATATGAGATGAATGAATAAAGATGTGGTATATATACACAATGGCATATTACTCAGCCATTAAAAAATGAAATAATGCCATTTTGCAGCAACATGGATGGACCTAGAGATTATCATACTAAGTGAAGTAAGTCAGACAAAGACAAATATCATATGATATCACTTATAGCTGGAATCTAAACTATGATGCCAATGAACTTACTTACAAAACAGAAATAGACTCACAGACATGGAAAACAAACTTATGGTCACCAAAGGGGAAAGGGAGGGAGGGATAATTTAGGAGTTTGGGATTAAAATATGCACACTACTACATATAAAATAGATGACCAACAAGGACCTACTGTATAGCACAGGGAACAATACTCAATATCTTATAATAACCTATAATGGAAAAGAATATGAAAAAGAATATATATAACTTAATCACTTTGCTATACACTGGAAGCTAGTACAACAGTGTAAATCAATGATATTTCAATAAAAATTAAAAAAATAAAAATACGTGGCCCATTTTTGGAGGGTGGGGAACTCCAATACTAACATATTGGATTTCTCCCTACTGCCCAGCTTTGGTTATACTACATATTTTCATTTGAGATTCAAATTTAGTGACCAGAACCCCCAGACTCTGAGGTCAATCCAAAGAAGGGGCATTGCAGACAGTGGGGGTGTTGGTAGAATGAGGAGTGGCTTATGTTAGGGGAAGGATGTGACCACAGACTCATTCCTGTACCCTCAGACTGAATAAGCAGAAAAGAACTCTGGACCACAGTATTTCATGAAGGACCTGTTAATGCCATTGAGAATGGGAAATACAAACATGGATTTTCCTCTACTGGATCCCTGTGTCTATTTTTCCTAGCTTTATTAAGATATAAGTGACATTCAACATTGTATAAGTTGAAGGTGGACAAGGTGTTGATTTGCTACAGTGAACATAATGCAACTCTCTTACCAACTTTCAAGTATATAATATAGTATTAACTATAACCACCAATGATATACATTAGATTTCCAGAACTTATTCATCTTATAACTGGAAGTTTGTACCATTTGACCATTGTCTCCCCTTTTCCCCCATCCCACTGCCCCTCGTATCCACTACTGTACTCTGTTTCTATGAGTTAGACTTTTTCAGATTCCACATATCAGTAATATCATACAGTATTAGTCTTTCTCTGTCTGACTTATTTCACTTAGCACAATGTCCTCAAGTTTCATCCATGTTGTCTCAAATGACCAAATCTTTCTTTATCATGTCTGAATAATATTCCATTATATGTATATACCACATCTTCTTTATCTATTTTTCTGTTGACAGACACTTAAGTTGTTTCCGTATCTTGGCTACTGTGAATAATGCTGCAATGAACATGAAAGTGCAGATACCTCTTTGATCTCCTGTTTTCATTTCCTTTGGATATATATCCAGAAGTGGGTTTGCTGAATCATATGGTAGTTCTATTTTTAATTTTTTGCAGAAGCTCCATACTGTTTTCTATAGTGGCTGAACCAATTTACAATTCCACCAACAGTGGGTCAGGGTTCCTTTCTCGCCAATACTTGCTAACTCTGATTTTTTTGATGATAACTATCTTAGTAGGTATGAAGTGATATTTCATTGTGGTTTTGATTTGCATTTCCCTGATGAATAGTGATGTTGAACACCTTTTCATGTACCTGTTTGCCATCTGTATGTCCTCTTTGGAAAAATGTCTATTCATATACTTTGTCCATTTTTAAATTAGATTGTTTGGTTTTTTGCTGTTGTATGTGTTCATATTAACCCCTTATATATAATTAGCAAATATTTTCTCCCATTCTATAAGTTGCTTTTTAGTTTTGTTGATGGTTTCCTTTGCTGTACAGAAGCTTTTTAGTTTGACGTAGTCCCACTTGTTTATTTTTACTTTTGTTGCTTATGCTTTTGGTATCATATCCAAAAAAATCATCACCAAGACTGATGTCAAGGAGCTTACTATTTTTTCTTCTCGGAGTTTTATGGTTTCAGGTCATGTGTATAAGTCTTTAATTCATTTCAGGTTAATTTTTGTGAGTGTTGTAAGATAGAGGTCCAGTTTCATTCTTTTGCATGTGGTTATCCAGTTTTCCCAACACCATTTATGGAAAAGACTGTCTTTTCCCCATTGTATATTCTTGGCTCCCTTGTCATAAATTAACTGACCATATATGTGTGGGTTTATTTCTGAGCTCTTGATTCAGTTCCATTTGTCTAGGCATCTGTTTTTATGCCAGTCCCATACTGATTTGATTACTATGGCTTTGTAATATAGCTTGAAATCAGGATGTATGATGCCTCCAGCTTTGTTCTTCTTTCTCAGGGTTGCTTGGCTATTGGGACTCTTGTGCTTCCATACAAATTTTTGAATTGTTTGTTCTATTTCTGTGAAAAATGCCATAGGAATTTCAATAGGAGTATATGAAATCCACAGATAGCTTTGGGTGCTGTGGACATTTTAACAATATTAATTCTTCTGATCCATGAACACAGGATATCTTCCATTTATCTGTGTCTTCAATTTCTCTTATCAATGTCTTGTAATTTTCAGCATACAGATTTTTCTCTTCCTAGGTTAAACCTATTCCTAAGTATTTTGTTGTTCTTGGTGCTATTGTAAATGGGATAGTTTTCTTCTTTTTCAGATGTTTTGTTGTTAGTGTATTAAAAAAAAACTGATTTCTGTATGTGGAACTTAATTCATTGATTAGTTCTAACAGATTTTGGGGGAGTCTTTAGGATTTTCTATATATAAGATTGTATCATCTGTAAACAAGGAGAATTTTACTTCTTCCTTTCCAATTTGGATACCTTTTATTTATTTTTATCACCTGATTGCTTGGGCTAGGACTTCCAGTACTATGTTGAATAGAAATGGTGAGAATGGGCACTCTTGTCATTTGCCTGATCTTAGAGGAAAAGTGTTTAACCTCTTGCAATTGAGTATGATGTTGGCTGTGGGTTTGTCATATGTGGCCCTTATTGTGAGGTATGTTCCTTATATCCAATTTGCTGAGAGTTTTTATTATGAATGTATGTTGAATTTTGTCAAATGCTTTTTCTGCATCTATTGAGAGGATCATGTAATTTTTATCCTTCATTCTATTAATGTGGTGTATGACACTAATTGATTTGTGTATGTTGAACCATCCTTGCATCTCAGAGATAAATCCCACTTGATCATGGTGTGTGATTCTTTTAATGTGCTGTTGAATTTGGTTTGCTAGAATTTTGTTGAGAATTTTTGCATTTATGTTCATCAGGGTAATTGGCCTTTAGTTTTCTTGTAGTGCCCTTCCTTACCTGGTATTGGTATCAGGGTAATAAAGATTGGTGTTAATTCTTTTTAAATGTTTGGTAGATTTAATACCTGTGTCTATTTTGATGGCCTTTGGCTCTTCCAGGACTCTGCTTATTACAGGGATCATGAGGTGTCTTGCTGGTCTCTGTCACAGGGCTGATGACAAAGAGAAGGCATCTTGCCAATAACCCAGCAGGCTGCTGAGTTTAAATTGCAACTTGAGCCTTTTGAGGTTGTGACTGGAGGGGAAATGGAACTTCCTGGTTCATAGGGAGAGGTTCCAAAAGTTTTTCTGGCTCCTTTTGATGACTAACAGCAAATGTAAATGAGTCAGAAAGAAGTATATCACATTTCTCAAATAATACATATGAATCTGGGCATACACATGGAAGACTTTTGGGAAAATGAAGGCTGATCTTTATTTTTTGTTGTTGTTCTCTTTCAAACACTAGAAATATCATTAGACATAATCCTAAGCACTAGACCAGATTTTTCTATTTCCAGTTTTCCTGCTGGGTTGAGTAAATAAACAGATGGAGTGAAATCTTCAAAGTGAAACACAGAGAATGTGACAAAGGGGACTGTTGACTACAGAACACTAGGGGAGGATGGGGATGGCTGAAATGAGAGAAAGGAGAATTTGGGGTAAGGAAGCGTTGCCAAAATGTCCAGGGGAGGCACCAGGCTCTGGACCTCTGGCCAGCCCCATCAGAGGCCAATGGAGAGAGATGCCTAAAGCAGAAGTGGAGAGAGCGAATGTCACAACCAAGCTCTGAAAGATCTGGAAAGCATAAGACTGTGCTTTGAAATGATTCTGAATAAAAGTGGTTCCATGAATCCCTTTTTCACCAGAGTGGCCTCACTTCCCTGGAATATTGGTTCAGGGAGCACCCCAGAGTTGGCAAGTACAACAGTTTCCTCAGTGATGGCAGGGAAACTTTTATGAGGCATCTAGTAGCTTTGACTGAAAAGAACGGGTTAAGGGGAGGAAGAAAAATGGCAGGTGTCTCATGGGGTTCAAAGGTCTTATTCCAGTGCACTCATGAGACATCCTCATTAAATCTGCCTGAGGAAATTTTAGGAAAAGTAGGGGAGCTTCAAGTCTCATAGTAAATGGGATCCAACAGGAAAAACAGATCAGGGGATGAACAAAAGGGCCTTGCAGCTTTTTATGAATTAGCTACGTGAGGGGGTCCCTCTACTCATTTTAGTAACTTTTTTTTCTTTGTGCAGATGGATTCACATTTATTATTCAAATACATTACCCACAGGCCCATTGACTAAAGTCAAGTCATTACTGGTTTCAGTCTACATGACCATTGCCCCTACTGGGGTCACTGCTCCCTATCTGCATTCACCTCTGCTGCGTCAAGTTTCTGGTCCTCTCTGCTGCTATGTGCCAACTCACGCATTGCTCCCACCATTCCTTTCCCCATACAAATTCTCCTGATGTTTTCCCCCAGGTTGCCATTGCTATTTGCCCTCATTCTCACTCTGGTCTATTCTCAACATTAATGACTTCTCCCTGCATTCTGGGACATTGCCTTTCTACGCTGCCTCTCCACACTTTAAGGCTCTTTTTACTACCAGAAGATACCATCATTTTCTTTAGGATTACAGCTTCCTCTGTTGGTATATTCTGTTTATTAACGGTGTTGGATCAGGTTCTCATTTGGACTAGGACTGGGATGAAAGGGGTGATGTTGCTGTATACACTATGGTGATAATTATGCTCTACAGTCCTTTCAGCATCTTTGAGATCATGTCATGTGATGGATCTGTCTTTGTGGGGGGGGGAGATCAACCCATTTTATCAGGTTATTTTTATTGATCATAGCACTGCCTTCACACCTGTCTTTGTACTTATGATGGGTGGGCTCTGAAGGTTACCACACTAAAGGGGGTGTCCCTGACCAGTCCCTTCAGCCTGGTATGTTGCAGAAAGGTGGAAGGTAAGGGAATTAAGAATTCAGATACACATTTTATAGATTCCTTTCTCTGGACCAAAATCCTAGAAGAAAGGTATATTGATAAATTAAGGAAAAAGCCAAAGCAGAGGGAGTTTTTCCTACTTCTTATTTGGGACTCTAAAAGCAGAGAAAATTTTAGGGACCTCTTACCCTGACATAGGATGGCCATATTAGTGTAAAAATGGTAGCATGACATGGTTGGGTAGACAGAAGAACTGAGTTGGTAGGTGTGAATCTTTTTTGGATTTTGTGTAACATGAAAATGATCCAGAAGTTGCTTCAGGCTGCATGAGGGATAAGGAAGGAGCTGACTTGGATTTTTAGTATATCTGGTATTGTAGGGAGAGCCAGGGTGACCTATGTGCAGACGTTGCAGAGTAGACTCTAGAGAGGGGCTCGATGAAGGATTTGACTGAGATGTAGAGGGTTGTGCTGCTACAGAAAGAGCCTCAGTGGGGCTGAGCCAGACAGGGAGGTCCTCTGGGTCCCAACCAAGCCAAGAGATGAGATCACTAGTTCTCTAGCTGTAGACTTTACCAAATACCAGGGCGGGTCCAGAGGACACCACTGCATAAATCCAAGACTCCTTCTCTCTTTCCATGTAGGGAAGAGATACAAGGAGAAAGGGGAGGAAGAAACGTGGCAGGGAATTGATCTTTGAATGACTGAATAATTACCTGAAATAAGACTCTCTTCAGATTAGCAACATTAATTTTTCTCTTCTAACCAGTGGAGGTGATTCTAATCTAAGCTAGATTAGATCAGTCTATTTTCTTGGATTTGAGAATTCATACGTAAATGTTTCTTGTCTCTCTGCATACACAAACACACATACACACACATTGTAAATATATAGATATAGGTTACATAAATATATATTTATGTATTTAACACTGGGTCTTGATCAAATATCAAATAAACCATAAGATAGAATCATTCCAAGTAATTTAAAAAGCATCAAAAATTTAATTGTTTTATTATCTCTTGAACCTCCTCATGTTCTTTTATCTGTTATTATTTGTCCTAGATACTTTCCTCAAAATCTCAGACACATCTGAACTCCTTCTACCGCATTCAAACACTTTCAAATCTTATCGTTTCTCTCCTGATAGGTTTCACTCATCTCCCCTGTTCTCTCTTTACCAATTGTTGCTGTTGTTGTTCAGACCTTCATGACTTTTCCAGACTCCTGGAATAGCCTCCTAACTGCATGCCATGCCTCCCCATCTTTTGACACCCGACATCTGTTGATTTGATAAAGAATATATCTGATCATATCACTTGCCTTCTCTAAAAAAATTAAATGACTTCCCACTGATTGAAGAATAGTCAACCTACTCAGGCTCTTCATAACCCAGCTAGAGCTCACATTGCAAACCTTTCTTCCCATCCTCCATTTCACTCTCCGTCTCCATCATGACTTGCTATTTTCTGAACTCATTTCGACCTTGTCATCTCTAACTCAAATGGTATCTCTTTCCCAAGGATTCCCTTAAACTCTCTCTCTTGTGTCTGCTGTTGTACTCTGTGCTTCTGCATAGAACATAGTCTGTGCCATAATGTCTGTGACTGATGGACTTCCTTTTTAGATTGAGAGTCCCTAGAAAACTGGGACTCCATTGCTAATGATCCCATTCATTAATTAAGTTTGCATACTTTACCTAACACCATGGACAGAGCCCAGTATATTTAATAAATGCATGTAAGAGTGCTTCGTAAACAACAAAATGCTATGTGAATAGTAATCATTTTATTATTATTTGTTAAACTGAGTTGAATTTACTTTTAAGAATCTCACCCTTCTCTGGGAAAATGACTTCCCATCAGTGGAAATTCTCAAATAACTGATATGATGTCTCACGATACTGTAGGCAGATATATCCTTGGAGGAGAAGGCAGAAGGGATCCTTGGTTTTGAAATCTCTTTCCTTCATGGGCATGCCTCAGAGGGCCAGCCTTGTCCAATGCTCCCTTTGTATCTCTCTGTGTCTTTTTCACCTCATGCTAAAAAATCACAAACATTACTGGAAATTTCCCCATCAGGGAAGATCTGAGAAGTGGCACTGTAATAAGAAATAGTAGGCTCTGGGGAGCTGGCCCTGGGCACAGGTTCTACCAGTGCTTGCCTTACATGTGAGGCCAAGCATCTCTCTGTTGACCCTTGGACAGTAGACATGCTATGACTATTATCATGCCGGGCATTTCCTGATACAGGGATTATTTTCATCTCTAGGAATTCCACAGATGTTCTCAGAAGCCTTTGGGACATTTAAGTTTTAAAAATAAACCTTTATAACTCAACACAAGTATCCTAGAAATCCATGTGTCAGCGTTTTCCTTGAAAATACCTGTAGGTCCTGCTATCACTTGCATGAAACAGGAAGGGGAAAGACCATAAGGTAGATCACATATTCGTAAGTAAAAATGCTCTCAAAATGTAGCCATGCAGAAACTGGCACAACCATGTTAAATATCTGCCAACTTCCTCTTTAGAGCCTTGGAAAGTTTGATTAACCCCAAGAAACAAAGAAGAGGAAGGGAAAAAAGAGGGGAGGGAAAGGAATGAAAAAGAACGGGAGGGAGGGAGGGAGGAAGAAAGGAATGAAGGATGAAAGGAGGGAAGGAAGGAAGGAGGGAGGGAGGAAGGGAAGAATAAAAGAAGAAAGGGAAGAAAAGAAAATGAAAGAAAAAGAAATGAACTCCTGGAAGCTGTTACCCATCACTTGGGCAGGTATTTGTGGATCTAGTTTTTGAGGCAACAAATCAGCCAAAATCAATTATCTAGGTCAACCTCTGGAGTGTCCCTATGGAGGAAGAAATATCCCAAATGGGACTGGAGTAAGAGATTTAAAGGGAAAAAAAAAGATTTTCCCCAGTGAAAGATATTGTGGAATACTGCCAACTCTCTCCTCTCCTGGAGCAATGCAATTGTGAAAATCCATCCTACCTGCTATACTGATGGTGGCTGCAGCCTTTGCAGTACTGAATTTCTCTCCATGCTTATTAGTAGCTATGCATGTGTAGAGTCCTGGCATGGTGATAAACAGCTGCAGTCTTGAGTCAATTACTCGGTCTTTCACACTTTCTTGAATGGACCCAGAAGAAACCTGGTGGAGTCAGGGGGAAAAAGAAGATAGAATTAGGTCAAGGATTTCTAGTATGCTGTATCCGTTGCCTGGAAAGAAAAAGGATAAGGATTATGATCAAAAGGCATGTGGTAGATTGCAAAAATTGCCAACAACTTTTCTCTCCATATGCCCATGACCTTGCAATGTGACTTTGTTGCTCTTCCCTTAAGAAGTGGCATCTTTCTCCATACTTGGAATCTTGATTGGCTTGTGACATGTTTTAGAAAGACACAGAGACTTGCAAAGTTCTTGCACATTGTGACTTGCTTTCTTGTTGCTCTTAGACCTCCTGTGAACAAGCCAAAGCTAGCCTGCTGGAGGATGAGGCACATATAGCCCAGTTATCCTCACTGATCCAGCTGGGAGCCAATAATATCAAGATATATGAGTAAGGCCATTCTAGACCAATCAGCTCCCAGTCAACCTGCCAATCACAGGAGCTAGATCAGCAAGAGCAGGCAATCCAAGCCCAAATCAGCAAAGCCCTCTGGTTGACCCACAGACTTGTGAGCATTAACAAATGGTTATTGTTTTAAGCCATTAGGCTTTGGGATGTCTGTGATCCAACAATAAATAACTAATGCAAGGTAGGAAAGGATATACTGTGTGGATCCTCCAAGATATGTCTCTCTGTCTTGAAGATAGAGTCAATTATGAGACGTTATAGAGTTTGGGGCTTATTTTCATAATTCCTGTTCAGTTCCCCATAAATGCACATCAAATAGTGAATGGTTATCAGGAAAAAATGGTTGTAAAGCCAATTCTGTTTCTGCCTCATTACTTAGATCAGAAAGTCAAATGTTCTCAAAGAGCCAGGCTATCGATGCCATATTAGTACATAATTGACAGGTTAATATATGTAAACTCTTATTAGCTGTCAGCATTCAACAGCTGTCTAGCACATTCTATTGGCTTGCAGAGTTCCAATTTACACCCTAGTTTGTCTGACCCCAAAGCTTGTGCTTTTAATCATTATGCTTTAGTGCCTTCCCTAGTCCTAGAAAACAGAAACAGTTATAACAACCTCAAATCAACCATGAAAAAAACAAATGTCTGACTTAAATGTCATTGTTAAAGTGGTGGCATTTCTTAAACTGGTGATTCTTTCTTCACTGTTTTCTTAAGCACTCTACCATCTTTTCAATAATTATTGTTTAATTATCATTGCTTATATGAGGGGAAAATGCTGGTTTGAGGGAAGTGTGAATGGAATGACAATCAAGGAATTAACTGATGGTTTACCTTGACCTTATCTTGGAGGAGTAGGGATGAGTACCATGGTGGCCTTGAAAGAGATCTTTCTGTCTAGAAGAGAATGAAAAACTTGGAGCCAGTTATTTTACTGTTTCACATGAGGGAAGATTTCACAGTTAGACCAACAAGGGGGAGGGAAGCCCTGAGGTGAGACCAACTTTCCATCCCTCTGCTGCCAGGTGGCCAGCTGGCCCCAGAACCCAGCGCTCTCTGTAGCAACTGGGCAGTGAAAGTTTGTTCACTTAGCTTCTTCGTCTTTTTATTCTTTACCTGCGCTATTAGTCTCTTTATGAGAAACACTGGTTTATGTGAGCATCAATTTACCTTAACTGGGGAAACATCCCAGGTCAGATCAAGTATTGTGGCATTTTCCCCAGATAAGCAGCCTGGACTCTATGAGAAATTGACAAGGCAGAGAGAAAAATATCTTTAAGAGACATACATGCAGTTGGGAATTCAAACCGAATTCATCATTAACATATTTATCAGGGGTGCAAGTTCTTATGGATTTGAGTGTCCAAGTTAGATGGAAAGGATTGAACAATTTGAAATAGAATTTTAAAAAAATTTATTGGAGTATAGTGGATTTACAGTGTTCTGTTAGTTTCAGGTGTATAGCAAAGTGATTCAGTTATACATATACATATATTCATTCTTTTTCAGATTTTTTCCCCATATTATTACAGAATATTGATTAGAGTTCCCTGTGCTATATAGTAGGTGCTTGTTGGTGAAATACAATTTTGGACTCTCCCTGAATTTTAATACAAAGCAACAATGAGAAAAAAGCTAACGACCTCAAACCTCTGTCAGCCAGTATGCCTTATGCTCTCAGGACATTTTGTTTATAAATATAATCTCTTTCAGTTTATATATGTGAAATCCGTAGAACAATTACCTTCCTCCTTTGCAAAGTTCGTTCCCTCTTTCAAGAAGTAGGTCTGTACTGTCAGTGCCTGGGAGACAAGTCAGAAACGAGTAATCCCCCAAATGCTGACTAAACTCCCACAATTTTCATGTTCACACCTAAGAAAGTCACTCCTCAAGGTCACTGAAAACATTCTTGGGAGGAAAGAGAAGTGAGTTTTAAACCGCCTGACCTCTCTTCTCCTGGATGTCATCCATGTGCTGACATAGTTCAGCGAGTAGACCAGCAAGTTCTGAGGCTCATTGCCTGATTATGATGTGATTCCTAAGAGCTTTTCCTCCTGTTTCCAGAGGCCTGGCTTGATTCAGTTTGTGACTCACGCACAGCAGGCCTTGTTAGTCATCGTTTGAATTTGTTTTTCTTTCTTCATGGAGCAGCCTGACCAACAGTTTAGTATTTTTGATGACCTAAAATTCAAAACAGCCCTTTGCCCTGCGTTTTGATCATTTTGCTCTTCAGGTTTAAAAGCTCAAAATGATGAGTTCAGATTATTCCTGGGAGCTTTGACCAAGGTATGCTGAGGCGAAGCTGAGGACTTAATTGAGGTGACTCTATCTGGTATTACAGTAAATATGGTATTTCTCCAAGCCACCCAGGCATACTGATCTGAAAGAGCTGGGTAAACAGCTCTCTGCTCTGTGTGTGGTGTTGAGACAGTGACCTCAAATGAGGCCATCGAACAGGAACTCTATTAAATAGGTATATTAGTTCACACCTGATTTAATGTATGTAAAAGCCTTCTGAGCGAGGCAATATAGGTGGAATATTTTTTACATATCGTTAATATATTAATAATGCTGTTTGGAGAGAATCTATCCCGAGTTAAGGATAATCCCACAACTTCATCATGATTTGACCTCAACATAGAGAAACCTCTGAATGGTATTCTGGCTTCTGTGACCTTGTCTTGCAAATAGTCCCAGCTGGCTAGGATTGTCTCAGGGACCTTTAGGATGTGGCCCAATATGGTCCATGTTTAGGGAGTTGTAATAATGTCTGTCTATGCATCATAGAAAATGGAACAATTGAGAAAATTTCCCATGCTGTTTTTGATCAACATAGCTATGAATATTGACCTCTTTCGATCTGGCTGCTGAAATATTCAACTTAATATATTCCACTTGATATATGTAATTATCTTGGTTTACCCAGTTAGTGAGAGAAGATGTTTCCATAGCTCGTGTCCTTTAAACCAAAAAACTGCCTGTTAAATATATGTATAGGGACATCCCTGATGGTGCAGTGGTTGGGAGTCTGCCTGCCAATGCAGGGGGCATGGGTTCGAGCCCTGGTCTGGGAAGATCCCACAAGCCGCGGAGCAACAAAGCCCGTGTGCCACAACTACCGAGCCTGCGCTCTAGAGCCCACGAGCCACAACTACTGAGCCCTCATGCCACAACTAGTGGAGCCCACGCACCTAGAGCCCGTGCTCTGCAACAAGAGAAGCCACTGCAATTAGCAGCCCGCGCACCACAACGAAGAGTAGCCCCTGCTCGCTGCAACTAGAGAAAGCCCGCACGCAGCAATGAAGACCCAACACAGCCAAAAATAAATAAACATATACATTTTAAAAAATACATATAATATATAGGTGAGCCTCCCTTTAAGGAAATTCAAAAACCACAATCTTCAACACAGGTGATTTGGCTATTTATTTTATAAAATTCTTCTAATAAGTTAAAATGATTCAACTTTTTAAAAAAAATTATTTATTCATTTATTTATTTTTGGCTGTGTTGGGTCTTCGTTTCTGTGCGAGGGCTTTCTCTAGTTGTGGCAAGCAGGGGCCACTCTTCATCGCGGTGCGTGGGCCTCTCACTGTCACGGCCTCTCTTGTTGCGGAGCACAAGCTCTAGAGGTGCAGGCTAAGTAGTTGTGGCTCACAGGCCCAGTTGCTCCGCGGCATGTGGGATCTTCCCAGACCAGGGCTCGAACCTGTGTCCCCTGCATTGGCAGGCAGACTCTCAACCACTGTGCCACCAGGGAAGCCCAAAATGATTCAACTTTTAACATATTTTAGGAACTATATTAATTGGACAAAGCAAGAGAGATGTGCAAATTTTCTACATTTTTTATTTGAATGCCAAAATAATAAATAGAGAGATGGGTATAACTTTAAATAAATCTGGTTATCAAAATATCAGGATATTTTCTTTTAGAAAAGTAAACTCTGCTGTAGCCACACCAAACTATTATTTCCAACGTTGTAAAACAAAAGTGATATTACTGCTCACTCTGAGTTCATCTAAGACTACAAATTTTCATGAAAAATGAATGATATTTCCATAGGAAGAAAGCAAAAGAATTCTTGATGGCTTTGGGGTAAGTTGCTTGCTTTTCTCTTGTTCTTTGGCTGTAATCATTCAGGGTTTTAGTTTATTGGCTCATGGAGGGGGAGAAAAGGAGCATTCACATCTTTTAAAGTATTCATTGTACTTGGTAGTGTGTTATGAAGTTAGTTCACTGGCTTATAGTTAGTGAAAAGCCACAGTTCAAATTCTATTTTATTCTGTGTCAAATAGCTCCCAACTCTGCATTTGTCTTAATCCCCCCCACCCAGAATGATACCAGGTCTGTGGCCCTTCCCTGTTCTCCTCAATAGACTTTTCTGGTTGTCTACTTGTCCAACGTTAAATGCCTGCAGTTGCCTCCACTTCCTGTGATTTGCATCAGCACGGGGCAGTCATCTTGATTTCTATTTGGACTTGGATAGTAGCACCAAGAACAAAACTTGGCTGTAAGAGTAACACTCTCTCTGACCATGAGAACTGCAGATGTCCTTTTGCTTTCTTCCTGGAAGAAAGTTACCATTCGTTTATTTTATTCCTGTTTTAGAATCTCTGGCGAAGAATCCATTTTGCTTTCTGTTTTTTGTGAATCACATCTTGAAAGATGAAGTTGGAGTCTCAATAAGACCAAAACTAACTCTAACCATTGGCTTTTTTTATTACTCCTCAACTCCAACAGAGAATAATCATATATGTTCCAGTTCTAAACTCATAGGAGCCTTTTGAAAACACTGAATTTTTTAAAAGCCTATGTCTTTCCATTTTCTGTATTAACTGTTTTCACAGAGTTTAAGACAAATTAATAAAGTCATATTGTCAGTTCCCCAGTTTTCTTAGGGCATCTCTTTATACTACTTTGAGAGGCTTAAGACAACTCCTACAGCTTCACGGAAAAGCCACAAAACATACTGCCAAATAAGATGTGAATTTTAAGTGGCACCTAAAATTTAATTCGAGAGGTAAAGAAGAACAAGACTACAAGTAACTTTACTATAACAAGTTTAAGGCAGTCTAAGATAGTAGTAGCCCCTGGTCCCTAGCAGAAACAAACAAAAATTCTCTGGAGAAAAGAACCTTTATCTAGACCTCAGATTAATCTCTGACATTTTTTTTTTCCTCAAAACAATGAACAGCAGGTAGTCAAAGATAACTAGGCACACAAGGAAACAAAACACAATGAAAGAGTCAGCAGGAAAACAGACAACAGAAACAGACCTACAGTGGCATCCCTCTCACTCAAATAAAGCCAAATTGCATCAATTGACCTATATAAGCCTATAGGATCTACAACCCCTATGAACACCCCTTACCTCTTTCCTCTTTGCTCACTCACCTCTAGCCACACTGACCTACTTGCTCTTCCTCTGACATACCAGGTGCACTTTTATCTCAGTGACTTTGCCTGAGATATTATCTACACAGCCTTCTCCTTCAGTTCTTTCAGATCTTTGCTCAAATATCTCCATCTTAATAAGGCTTCTCTGACCACTTTATTGAAAATGGAATCTTTCTCCTGAGATTTTATTTTCTCATTTTTCTGCTTTATTTTTCTCCGTGGCATTTGACAGTATGCACATAGACTATAGATTCTCCCATCTGCTTATTTTATTGTTTGTTTTTCCCCATCACAATGTAAGCAACTTGAGGGCAAGAAACTTTACCTGTTTGGGTTGTGCCTGTATCCACAATGTCTAGAATAATGCCTGATGCCCAGGAGATGCTCAATAATATTTGTAGAATGAATAAATTAATGTTTTTATGTAAAGTGCTTAAAACAGGGCCTGGTCATAGCAACCACATACTATATGTTAGTTATTATTACCAGTATTAGAAATGAAAAGAAAATTCTGTTGCACTAACAGACATGGGTTCTAATTCTGGATTACTTTTCATCAAAGTAGGCTCCAACAGTGAACTAATTCTTAAATTGATGAGTTTTGTGTGGGAAGGAATTAATACAACTTCCCTTTTATACAAAAACATAAAGAATGAATTTGACTTTCTACTATCCCCATGATACAAGGAAAGAAGTAAACCTATGGAGTTCAGTCTCTAAGTCAGTGACTTCTAGGATGAAAATATTGGAAGGCTTTGAAAAGTGGAGATGCAGGTGGGACCAATGACAGAGGTCAAGGTAACTCTACAAATAAGTGGTCTGCCCTGAAATTCACCACCAGTGCGTCTTCCCCAGACAAGTTTCCATACAGTTGGCACTCACAGCGTTTCCATTTTCAATCCAGGTAATGGTGGGGACAGGGATGCCTGTTGCTGTACAGCGCAGGGTCACAAAGGAGCCAAAGGTGACGTTGTGGGATTCAGGAGGCCGCAGGATTCTGGCAAAAACTGTTAGGAAAACAGAAGTGGTGAGTGACTCTCCTACAGGGAATAGTCAAGCTGGAGTGGTCTTTAAGAAATGCAAATCAGATCATGTTCTCCTGTGAAGGATCTTCCATGTTCCCTCTGTCTTAAGGATAATATCAAATGCTGTGCCCTGGCTTCTAAGCCATTTATGCTATGACCCTATGCTTCTCACCACTCCAGAACACACCAAGCTTGTTCCCAACTTAAGAGATGTCCATGCCATCCTTCAGCCTAGAGCACTCATCCCATAGATCTTCATGTGGTGGTTTCCTTGTATCATCTAAGTCTCTGTTTAAGTGACACTTTCTCAGAAAGGGCCTCCTTGACCACCCAGCGTAAAGTCTAACCTTCCCCCCATTCGCTTTTCATCATCCTGTTTCATTGTCTTTATAGACCTTACCCCTATCTGAAGTTATTTATTTTTTTGTCTATTGTCTGTCTCCCCGCAGTAGACCATGAGTCCTCAGCAACCAAAACCCTTGCCTGTTTTGTTCAGTACCTAGGAGAGTGCCTACCAAAGTAATAATATTTAATTGAATTAATGAAATAATTAATTAATGCTTTACATCTTCAACTGTATCATAGTGGGAGAACAGACAAAATCTGTCAAACTTTTCAGAGAGTGAGATGAGCATACAGGGTCAAAAAGAAAAGGAATATTTCAGACAAAAGTGGGCAGGAGAATGGGTAATTTATATTCTTTTCTGAGGCTGAATCCCCACTAACTAGATAAGAGGAAGTTCTTTTGGTGTGAAAAGAAATTTTACCTTTAATTGAAGAGTGGAGATGAGGTTTAGAATGTACAATAAATCGAAGGGTACTTAGAATCACAGAATCACTAATCTTGGAAGAGACTTCAGAGATCAACTAGATTTCTCCTCTTAGTAAATAGATGTAGAAACCAAATCCCAGGTAATTTAAGTTTCTTCCCCAAAATAATAAAACTGATGGGTGAGAAACCTGAGTTCAAGTCCTCTGACTTCAAATCCAGTGTTCTTTAGACCATTATGGAATCCTTTTAATTGCCCATTTACTGCAAACATGATTTTTTTTTTTTTTTTGCTCTTGCCTTTTGTTTTCTGGGACTTAAACACAGAACATAATGTTAGACTATGAAATTCCAATTAACACCAGGCTTTTATGCTTAGTTCTTCTAAAACTGTGAAATTTGTGGAGTCTGTATTCAAAAGGAAAGTACAGAAGAGATAGTATATACTAGATAGGAGATGTACAGGCCAAGCCTAGATCAAATTCAGCTGTATTAGAATTTAGTCTGATTTTTGAATACCTTTTTAAAAGGGCTACATAATTCAAGGAGATATAGGGGGATATGATTTGTTTGACAGTTGTATGCTTTTTGCAAGTTCTAATTCCAGATTTGTAGGTTCAGATGAACTCACCTTTTTTTTTTTTTTTTTTTTTTTTTTAGAGAGAGAGAGAGATGGCAATTGGACCTTGTATTTTCTGATCATATTTTAGAACATAATAAATTTGAGGAAAATATAAATTTTGTCTTTAACCACAAGAATCGAATGCCCACAATCTATTGATCATCTTTTTTTTTAAACATCTTTATTGGAGTATAATTGCTTTACACTGTTGTGTTAGTTTCTGCTGTATAACAAAGTGAATCAGCTATACGTATACATATATCCCCATATCCCCTCCCTCTTGAGGCTCCCTCCCACCCTCCCTATCCCACCCTTCTAGGTGGTCACAAAGCACCGAGCTGATCTCCCTGTGCTATGGGGCTGCTTCCCAGTAGCTATCTATTTTACATTTGGTGGTGTATATATGTCAATGCTACTCTCTCACTTCGTCCCAGCTTACCCTTTCCCATGCCCCTGTCCTCAAGTCCATTTTCTACATCTGTGTCTTTATTCCTGTACTGCCCCTAGGTTCATCAGAATCATTTGTTTTTTTAGATTCCATATATATGTGTTAGCATACGATCTTTGTTTTTCTCTTTCTGACTTACTTCACTCTGTATGACAGTCTCTAGGTCCATCCACCTCACTACAAATAACTCAATTTCACTTCCTTTTATGGCTGAGTAATATCCCATTGTATATATGTGCCACATCTTCTTTATCCATTCATCTGTCAGTGGACACTTAGGTTGCTTCCATGTCCTGGCTATTGTAAATAGTGCTGCAATGAACATTGGGGTGCATGTGTCTTTTTGGATTATGGTTTTCTCACGGTATATGCCCAGAAGTGGGATTGCTGGGTCATATGGTAGTTCTATTTTTAGTTTTTTAAGGAACCTCCATACTGTTCTCCATAGTGGCTGTATTAATTTACATTCCCACCAACAGTGCAAGAGGGTTCCCTTTTCTCCACACCCTCTCCAGCATTTATTGTTTGTAGATTTTTGGATGATGGCCATTCTGACTAGTGTGAGGTGATACCTCATTGTGGTTTTCATTTGCATTTCTGACCTAAATAGACATTTCTCCAAAGATATACAGATTGCCAACAAACACATGAAAGAATGCTCAACATCACTGAACTCACTTTTCTGTTTTTTTGATATTGAGGACTCTAAGAGGTGGAATCTAGAAGAGCATGTTAGAAATACACATGTTGGACCCTAAAGCCAGGAGAAAGAAAAAGGAAGGAAGGTGCCAACTTCAAGGCAAAAGTGTTAAAAAAAAAAAAAAAGTGGATTTAATTTTTAAAAGGAAGCTGAATTTTCCCCCCTGCCCCTAATAAACACAAAATTGAGCCTGATTTTAAATAAGTCCTGGGGTCGAATTACCAATATAAAAAAGAATAGAGGATTGAGGAACATGTTAAACAACATTATAAGGATACAATTCAATTATATCCCAAATATAGACAATTGAACAGGGCAAGTTATTTTGTTTCCTCACCAAATAAATAACATTGCGGGGAAAAAAGAAAAAGAGGGAACTATTATAGACTGAGAAAGACTTAAGAGGCATAGCCCTAAATGTAATGTGTGAATTCTCATTTGGATTCTTATGCAACAAATCAGATGTAAAAAGAAGTTTTTTGAGACAATCAAAAATTGCACTGTCCTGGTAGTAAATGGTATTAATAAATTAGTGCTAACTGGGATGGATGGGGTAATGAAAATGGTAATGTGACTATGTTAAAAAGCCTTAAAGTACATACGGATGGATTGAATTCATGTCTGGGATTTGCTTTAAAATAAACCAGCAGCAATAAAATGGTACTGGGTTAGATAAAACAAAAATGGCAGACTATTGATCATTGTTGCTATTGGGTGATGGGAACATGGGAGTTTACTATTAATATATTACTGTATCTACTTTTTTGTAAGATTGAAAAGTCTTAACATTAGAAAGTTTAAAAATTGCAGTAGAGCCTACTCTACAGCTCCAGAGAAACATGCAATGGGACACATACCTCTTTTGCCATTGAAATAGCATAAGGTACTAGAAAACCTAAAACCTGAAGAAGGGTAAGGTTCTGAGGAAAAACATTTGTCAGAGGTGTCAGTCCTAAGAGTTCAGAAATAACCACAACAGTTTTAGGTCAGAGCTCTGTGGGGGATGATTCCAAATGGAAACAAAGTGTGGGACTCAGGAAAAATTTTCCCTAGCAGGCAATAGTTATAACCTGAAAAATTCCATAGCAAGAGGAATAGCAGTCATTATGGTGGTCAGCAGGGTCGGCTCCAAGAGCGAGTGACCTGTGTAGTCCCCCAGGACACCATGCTTAGAGGGCCCCATGCTTCGTTTATTTTTCTGCTGCCTGTGTCTTGAAATTATGAGTGATTTTTGAACTAGGGGCCCTCACTGTCATTTGCACCTGGTTCACAAATTATGGAGCCAGTCCTGAGAGCCTGGTGGTGAGAGCTAAAACTGCCTTCTTAAAATAGGGGTAAAGGCTGCACCTCTGTTGGAGTTCCAGAAAAACCAGGCTCCAAGGTGAAATGGGAAATTAAAAAGTTGCAAAATGCTGGATGGGTCCGAAGGAAGTGTCAGTCAAGACTAGAAGACAGAGGCTGTCCCCGCTGGAAAGTCTAAATTTCTCAAGAAGACAAGCCAGCTAGGAGGCAGTGTACATTTCTTTCAGAGCGACAAACATGGTACCCCGTCTGAACACCTGATAGGAGATTTCTCCCAGCTTAGTCTAAGTTCACAGGTTGTGGACCCTTGACAACTGACACAGAGCGACTGGCATCCGAGCGAGGGTACGCCCAGGGATTCTTTTCCTTCTGATGTTTTCTGGCAACAATAATGGAGACTTAGATTGCACAACATAATTGAGTCCATATTCATCATTTGGCTGAAATAACTCTTGTAGGGGTTGGGGCTATACTTGTGTGTCCAGAAAGTTTTGAGTTTGAGTCTACTGCAATGATCATTTCATGGGTCCAACTGCCTTCGAGAATCTGGGGGAAAAAAAGCAGGATCCTTGAAAGACTGAGAGTGGGTTTAATTCAATTCCATGAATGCTGGAAAGGTGTAGACAGCAGCTGCTGAAGATGACAATAGTCAGTGTGCCCTTAAACCTGAATGAGAGCCTTCTGGCTGAAGATGAGAAGCATAAGAAGCTGGAAAACTATGAAATCTAAATTGTTTTTTTCTGCTTTAATTTACAAAGGCAAGAATTTTCATTTGGGGACTTTAAATTCTTCCTGGAAACTTAATAATAAGGGAGGGTTTATTTATTTATTTTGTAATTTATGGATTTTTTTTCTCTTCTCTTGGCTGGCGTTACATTATTTGGAATATCATTTGAGCTCATTGCTAAACCTCTGATGATCCATGTTGCACAACACAGTTAAGAATTACATGCGATGGTAACTAAAACAGAGTCCATCATCGTTCTAGAGGTCAATGTAGCCTTGGAGTTAATTTAATTAATGTGCTGCTCTGTCCCATATCAGAACCTTCTGGGAGGTCCAGTGGGGCACAGGAGGGTACAGAAAGGAGCACCATTGACATTGCAGGTGGCTTCATGAATGTAGGGTTGTGCTGACAACCTGCTGGTCTCCTGCTCCAAGGGGGCAGATATACCCTTGACTGATCATGGGTTTCATTGTTAAGTCTGATGGGTTAAGAGAAAAAAAAAAAAAGGCCAGGAAATAAAGGGAAGCTGGTCTCTCCTGCACTCCCACATTCTTGCCAGAAGGTAAAATAGAAACTTGACTCTTTTTTCAGTATTGAAAGATAGCTTACACCTTTCCTGCCAGCTTCCCTCCCTCAAAGAAGGCTGCAAATGTCTTTTAGGTTTTGACTCAGATGTCTTCTCATAATGCTTTCTCCCCCTCACACCATGTCATAAGTATTGATTTGTTTGTTTGTGTTTTGGCTGTCTCTTCTCCTGGAATGTAAGCATCAGAAGGGCAAAGCTTGCTTTGTTCATTAACACAAGCTGATTGATAGATAGATCATTGGTCGGTTCATTGATCAATAGATCCAGAACCCTGCATGGTACATGGTAGGCGCTCAATAGATATTTGTTGAATGAGTGAATGAGTGACTCCTCTGATTGGTGAGATGGGAGAAACGTGCTTGTACATATGATGAGTATCTCAATCCTCTCTGGGCCATCTTTCTGCCAGCTACCCAGCAAACAAGAAGGGTATGGGTTAATAGGCAGTAGGAAAGTTCTCCAGGTCAGGACTTCTCCATCCTATGACTCCAGGTGAAAGGTGGAGGTGTGGGGGGGAATCCGTAGATCACTTGACTCTGATTCTTGGGTGAAGGAAGAGAAAGCTTTATTTTTCAATCCAGCTTTATCAGCAATAAAGCTAATATTTTTATATCCACCAGTATTTGTTACCAGTTCCAAGCATAAAAGGTGAAGGGATGGAGAAGGAAATTTCACCACATTTATCAAACATTAAAAACAATAAAGCCAGTTGCCATTAAAAATAAATGCCAGACTGCTCCATGGTTAACAGTATACCTGTAATAATAAACAGAGCTCAATAATAAACTCCCATTGTTTTAGCGGTCGCCACAAACTGAAAATTCGTTCTAAGTCATCCATTTTAAAAGTAATGTGATAGGTTTCATATCAAATAAATGTCCCTTGAATATCCCTATTTTACCTTTTATTTGCATGAAAGACAATATAAAAGTGTTTTTGTTGCATAAACAAGCTGTTTAACAGAAGGGGCATGACATTACCGAGTAATTTGGAAAATGTTTCCAATTGTTTTGATGTGGATTTTTAAAGAAAAAAATTATCCAACTCTTCTTTCTACAAGTAGTTGTATCCACCATTCTCCAATTCACTGTGAGTTGTTTCTGACTTGCTTTCCTATGGGCAAGCACGTTATTGTTCATCTGCAACATGTAAAATAGACACGGGCAATCTATTTATCCCTGGGTTTTCTCTCATGGTATCTAAGTCCTGAGGTTTGGCCTTTACTTTCTCTGGGGTAAGTTTACAATACTAACTGCAGGTTGAGAATCCTGTATTCAAAATTGGGCTTAAGCAGCCAGTGATTCCAAAGTTCTGTCTAATATAAGCGTATTGTATTCCCATTTCCTTTCTCTCTCTATTTCTTTTCTTTTCCTTCCTTCCCCCCACCCCGCCCCATCTTTCTCGTTCCATTTTTCAAAGCACTTCCCGATATATAATAAAGTTTATTATTGGTTGCCATTTTTTTTTTTTTTTTTTTTTTTTTTTTTTTGCGGTATGCGGGCCTCTCACTGTTGTGGCCTCTCCCACTGCGGAGCACAGGCTCCGGACGCGCAGGCCCAGCGGCCACGGCTCACGGGCCCAGCCGCTCCGCGGCATGTGGGATCCTCCCGGACCGGGGCACGAACCCGCGTCCCCCGCATCGGCAGGCGGACTCTCAACCACTGCGCCACCAGGGAAGCTCTATTGGTTGCCATTTTAAGGGGTAATCTGAATTTGTAATAAGGAAGTAGGGCCATTATACACTCTGAAATTTCCCTGGTGGGGTAATGGAAAGCCTAACAGGTGGGGGACCCGAGTTAAATCCTGAAATTAATAAGCAGTTTGGCTTGAGATGAATTGCCTCTCTTTTCTTGGTAAGCGAGTAGGACCAGAAGAATACTGAAGTCCCTTGTAAATTCTATTTCTGAGCAGTTATTTCAAAGGACACAATAAGTTTGCATGAACTTTTTCTTTCGTTCTTTTCCTTCTTTCTAATTTTCTAGCTTCTCTTAAAGAGGTCTTTGAGGCTACTTGATTCAAACCAGCACTGACAGGAGTAAATTGAAAACAAGCAAAACAAAAACGAAAAAACAAACAAACAAAACCCCCCAAAACCACACAGGAGCAGGTGAAATAATTTTATCTAAATTTAGTTATAAGCAGCCTGATATTTAGAAATAGGAAAACATTTCGGATACCTTATTTGAAATACTAAGATAAGGAGGTGCTGTTTCAAAGAATACCACCCTAGGGTTTAGTCCTAGAGCCCAACTGTATTATATGAGAACTTGTGAATTTCATCCAAAATATACAAAAGTTAGATTAGAACAGTTTGATTGATTTGGTTTGGTTTGGAGCAGTTGCATAATACTTGTCCACTTCAAGTAATGACAGTAAAAACCCAAGTTGGCACCTTGACATTTTTACAAGTCTCTGAAGATTGTAACACCCTCACCTGCTGTCCCCGAAAGGCTTTTGGTCAGAGGATCTTTCTATTCCAATCTGTGTGAGATTTATATTCTTATGCTGATTTACATCATTTCATTTTGTTTGCATTTTCAGAGTTTGGGTTACAAAGTTTAAACATTTCTGTTGATTCAAACTTTTCTTAATAAAAGTAAATGCTCAATAACTATATTATGTAATAAGGCAGCCCATCTAATAACACTGTTAAATGCTGAATTAATGGTGCCCGTACATCGTTTGTTATTTCCTTACAAAATCATGGCACTCAGAGTTGTTTACAAGGTCAGAGAAATAAACAATTGAATCGAACCATACATTTAAAAAGAAGCAGTGCAAAAAGCAAAAAAAAAAAAAAAAATACCTTTAGTATCTTGCTCAGGTTCACTCTCTTCTATTAATAGAAACAAGACAAACAAACACAAACAAAAACAGTGCATCATGAAAAGGGAAATCTTTGAGCATAGAAACAGTGCTGTAAAGATGAATTAGAATCTGCTTGTTTCTTATCTCAATGAGAGACAAATGCAATCAAGTGCAACTGCTGACCTTTTAAAAGCAAACTATTAGATGACATAAAATTTCAAATCATTACTTTTAGTCAGGCAGTATTACACAGAAAATGAACTACAGCATATCCCAACAACACAGCTCATTCATGCATTTTTATTGCCGTGTTGACAATTACCCTTTCTCTCAAGGCCACAGACTGTCTACTTTTCTGATAATAGTAGTCGTGATTGTGCTTCTCCTTGTCAGCGTGTCTTCTCCACTTACGAGGCCCTGCTGTGAAGTCAGTGATGTTGAATCTGGGATCTCAGCTATCATTTCTATGGTAATAGACTCATGTTGTGGTAAACAGAGGATTAGGGGGTGTCTGCAGAACAGAGCCTACATCCAACAGAGATTCTCTCCTCTGTATCAATTCCCAGAGGCTGCTCAGAGAGCAGAGAGGAGCAAGTCATTCTCTTTCAGGAAAAAACCAGTAAAGCAAGCTACAAAGAAAAATATAAAAATATCTAAATTGGATATACGGAATTGAGAATTTTTAGAATTTTAAAAATCCTAGAAAATAGACAACTGCCAAATTAATTGTTCCAAAATGTTTAATACACCCATATCAGATGTAGAGCCCACAAGAAGCTCTATTTTTCTATCATGAAGATTTATTTTTTCATGTCAATTTAGACCTTTCTTTGTTTTTTAAAAAATATTTTAATTTTATTGGATTATAGTTAGAATAGACCTTTCTTTGAATTAGTGATAAGCCAAGTACAATATTTGTTTTTAGTATAAAATGGCAATGCTATTGTTAACTACTTTTAATGATAAGAATACGTTGGTATAATTCTTTACAGATTATGGAGACTTTCACACATATTGTATATTATCTCACTTAACCCTCACCATATCTCTGTGATTGTACATGATTGATATTATTCAGCTCATTTTCCAGACAAGGAATCTGAGACTCACAGATTTGCTGCAGATGCAGAGCCAGAAATGCCACTCCAACTTTCAGACACCAGATCTTCTGTTCTAACCTAGCATCACAGTGAGAAGGCCTCATTTTGGTACTTAATACCCAATACTCTTAAATTTAAGTGAACTTATAATTTCCCAGTTAGATTTTACTCTGAACTTTCCCTACCTCTACCAATCAAGTCCGTGGCACATTCTTATTTTATTTTTTTAAGTATCAAGGTCATGTTGGCTAAAAATGAGTTTTTTTTCCATGCTAAAAACTGGTCATCTGGACACTTGAAAACTGCAGAGATTCCCTGTTTGCCACACAGACCTTAATCAGAAGAAATAAATAAAGGTCCATAGTTGGAGCAGATTGAACCTGAAAAATTATATTTGAATGCCTTTGGGCTGGGCATGTCTTTCTAGTTCGTCGGCACAATTGTGCTTATTTCTAAGCTTAGAAAAAACCTTTTTTTTTTTTTTTCCCACCAGCCAAATAACTATTTATGAGTGCCTGAGATGGGCAAGGCACTTCTCTGGGAATATTAAGTGTCTTTATTATCTGGCTGCTATATCTCCAAAATTTTGTTCCACTAAAGTTGAAGGGCCTTAGTGAGTTTTGAGGACTTTTTTACTCATCTCTTACACTACTCTCACTAGGATTCTAGAGCAAGTACAGGTAAATCCTCAGTCTCCTTTTAATTTTACACCGTGATCTTTTACTGGGCTGTATTTTAAAGTAGACTCTGAGGGCAATTCTGATTTTCCTTTGCCATCTTTCACCTTGTTTTTACTATTGTTATTATTATTCATTTTACTTGATTTGTTTGAAATTGGAAGCAGTTTTGAACTAACGCACCCATTTCCTCCACTCCAGATATGTAGAACCAACTCGGAAGATGAAAGAATGTCTAAGATTTGACGTTTTCCTAGGAGGACGTCTGGAAGTTCCACCAGAAATTATACTTTTGTATATAGACTCTCAAAGTTGTTTTCTACACACAAATGCAAATATACATCTTTATATATACATATTTACACATGCTTATGTATTAATATACACATTCACATTCACGCACATGTGCACACAATTGATGTTACTTTAAATTAGAGACAAATAAGCAAGAATACCTGCAAACTATTTAAGGTTGAGTACAAGCATTCAGTGTAGGAGATCGTTATTTCAAGGTCAACCTGTAGTCCTAGTTTTTCCCTGTATCCTGCTTGCCTAGCCTACCACGATCCCTCTTGTCTTCTGTTTCATGGTCTTTATTCCCATTTAATTGTTAAATTTTTGTTTAATTGCCTTATGTGTACTGCATCAGTCTTGTCTTCCAATGTGATTTGTAATCTTCTTTGGGGGGTGGGGAGTAGGGGTGGAGGATGGAGCAGCATAGCATACTTTGCTTTTGCCGTCTTTTTTTCCCCCTAAAGTCCAGCACAGTCTCTTGTAGAAAAAGAAAATTCTTTAAAAAAGAGTTGGATAGTGATTCATTTTCCATCTCTGCTTTCTTGGGATTGTTCAGTAGGACATTTAGAACAGAGAATCTGAGACTTCTCATATTGGAATAATCAGATAAAATCAACATCCAAGTGAAAGAGGATATCCATCATTTTCTTGAATACTTTGTTTATGAGGAACTCAGCATTATCATATCAACCCATTTTAAACAACTATGTTTTAAAAATATATACATATATATTCTAAATCAAACTAAAATCAGTCTCCTTATAATCACCCCCCCCCCCGCCAGGACCTAGTTCCTACTTCTATCCACTGGACAAAAATGAAAAAAAAAAAAAAAATCCATCAAATCTTTTCATTTTTCCAAGCTTGCTAGCCCCAGTTTACCATCCTGACTGCTCACTTTTGAACCACCTCTTATCTTTCCCTCTTTTCGTAATTTATCCTCTTATCTTGTGGTACCAGGAACTAAAACTAACATACACCTAGAGTCTCACAAATTCAAAGAATAGCAAGACTCTTTCTAAATACTCTACCTCTATGAATCTAAATTTGCATAAGTTTTTATTTGCGTTCATATAATAAAACAGGTCATTGGTTCCACTGAAAGTCCTGAATACCCAATACTCATTTCAATATTTGCTTTTATTAAGGTCTGTCTCCCCAATTTTGAATATGTGTGTGTGTGTGTGTGTGTGTGTGTGTGTGTGTGAGAGTGAGTAAATATGATTTGGTTCTAAGGTCAACTAACTTTTTCCTACTCAGTTCACCGTATTAGTTGATGGGAGAAGAAGTTTGGAGGGGAAATGTATTGTTATATAGAAGGAGGGAAAGCCATCAAGGTTCTTTGGCAGAAATAAAAGGAATATATTTAGTTAAATAATACAGGTCATGTAGATCTTGTAGAAGGAAAGAAATGAAACCAGAAGAGAGAACAGGCAGATGTGAGACGGTTTCCATTCTTTTGACTGTAAGAGTGAGGAAAGCCAAGAAGATAATAGGAATTTGGCTATCTAGAGTTGAAGTCTCAATGGAGGCTGAAATAGCACATTCTTTGCTCTTTGTAGGATGGCATCATTTATAATTTTCTTCTTAGGCAATATCTTAAGGAAATCTCTGGTACTCTAAGAATACCAGTAAAGAGCTGTAAATGTCTTTCCAGTTGCTTAAGTCGTTGCTTTCATTGTACTGAAGTTACTTTAGTTCTAGAACTAATATTGCTAACTATTATTTGAGTGATTTCTCTGTTCCAAGCACTCTTCTAGGGCTTTTTCTAAGGACATACTCAGAAATTGGGAAATCAAAATCATATTACTAGAACTGTTTCCTTACAGTTGTATATAATACCCTTAAAACAAACCACGCAAGTGGATCTGGGTTTGATTCCTCACTCTACTGCTTATTAACTGTTTGATCTGTGATATTGCTCAACTTCTTTGAACTTCAGCTTCTTCATGCAGAAAATGTAGGTATCGACTCCCAACTCATAGAATTATGAAGAAGATTAAGTGAAATGATTTGTACAAACCAATTAATACAGCAACTAAGACACAGCTAGAAGGTACTGAAGGCTAATTTTGAAGCCATGTCTTCTAGCTCTTTCTGGCTTGCTTTCTTCCTTGCTTGCTTGCTATTTCTATCTCTATGGTTATCTTCCTGACTGATGAAAGCTGTTCTTCCAACTGATTTCAGAGGTAGGGGTTATTTTCTCTTATCTTGTCTTTAAATTTCAGTTTGCCTTAGCTGGCTGCATCCCAGATATTGATCATGTTGAATAGCCTTTCTGTAGGTGTTAAAAGCCTGTGCTTAAATCCATTCCTCAATTATCCGAGAAGAATCACTCTAGAAAGAGAAATCCATTCTTCAGGCCCTATTATTAAAACATAGATGCTAATCAGTATTAGATTATTTGAATCCATTCTTAAATAGGCTACATTTGTCTCCTATAGCATTGTATTTTAAGAATTATTGAGCCAGAGATGCCTGTTAGTAGACAACCATCACAAAGAACAGAAAAGGTCGTTTTAATTTTTAATTTTATGCTTTAAAAAAATGGCTCAGGGGTGGTTGAAAAGAAATCACAGTGAGGCTCCGTGGTACTTTGTTTCTGAACAGATTCTTCTTTTGTTTTCCAATCATTAAAAGAAAACCTGACAATAGTAATGATAAACCTAAGTAAATACCTGGTTTTCCTTTCCTGACTTCTTGGTGGCTAAAGCAAAGAAACCCGATCCTGGTGTGCTGCCACTGTTTACATTTCAGTCCCCTTTGAAGCAGAGCGATGCATAAAGAGGTTTATCCACTGTGGCTCCATCTCTGAAGGGATGGGAGCGCAAGTTCCTTTAGAAAAACATACATGGTACCCTCACAAACTGTGACTCTCTCCTCCAAGTCAGGCTGGCCTGCCTCTGTGACATTTCAATTCTCTAAAGTGGCTTGGGTTGGGAACATTTCTGTGGCCTTTGAGATAATAACATTTTCCTAGTTTGTAAATATGGATGGTGAATAATGACTGTGAGTAAGACATGTTTACCAAGGAAATCAGACAAGAGCCACACAAAGTCAACTTGTTTTGATTTCAGTCCTCGATGTAGCTAGAGCAACTATTAGGAATAGTTTTGTTAAAATGGTTCTGAAAATACATTACAAGTTTAACTGTAAGTCAAAAGTTGAATTTCGGTTCTGATTCACTTTTTCCATTCTTAAAAAAATTATCTTCTGGTTTTAATGGGAGGAGATGCTAAACAGCTTGATGAGGAGGATGGAAGTCATTATTAGTTTACCCTTTCAAAAGGTTTTTATTTGGGAATAATTTTAGATTCAAAGAAGAGCTGTGAAGGAAGCATATGCAAGTTCCCAGGTACTCTTCACTCAGTTTCCTCCAATGTTAACACTGTACATAAATAACTACAGTATATTTATCAAAATCTTCGTTTACTTTTAAATGACATTTTGACCTAATCGCGTGAAAAGGAAGATACCGGAGCTCTGACAGTAGTCAAAGAAGCTGAAGTTTAATAAGAACCAGCATTTTCAAAATTATTTATTTATTTTTTAGCTGATCAGAAATTGTAGCTGGGAAGAGAAACAGGAGTCACAAGCTTAATCTTAAGTGTGACACTGTAACATCCCGGTTGTCTAAAGTGGCTTGGCTTGGGAACATTTCTGTAGCCTTTGAGATGGTATTCTGGATGTTCCAATAGGACCATAGATAGGCCTCCAAACTGTAGGGTCCCATGCTGATGAGATGGTAGATATACACCCCCATTTTAAAATTATGGCCAAGAAAGATAGCATAGACTATAAACTCAAATAGCTTGTGAGTCAAACTGCAGCTCCTTCTAGTCTTCATAGCACCTCCAGTGGATACTATCCCAAACTCTTTAGCCCATCCTTGACTCCCTGGTTAGGGGTCAGTGTGCCTGTGCTAGCATGATGAGTCTGCCTTTTCCCCTCCCTCACTGAGATATGATCTGTACCATGAGCTGCCAATCATCCATCAAAGCCCTGTGGGACCTCACCTCTCTGAAGCCTTCCCTGACCTTTCACTGTCTCCCCTGTCCTGTGTATGTATCCTGCCCAAACTTCTATCATTGCAAATATATTGAACTTTAATTAATGTAATTACTTGCTTACATGTTCACCTTCCTCACTAAATTTGAAAACTTTTCAAGAAATGAACCATGTCTTATTTATCTCTGTCACCTTGGATTTACCTCACTACATGGAATATAGTAGGCACTCAACAAATGAATAAATTTGAAGCTATCCTAATACTAATGGTGAAAAAGCTACGTTTCTTCTTAAATTTTTAAGCTTCATCTGGAATAAAGACATTCCAGGTAGAAATCCTTAAATCAATGTTTCTCAAAGTGTAGTTCATAGACTACCTATGTAAGGATCATTTGGGAGATTGTTAAAAGGCCTAACAGATGGGCTTCCCTGGTGGCGCAGTGGTTGAGAATCCGCCTGCCGATGCAGGGGACACGGGTTCGTGCCCCGGTCCGGGAAGATCCCACATGCAGTGGAGTGGCTGGGCCCACGAGCCATGGCCGCTGAGCCTGCGCGTCCAGAGCCTGCGCTCCGCAATGGGAGAGGCCACAACAGTGAGAGGCCCGCGTACCACAAAAAAAAAAAAAAAAAAAAAAGGCCTAACAGAGACGCAGCAGATCTGAATCCCTGGGGAATGCAACCTAGAGCTATGCCTTTAAATAAGATCTGATGTGCACTGATGCTTGGAAACCACTACCTTGGAGGAAGAGTTCCATTAGTCCATCACCTTTGTTATTTCCAACTCATTTCATAGAGAATTTTGAAGTGAGTATAATCAATGATGTGACAGTAAATTAAATGAAATAACAACACATTCGTTTTAAGAAAAGGAGACCTCTTGTTGGTTTAGTGTAACGGATACTATGACTAAGCTTCAAACTGAATTCTGAGATACATGCAAGCTAGAGCAAAAAATAAAGTAAAAGAAAATAAAGTACACAGTTCTCGCTACAGGAAGGAGAGCAAAATGGTCTCAAGAGCGACCATTGTTCTCTTCCCAGGCACTAAATTTTTAAAGCAATTTCTCACTTAAGATGTTTTGCAGAGTGGTGAGTGATGGAATGATCAATATTTTCAACAAGCTTTTTGGCAAACAGCTATTTCTGTGGTGAATAAAATATGATGTAAGCTTGGGGTATGCACTAAGGTTGCCTCGACTTTCCTGTTTTTATACTTTTTTGGGGGGGACAGTTTGATTCTAAACAGCCCATTTCTAGTTTGCCGGTAAAGGCACATCTTCATACAGCTCCTTAGATAAGCATCCTTATATCACGTGTCACAATGGGGCCAAACCAAAGTTATAATCTCTAACAAGTACCAAGAATGCAGGAACAAAGCATTGCTGACTGAGGGTAGATTTATGTTCTTTGGAAGCAAGAGGAGCAGTTGGTAATGTTGACATTCTATGTATGAAATTTGAGAAGCCTAACCAGCGATATTCTCTGGATAGAAGTCATCCAGCTTCATAACAATGTAAAAAACAGACAACAATACCAACAACAGCCAGTATTTATCGAAGAGCTACCATGTAGACACTGTATATATGCTACCTCAGCCCCTTTTAAGAACACTATGTTCCAAGTCATATTGCCCCCATTTCACAAAGGGGAAATAGATTTGCGGAGGTTAAGTAAATTATCCAGTCTCACATAACTAGTAAGTGGCAGAGTACTGATCTATGTAACATAAACATAGAAAAAGAAAAGACTCAAGAATGGGGTAATGAAAGATGTCCTGGTCTAGGGGTGAAGACATCCAACCTCTTGGATAACTTAGGCAAAGTAATCATTTTTCTGGTCTCAAGTTTCCTTATCTGAAGACTAAGGGATTGACCTCTAACTTCTAGGGGTCATTTCAGATTCTAAAGTCGATGGTTACTCTTCGGATAGAACCAAAGTTAATAAAACATCAACTCTATTCTAAATAAAAATTTAGTTTTCGCATTGAACTTTACTGCTTCTACCTCAAGGATAAAGATAACACATGGAGTAAAGAGCTGTAAACGTCTTCCCAGTTCCTTAAGTCGTTGCTTTCGTTGTACTGAAGTTACTTTAGTTCTAGAACTAATATTGCTAACTATTATTTGAGTGATTTCTCTGTTCCAAGCACTCTTCTAAGAGCTTTAAACATGGTATTGAGGTGTATCCTTTTATAACTTATGAGATAGGAAGTATTATTCATCTTATTTTACAGGTAGGGAAACTGAGGCACTCAGAAATGAAGTAACCCATCTGAAGTTAACATAAGTAGTAAGTGGTGGAGCCATGGTTTGAACTTAAGCAGTTGACTCTAGTCTCTGGAGCCCAGGCAGTTTTCTCAAAAATCTAGAGCCCATGTTATAAGCCAGTACATTAAGTTCCTTCCAAAAATCATGCCCTGTATAGTTTATCATTGGTGGAAATAAATATACTAATTAAAATTTGAAAGTCACATATTAGATCTCTGAAGGAAACAGGTGAATGTATTATTTGAATTCCATATTGCCATAGAGTCCTGACAGCTTTCTGTGACACCTTTGCATGATTCAAAATAGCTACATTTTGAAATTAAGCCCAATGATGACATGGTCTTCTCTGTCTTATACAGCACCTGGCATATTGCTCAAGGAATCTTTGTTGGATGAATGAATGCATTAAAGAGAAAGAATTTTTCCTTTTTTTGGTGAATGTATGTTTGAACTTGGTACATCTTTTTTTTTTTTTTTTTTTGTGGTACGCGGGCCTCTCACTGCCGTGGCCTCTCCCGTTGCGGAGCACAGGCTCCGGACGTGCAGGCTCAGCGGCCATGGCTCACGGGCCCAGCCACTCTGTGGCATGTGGGATCTTCCCGGACCGGGGCACGAACCTGCGTCCCCTGCATCGGCAGGTGGACTCTCAACCACTGCGCTACCAGGGAATCCCGGTACATCTCATTTTAATACCTAAACAATGAAAATAAAAGCTTACTCCAATTAGAGGAGGCATATTTTAGGTCCCAATAACTTTTCATTTCAAACGATATAATGTCAACATTGTATCAATTTGATTATCTT
This sequence comes from Kogia breviceps, assembly GCF_026419965.1. Lineage (NCBI taxonomy): Eukaryota > Metazoa > Chordata > Mammalia > Artiodactyla > Physeteridae > Kogia > Kogia breviceps. Next base: position 22,550,155 of record NC_081317.1, read on the forward strand.
AAATAATTGAATACAAATCTTTGAAGCACATTTTCTTTCCTTAAAAGCGATTAAAGAGGGCCTAACTGTTCTTCACCTTGAAGTATTATATGTTCAGTGCATAATCATTATATAACTTTTTTTTTGTCCTTAGAGAACTTTACTGACAACTCTTCAACTAAAGGACCACTTTACCACTGTTTCTCAAAAGCACTATAGAACTTTCTAGATGAGAATGCAGCATAATCTCCCCTAAAGTTGAAATCAATGGGTCAAACCCTTCTTTTAGAGCATGCACCCTATTAATCATGCAGATTTAATTTTCCCCATGATAGCCCCCTGGGTTATCGAAGTTTAATGCCCGTTTCTTTTCTTTGGTTTTTAAATACACAGTGTACTCATGACAGCAAATCAAAGCTGTTAGTGGCACCAGACAGGTAGAATTGATGCTGGGGACAGGGCCACTGCAAATTTTATTAAGACTGCAATCACTGAGAGCACAGCACACGTTGGGGGTTTAAATACCTCTCTCTGTGGCATTTGTCATATTAAGAGCTGCAGCATAAACAAAGGAAAAAGTAAATCAAATGTATGTAAACATTTCTAGATGCAGTAAGGAAGTCTGATCTCTAGGAAAGAAGACAGCCAGAAGTCTAACATTTCTGAAAACAGTCTTGATCTCTTAGAGTTAGATCTCTTGCCATTTGCCTCTGGGACATCCTATGTGTGTATTTGTTTTGGTCTTTTAGAGTTCTACTTATATACTGCGTATGTTTGCCAAAAATCTTCAACAACAGCAACAAAAGCCTCCAATAGACCAGGTCATCCCTAAGGATACATGGTGAAGCTTTTCAGATTGCAGAGAAAGGGACTGACAGCAATAAAGTGCCCTGTTCAGGGTTGGGAAACTCTTGCTCTGGAGCCGATTAAGTTTGCCAAATGGCTCAGCTTCCCTCCTCCTCACTCCCCAAAATGCCTCTCCCAAGTGTGGAGACGTGGGTCTATTTTTGAGGCCCCCTGCAAATAAATAACCCTCTATGTAGAAGGGTTTTGTTCTCTTCTTGGTCTGCTTCTAGGGCTCTCATTTGCGGCTTTATACTGATGCCAAGCCACCGCTTCCCGCTGGTGATTGCTGACTGAGAACCCTTGGTTCTAGCCTGTCTTCTGCCTAATCTTTTCCTTAATGGCTTAAATCTCCAAGAGGAAACAAGGCAATAATAGAAAATGCAATTAGCAGGGAGCCCAATCCATTCTAACATCCATCTATTTTAATCTGGGTCTCAGGTATTCTACACTCAACCAGTTTCTATACACAAAGCAGGATTCGTCTGAATGTGATATTCACAGAATGTATAAGATCCGCCCTCAGCTCCAAATAAATAAATCATTTCATTAATAATTAAGGCAAAGTATATAAGGGAAGTATAAGGGAAATATGTAAGAATATAAGGGAAATATAAGAAAATTAGATATTTGTGGGTTTTTTTAATGGATCCTTTCCAATGATTAAAAAACTCAGAACAATGTTCTTTCTGGCTATAAAAAGAATAATTACATTATCGTATTAGAAGTGTTTAATTTCTGTGGTGTAGGGTTTATGAAACATTTTTTAAGGGAGAATATCCCTCGTCAAAATTGGAAAAGTAAAATAAGAATCTGGTACTTCAGAGGTCATTCAAAGCCTCCCCTGATGACAGCCTGTCCTTGAAAACTTCGGCTGTACCACTCAGATCATCACACTCCGTGGTGGTATCGCCCTGCCACTGAGTACTCAGGAGAAAACTGTTTCAGTTAAAGACACATAGGAGAAACAGTAGGGATCATTCTTTGGATGTGCACATGCCTAAGGTAGAACATGAAGTAGATTGGAGAAAGAGACAACGCTGTCCCTTGACTTAGAAGAGAATTCCTTCCATAGGTCCCTGAGAAGTCACTTTGTCTCTTTTCAACCAAAGAAAACGAATGCAGCAAGTATCATTGTTCAGGGCCGGTGTGGGGAGGGGAGACTACATAGAATTATGCTGCTGAAAATGATGTTTTTACCTCTGTGAGGAACTAATTAAAAGAAATGATCTCAAACAGAAGGAACATTTCTAGTTAAATATAAGGAAATCTTTGTGAGCCAGTATGATTGATTTATCTTTGTTTTATAATTGCATAGTCATTCTCATATCTGGAGACAGCTAAGGAACCATCTTAGCTAGGGGGCAGAAGCCACAAACAAGGTATGATTGCCTTTAAGCTGGGTAAGACAAATCTCAATTTCAGATATATTAAAATGCATAATAAAGAAACAAAAAATTAGCCAGTGCTTGTTGTAAGAAACCAATGACTGTGAGATTCACTCCAAATCTGGTAAAATATTTTAAAATGAACATTTAGAAAAAGAAATTTTCTATGAAATATGACATACAGGTTTCTCTGGCCCTCATTTATCCCGCCATGAGGCCTATCCTAAAGCCCACTGTCACAGAGGTACCCGAGAGAGGGGTTAACATTTCCAGAGGGAGAGCCTCCACAGTTGTGAGATTGACAGCTCTTTTCTGCATTCCAGGTGACTCTGGAATTTGGGAAACCAGAGATTTCCCTGCCAATGGCAAATCAATATAGCTATATAGTTCCCACCCAGGAGTGCTTCACTTTTCTATGTGAACTTACTGTTATTTTACTTTATGAGTCAATAACACCTAACCAAGTGTAGAAGATATTCATTGAGAAATCAGAACCCATATGGAATTTTAGTTTGGATCCTCCAAGCCACTACAGAATCATAAATTCCAGGTTTCTGCCCATAATCAAGAAAGAAGAGTCAAATGAGGAGAGAAATCACCAGTAGCTGCCACTCTCTGAACCTTTTCACTTCCCACTCCATCTAAGTGGCTCCCTGACTTCCTCAGCTTACTGTCTTTACGGGTTAATTCCCTCCCTAAGGAAATGACAGCTTCTGTGTTCTGTTTATCATGATCCCACCCTGAACATTCTTCAGCCAATAGGCAAGAGTTGTGAATATCTAATCAACATCGATTGCCTTTGACAAAACTTTTCCCATCCTTGAGTTTGTTCTAGAGCAGAATGGAGCAACAGAACTACAAAACTAATACGTAAAACCAATGAACAGAAAGGTTGATGTCACTTGATTAAAATAGTATAATATTTGGAAGAAGTCATTTTTTTCAAAGCATGAATACAAGCATTAATTCTTCCTTATTATAAAGGTCTCTTTATAAAAGTTCAGGAAGTATAAAGCTATATAAAGTATATGATGGAAGGTTACCAACCCCCCCATGTAATTCTATATGCAGAGATGATGTCTATTAACAATTTGGCATTTATACTCCAGTGTATAATCTATAACATACTGTTCTTTAACTTACTTTTTCACTTATGAACACATTAATATTTCTAATGGGTTAATATTTCTAAAGAAATAGGATATTGGCTTGCACATGGTAAGCACTATGTAAGAATTAAATTACTACTAATAAAAACAGCAAATAATTATATCGTGCTTACTGTGTGCCAGTATTAATTCATGTAATCATTGCAAAAACCTAAGAGGTAGGTCCTATTTTTACCCCTGTTTTAGAGATGAGGAAAATGAGTTTCAGAGACAGGAAACAGACCCAAGTCACATATATGGTGGAAAGTCTTAGAAATTAATACATATAGATCGATCTCATCCTTTTTAATGGTCACATGGAATTTCATCACATATTATGTCAGTCTCCTATTGATGCGAATTTAAATTATTTTTAAAAATTTACTATTATAAACAACTGTGATAATCTTGAGTATATACTTCTGTAAATAATTCCCTTAGATAAATTTTTAGAAGTTAAATTATTGAGACAAATCTATACACATTTTAAAGTTTGATGGTTATTAAAAACAAAAAACAAAAAACATATCCACTAGGCTACACCAAATTATAAGAATAATTGCAAGTGCTGGTTTCCCACACGCTGTCTATTGTTGTTATTCTAATTGATGTTCTTTGTAAGTAATCTGTCTTTTCTTTAATAATTAACATCACCTTTTTGTCTTTGGTTCATTATGTGTTAGGTTCATTATAATGTGTCTGGGTGTACAAGTATTTCTATAACTGCTCTTTATTTTTACTATTGGGACTTGGTGTACATCCCGTACTTGAAGATTTAAGTTTTCATCAATTTTGGCAAGTTCTCAGGCATCATGCTTTTGAGTATAGCTTCTCTTATATTTCTCTATTCTCTCTTTCTATAATTTACATCCTTAATTATTTTTTTAATCCTTAATTATTTCTTAAATTCAATTTCATCTTTCCCATCTCTCTGCACTGAATTCTTAATTCTGAAGAGCTGACTTCTAATGTGTGAATTATCTCTTTATCTTTAATATACCATTATTCAACCACTGAATTTTAATTTTAACCATAATATTTTTCATTTGTTAAAATTATATTTAATTCTTTATCAGAACTGCCTTTCTTCTTCCTAATGTATTTTACTTTTTTGTTGTTCCTCCTTTTGTGTCTTTAGTTTAAACATATTTATTTTAGAGTATCTATTATATTGTGTTGTTAATCGAATTTCCTGGGGTTTAAATCACTTTGTATATTGTGTCAGCTAATTCTCACTCAAGGCGGATTGTTTCCTGTGGATGCGATAATTTTGTACTGTGAACTCATCCTCAGTGTGGCTTTACCTATGAAAACCCTATGTAGCCTGTGTAAGGTGTTTCTTTTTTCAGCATTTTTGTTGTTAAAATTTTGACCAGGGACTAATTTTTAAAATTTTTCTTTTAAAGTATGGTTTATTTACAATATTGTATTAGTTTCAGGTGTACAGCAAAGTGATTCAGTTTTTTTTCAGATTATATTTCATTACAGGTTATTACCAGATATTGAATATAATTCCCTGTGCTATACAGTGAATCCTTGTTGCTTATCTATTTTATGTATTTTTTTTGTATCTATTAATCCCATGTTCCTAATTTGTCCCTCCCTCTCTCCCTCTCCTTTCTGGTAACCAAAAGTTTGTTTTCTGTGTCTGTGAATCTGTTTCTGTTGTGTATATAGATTGATTTGTATTATTTTTTAGATTCCCTATATGTCTTTCCACATATTTGTCTATCTCTGAATGATTTACTTCACTAAGTATAATATCATCTAGGCCCATGCATGTTGCTGCAAATGACAATATTTCACTTTTTTTATAGCCAGGTAATGTTCCATTTTATATATACCACATCTTCTTAAGCCAGTCATTTGTTTATGGGCACTTGGGTTGTTTCCATGTCTTGGCTATTGTATATAGTGCTGCATTGGGGTGCATGCATCTTTTTGAATTAGAGTTTTCATTTTTTCTGGATATATGCCCAGGAATGGGATTGCTGGATCATATGGTAGCTCTATTTTTAGTTTTTTAAGGAACCTTCATACTGTCTTCCATAGTGGCTGTGTCAATTTACATTCCCACCAATAGTGTAGGAGGGTTCCCTTTTCTCCACCCCATCTCTAATTTATTATTTGTAGAAGTTCTGATAATAGACCTTCTCACCAGTAGGAAGTGATACCTCATTTTGGTTTTGATTTGCATTTCTCTATTAATTAGCAGTATTGAGCATCTTCTCATGTGCCTGTTGGCCGTCTCTATGTCTTTTTTGGAAGACCTGGGACTAATTTTTATGTTAATTTCTCCAACTGGGGATTCCCAGACCGGTTGTGCTGGCAGCATGAATTCAAAACCAAATCTAATTGAGATAACAGTCCTGAGTGTTGGCTATTCATTCATAAGAACACTTGTTTTTTTTTTCTTATGAAGAGAATGACAAACCTCTGTGTTGTCTTTCTATGCCAATGAGTAGGATTTTTCTGGCCTATCTTTTCACTTCAGTGGTTCTCAGCTTTATACAAGGGTATCAGCGCTAACTTCCACTTCACAGGGACCCAAGACCTTGACTTTTTCCCTTTAAGAGTCTTAAAACCAATCTTCTACATCATAGAAATGGACACTTGTCTCATTACGTGGAGGACAATGCCCAACCAGCTCGTGATCTTACTGCTCTGCTTTTCCAATTTCTATTCATTCCTGACTTCTGAATATTTACATTTTTTCCTTATGAGTTATACAACTAACCCGGCATTTCTGGCTGTTTGAAGTAGGAAGATTTTCATAGTATCTTGTTGGCTGTGTTGCTGGAGTTCTAAGTGTTTAATCCCAGGTTTGTGTATTTAGTACATAAAGATTCCATGAGTCATCATTTCAAGAATTCTCTTACAATATTCAGAAATCCTTTGCCCTCTTTTCTTTCCTGGCAAAACTCCAATGCTTATATCTTGCCTTTGGATTTGGCTTTCTACTTATTCCAACTTATACCTGTACTGCTGAGCAACCCTGCGGGAAAACCTGCAATGAAGCAAACTGATGCCACTCTGTATTCATAGTCCTGTTCTCTGCTAAAATCTGAATGTTGCCCAGCAAGCCTAGTTTCCCTGTGAGTCATCTCCCCCATTCCCCACAGCTATTTTAAAACCTTTCCACTCTCCTCACCCCTCTACCCCCCTTTACAGAAGTATTTTCAGAAGATAACCTTACTTCCTACTTCCTAGAGGAAATAGAACCCATCAGAACAGAGCTTTCTCAAATCCCATCTGCCCAACTTCTGAACTCATTTATACTGGCATACACCTCTTTTCTCCTTCTTCCTATTACAAGGAAGGAAGTTTCTCTTCCTGTCTAAGTAATCATATAATTGACCACTGAAGCTGGGATATTTTTGAAAGTAAAAGAAGGACTCTATTAATAATTATTCCAGGACAACAGGTGTAAACCAGAACTGTCCTGGGCAAACTGGGACATGCGGTCACCCCCTATATAAAGTTGATTGCTGAATACATCTCTTTTGCCTTCCCAAGCACCACAGTCCCTTGAATATTCCACCTGTCTCCTGTATATTCAAATTTTCCTTCTCTCTGGGTTCCTTCTCGTTAATATTTTAACACTGTCCATGTTTTTTCTTAAACATTTCAATCTTTTAAAAAGAGAAATCGCGCAAAGCCACACTTCCTGTGCGCCAAAGATGCCGCCAACTACTGCTAACTTTGACTCATCCCTTTTCTCTGCCAAATTTATCGAAAAAAATTGTCTACATACACTGTCTCTCTTTTTTTCAGTTCCTGTTCTCCTTCATTCACAGAATTCTGGCTTCTTCCCCATCCCCATTCTGACCACTCTTGACAATGTCACACATGATTCTCTCATTTTTCAATAGAACAGACAGTATTCAGTGTTACCCCATTTCTTAGGTGCCTCTATCTGTGCAGCCTTGAGTGAATTAGTTATCCTCTGTGTTTCTCGGTTTCCTAAGATGGTATGATTATAGGCCCTTCCTCAGTGACTATTAGTGAAAATTAAAATAAAATAATACGTGTAAAGCATTTCGGATTCTAAAATGTTAGCCATACCATTGCTCATCCTTTTCGAAAAACATCCATGTTTGGTCATGGTTGAGTTAGATGGTTCCGTCAGTAATTTTGCATGCCACTGTCTGAATCTTTTAAGGCAAGGCGGCAGAGGAGAATATCTTTACATTGCCATTCCAGAGACCCGGCGGCCTGAGGATGGCAATCTAGAAAGGGAGCTAGCGTTACTTCTGTGTCCAAGGGTGTTTCTTTCATGTTTGTTATGGCTGCTAAGACTTAGCAAACACACTATACGAAATCCATAACCTGGCATACTTAACCTCATTAGAAGCTCACAATGGCAGACAAACCATATCTTTCCCTGACACACCTATTTGCCCTCAGTGTAGCCCCACATCAAATAGCACTTACAGGGCTCTCATTCTGATCTGCTCAAACTAATTTGCAGAGTTACCGATAAAAATACGTAGCAAATGCTCATCTGTCCTAACTGACCATGGCCAGCTTCATCTTTAGCCTTCAGCATTGGATTCTTCCAGTGACTTCTTAGTTGCTTTTTCACCTGCTCTGAGTTGTTGGTTGAATTGGCCCTTCCTTTAAAATAGGTTATGTTTGCATTATATCTTGTGGACATGCCTCAACTATTTCTTTAGGTGGAAACCAATTTTTCAGAGCTTCAATAGCCAAAGCAGATTTGCTGCAAAATTTATCTTCTAATAGTAATAATTATAGTTGATACCATTTACTAAATGCATATTATATACCAGCAGTTGTGCTAAGCATGTCACATATTTTCATGTATATTGACTAATAAGGATTAGAATGGAGTAGAAATAGACATGTGTGCTAAAATGAGCATCTTACCTACTGGTAGAGTAACTTTAAATGATATTATGAGCTCTCAGTACTAGAAAGTTTAAGAAAATCTCTAGCATATATTAATTATTAACACAATGAACATGATCGCTTCAGTGTTTGGAAGAAAGGAGAGTGTTCAGTTTTACTGATAGGCATGATACAAAACTAAATGGGAAGGCAAGACCAAACTGTGTAATTGAACTCCAACTAATGAGATCTGTGATAATTTTCTCTAGGCCAAAGCTAAAGCAAATGGTTTCAATATCTTTGAAGACAGTAACCTAAACAATCAGTATTTGAGGTTATAATTCAGTGGGCTCATATTTCATACCTTGAAGAGGAAAATATTTATGATATCGTACACAAATGAATAACATTGGTTCTGTATCCCTCCACATATAGTTCAAGGAAACGCTGGATCTAGGCAGACATTCACTGTGTCTGAAAGTGGGACTGAGTGTGTTTGTATGTTTATTTAATTTTCACTCAATAAATTACATCAGGTGGTTGTTGCATTCTGAGCTTTAAATAGCATTAATAATTTAAAAGATATTAAATTCTAGCAGCTGTGCTAAAAATATATTCTTTTTACATCTGACAACCACTGTTCCCTCCAACCTCATTCCTTTCCATGAACAGTTAATTGAAATGAGATCATTAAAGCTGTGAGAAGAAGGTCTAGCTAGGAAATAAAGATAATCTTAAAGGAGCTAATAGAAAACTGTATGATTGAGAAGGAAGAAATGTAGGAAAGGGTCGATTTTGGCCTAAGAGAAGGGTGACATCCAAGTAAGCTATGGGGAAACTGTGAAGTCTTCCCAAGCTGAACTATAATTTGTGCCAGTGTGTGATAATCACTTTATCAATCATATAACAGAAAAGGAAGTGATAGTTCTTATAGTCAACATTTACTGAGTTTTACAAAGGGTCAGACACTGCTAAATACTACCAGTAACTTATCTCATTGAATACTCACAACAAACCCCACTTTGCAGATAAGAAAACTGAGAGCCAGAGAGGTTAATTCTAAGGCCTGTAACAGGAGGAGCTGGGAAGAGTTTTGCACTTAGTTTACTCACCTCATATAGGCATGCTGGTAGTTTCTATTTTTAAGTAAAATATGTTATAATTTTAGGTCAAGAAGGAGTTGAGGACCAAATGGATAGAATCCCTAGCTCAATCTGGATTCTGATTTCTCAGTGAAGATATTTCACAACCAGTTGTTGGATTAATTGACTTTAAAGGAACACTTGAAAAAACGGAAAATATTTTGACAATGTAACTCACAGAAGTAGGACCATTTGGGGTTATACCTTTTGAGCCAGTATTATATTTTTCTCAACCCTTTGTGACAATACAAATGGAAAGAAGTTACTTTTTTTCTTTTCTTTTTGATACATTTTTAAGACACGTCTTTTATGCTGAAAAAAGATAAAATGAATATCTTCAAATTTATAAACAAAGGAGAATTGTCCAAGCCAAGAAGATGTTCTAAAATGGTATCCTATTGTTTTAGTATTATAGTGACTTTAGTTGGTTTTGGTTAATTGATGCACTATAGATGGAATATGACCTGTTATACAAGGAATTTTTTTTTCTCTTTTCAATTTTTTGAGTGTTGACCTAACGGTCTAATATCTCGAATAAATGAGGGAAATGCACTACCTACTGCCTCTCTGTTTTGCAAGCTGAAATACAGCCTTCGCAGTAGAGCGTGAGGCCCTCTGCTAGCACTGTAATGGGAAGGAACGCAGCTCCTTACCCTCAACTTCCAGCTTCGCCAACTTGGAATATGCCGTCCCGAGGCTGTTTTTTGCCACACATCGATAATGTCCTGCATCTTCCTTTTGCACATTATGAATCCTTAAACTCCCGGATTCAAGAACCGCAGTGCGGGAGTTTTCCTGCCAGGGATAGGGACATGAATTAAAAATGGCCGTAGGTCTGTCAAGGACACATTTGCTATATTTCATCTAGTCATCACTATCGTTCTTATCAAAAATATTTTAACATTTATTTGGCATTTATTATGGGTAACATACAATAATAAATGAGATAGTATAAGATTACCAAAATTAATTTTAAGCAATGCCATAAAATACAGTTATTTTTATTTTCTTTCATTATATGAGGACCCCAAGGCTTATTGGATGTCCTACATCAACAAGCCTTATTTTAGGAGTTTATTTGATATCTAAAAAAGTCACATCCCGGTCTGTTTGATTAAAAGCATTGCTTTTAACAGCCATGCTTACTGCCTATATGGTATCCTTAGGGGAATATATGTCCCTTGAAAAGTTGGAAAATTCTACAGATAATACAAAAATTGGTCTTTATAGTTCAAATGTTACATCTATCTTCTCTCTGGGGACTCTAAATTCAGTAGTATATATAGAGCCACCCCCTGCTTTTATTGTAGAAAATATCTATAACAAAAGGAAAGCCAGAGAATTATATAGATTACCATAAAAAATGAAAACTATTTGTTTTATTTTAAATAAAACAAAGCTAATTGATATTATGTTTTATTTCAATTAACTGACATATATCAACACCTATGTATTCCCCATGGAATACTCTGAGTACAGTAATATGAAAAACATAATGTCTTTGACCTCACTGAGTTCACAGTTAGTCGGTTATACAAGGATGGACAGAGACGATGGTGATGCAGTATAGTAATTTATCAATAAATGTAGGTATAAGATACAAAGCAGTACAAAATAAGCATGTGAATAATGCATTTCAAGTTTGACTACTGTATGTGATTGAGGTTGTTGTCAAGGTGGTTTGTTCACCAGTCTTGAGTCTTGATGCTCTAACTTCACTCCAGAATGTTCTCATTCTTTTTCTTCCAAACCTATTTCTCTCTCTCCTCCCAGAAACTATTTGTCAGGTCTAAAGCTTGGAGCTTAGTTCCATTTTTTATGAATCTTGAGTCTCAAAGATTCAATGTTGAAAAATAAATGATTCAAATACCAACCAACAAAAAAGACTGTAGCTTTGCTCTGCTTTGCCTCCTTTATCATCCTTAACACTACTGGTTCCTATCTCTTTTTTCCCCTACTCAGCCCCAACTGGAATGCCTTACAATTTGCATAAATGGGAACAGAAATATTAAAGTTTGGTTAAATGTTGTACATGGAAAAAAGTTTATACTAAGTTTATAAGTGTGCGACTGAGTTTGCAAAGGATTGTTGTATTTGAAAATGTGTTGTATATACATGTTTTAACATAACAATCACTTACCCTGAGAGCACTGTCCCCCTTGATCCACGACACTGATGGTTTGGGATTGCCCATTGTAGTACATGGTAGAACTGCCTTTAGTCCTTCTATTATTTTTACGTTTATGGGAGGACGAGTTATTTTAGGTTCTAAAGGGAAATGAAGGTTAAAAGTTAAAAAGCAATATGGCTTTATTAAACTTAGAGTTTCTAAGTTTATGTTTAATTATAAATATACATTAAAAATATTCTTAGGCTTGTTATAATACAGAATTCGCCAAATGCTAAGACGTGTTTTTAGTGGCTATCAAACAGAAATCACTTTTGAAAATTTAGGTTATCTCTGTTTTATCTTACTTGAAAAATCAGTTCATAAAACATATTAGGAGTTTGAAATTATCATAGTATTCTTCACTTTAAAAATAGTTAATAAAAAGTTGATTAAAATAAACTGATAACAATTCAACATTATGTAATTCATAGCAACAGACATGAAAACATATGAAAGTAAAATTTTGATATAAGTTTTATTTGTATAATTCTGAGTTATGACCTACTTTCCCTTTGGTTTCCATCTTAATGTGACTATTAAGTTTGATGATTAAAAATAGATACATTTATCCTCTAGAAAATAAATCAAATGTTACTGTATTTGTAATCAGAGAAATTCTGTAATACAATTCAGAGTAACTCTACTCTGCAAAGCCAACTTGTGTATACTGTTCTGTGAAACACTCCTAAATTAATTTTTTCAGAAGAAATAGTTTGTCAGTTAATTTTTATTCTCCAATATTGAGCTTTCAGAGGAAGACGTTATTAAATCTATTGCATAGAAGTATTGACAAGTTCAGGATTCCAGTTATTTTACTATTTGAAACATTCATAAAATAATGAAAATACATTTATTTCCTAAGGAATCTTATGTTACAGATACAAAACAGAAGACTGTCTTTGCAGGAGAGACTACTGAGAAATAGATACATTTTATTTCTTTCAGGTCATGTGCCATAATCAGTTTGTTACTTTGACATAGAAGAGCAGGAAATAAGGATTTTTGCCCTTCTACTTCAATTGTGTGTGTGTGTGTGTGTGTAGGAACATGGTTTGGTGGTGGTTATAAGTGCTATTTGCAAAGACTGCATGGTCTATTGATTTTTAATCTAGCCATTTATTGCCATTTAGAGGTGGTATGATCCTGCAGTGTGGCAAAGATACAAGACAGGCTTTAAACATGTTATAGGAAAAGATCAACGTTGTCACTTTGTCTGTGATCTAAAGCATACAATGCTCAATCTCATCAATGACAGTGAATACCTACATTTAGATAATTACTAGGCACCTCAATTGTGAGTTAAGTTGTCATACAGCTATTGGCAAAAGCTTAGCTTAGGTGTTGATCCACCTGTCATATAGTCAAAGAGAGTATTATTCATTCCTTCCATTGGGCTCCCTGAACTGATCCCTATGGCAAACCTGAGTCACAGATAATGTCTTAGGCAGAAAACCTTTGCTTAAAACAAATAACTCCAGTCTTCTCAATGAAATAGATGTCTTTGTCATCTGTTGCCGAGAGGTCAGGAGAACCTTTGCGGGCAATTGAATATAAAGAAAGCTGGGAATGAACTGAGTATTGATGTGGAGTCATGGATTCCCCACCCTAAGGGAGCATGATTCAGGTGGAGCCATGAGCACTGACTAATCAGAACTGGTCATCTTGTTGAAGTGGGATGCTGGAAGTGTCCTGCTATGCCAAGACTGATCCCTTAGTTGTTGGACCATAAGAGATCTGGGGGAGGGAACTCCTGAAGGAGGTCTGAGGGTAGTTGGAGTAGCTATGGGGGTGGGGACCTTGAGGGTCTCAGGAAACAGCTCTTTAGCAAGCAGTGTGGAAGCATTCCAAAATTTTAACAGTTGGGATGGCCACACCAGTGTATACCCACCTGAATGGGTGAGCTTTCCTAAGGAGAGAGTGGAGAAGAGAAGAGGAGAGAAGAAAAAAAGAGGATTTAGGATAGAACCAAAATCAAGAACATGTAGTGCCAGAAAAACATGAGCAGTATTCAAAGGAAAAGTAGTACCACAAAGTAGTGAAGTACTTAAATGTACTCTGTCTTTGGAATCACACCTTCATTCTTCAGCAAAAGAGAACATCCCAACTTCCTTACTTGGTGTTCTTACTGCCCCACATGCTGAAAGAAAGCCTGCTTGTGGGTACATCCCAACCTATTTACCCTCAGAACCCCCAGATCAGCTTTCCCACGATGTCCCACTAGCCCCACTATGTACCTATTATAGTTAATCTCGGACAGCATTTATTATAGGTGTGATCAAACATAAAAGATTAACAGCCATGTGAGAACAATCATGAACATGAAGAAAGAGAATCAAAATAAAATCAAAACTTAGCCTGAATAAAACAGAAATAAAGCAGGTGAAAGAAGAAAATGCTTTTAAAAAAATGCATTAATAGTATCCTTAGATGAGTGAATATTGCATCATATACATATAGTTGGCTATGAAAAAAAGGAGCATTCAGGGAAAAAATAATACCTAGAAATAAAAAATATGGGTTTTTAAGATCAAAATACAGAATATAAGGTCAGAATAGCAGAATGGTCATACTGAAGACCAAATTCATGATATAGAAGGAAAAGCCAAATAAATCTCCTAGAAACTAGAATATCAAGATAGATATGTAGGAAATATGAGGAGAAAAAATTGGAGTGCAAAATAAAGACTTTCAGCCACACAAACATTCAGAAAATACATCTCACGTGCTCTAGAATATCAAGATAGATATGTAGGAAATATGAGGAGAAAAAATTGGAGTGCAAAATAAAGACTTTCAGCCACACAAACATTCAGAAAATACATCTCACGTGCTCACACTGAAAAGAAGCAGCAAACCACTTCCTCCAGAAAAACAATAACAATAAAACCAAAAGATAAAAGATGTAAGAAATAGCGATAAAATCAACAACAAAAACTCATAATAAACGTTCCGGGTGGAACTGGATTCCACCGTGCTTTGTATGGTGCCAATATGCATGTTTCTGTGATTTTTCCCATCAGTAGTGTGATGTCAGAGAGGAGAAAATAAAGGTTACTTCACTACAAGGTTGAGAGTTTGAAAGCAGAAGGTGCTATAGCACAGGGGGTCATGAGATTTGAGGATGCTGGTAAGGGCTGTGTGATGATGCCACACTGGGTAGGAGAGAGAACTAAGTGAAGAGAGAATTGAATGAAGTACCCATTGGGGATTGATGGAACAGAGACCCCCCCCAATGGAGTTAAGGGCAGGAGAACATGACCATGATGGTGACTGTATGGAGTGAGAGGAAGGGTGTGAGAGAGCTAGATCCTGTTCTTAGCTGAGAAAGAGACACATGTAGTTTGTGCCTTCTGTTCGGAGGCAAATCATGAGTGTGGGAAACTACTTTCCTCATCGGACAGAGCTGGAAGTAGAAATGTCCATGTTCAGGATGTGACCTATTGGGGTTTAAGATTTGAAATACAGTCCATTTCCTGGGGGCGTCAAGGTCATAGATTGGGTGGACTGAGAAAGAGTTAAGGCAAACAGCACTGGACTTGTGAAGGTCAAGGAGCTATAGGATGAAGTGGACAGTGGCTCTGAATCATGGCTGTTGAAATCCCTTAGGATAATGGCAGGAGTAGGAATGGATAGAAACTTAATAAATCTGGAATCAAAATCTTTGAGAGAGGGGCTTCCCTGGTGGCGCAGTGGTTGAGAATCCGCCTGCCGATGCAGGAGACACGGGTTCGTGCCCTGGTCCGGGAAGATCCCACATGCCGCGGAGCAACTAAGCCCGTGAGCCATGGCCGCTAGGCCTGCGCGTCCGGAGCCTGTGCTCCGCAACGGGAGAGGCCACAACAGTGAGAGGCCCGCATACCACAAAAAAAAAAAAAAAAAAAAAAAAAAAAAACAAAAAACACAACAAAAAAAAAATCTTTGAGAAGTATGGGAGAGGACCTAGAAGTGAGTAGCTGACTTGATGAATAGAGTTAGAGAGAATGTCAAAATGGCAAAAGCCCTCATAAGAGGAAAGGTTTTGCACAGGAATACAAAATATAATGGCTTAAAAGCTGCAATGAAACATCATTACATGCTAGCCTTGTTGACATGAAGTGGGGAAGAAAGAGCCTCCCTTTAAGCAGAAAAGTCACTCAAGTTTGAAAAGTTGCTCAAGAAAATCAAGTTTGAAACAAGGCAAAAGCATAGAAGAAGTGTCTGCAAAGAGGTTTTAGATTAAAAGGGTGTTTGGTTGTAATGAAACTGTTTTGAAGACATGGGGTAAAGATTCTAAAGGGAAGTTCCTGGTGAAAGATGTCAGGGTGGCACAAATAAAGAGACATATAAAGGCATGAAAATGGGAGACGGTAGAGAACAATGAGGCTTGCCTGTAGGATGGTGGCTGATGGCAGGAATAAGAGGTTTGGGACTGTCTCAAGGTTGTGATTTGAACTTGAACTTGCCGGGCTGCCTGAACATACAGGTATGCGGGAAGCTCTATTTACTGCCTGCTTCAAAATGTACCAAGTCGGCTTTGAAATCAATGGATGATTCTCTTTCCTACTCACTCATCTTCACTTGCAGAGCTCCACAACTCTCCGCAGCTCCTCCCACGCCATTGTTGGCTATGCAGCAGTAAATGCCGTCATCGCTGTCTTCCACGCTCAGGATGGTGAGGAGCTGACCGTTCTCCCGAATGCTGTACCGGGTGTCAAAGAGCCTGTGGGTCGCAGAGGATTATGGCAGGTTAGGGCCCCATCTGTGATTTTTTTGGCTATGATTAAATGATCAAAGAGATGACTTACCAATGGAGGAAGTAGACTTAAGGTAAGAGGAAATTCGATTGAGTTCTGAATAATAGAATAAGCTTATTGGGAATTGAAAGCTAACATTACATTCTAATCTTCCTACGCTCCAATAATCAAAGCAGTGCTGAGTCCTTCAAAAATAACCCCAAAAGCTGATGTCTATTAATGAGACCAAACATAAAATTTATTTAGGAAAGTATATCATTACCCAGGATATGAGTTCTGCCCCATATTTACTGGGAAGTAGCAGCTAGATAATGAAAACACACACACACACACACACACACACACACAAGTGCGAGTAGCAGAAAGGGATAAACAGATGTTACTGTATATAAATGAGATAAACAGCAAGGACCTGCTGTATAGCACAGGGAAATATATTCAGTATCTTGTAATAACCTATAAGGGAAAAGAATCTGAAAAAGAGCGTGTGTGTATGTGTGTGTGTGTGTGTGTGTGTGTATGTATGTATGTATATATGGACCGAATCTCTTTGCTGTACACCTGAACCTAATACATTGTAAATCAACTATACCTCAATTTTTTAAAATGGAAAAAAAAAGAAAGTTAAACATTTATGGAAGTAACTACCACTTAACTATTTGTTCATTCATTAATCAAATGTTTGTTGAGTGCCTAACAAGTGCCAGGCACAGTTCTAGTTCCTTGGGATACATAAGGAAGCAAAAAAGGTTCAAACTGTAAAAATATAGGTTTTACATATATTATCTCAGTAAATGACATGCAACGTGAATGTTGAGAAGGGAATTAGGACAAAAGAAAGAAATTTGAGAGGAAGCGTCAACCTAAAAGTGAGTTTTATGACCAAATATCCTTTACACTAAATCTGTATATTAGGCAGAGTCAAGCACCCCACCCCCAGCAAAGATCCGTGTCTGAATCCCCAGAACCGGTGAATATGTTACCTTACGTGGCAAAAGGGATTTTGCAGATGTCAAGGATCTTAAAATAGAGTATCCTGGATTATCCAGAGGGACGCAACGTAATCATTAGGGTCCTTAAAAGGTGGAAGAAGGAAGCAGGAGGATCAGAGGATGAGCTGTGACGGTGGAGGCAGAGTATGGAGTGACACAGCTGCTGGCGTTGAAAATGCAGGAAGGGGCCAAGGAGCGCAGGCAGCTCCGAGAAGCTAGGGAAGGCAAGAAATCAGACTTTCCTCTGGAGCCTCCAGAAAGCACGCAGCCCCGCCAACATCTGGATTTTCGCCCAAAGAGCCCTATTTCAGACTTCTGAACTCCGAAACTGGGAGATAATAAATTTGTGTTGTTTCAAGCCACGAAGGGTGTGGTAATTTGTTACAGTAGAAATGGGAAACACTAACACGACATGAAAACAAAAACTGTAAAGGGAATGGATTTTTGATTTTTCTAATTCAATGGGTGGCTCCCATCACACACTGATCTTAAAGAGGAAAAAAGGGATGTAGTAATTTTTGGTCTAATGTGACTAAGGATAATATAATCACTCGGTAGTTCACTAAATCACATTAAATAACTGAGGATAGCCATGATATTCACTCTCATGTAATTTTTGCTTTGTTTTTTGCTATGTATAAGTTTTCATGGAAAATATGAATATTGGAATATCTTACAGATGTGCTTGTAGCCCAAGAGTCCAGCCATTCTGTGAAATATAAACTTCCAAGATTTATAATCTGTTGTATCACTGCTGCTTAATTCAAGTACATAAATTACTTTTAGATTGTGAGGGACACAAGTATTTATAATTTTCAAAATATAAATTGTTCTTCTCCTTTTTATTGACGTATACTTGATTTACAATATTATATTTCAGGTGTACATAGCATAGTGATTCAGTATTTTTACAGATTATACTCTATTAAAAGTTATTACAAGATAATGGCTATGATTCCCTGTGCTATACAATATATCCTTGTTGCTCATCGATTTTCTACATAGTAGTATGTATCTCTTAATCCCATACGCCTAATTTGCCCCTCCCCCATCCCTCTCCCCTTTGGTAACCACTAGTTTGATCTCTACGTGAATCTGTTTCTGTTTTGCATATACATTCGTTTGTATTAATTTTTAGATTCCATATGTTGGTGGTATCATACAGTATTTGTTGTTCCCCATCTGACTTATTTCACTAAGCATGATATTCTCTAAGTCCATACATGCTGCTGCAAAGGGCAGAATTTCATTCTTTTTTATGGCTAAGATTCCATTCTAAATATATACCACATCTTCTTTACCCATTCATCTGTTATGGACACATGGGTTGCTTCCATATCTTGGCTATTGTAAATAGTACTGCTATGAATTTGGGGTGCATATATCTTTTCAAATTACTGTTGTCATATTTTCTGGATATATACCCCAGAGTGGAATTGCTGGATCATATAATACTTTATTTTTAGCTTTTTGAGGAGCCTCCATACTGCTTTACATAGAGGCCACACCACTTAGATTCTCACCAGTAGTGTACAATGTTTTCATTTTCTGCACATCCTCTCCAACATTTGTTATTTGTAGACTTATGATAGCTGACTGGTGTGAGGTGATATATTATTGTTGTTTTTCTCTAATAATTAGTGATGTTGAACATCTTTTTGTGTGCCTGTTGGCCATCTGTATGTCTTCTTTGGAAGGATGTCTATTCAGGCCTTTTGCCCATTTTTTGATTGGGTTGTTTGGTTTTTTTTGATACTGAGTTGTATGAGCTCTTTATATATTTTGGATATTAACCCCTTACTGGTCATATCATTCTCAAATATTTTCTCCCATTCTGTAGGTTGACTTTTTGTTTTGTTGGTGTTTTCCCTTGCTGTGCAAAAGCTTTCGAGTTTAATTAGGTCCTATTTGTTTATTTTTGCTTTTATTTCTTTTGCCTTAGGAGACAGATTCAAAAACATATTGCTATGATTTATGTCAAAGAGAAATTTTTCAGAACTGTTTTAGATTTATACAAAAATTAGAAAGGTAGTATAGAGAATTCACATCCAGTTTCCCACATCTTAGGTAAGTATGGTACATTTGTTACAGGTAATGAATCGCCATTGATACGTTATTAACAAAAGTCATAGTTTATTCAGATTTGTTTTGTTTTTACCTAATGTCTTTTTCTGTTGCATAATCTCTTCCAGGATACTACATTTAATTTATTTGTCTCATTTCCTTAGGCTCCTTCTAGCTTTGACACTTTCTATGACTTTCCTTGCTTTTGATGACTTGACAGTTTTGAAGAGCACTGGTCAAATATTTTGTAGGATGCTCCTCTATTGGAATTTGTCATATGCTTTTATCATGATTAAATTGGGTTTATAGCTTTTCGGAGGAAGACCACAAAGGTAGAGTGCCATTTCATCACGTCATAACAAGGGTACTACTATCAATATAATTTCTCACTATTGATATTGACCTTTATCATGTGGCTGAGGCAGTGCTTGTCAAGTATCTCCTGTGTAAAGTTATTCATTATTCCTCAAGGAGCACTCAATTGTATTTTCAAAACACAATTTCTTCCCATTTCACATATCTTTTGACTAACAGCTATCTGAACCTGTTGCTCCATTTATTTCTTATTTATTTGTAACATAGTTTTCGCCATACAATAAAGGGAAGATTTAAATTTATTAAAAGTAATTTTATTCATAGTATTATAAGCCAAGTTAGAATATTTATGTTTCCTGAACCAGACTTATAATGTTGATTTTCTTTGCATGATTTGAAAAACACTCATTGGTTGTTCATTTCTTCATCTACTTATAATATTGGGAGATAAACACATGAGAGATTATAGGGCAATATTTTTCAAACCTATTTGACAACGTAGGCAACAAACTTCCTTCTTGGACAAGTTAAAAGACGATGATGGGGAGAGTAGTCTTTGCATATTGACTTTTGAATACTGCATGCTATTGAACAACTATTATAATTTCAAAGTAGAGAAGAATATAAATAATATCTCAGTATATAAGCAACAATAATATATTACATCATGTAGTAATGTAATAAAAAACTATTTATAACTTCTACTGTAATAGTGTCACAGGTACTTTATTACCACTGTTATTCATGATGTATATTAAATGAGACTTTCCTGTATTGTTTAGGAAGTCAATTTATTATAGAAGACAAAGACATAAGATGGATAAAACTCATAAAAAGTGTTAAGCATATAAATTATAAAGCTGATCACTTATGAGATATTGGTAAAATGACTTGTAAGTAGAGATAAAAAGTAAGCTACTGACTTATGAAATATAGGCAGAATTGATAAATTGTGTTGAATATAGATAATAAATAAAATTGCAACCTACTAAAGATAGATGGAATAAATTAAAAATATGATGGAACAAAGAAGAGCATTATTTATGGTAGGAAGAGATGGAAAGACAAGTTCATAATTCTGCCACCTCTAGACTGACAACTTTGTCACCTTGAAAACAACCACCCACTGGTGATATGCAGTATGGCCCCGTTATGGTCCCATGAGCTGTATCCAGGAAACATAGTTAAAATCCATGGCTGTTGAGCAGGCTAATTGGCAAGCTCCAGCCAGGTATATTTATCCCTGCACCCCTCCAACAGGGCAAATATATATCATTGGCTTCAGGAACTCTCCACCTGTGGGCCCTTGCTCAACCTCAACTCTGTTTCTTGTAAGAACATCACAGTGGGGACATCTGAGGCAGAGGGAAGAGAGACTGGACATATAAACATTAAGTAAACTAAGATTCCTAAGTATATTAACTTGCCCTATTTCTTTCCTCTTGTTTCTATCTATGTATTTCTTTTTTAAACATCTTTATTGGAGTAAAATTGCTTTCCAATGTTTTGTTAGTTTCTGCTGTATAACAAAGTGAATCAGCTATATGTATACATATATCCCCATATCCCCTCCCTCTTGCATCTCCCTCCCACCCTCCCTATTCCACCCCTCTAGGTGGGCACAAAGCAGCGAGCTGATCGCCCTGTGTGATGCAGTTGCTTCCCACTAGCTACCTATTTTACATTTGGTGGTGTATATATGTCAGTGCTACTCTCTCACTTCGTCCTACCCTTCCCCCTCCCCATGTCCTTATGTCCATTCTCTACATCTGTGTCTTTATTCCTGTTCTTTCCCTAGGTTCATCAGGGCCATTTTTCTTTCTTTTTTTTTTTTAGATTCCATATATATGTGTTAGCACATGGTATTTGTTTTTCTCTTTCTGACTTACTTCACTCAGTATGATAGACGCTAGGTCTATCCACCTCACTACAAATAACTCAATTTCATTTCTTTTTATGGCTGAGTAATTTTCCATTTTATATATGTGCCACATCTTCTTTATCCATTCATCTGTCAATGGACACCTACGTTGCTTCCATGTCCTGGCTATTGTAAATAGAGCTGCAATGAACATTGTGGTACATGACTCTTTTTGAATTATGGTTTTCTCAGGGTATATGCCCAGAAGTGGGATGCTGGGTCATATGGTAGTTCTATTTTTAGTTTTTTAAGGAACCTCCATACTGTTCTCCATAGTGTCTGTATCAATTTACATTCCCACCAACAGAGCAGAGGGTTCCCTTTTCTCCACACCCTCTCCAGCATTTATTGTTTCTAGATTTTTTGATGATGGCCATTCTGACTGGTGTGAGGTGATACCTCACTATAGTTTTGATTTGCATTTCTCTAATGATTAGTGACGTTGAGCATCCTTTCATGTGTTTGTTGGCAATCTGTATATCTTCTTTGGAGAAATGTCTATTTAGTTCTTCTGCCCATTTTTGGATTGGGTTGTTCGTTTTATTGATAGTGAGCTGCATGAGCTGCTTGTATATTTTGGAGATTAATTCTTTGTCAGTTGCTTCGTTTGCAAATATTTTCTACCATTCTGAAGGCTGTCTTTTCATCTTGTTTATGGTTTCCTTTGCTGTGTAAAAGCTTTTAAGTTTCATTAGGTCCCATTTGTTTATTTTTGTTTTTATTTCCATTTCTTTAGGAGGTGGGTAAAAATGTTCTTGCTGTGATTTATGTCAGAGTGTTCTGCCTATGTTTTCCTCTAAGAGTTTTATAGAGTCTGGCCTTACATTTAGATCTTCAATCCATTTTGAGTTTATTTTTGTGCATGGTGTTAGGGAGTGTTCTAATTTCTTTCTTTTACAGGTAGCTGTCTAGTTTACCCATCACCCTTTATTGAAGAGGCTGTCTTTTCTCCACCGTATATTCTTGCCTCCTTTATCAAAGATAAGGTGACCATATGTGCATGGGTTAATCACTGGGCTTTCTATCCTGTTCCATTGATCTATATTTCTGTTTTTGTGCCAGTCCCATCCTGTCTTGATTACTGTAGCTCTGTAGTATAGTCTGAAGTCAGGGAGCCTGATTCCTCCAGTACCATTTTTGCTTGTCAAGATTGCTTTGGCTATTCGGAGTCTTCTGTGTTTCCATACAGATTGTGAAAATTTTTGTTCTAGTTCTGTGAAAAATGCCATTGGTAGTTTGACAGAGATTGCATTGGATCTGTAGATTGCTTTGGGTAGCACAGTCATTTTCACAATGCTGATTCCTCCAATCCAAGAACATGGTATATCTCTCCATCTGTTTGTATCATATTTAATTTCTTTCATCAGTGCTTTATAGTTTTATGCATACAGGTCTTTTGTCTCCTTAGGTAGGTTTATTCCTAGGTATTTTATTCTTTTTGCTGCAATGGTAAATGGGAGTGTTTCTTTCATTTCTCTTTCATATTTTCATCATTAGTGTATAGGAATGCAAGAGATTTCTGTGCATTAATTTTGTATCCTGCTACTTTACCAAATTCATTGATTAGCTCTAGCAGTTTTCTGGTAGCATCTTTAGGATTCTCTATGTATAGTATCATGTCATCTGTAAACAGTGACACCTCTACTTCTTTTCTGATGTGGATTCCTTTTATTTCTTTTTCTTCTGATTGCTGTGGCTAAAACTTCCAAAACTATGTTGAATAATAGTGGTGAGAGTGGGCAACCTTGTCTTATTCCTGATCTTAGAGGAAATGGTTTCAGTTTTTCACCACTGAGAATGATGTTGGCTGTGGGCTTGTCATATATGGCCTTTATTAGGTTGAGGTAAGTTCCCTCTATGTCTACGTTCTGGAGGGTGTTTTATCATAAATGGGTGTTGATTTTTGTCAAAAGCTTTTTCTGCATCTATTGAGATGATCATATGGTTTTTATCCTTCAGTTCGTTAATATGGTGTATCACATTGATTGATTTGCATATGTTGAAGAATCCTTGCATTCCTGGGATAAACCCCATTGATCATAGTGTATGATCCTTTTAATGTGCTGTTGGATTCTGTTTGCTAGTATTTTGTTGAGGATTTTTGCACCTATGTTCATCAGTGATATTGGCCTGTAGTTTCCTTTTTTTTGTGACATCTTTGTCTTGTTTTGTTATTAGGGTGAGGGTGGCCTCATAGAATGAGTTTGGGAGTGTTCTTCCCTCTGCTATTTTTTGGAAGAGTTTGAGAAGGATAGGTGTTAGCTCTTCTCTAAATATTGATAGAATTCGCCTCTGAAGCCATCTGGTCCTGGGCTTTTGTGTGTTGGAAGATTTTTAATCACAGTTTCAATTTCAGTGCTTGTGATTGGTCTGTTTATATTTTCTATTTCTTCCTGGTTCAGTATTGGAAGGTTGTGCTTTGCTAAGAATTTGTCCATTTCTTCCAGGTTGTGCATTTTATTGGCATAGAGTTGCTTGTAGTAATCTCTCATGATCTTTTGTATTTTTGCAGTGTCAGTTGTTACTTCTCCTTTTTCATTTCTAATTCTGTTGATTTGAGTCTTCTCCCCTTTTTTACTTGATGAATCTGGCTAGTGGTTTATCAATTTTGTTTATCTTCTCAAAGAACCAACTTTTAGTTTTATTGATCTTTGCTATTGGTTCCTTCATTTCTTTTTCATTTATTTCTGATCTCATCTTAATGATTTCTTTCCTTCTGCTAACTTTGGGGGTTTTTTGTTCTTCTTTCTCTAATTGCTTTAGGTGTATGATGAGGTTGTTTATTTGATATGTTTCTAGTTTCTTGAGAGAGGATTGTATTGCTATAAACTTCCCTCTTAGAACTGCTTTTGCTGCATCCCATAGGTTTTGGATCATCATATTTCCATTGTCATTTGTTCCTAGGTATTTTTTGATTTCCTCTTTGATTTCTTCAGTGATCTCTTGGTTACTTAGTAGTGTATTGTTTAGCCTCCATGTATTTGTATTTTTTACAGTTTTTTTCCTGTGAATGATATCTAGTCTCATAGCATTGTGGTCGGAAAAGATACTTGATATGATTTCAATTTTCTTAAATTTACCAAGGCTTGATTTGTGATGCAAGATATGGTCTATCCTGGAGAATGTTCCATGAGCACTTGAGAAGAAAGTCTATTCTGTTGTTTTTAGATGGAGTGTCCTATAAAAATCAGTTAAGTCCCTCTTATTTAATGTGTCATTTAAAGCTTGTGTTTCCTTATTTATTTTCATTTTATATGATATGTCCATTGGTGAAAGTGGGGTGTTCAAGTCCACTACTATGATTCTGATACTGTTGATTTCCCCTTTTATGGCTGTTAGCATTTGCGTTATGTATTGAGGTGCTCCTATGTTGGGTGCATAAATATTTACAATTGTTATATCTTCTTCTTGGATTGATCCCTTAATCATTATGTAGTGTCCTTCTTTGTCTCTTGTAAAAGTCTTTGTTTTAAAGTCTATATTATCTGATATGAGAATTGCTGCTCCAGCTTTCTTTTGATTGGCATTTGCATGGAATATCTTTTTCCATCCCCTCATTTTCAGTCTGTATGTGCCCCTAGGTCTGAAGTGGGTCTCTTGTAGACAGCACATAATGGGTCTTGTTTTTGTATCCATTCAGCCAGTCTTTGTCTTTTGGTTGGAGCATCTAATCTGTTTACATTTAAGGTAATTATCAATATATATGTTCCTATTACCATTTTCTTAACTGTTTTGGGTTTGTTTTTCTAGGTCTTTTCCTTCTCTGGTGTTTCCTGCCTAGCGAAGTTCCTTTAGCATGTGTTGTAAAGCTGGTTTGCTGGTGCTGAATTCTCTTAGCTTTTACTTGTCTGTAAAGGTTTTAATTTCTCTGTCGAATCTGAATGAGATCCTTGCTGGGTAGAGTAATTTTGGTTGTAGGTTTTTCCCTTTCATCACTTTAAATATGTCCTGCCACTCCTTTCTGGCTTGCAGAGTTTCTGCTGAAAGCTCAGCTGTTAACATTATGCATATTCTCTTTATGTTATTTGTTGCTTTTCCCTTCTTGCTTTTAATAGTTTTTCTTTGTATTTAATTTTTGATAGTTCGATTAATATGTGTCTTGGCATGTTTCTCCTTGGATTTATCCTGTATGGGACTCTCTGTGCCTCCTGGACTTGATTGACTATTTCCTTTCCCATGTTAGGGAATTTTTAAACTATAATCTCTTAAAATATTTTCTCAGATCCTTTCTTTTTCTCTTCTTCTTCTAGGACCCTATCATTTGAATGTTGGAGCATTTAATGTTGTCCCAGAGGTCCCTGAGACTGTCCTCAATTCTTTTTATTCTTTTTTTCTTTATTTTGCTCTGCAGTAGTTTTTTCCACTATTTTATCTTCCAGGTCACTTATCCATTCTTCTGCCTCAGTTATTCTTCTATTGATTCCTTCTATAGAATTTTTAATTTCATTTACTGTGTCGTTCATCACTGTTTGTTTGCTCTGTAGTTCTTCTTGGTCCTTGTTAAACGTTTCTTGTATTTTCTCCATTCTATTTCCAAAATTTTGGATCATATTTACTATCATTACTCTGAATTCTTTTTCAGGTAGACTGCCTATTTCCTCTTCATTTGTTTGGTCTGGTGGGTTTTTACCTTGCTCCTTCATCTGCTGCATATTTCTCTGTCTTCTCATTTTGTGTAACTTACTGTGTTTGGGGTTTCCTTTTCACAGGCTGCAGGTTTGTACCTCCCGTTGTTTTTGGTGTCTGCCCCCAGTCAGTAAGTTTGGTTTTGTGGCTTGTGTAGGCTTCCTGGTGGAGGGGACTGGTGCGTGTGTTCTGGTGGGTGGGGCTCGATTTTGTCTTTCTGGTGGGCAGGGCTGCGTCCGGTGGTGTGTTTTGGGGTGTCGTTAACTTAGTGTGATTTTAGGAAGCCTCCCTGCTGATGGGTGTGCTTGTGTTCCTGTCTGGCTAGTTGTTTGGCATGGGGTATCCAGACTGGAGCTTGCTGGCCATTGGGTGGAGCTGGGTCTTATCGTTGAGACAGAGATCTCTGGCAGACCTCTCACCGACTGATATTACAAGGGGCCTAGAAGTCTCTGGTGGTCCAATGTCCTGAACTCAGCACAGCAGGCCAGAGCACCAAGACCCTGTCAGCCACGCAGCTTAGGGAAGCCTTCAGCCAAACAGAAACATCAGGAACAGAGCGCACACCTATAGAAAACCTCTGGTAGTTTCCATTCCTTTCTCTATCTATGTATTTTAAATTGATTTAATAAACTGTATTTCAAGCATCTTAATTTGGTCTGTGAGCCCTCCTATTCCAGGACTTCTGGGATAGCTTGCCTGGTAGAGTACTTGAAGGCTTCTGCAGCCCAGGGTATTTTCCCACATTACAACATATCCAATAGAAGGAAATGATAAATTTCAATTGGAGCTTAGTGAAAACAAAGATGTAATTTTTCCCCATCCAAGTTCATGGATGTGGAGTTCAAGTTCCAGTTTGTGGAGCAGTTAAATGCTCTAGTCCTAACGCAAGCTATGTGGCCTGCTAGAAAGCCAGTGGTTACATTTGTTACAGATTTTTAGAGTATTTTTGATCAGATAGCTATTGTAATGGGGAAAGGATAGCCTAACCTTTATGTGCCAAGTAGAAATTTTATATGTTTGAGAGGCTACCTCACTATATACATCAAGAGTCCTTTCTGACTTTCAAAAGAAAAAGTCATGGTCACCTAGAGGTCAGATTCCTAGACCACATGCATCACTTGATTGGGATATTAGAAGTACAGGAAATGAGGCTGGTCCCTGTTAACTCCCCAGAGTGTCCTGGAACATGTTCTCCCAGAATTAGGATATCATGGTGTTTCCTAATTACTGTGAAACTTCCTCTAGGTCCTAACCTGGGATCCATGAAATAACCCTGACTTCCCCATATCAGTTAAATCACTTTATGCTGGGCAATTCTCTTAACCTCACTGAAGTTCAGATCTTACATTTATAAAATGAGGAAATTTGCATTTTACATATTGTAGAAGGTGAACTTTAGTACAGCCAGAGCTGTGATTACATTTATGACAAAGATAAATCACAAGGCAGCCTTGGGCATTCTTGCTGGAAAAAGGCAGAATACTTACTTAATGAGAATTTTATTTCTGGTCCAGGAAATTTCAGGCTGAGGATAGGATTCCACTGCACACATGAAAGTAGCCACTTCTTCAACTAAGGCATCCACTGTTTCAAGAGGAGTGGTGATGACAGGGGCTGAAAGGAGAGGAGAAATCAAACGAGAGCATTCTAAAATACTGTTTAATAACTCTTCTGTAAGTAGTCAGAGGCCACCACATACCTGAATGAGAATGACATTTCCCCATAGTAGAAATTTGCCAAAAGGAAGGAAAAATTTTGTGCAGAGGATTTTGTTGCTACTTCTAAAGTAGGCATTTGAGAATCAAAAGAGAAGGCTCTCAGGAGAGTCAGACTTAGATTTATTATATATGGGTAGAGGCAGATCCAGGTTTTGTGAAGTCCAAAGTTATATAATTTAGGTGTCCTTTTAAAGAAAAAATATATAAAATTATTAATACAAAATGTCTGTTGCCTCCCTAACACAATCAACTTGAAGGGAAGTGTCACTGAAGGGAAGTCAAAGTGAAAAAAGAAAACAATCTTAACAATTCCTGTTTAAAAACAATTTTCCCAAAATTTTGTTAAAACATGTTTATATGAACACATTGTTAGAAACCACCGGAGGTCTTAGAAGGGGGCTTCTGTAGATGAGATGCTTTGAAGGTCAAGATTCATCAGATTTATAAAGAATTCACATCTGCATTATGAGTAGATTAGAAAAAGACAATAAAAAGACAACCCAAACAACAAATGAGCAAAGGATCTGAACTGACTTGTCTCCAAAGAATGTATACAGATGGACAACAAGCATGTAAAAAGATGCTCAACATCATTAGCTATTAAGGAAATGCAAATCAAAACCTCAGTAAGATACTAGTTTACACACACTAGAATGGTTATAACAAAAAGGAAATATAATAACAAATACTGGCAAGGATGTGGAAAAATTAGAATCTTCGTGCATTGTTGGTGGGACTGTAAAATGGCACAGCCACCGTGGAAAACAGGATGGTGGTTCCTCAAATAAGCATAGAATTAATATATGATCTGGCAATTCCACTTCTGGATATATGCCCAAAGGAACTGAAAGCAGAGACTCAGATAGATATTTGTACACCCACGTTCAAAGCAACATTACTCGGGCTTCCCTGGTGGCGCAGTGGTTGAGAATCCGCCTGCTGATGCAGGGGACACGGGTTCGTGCCCCGGTCCGGGAAGATCCCACATGCCGCGGAGCGGCTGGGCCTGTGAGCCATGGCCACTGAGCCTGCGCTTCCGGAGCCTGTGCTGCGCAACGGGAGAGGCCACAACAGTGAGAGGCCCGCGTAGCACAAAAAAAAAAAAAAAAAAAAAAAAAAGCAACATTACTCATAGTAGCCAAAAGGTGGAGCAACCCAAGTGTTTGCCAACAGATTAATGGATAAACAAAATGTGGTATATCCATTCAACGAAATATTATTTGACAATAAGAAGAAACAAAGTATTGATACGTGCTACAACATGGATGAAACTTGGAAACAATAAACTAAGTGAAAGAAGCCAGTCACAAGAACAACATACTGTACAATTTCATTTATATAAAATATCCAGAATAGTCATTATCTGTAGAGACAGAAAATACATGAGTGATTGTCTAGGAACTGGGAAGAGGATGGAGGGATTAGGGAGTAATCTATGGCTAAGGAAGGCAGAATTTCAAATAGGTGTAATAAGAATGTTCTAAAATCGATTATGATGATGAATGCACAGCTGTGTGAACTGTATACTTTACCCAAAGAGACTGGCATGTGAATTATATCTCAATAAAGCTGGGGGTTTTGTTTGTTTGTTTTTGCTTGGTGTGTGTTTGTGTGTATGTGTGTTACAAAAAGAAAGACAAAAGGAAGAGAGGCCATAAACATGGTTCCTCTCTCCTCCCACCTCCATGAAATGAGGGTCACCTGGCTTAGAAAAATTGGGGAGGAAAGAGAAGTTAAGAAGGATGAGAATGTGTTGGTAAAGGGATGCACCCCACTTCAATTTACTAATCTGTGAATCCCACCAAAACAAAGGGGTGAGGTCCTGGTCATCTCAAGGGTTTGATGGTGTGAGAAAGTGCTGACACCTATATTTGGGTGAGTCTGAAATTCTACCCCATTGCATAATCTGATTTAAAATAATTATCATCATCACTACTTTGTTATTATTATTTATCAAAGATTTATTTACGATTTGTCATGGAGCAGGCACTGGGTTTACTAGAAGCAAAAAGATGTGTAAAGCACATCTCTGCCTGGTAAGAGTCCACAATCTAGATGATAAGGTAGGATAGATACATAAAATCAGTTATAATAATCAGTTATGCCTGCTATTCTGGCATAATTGTTAATAGTACCCCCATACTCCAAAAATACCTGAGTTTGGACAGTAAATTATATGGTCATTTTAGTTAAAATGCAAGGTGCTTAGGAAAGCCAAGTAAGTAGTGTGAGCAGTATTTTAGATGCAGGGTAGGGGGTGACAGCCCCATAAAACAAGAAGAGAAAACTGGCACATTGGCCATTAAAAAATGCATCCAGTATCTAAATGAAACTTATTTTTTCAGTAAACTCAGAGGCAAACTCGTTGGCTGAGAGTAAGGGAAATGGTGGTTGGGAGTGTCCACTTAGCCCATATCTCTTTTGTAAGTGTTATTCTTTTCTTAAGGTCCAGTTTAAGCATCATCTCCTCCCAATCTCCCTGACTTCCTAGATAGAATCAAATGTCCTTTTCTTTAACCTTGGGTCATCCTATATATGTCATTCATAGCACTTGCCACACAGATGCTATTAGAATGATTTGTTTATGTCTTTGTCCCACACTCAGTTATAAAAACTTTGAGCTTTGGGTCAGGGACCATGTCTCAGACCTCTCTCTATCTGGAGGGCTAGCACACTGACTAATGTATTGTTTAAATGAACCAAACTCTATTACTGAGGCCTTTATAAAAGGCATAAATTTTTTAATAGGTTGAGAGAGAGTAGGTGAAAGAAGAGGGCAGAATTTTTAGGTGAAATGATGTCTTTTATATTTCATATCTAGGCAGCAAGGCCCTCCTTTTCCCAACTTTGCACTAAAATGACCATTAAAATATACAGAATGCTGTACAAAGAAATAAATTAAAAAGTATTAAAGAATAGTTAAGAGACATAAAGACAGACAGACACTAATAAACTTCTAACAGAATTTCAAAAAAAAAAAAATAGAAGAAATGGCATAGAAGTAATATGTAAAGGGATAAATCACTGATCATTTTTCAAAAGTGAAGAAAAAGCAGAAATATTCACATTGAATGTTTCCACTAAGCATCATGCCAGATAAAGAAAAATAAATTCATCCTTAGATACACTGGATTAAAACTGTAGAAAATTTAAAATAAAATCTTAAACCTTACTAGAAAGAAAAGATCAGTCACTTTAAGAAGAATGCCAATTAGGCTAACCTGATATTATTTGGCAACAATTGATATCAAAAGGCAATGAACCAGTATTTTTTAAAGGCTGAGAAAAAAATAACTGTTAGCCTGGAATTCTATAGCCAGCTTAGATAATCATTTTTTTAAAAAATGAAGACAAAGTAAATACACAGACAAATAGTGAGAGTATTTACCACTGAGACCTTCTCTGAAACAGTTACTAAAAGTGTATAAACTCCATAAGAAATAACTTGTACCCAAAAGAAAGAGGCCAGTGACGAGAAACTGTAGTTAGCATAGATGGTGGTAAAATATATTTGCAATTTTAGACACTGTGGAATATATATTTTTTAAACTCAATAATTTTTGTGTTTAAAAATGGAACTAGAATTATAGACAAATAATTATAAGATGAAAGTTTAGGGAAGAAGTTCAGCAGATTGTTAAAACATTCTAAGTTATTTACTGTAAGCAGGAAGATGACAGAAACACTGAATAACTCTAAACATGGAGAGAAAATATATGGTTAGAGACATATTGTTAAAATTTCATTAATGCTTACCACTAAAATAATAGATTAAAAACCAAAACTTCCAGACTAGCAGAAGAAAAAAGAGACTAGAACTGTATCAATTTAAAAAAATGATGAAGAAGCAGAAAAGGAGGATAGATAAGCCAAGAAAAGTTATAGTTAACAGAAGACACAAATTAATGTGGAAGAAACATGGCCAAATATATCAGAAATCACAGTAAACACCCATGGTATAAACTGATCTATGGAAAGACAGACACTATCATACAGGATTAAAAAACACAGAAGACATGCCTAAATAAATTAAAACAGAAACGTTGGATATAAAGAAAATGGAAAATATATACAAAACAACAAAGTATATTCAAAACAAAGTGATAAAGCAATAAAGTAGTACTAATATAAGAAAAAATGGAATATAAGGTGATAAGTAAGCCTTTAAAGAATGAAGAGAAATACTACTTAATGATAAAAGGAACAATCTATCAGGAAGATACAACAATCATGAAGCTTAATTATTTAAAAATATAGACTCAAACAAAGCCCAAACTAAAATTACTATTATCCGAAGATATTACAATGAAGTAATAGGCTACTAAATTTTTAAAGAAAATTACACACACACGAGAGTGGAAAAATGAATGAGTAGCAAAATGTTACAATCATTTACCTCCTAGTTGTGAGCATTATGTGTAATTTTGTATTTTTGTTTTGCCATACCTTACAGCAAAATACTACATAATATTTAAAAATATATAAAATTAATATGTTATCTTTGTAATAAAAAATTATAGGACATAAATCAGAAGGCCACAGAAATGTTAATTTTCCAATTCAGTGGAAGCACATTTTTAATTGATAACAAAGTTTGAGAAAGTCTCTTAAGAAAGAAAGCAGATTTTTCTAAACAACTAATGAATGAAATAAGCAATCAATTGCATAATCACATAGATATTGAGAGATTAAAAAACAAAAAATATTATAGTAAGGTCATGGGATGCAGGTAATGATGGGCCCAAAGGTTAACTGATAGTACTGAATGCTTTCATTGCTTAAAAAGAAAGCCTGTTGAGGAACTAGATGGTAAGAGGTTCTAACACAGGACTTGAATTCAAATCCCTGCTCCATCACTTACTTCCCATTCACTTAACTAGTTGCCTTGGCCTCTTTAGCTGTAGACGGAGATAATAAAACCACCGCGTAGGCTTGTCATGAGGATCAAGTAAGTGAATATACATAATGCATTTAACATTGTCCTTGGTCCATATGGAACACTCTGTGTTATTTGATTCTATAATTTAGAGAGAAATCTGAACTATTCAGTTGTTCTCCTGGTTTCTGTATTACCTGCAAATTACCAATAATACTTCTAGGAGTCTATCCCAAGGAAATAATCCCCAAATGGAAAGGCATATAGATGAATTTCACTGCACAAAAATAGATTAATTGTACTAAATTGTACTAATTGTATGAAAGTGGAAGAAGAGTTAGGCACATAGCTTTGTCTTCTAGCTGTGGTCTACTGGAGCTGGCTTGTACTGGCTTGCAAGAGTCAAGTGTTAATTTTTCAGAAATTTAACAAAATAATGGAATAGAGCCACTATTAAAAACTAAATTATATAAATTTGATTAGATAAATTATGTTAAAAACAAAGTAATAATACTCAACATTTATCACGTTCTAATTATTTTTCTATATTTTACTATTATCTATGTTCTTGTGGTTATTTACATCTAATGTCTGTAGAAATTGTAGGTGTGCTACTATATATATCTCCTCCCAACTCATTGTTTGTTGGTACCTGGAAATTGGCTGTGACTGGAGCATTTATACTACAGCAGTCAACAAATGTAACATATCAGGGCCTTTTTTTCCTCAGAGAGGCAAATGTTCAACATATATTAGCAACTGTTATCTAAACAGGATACTATTTACACAGTCACTGCAAATGGTAGTTTGAAGATATTGATGATATAAAATATGCTCATGCTTTAGTGGCAGGGAGCAGAAATGCATAAACAATCTTATTATGATATCATTTTTTAGGATATGTAGAAAAAAATGGAAGAAAGTATATCAATATGTTAACAGTCCTGGAAGTGTGGGTGATTTTCTCTTTTAAACTTTTGTATACTTTGTGTTTTCAATATCATTCTTAATGGCCGTGAATTATTTTTACCCCAAACCCCAAACTTTATTCATTAGTTTCTTTTCATTCAACATGCAGATGCAGAAGTGACAGAGTTAACAGACATAATATTATCTTTCCAACGAGGCAACACAAACTCTGTTGAGATCCGTTAAGATCAAAAAAGTAGATCTTAGAATGTCTTGATAAAGTTAGACATGGAGAAATACATGAGCTCTTACTAAGAACAGCTTCCCTTAATGTTCAGTGGCATGACAGTTTTATATGAGATTTGATTCTGTTTTTAATAATTTTAGCATCTAAAACTGATTAAAACCTGCTATCAGCCATGCATTATACTTTTCATTCATGATCTCATTTATATATCACAACAAACGTAAAGGCAGATACTTTTATTATTCCCATTGGCAGATGAGGAATGAAGGTGATGAATTCTTCAAAAACTTGTCTAAACAAAACAAAAGCAGGAAATGATAGAACTGAACTTCAAAGTTAAGTTTGATTTAAAGTACCTATCTTTTAACTCTAAGCTATACCATGTCTTCAGTGTGGTACTAGTAACTCACAGAAAGGGGAAAAACATGATTGACATCAATATCAATATCTATAGGCAGAGTATAGTCAGTTAAGTCCACTTTGCCCATATTCCAAAATTATCCAAATAAATCTGCTTTCAGATTTTTACTGGCACAATCACATAGTTGTATTTAATATTTGTTGACTCAGCAGACCATCTCCTGTTTGCTTTCATTCTACTATCCAGCTTTCATCTCAGCCAGGGCCTGTTTAAACTAGGACACTATTTCTTCCCTCAATCCAAGGACCACATGAACAACAAATACATGAAAATAAACACAATGCTTTTCTGTACCCAAAGAGTAACTTAACTTGAATACTAGCTGCTGAGAAGGATATGATATTACCCTTTTATGGGCTCTAGCACATGGCCATTGACATACCAACTTCTGATTGACCAGCTGCTGACTGACATAACCAAATGACTGAATAAACAAAGAAGTCAGATGTATTTGCTCCTTTCTGTTCTAGTAAAATTAGGGCTCAGATTTGGAACATATTCATGCTTTTCTAACATCATGAATTTTTTCGGTATGACAAAACACTTTGGTGTCAGAAATTTTTCAAATCGCCCAAAGAAAGAGGATGTTCAGTATTGCTCATCATTTGGCACATCTTAGAAACTGACACATTTATTCTGCTGGTGATGTAATCAAACATAAGTTATTTTTTATTATGATGTCTTTGGAACTTGTAAGGTTCATTGATCATCTCAATAATTATTGTTATCTCACTTATGAATACCGTATCATTCATTCTTTGTCACAGAACACACTCTTGGTCCTTGCCTTCAGGAATGACACTGGGGACAAGCAGGTAGGAATTCTGGGTCAGTCTCTTAGAATTTCTGAAATGACCTCTCCTGGGAGGCATTCCTTTGGGATTAAGAGATGATTTCATAGGGACTCATCTAAAATGTGCTTGTTCCCCAGAAGTGATCACGCCACCAATCATTGACAATCCTTAGCATAGTACATAACATTGTAAGTTGAGCACTGGTAGGTCCTTCATTTTAGGAGAAAACTGAGGCTTACAGTGACTACATGCTTTCCCTAAAGACACACAGAAAGGCATTGGGGACTAGAATAGGAACTCGGTTGTAACATTCTCTTCCAGGCCTGCAGTATCCTTGTTTCACTTTCTTCATTATTTGACCTAGATGACATGGTATCTTGCCATATAACCTCAGCTCCCTTACTCTCTAGTCCTTTAGCTGCACTGACCCTGGAAAGTACCAATCTTGAACTAATCCAACCAGCTGTCTTCACTGCTCGTATGTTCATAAAGTATTGTTGGATAAAGTGAAACAACAGTGCAGATCAGAACCATGATGGGCGTGCAGTCTCCAGCCCCAGTGGGTCCTCAGCATGGACATATGGTCCTTCTACATTCTCGGATCCACTTCTCTCATCTTCCTGAATGGGACCATTTCCTCCAGGTCCTCTAGTCATCCCTTACTTGTCACTTTCCCCCAATAATCTCACGTCCTATTTCACTGAGAAGTTGCCTACTTCACCTTTCGAAATATGGTAGAAATCTTGCCATTTCTGCTCTTTTTCTGGTCTTTAAGGTCAATAATATTTAAAGCAACTGTGTTTCCGCAAACGTGGAATGAGTTACTCTTTCAATATACGTTAGTATAAAACATTCATCCAGGACTTGGTGTCCTGGATTTCAATGACAGCTGTGCCTGATCTGACTTAGTCATATGTCGAATTTGTGAATTCTATCCCTGTAGACATATGATTTAGAAGCAGAAGTTACTAAAATATACCTCAAGTTAAATCATTTGAGATTCAAGAACTTCTAGGTACGGTAGTTATGGGGTAATTTTAAAACTGGAATTTGGACGGGAGTCTTTGTGCATAGCATGTTAACAAATTCAGGGCTGCTTACATGAACTACTATACGCCTACAGAAAATCCCACTATACACTTAATACTCCCTGATAAAGCGTTAAATATTATTGAAGAATGTGGTTAAGGCAAATGTTCAATGAAATGTTGACTATTTTCATACATGACAGTTTATAAAATTTTCCTCCTTATGGTTTGATACTGAGCTCATGATTGAAAGTATTACTAGTTGAAATAATTCAGAAAGATAGTGACTTTTCCCTTTGTCTTTGAATATTAGGAATATCCATTAAATTAAAACTATAACAATATACTATTAATTCTACAAAGTTGGTTATTAATTTTATTGAGGAAATCCTATGCCGATGGTTGGAAAAGAACCCATGAAACACTCTTGCAGTATTTTAATTATGTCAGTTTATTTTGTGATATATTATGCTGCAGACGCCTTGATTCATTCACGATAAAGGACTTAGGAAAAAGGTATACCATCTAAAAAGCCTCTTCCCATTATTGCCTTCTGCCAATAATAGAGAAAACAACTAGAGATATTTTGTGTAGAACAATTTCATTACTTTCAATAGTATTAAAATAATCGCATATTAATGTGTTTTTTTGTACCAATATATTCCATGTACCTCAACATTTAAAATTTTAAGGATTGTGTTTTCATGATAATGTTTATTCTCGGAACTGGTAAGCGTAGTTAATAAATGTTTGCTCTTCCAGGCCTGCTGTTTTGGCTAAGGCTGATGTTAAACCCTTATTAATTTAGATTTTTCAATAATACTCAAATACTCTCTTTGAGTAGGACAGGCAAAAATATTTTTTGATCTTACAGTCTAATTAAAGCAGTAAATATATTATGAACAAATAAAGAAGGTTGGGGTAACAATCTGGCTATTTTATTTAGAAGTCGGGGTTTTGGCTTTGTTACATTTATGCCACCATTTTTGAAGTTGTCAAAATAAAGAGTGTGCTTCACCTGTAAAGTTTGGAAGCTACAAACCTTCTCTTTCTAGAATATAAATTAGGAGGTTGGGTTTGGTTTTTCTTTGTGCATGAGATTCTAATTTGAACCAGAAAATCAATTGTCCTGCTCCTTGTAAGACTGGATTTCAGTAAATTTTAGCATTTAACCATGTCATTTTAATGTAACTTCATGGTTTAGAATAGCACAAATAAATTTATAACAATCCATAAGTCCAAACATCCAGGTGCTGCCTTTCCGGACATCCGTTGTATGATCAGCAAGTATTAAAATAATCTGAAGCCAATGTTAAGTCTTTCTGGCTATTATTAGCTATTTGGAAAGATCTAGATTCTCTTTTATCTGGAGCTACTTTAAAGTATTAGTTGACAATTAAGACATTTAAATACATTTGAAGATACCATTCTACTCACGTAAAATAGAAAAAGAAAGCAACAAAACAACGTAAGTCTATGAAATCCGACTGTTTGTGAAGAAAGCTGTATCTTGTTAGCATGTGAATTTTGACCTTGTGGTTCCAGAAATTCTAATGAACCACAAAATCTAAGCTATGTTTCCCATCTACATACAATATATTACCTTCACTTATCTATACAATGCAAACCTGTTCAGTTCTTTGGTAAAGTAATATGAAGGGAAAATAATTCATTTGAGTATGTCATAAATCACAGAACCTTTTTTACTCTACCGTTAATACATTTAATTTGAAAACTCTGTAATATCGTTCAATCTGCTTTCTCGTGTCTTTGGAAAAAGATTTCAATGAAGCCCCCAGTCACTTCACAAGTCACCTATTTTCCTATCTTTCTTCCTGAGTTGAAATACCCTAGTCTCAGTTTCATAATACGCTGGCCAGAAACTGTGGACATTCTTGCTACTGCAACAGGTGTTTGTCAGTTTCTTAAGTTGCTTTCCTTTCCCCTGAGGTGGTGTTATTTCCGGTACATTCCAAAGGCTCTGAAAAAAAACCTTTCACAGTCTCTTGCCAAACCAAATCATGGCTCCAGCCTCTAAGTTTTTGAGAACCCATTGTTCTTCAGGCTTTTATCCTATAGGCACTCGTGTGCGTCTTTCTCTAATTCCAATGTGGGAAGAACTAAAATATTGATTAGAGTTTTTCAAAGCTGAAACTGAAAATGGAAATGATTTTTGTTCAGAAGCAAACACTCTGGATGTCTGGGAGTGCGTTTGATTATATTCCTGGCAAACCTGATGTGAAAAGGTTTTCATCATCCATTTAGACCACCCTGAAGTCTGACATACACATAAACAAACTGACCTCGATAACTTGCAGTCTACCTGCTAATGTTTCCCCTATAAGTGAGGGCTCCACGTGCACTGAAAGGCTGAACTTTTTATTGCAGAACTTAAGCAAGGGAGGGATAGCAGTAGAATGGAGACCATCAATCAATTGCTTATTTATACAGTTTTCTCCCTCTCCATATACTGCACCCCTACTTCACCAAGTAAAACCCAAGCGTGCCATAATATGAATCAGTCATGATCGGAACACACGCGTGCACCTCAGAACTATGATAAGGCAAGAGAAGAGAAGATTGCTCAAACCAACCTTTTGGAAGTTTCTCAGTCCCGCTGAAGGCAACCAAAGTAAGAATATGTACCAGTGGAATGTTGACAAGCTCTCTCATGATTAATCCAGGCTCAGGCAGCAGAAAGTTCTTTCTGGACAACGCAAGGAAAATGCCCCCCCCACCGCAGTTTACATTTTAAAGCATTGTTTGTTCCAAAAGGGTCGTCTGCTAATGACTGTGTCAGCAGCTCCACTGACTCTAAGTATAATCAGGAATTCTCAGACTTGGCTGTAATGATGGACATGGCCAGCTGGTGAGTATCCACTTAGGCCAGTAATGCAAGTGTAGGGCTGGAGGAACAAGGGAAAGAAAATCCCTTTAGAATCCCTTTTAAGACAGTGGTAGAAGGACAATACCAGATGCCTTTTGCAACCATCACTGGATTCCCCGAGGTATAGTTTTCCTGGTCTTCTGAGTCAGCTCACCATCCATCCCGCACTCACCCCAGAGCCCTGGGCATATCTAATCATGACTCCTCCGCACTTCTCGCTTCCCCCTCCCACATCCATCCAGTTAACAATTCCTACAGATTGCACCAACTCAATATGCCTTGATTTCCTCCCCTCCTTTGATTCCAGCTAGTCTCACCCTATCCCAACTTCCCTTTCAGGCATTCATCTTCTTGGAATGACAGTGGTAACCTCCTGTCTGTTCTCTCTGCCTTGTGTCCTACTGTCCTCTAATCTCTTTTCAGATCACCTGCCCTACTCAAAAGTCTTCAGTGGCTCTTCATCACACAGAAAAAAATATTCAAATCTAATATGACGTAGGAAGGCTCGCTGGACTCTGCCTACCTGTTTAGCCCCATCTGCTACAATCCATGCCTCTAGTTTAGTATTCCGCAACCTGTTTCCCTGTATACAGCCTTCCTGCCTCCATGAATTGTTCCTACTGTTCTCCCATCTTGGAATGCTTTCCCCTCCTCTCCACCCAGTTAATACCTATCTCAGCTTGATCATCATCTCCTCCTGGGAGCCATCCTGGACCAAAACTCCCACATCTTCCCAAAGTTGCATTAGGTTTACCTACTCTGGGCTTCTCTGTCATTGCACTTACCACATGGTTTTAAGATTTTTTTCCTCTTGTGTTGGTGTCTCCCTCATTCTTTGGCTTCATGAGTTCACAGAGTCAGCAGCCATGGACTGTCAATTGCAGCAGATTCTTCCAAAATGTTCTCCTATGCGAATTGCCTTTTCCCACTGGAACAATGTGTCTTGGAGACTTTTCCATGTTAATGTACAGCACTACCTCATTATTTCTATTGGCTACACAGATTTCTAAATCGTGGATGTATGATGGTATATTTAACCATGCCCCAACAATGTATGAGAGAATCCATTTCCCCATTCTCTCATCGACACTTACCTTTGAATTTTTACATTTAAGTAGAATAAAAAGGGTATGTCGTTGTTTTAATTAACATGTATTCCGCTCTTACTATTGGTAATGAGAATTTTTCATGTGTTTGTTATTCATTTTCCTCGTCTGTGGCTTTTGTCTATTTTCCTCTTAGGTCATTTTTCTTTCTCTTATTAATTTACAGGAGTTTTAAAAACTAGTCTGGTTGTAAATAATTTATATCATTGGTGCATTGTATATTTTGCAAATATTTTCTGTGTAGAATAGCTCTACTACCTAGCCATAGTGATTGGTTCAGAAATGGGCTTAGGGTCTCCATGGTATCTTACTGGACCTAATACAAAACAAGCTCCTCTTTCTT
Organism: Kogia breviceps; assembly: GCF_026419965.1. Classification (NCBI taxonomy): domain Eukaryota; kingdom Metazoa; phylum Chordata; class Mammalia; order Artiodactyla; family Physeteridae; genus Kogia; species Kogia breviceps. The sequence goes on from NC_081317.1 coordinate 22,590,653, forward strand.
AGATCACCGCCTGTGAGGACCAGGAAAGCCAAGGTTGTTGGAGGCTTCATGCTTCATTTACAAGAAATAGTGTGCAAAGCCAGAACGATCCATTGGATTTCCTTGTTTTTGAAATTAATAAATTCCTTTTTATTTTTTCTGCTTGGCTAATATGAATTTGATTCCTTAAATTGCAATCAAAATAATCCTGATGTAATTTTAATAGAAGAAATATAAATTTGGTGTGGTTTCTGCTCTGAGAATATCCTGCAAATGCTGCATACTTCGTGGGAAACTTTGACATTAGCAAGATGAGCACTTTTTTTTAATGTGAAATTTAGGAGTCAGCAGGATGAACAGAGTGGCTGTGGTTCCCATAAGCAGCGCTAGGGAAAGCACAGGGTTCCAGAGATTTGGTGACTATAGATTTATGAGCTAAAGTTAAGCTCAGGATCACCACCAGCTGTTAATAAAGGGAAGTCCACGGTGAGTGATTCAAGGGGCCTCTATTCAAATGTCCAGGAGGAGGATTCGGGAGTGAGCACTCTCCATCCTCTTCCCCTTTCCCCTAAAGTATAGAACAAGCACTGATGGTGCCCATTTTGAATCCAACTGGAATTGTACCCTCTAGACCAGTGACCCCAGGAAATTATCCCCTACTTCAAATTCCACCACAACCTGAGCCTGAAGGTGACAACAGTACTGGGCGAAGCTAAGGGGAGACAAAACTCTGCTGAGGGAAAGCCAGAATGTGTGGCTGAGGGCTGGCTTAAAATGAATCACTCTATTTCTGTTTTGCATATAAGTTCATTTGTATCATTTTTTTTTTTTAGATTCCACATATAAGCGATATCCTATGATATTTGTCTTTGTCTGGCTTACTTCACTTAGTATGATAATCTCTAGGTCCATCCATGTTGCTGCAAATGGCATTACTTCATTCTCTTTGATGGCTGAGTAATATTCCATTGTATAAATAAACCACATTTAAAAAATGATACAAATGAACTTACATGCAAAACAGAAATAGACCAACAGATACAGAAAACAAACTTATGGTTACCAAAGGGCAAGTGGGGGAGGCATGAATATAGGAGTTTGGGATTAACAGATGCAAACTATTATATATACAGTGGATAAACAACAAGGACCTACGGTATAGCACAGGGAAATATACTCAGTATTTCATAATAACCTATAAGGAAAAAGAATCTGAAAAAAATATATATATATGTATGTATGTATAACCGAATCACTTTCCTGTATATCTGAAACTAACACAATTGTAAATCAATTATACTTCAATTGAAATAAATAAATAAATAAATAAAATGAATCAATTGTTGGCTAAGAGAAGCCCCTGGAGAGTGTGGCTTAGGCATGGATGCTGCAGCAGCTCCCAAAGTGTAACAGCTGGAGTTGTCAGCCAGTTATGGTCCTTGCAGCAGTTTCTTGGAACCTGGATAGAAAATGGCCTTCCATCCTATAATACAAGCAAACCTATTCCTTATAAAGCAGGCTCATTCAGCCACAGACAGTGGAGACTGGGTGCCAGTCAGTTATTTGGCTTCTTTCTTGGGCATGTGGAGAGTAAATGGGGCTGATGGCCAGTCTTCCCTTCAGTAAAATGCCTGGTGACTCAGTCACCAGGTAAGCTTGTCCTGCCACCTCTGGTATCTCTGCTTCTTCATCTCAAGAGCTGGCCACGAGAACAAGTGGCACCATGCTGAGCCATACCTTGAACTTGATGCCAGAATTCAACCATACAGCGGCTGATGAGACTGGCCCCATTCCTGCTGGAGTCAGCACATCCCCCAGTTAGTGCTGCTGGTCTGCATCCTGCTCTCATACATCTGCTGAGGCTTGGCAAGGAGCCCCTTCTAATTATCACAAAGGGCAATGATCTGGTTCTCTGCCTCACTGGTCAGCAGACAGTGGTTCAGAAATGCCACATGGATTGCCCTCTCCAGAAAATTCCTGGGAAGTCAAAGGGATATTCTGGAGTTCTATTTTTACAAATGGATTTAATGTCTGATTAAATATTAGGGTGGCAATTAGAGATGCATCAATATTCTGGGAACATATACCTTGTAAAATTGGGAGGGATTCTTAAAATGTTTATTCAACGAATGAATGAATTATATTAACTACTTACTGTATGCTGAACATTCAGCAGGAATCAATGGAGCAAGAAACGATGTCTGGTGATAGAGTGAATATTATACAATAACATTAATAATTAACTAAATTATAATCTGGAGAGATACATTGTACTGTGAAATTATATAAGAACTCAGCCTGACCTAGTCTGAGGGCTCAAGAAGTGCTTCTCTGAGAAGATGCTAGTGAGGCTTAAACCCTGCAGGATAAGTAAAAGCCAGACAACTAAACTAGAGACGTCTGGGAGTGGACCATAACAGGTAGTGGGAGAAGAATGTGGAAATGACCCAGAACATGAAGGATGTGATGTGATGGAAAGAAAAAGGGTCAGTGTGTTTGGAGTATAGAAAGTGAGGGTAAAACCTACGGAGGCAGGTAGAGGAGGTCATTCAGGATCTTGTACATTTCAGTAAGAACTTCTTTCTAAGAGCAGGAATAACTCATGGGAATGTAGATCACAAATAAAGCTATAAAAGTGAATCAGCTATGCTAAGGGAAGAGTGTAGAAGGACAGGAAGCCCTAGAACTGAGCCATGAAACATCCCACCCTTTAAAATTCAGTAGAAGATAAAGAGCTAGAGAAAGAGATTGATAAGGAGCAGCTAGCGAGATAGAAAAAAACTGATAGAGTGCCACAAAAGGGAAGGGAAGGGAAGAGAGCGTTTCCAGAAGGAGAGCCCACTTTCCAGGACTGTTCTGAATGCTACTGAGAGGTCGAGTAAGAAGGAACGGAAAGGTTTCCATTGAGTTTAGCAACATAGAAGTAATTAATGACGTTGATAAAGGGCAGTCTCAGGAAACAGTGGAGAAATGAGGTGAGAAATCAGAGTGGTATATCCAGATGGAAGAGTGAATAAGAGGTGTGAAAATGGAGACAGTATGGAAATATGATTCTCTCAAGAAGAGTGACTATGAAGGGATAGGGGAAGTTAAGCAGCTGGAGGAAGAGGCTGGATGAAGACAGAATTGATTTTTCATTTATTTTGAAGGTGTGCTGTGAAGGATCCTGTAGAAAGAAAGAGGTTAAAGACACAGGACAGAAAAGAGATAATAGACAATTCACAGTCTCAAGGAAACCAGGTGGATTGCATCTTGTAATAGAAGATGATGAGGAAGGGATAAGTAGGGAAATTTTTGGCAGGAATGGCAGAGTTCACTGAGCCCTCATCTGATGACTTCTATTATCTGTATCAAGTAGAAGATGAGATCGGAGAAGATTTAAAACAGTTACTCTGGAGAAGAAGAGAACAATCTGCTGAGATTGTTCAGTATAGGGTCATACTCATTCTCATATACCCTGGTGTAATTGTTTTTCTCTACCAATTCTCAGCTTTCCACATCACAGATGTTGAATTGTTAGGTTTATTTGGAGGATGGGGGAAGGAAAGGTTATTTGTCAGTGATATATTTACCCAAGGAAGCAGCATTCCAGAAGAGAGAATGAAGTGTAATGATAGGAAGCAAAGTAGATGTATTGAGTTAGAGATGGTCAATAAATCAGTGATGATACTGGCAGGACAAAGAAGGTAGGAAATGGACAATGGGAGCAAGCAATGAAAAGGGTGGATTCAGGGATGGGGGTAGATTTAAACCGGTTTAGGAGTTCATATTGGGAACACAGCCCATGACCCGGGGCCATTTTGCTTATGTGTAGTTAAGCTCATTTCTCAGAGTGGAGACCAGCTCTGTAGCTGTTGCTATTCACACGAGGGGCAATGAGGTTGAAACAGTGTAGATGGAGAGAAAAGGATAGATTTAGGACAAGTATGGAAAGGTGAATCAGAAGGATTTGTTCATAAAGACAGATTTCCAACTGGAAAAATTGAGTGAATATAGAAAATGGAGTATTGTAGGCTAGCAGGAATTTCCAACAGGTAAATGTATATCTTATATATCTCAGGATGCTGTTTGGGTCCCAAAACAAAATAGATGGCCGAATCAAACAGAATAAAGGAAGATGTACAAAGGTGTAAGGTATTGGGAAACTATAAGAATTAGTGTGGAAACTGTAAACCACTAACAGTCACCCTTTGCAATTTCTAGGCCTAAGGGTTTAAAGGGCAGAAAAACATTTACTGGAACCTAGAGGCAGAGATGACTGTGCTGAGAGACAGCTTCCTAATAGGAGCGAAGACCTTTGGTTGAGGGATTCTGCCAGCTCGTGAGAGTGCCTTTGATTTCTGCAGATTCTCACCATTAGCCAAACCCAATAGGAAACCAGAGTGCAAGAAAGCCCATTGGTAGAATTCAAAGAAGTCAGTTTCCACAGCCACAGAGCAGGGGAGAAATTGGTCTGGAGAACAAATGGAAGGACACCCCAGGAGGCCTCTTTAGGAATTCCAGCTTTACCTGGAGCACAAATGAGATAACAGATAAGAGAGGCATGCCAGTATTCCCATTCGTTGTAACAATTTCTTTTTGAATCATTCAATCATTATGTCATACTTCACCCACCTCTCTAATTGTTCCCAAAGATTGATTACACTGCTTCTATATCAACCACTATTTGCCCCTTTGAAATACATCTTCAATACTACAATGGGTTACAGGGGCTTTTCCAGACTATGGGTCTACTTCTCTGGCTTTTCTAGACTATGGAACAAAAGTATTCTCTGAGGCCTCTAACCTGTTCATATCCCTGAATTTAGCACTTCTTCCTGGTTCATCGAACCCCTCTGGCAGCATCAAGAGATCAGTCTGAAAATCCAATGCAAAATTTGAATACGGTTACAGTTCAAAGACTCTAAAGTTCCTACATCTGTCTTATATAGCACTGAGGGAAGAAGTCCTCCACCCTGCCTACTGGGAATGCCAATTTCATCAGCCACCTGCTAGAGAAATGTTTGGAGCTGCTATTACTCTTCAGGTTTTTTCAGCCTTGCCTCAATCTTCTGCCACAGGCTGTTCAGCCCCTTAATGCTGCTGCCAGTGGGATTTTCAAGTAATTAAAAAAATTGTCCACTATATGCCTATTAGAATGGCCAAAATCTGGAGCACTGACAACATCAAATGCTCAGGAGGATGTGGAGCAACAGGAACTCACATCCATTGTTGATGGGAATGCAAAATGATACAGCCATTTCAGAAGAACAGTTTGTGATTTCTTACAAAACTAAACATACCCATAACAGATTACCATCTGATCCAGCAATTGCACTCCTTGGTATTTACCCAAAGGAGTTGAAAACTTATGTCTACACAAAAATTTGCACACATGTTTATAGCAGCTCTATTCATAATTGTCAAAACTTGGAAGCAACCAAGTTGTTCTTCAGTAGGTGAGTGGATAAATAAACTGTGGTACATCCAAATGATGGAATATTATTCAGTGCTAAAAAGTAATGAGCTATCAAGCCATGAAAAGACATGGAGGAAACATAAATGCATATTACTAAGAAAAAGAAGTCAATCTGAAAAGGCTACATACTGTATGATCCAACTATATGACATTCTAGAAAAGGCACAGCTATAGAGATGGTAAAAAAGATCAGTGGTTTTGAGGGGCAGGGAAAGAAGGGAAAAGATGAGTAGGCAGAGCACAGAGGAATTTTAGGGCAGTGAAAATACTCTGTATGATATAATCATGATGGATATATGTTATTATACATCTGTCCAAACCCATATAATGTATGACACCAAGATTGAACCCTAAGGTAAACTATGAACTTTGGATCATTATGATGTGTCAATGTAAGCACCCTTGCTAAAAAACATACCATTCTGGTGAGTGATGTTATAATGAGACAGGTATGCATGTGTGGGGCAGGGGGTGTATGGGAAATCTCTGTACCTCCTTCTCAATTTTGTTGTAAACCTAAAACTGCTCTAAAAATATAAAGTCTTTTTTAAAAAGAATTTATGTAAAGAGTCAATACAATGATAGTATTCATGCTTTTCTAAAAGTTTTATTATAAATATTGAAAAATTATGACAACTACAGATGTCCTTTTATGACCAAGAACTAGTTATAAAAACATCTTTGCAAGGAAGGCATTATACTCTATAGTGAAGTTGTTTTGTTTTGTTTTGTTTTGTTTTAATTCAGTATTTGAAATTCCTCCTATGTTTGTGTGAGTTTTGGTAGGAGGAAAGTCTATGCTGTCCCTAGAAAAGCTAAGAAAAGTGAACACTTACTCTTGTGAACCTGCTAGCTGGGTATGGTAAGTGACCTAAGCTCAGACAGTCAGACGCCTTTGCTGGGACTGTGAATCTAGAGCAAGTGTCACAAAGGAAGAGGTAGTTAGAATTCACGCCAGTGGTGGTGGCATCAAGTGATCAGTGGCAGTGGTGCCAAGGGCAGCATGTGGCCGTGGCAGTGCCTTGGCAGTGTCCCGTGTCTACTAATGCCAGTGCCAGTGCCGAGCGTTCAGCTGCAGAGCCGTGTCATCCTGACCAGGCTGTTCCTCTGCTGAGATCGTGGCCCAAGTGCTTACCACCTGACTGCCTTAGGTTCCTGCCTGGCTCTTCAGTGTTCCCCAGGATTCCATAAGCTACCCAATATCCTTCCCCCAAGTTCCCTTTCTCCTAAATAAGCCAGTCATTTGTTGTTGATTGCAACAATAAATGTCTGTTTTGCAGAAACGAAAATTAAAGCTTTGAAACGATGAAAATGTGTCCAAAGTTTTGTAACTAGTAAATGGAGGCAGAATTCTAATACAGGTCTGTCTGGCTTCTAAATATGATTCCCGCCCATCCCAGCCCCCAAAGCACTGCATCTACAATGTGGATTACAGCCTCATATGACAGATGGGTGTTTTTTTGTTTGTTTGTTTGTTTGTTTGTTTTGCGGTACGCGGGCCTCTCACCGCTGTGGCCTCTCCCGTTGCAGAGCACAGGCTCCGGACGCGCAGGCTCAGCGGCCATGGCTCACGGGCCATGTACCACTCCGCGGTACGTGGGATCCTCCCGGACCGGGGCACGAACCCGCGTCCCCTGCATCGGCAGGCGGACTCTCAACCACTGCGCCACCAGGGAAGCCCCAGATGGGTGTTTTAATGGCCAAACAAGCGTAGAGGTTGAACTAGTCAAGGTAAGTGGTGATTTTATCTTCTCTGATGAATACAAACTGAGAAATCAGGGAAACAGCAAACATGGTTATACAGTGACTCTGGAAGAAGGATGGGGATGGCAAATGCTGTCCCAAGATCACATTGGACATGTCCTGCCATATGGAGGTGAGTCATCTGGGGTTCGTTACAAATTGGTGTGAATAGTAAGCGGGCTGGCTTAGAAGGTGACCCAAGATGTATACATGACTATAGATGAGATCAGTCAGGTTTTTGGTGGGACTTAGACAATAAACTTGGGAGGCAGGTAAGTACATGCCTCCTCCCCTCTGGGACCAAAACCTAACTTCCTCAGCAGGCAAAACTTAAATATTCCTGAACTTCTAGGAGACCAGACGTTTCATGCAGGGCTTTCCTCCAAGTCCCTGCTTCCCTTCTACTTCCTGGTGCCTATTTAAAACCAAACGAAACCAACCAACAAACCAACCCCAAAACCTCAGTACTTACTGCCTTGAAACTTAATCTCATCCTACAAAGTATTCCAGTTTTCTATGGAGATGCAGGAGGTAATGACTTATCTGTAAGAGCCGGAGATGATAGCATCAGGAATTACTGGCCCTAGAAACCTGGAGTTTCTCCACCGAATTACTATCATTTGTGTTCACCCATTGCTTTCGCCACTCACAGGATTGTGAATGGGAGACTTATTTTTTGGATTTTAACTACTTAGCCTACTGTCATCAATATTGACTATGAATTTCTTGTGCGTCTACCTATCTTGGTGTATGAGTGAAACCAACGGCAATTATCAGTTAGTTAGCCATTAATAAATAATAAATTGTGACCTGCCTTCACTGGATCAAGCTTGCTTTAATTTGTTTTTTTACAAAAACTCACATTTCCTCCAAGCGTCACGTAGCCTAAATAACGAGATGTTTGCCCAAGTTGTTTTTTTTTGAAACTTGGAGTCAGCTGTGTCCCGTTTGCGCTTAAGCCTGAAAAGACTGTTTGGGACCACTGACCCTCCAACTGGGCATGCGCGGGTGTCCGCTCAGTGACCTTTTGACGTCAGAGGGCCAGGAGCTCCACCCTCAGAACATGCTGGTGCCACTCTTCTGGAGGTGCGGCCCGTGAAGAAGCCGGTAGCTTAGTTGCGCCTGTGTAGGAGTAGGAGTGCCTCAGCTGTTTATTATCTCCAATCACCTTTCCCCACTTTCGCCACGCCCGAGCTTTATCCCATAAATATCCCGAGCCCTTCAACCTTGCCAACGCGGATTTGAGATTCGTTCACACATTTCCTCGTTTGGCTGCCTCGTGAATAAACCCTTTCTCTGCTGCAAACTTTGGCATCTCAGGGTCCGGCTTGCTGCACCCCCGGTGAGTGAACCTGGTTTGGTGACATTAACACCTAAGATGTCAGGCAAGTATACAAACGATGGAGAGGTTTTGGGGGTTTGTTTTCTTCGTAGTGTATAGAAGCGTGTATTTTCCCCTCCACCAGGACCTCAGTTTTACGTCAGTCCTATGTATGTACTCTTAGTTCAGGTAATCTTGCTTAGAGCTAGAGATCTAGACCCTAAAGGAGAACTACTTGTAATAGTGTTTCATTTACTCTGAACAGCAGTTTGTGAAGAAGAAAAAGAGCAAGGCACAGTTTTAGCAGAACTATTGCCCCCCGAGATAATGTGTGGTCTCTACATTTAAGGTAAACCCAATGAAATTCCAGTGGTATTTTTGGAAGTAGGAGAACTGATTTTTAGGATGCATATATGGAAACTAAATAAGCAAAAATGATCAAGGAAAGTTGTTGAAAAAATAGACTAACAAGGGGTAATTTGCCTAGCAAATGTTGAAACACATTGTAAAAGCTATAGTAATTAAAATAGTGTAGTACTAGGCTATAAATAGATCAATGGAAATTGAATAAATGATAGATGACATTTTAAATCAGTGGGAAATGATAACTTCTATCAACTGGATAGCCATCTAAAAAATTAATTATATATATACCTCATAGATTACACCAAAGTAAAAAATTATGTATGTTCCTCATATATTACACCAAAGTAAAATTCTAAAACAATTAAAAGTAGTAGAAGAACACATGAAAAAAATACATGTGTATGTTCTTGTGGGAAAAGTCATATGATACAAAACCTACAAGTCATATAAGGATCAATACATTTGACTACATGAAGTTTTCACATCTACCTTGGAAAACATATTGCCAAAAGGCAAATATCAAAAAGGAAAAAAAAACTTCCTAAGCTAATAGATATCTCAGTGTGTATCTTACTTGAATTTTCCTCAGCATACGACAATACTGGCCAGTTGTTTTTACTCGAAGTTCTTTTTCACTTGGCTTTTCTGCATAGTGTTCTTGCTTGTTATTTTTTGTTGTCACCCTCATAAAACCATTTCTTTCCCATGTAGAATTAAAAATTTTTTTCCCAATATTAAGTCCTTGGCATTCCTCTTTTGCACACATATTCTAAGAGTGGTTTTAGCCATTTTACAGCATTAGACAACATCTATACATGTATGACTCCTACACCTGTATCTTTGAATTAAATCTCTCTTTTGGAGACACCTGCATATGTGGTCACCTACCTGGCTGCCCCACAGCAACTGAAACTTGACAGTTGAGATATAATATTGTATATCTTAAAACCATTTAATATTCAATTAGAATTAACAGTGAGATCAGAGAGGACAGAAGACTTTCAAACTTTGCTTTTTCTCCTCATTACTGCAAGGGGCTCTTTAAGACAAAAATGTCATTTATAGACCATATCTCCATAATGGCTTTCTACTGTTCTCATCTGAGCTAAAATAGTTCTGGAAACCCACATATCTCCAGAAACCAGACCTAGTTCCAAACTCATAAATGAAGGTGCCAGTGGGAAAGTTGGAGAATACGTGTTTCCTCTTATTGGTGAGTTCTATGAAGGCAAATACTTTAGTGACTGGTGTATGGAATGTGTTTAATAAATAAGAGTTGAACATAAATTAATAACTTTTTCAAGTTGATGTGACTCTAAATCACCTGTAAAACATGATTTTCAATGTTAAAGTTTCCTTAGAGTAAGTTAGTAACAGACCAAGAGCTAGTCCTGTACAGCCGTCTGTATCTTTAAGTAAGACAGTCTCGGTTGTTTGTCCCCTATATGCCCCAATCCCTGTATGGTAGTGGGAAGTTATTTTGGGGAGTTGTGGGAGACAGCTTGGGAAGGTGTTATGATTTCAGAGCTGATTAAATCTGATACAAAACCTTTCCCCAAAGCTCTCAAGACCTGGAGTCTAAATTTCTACCCACCAAAAGATGTCTTCATGTAAATGAATCCAAGATCCTAGTAACAGAGGAAATTGGTCCTAAGTCCCTACAGCATCAGTATGTCCAATACTAAACTCATCATCTTCCCTGAAATGTGGGAATTCCTTTATGTCTTGTTTCAGTCAATATCACCATCTTCTACTCAGCTTCTCAAGCCATTAAGCTGTGAATCATCCCTGACACCCCTTTTTTTCCCCTTAACCTAAAATTGAATGTGAATCTTATTAGATTTACATTCTGAAGCCCTTTCTAATTTGTCCCTTTCTCAATGCCCTCACTGCCTTACTTTAAGCCCTCTTTAATTTATTGTCTGTTCACTACTGCAGCCCCCTAATGGGTCTACCAATCGTTTCTCTCCACCAATGTCAGAGTTCCTTCTAGTATACAAATATGGCCACTTGGTTCTCCTGCCCAGAATGTTTTATGGCTTCCCACTGTTCTGGGGGGTAAACTCCACACTCCCTAGCATGGCAAACCTCTGTTCACCTCTCCTCCCTCTTCTCTCATCCTCCCTTCCTCACACTCTTTGAGGAGTAACTGTAGTGCCTTGAAATCACCACACTCTTTCTGGCCTCTCTGCCTTTTAACATGGCTTCCTTTCTGCTGAAATGTAACTCTTCTGCTTTTTTTTCTAGCCAATCACGGCTTGTCCTTCAAGATTCCACCTGGTTCTTACCTCCCTAAGAAGTCTCGTTTGATGACTCGACCTAGGTAGGATGCCCTCTTCTTTGTTCTCATCAGTGCTCCGACCCTGTGCTCCCCTCTCTCTATATCACAGCACACTATACAATAGGATTCTTACCTGCTCTTGAATGTGAGCTTATCGAGGGCTGAATTTTGTATCTTTTATCTTTGTGATTCCTGTGCCTAGCAGAGTTCCTGACGTATTGTTCCCCTGGTACCTATTTTATGATGAGAGAGGAATAAATGAAACAATATCCTCCTTTCTCCCTAGGAATTTTAGGCCTTGGCGGTGGATTCTTTTGACACGGGAGTGAAGCATTAAAAGGGATTTCCTTGGCTTACTTTCATAGGTTGTATTTTTTTTTTCCTTTCCTCCAGAGGAGCATTTGGAGCAATTTGCATGCAGAATTGCATTTTGCAGTTTGGGGAAATGATGGTTTGAAGGCATACTCAACACTGGGGAAAAAACAAGACTGGAGTCATAGGGCTGGATGCTTGAAGTCTATGCTTTTGATAGAGAAGAAAGATAATCTATGTTACTGTATTTACCCAGATCATTAGGGAAAAAAAATGGCAGGCAGGAATTCTGGGCATATCCTGTGTACAGGAAAAGAGTGAATTTGATTTGGGTGTTCTCTGGCCTTTATAATTTGGGTAACTGAGGGTAGTGGTAAGCAAATGTCCTCCTTCAGTTCCTCTTGTAATAAAACTAGTACCTGAGTGCCCTGTAAGCTGCCCCTCTGTATTGTCATCTTTTCTGCTTCCCTCAGTCTTAAACTTCAGAGTTTCCTGAGACACACAGGCACCGAGAAGACCATAAACCATCATTTAAGCCCCTTACAAGGATGACAGCCATCCCTGTTTCTCACCACCTGTCTCCTTCCTTCTTCCTCATCATCATAACTGGTGTGTTCCAGATTCCTACCACATATTCCTCAAAAACATTAGATCTGTTTTCAGGGGACTGTGGAAAAGATTGGAGGACACTGAACTAGACCACCTCCAAAGGAAACATCCCATTTTAAAAGCTTTATTTCTCAATTTAGTTCCAACCATCAGCACTGTTTACATATTCTGACCATGCCTTAGAGACGTACAGTTTAATTCAGTCCAACAGGTCATTGCAAGGCCTCATGCCAGGCACTGGAATCCAAAAGAAACATCGACAACTGCTTCCACTAGGCCATGTGGCAATGTAAGGAGAGAAGCTCTTGGCAGGGCTGAGAGCACTGACCGAATAGTGGGGGAGTGTTTTGACAGCCTCTTAGATAGCCCCCAAACGTGGAGTGCCCTTTTGTAATCCCCTTTCCTTGAGTGTGGTCTGGATTTAATGACTCACTTCTAATGAATAAAACACAGCAGAAGCAATGGCATGTCACCTCCGATATTAGGTTATAAAAAGACTGCTCCTTCATCTGGGATATTAGAACAACAGGACTTGGTGAGGTAGAAGGAGGAACAAAAATGATGTTCAGGGTTTTAGATTGAACACCTGGATGGATGGGGTGTCATTTACTAAGATGCTGAAGACTGGATTTTTTTTTAGAAAGGGAAAAAAAAACAGCTTAAGAAGGAAAATGTTCTTAACCATGATTTTGGTTCTGGATGTGAAGTTTGAGAAGTCTGTGTGACACACAAATAAAAATGTCTGCTAAACAGGTTAGATTTAGGGCTGAAACTCAGAAGAAAAGTTTGGGCTTCCATGTAAATTTGGGAGTTTTCAGCATGTTGTTGTTGTTTAATCATAAGACAGCAGAGATCGTCATGGAAAAGTGTAGCTGGAGCAAATTTGAGACCCCAGGACTGAGCTCTTAGGAATGCCAACTTTTAGAGGCTGTACTGAGAAGAGTAAGTTAATAAGGCAGAAGAGAGTGAGAAACAATTGCCAGACAAGTTGGAAAAGCAGGTGTGTGCATTCTTGTGTGCTTCTTAGGAAGCTCCTAAGCAGGAGGGAGTGGTTAATTCAGTCAAATGCTGCTGAGGGGTGAGGGAGTTTAGGGATGGGAAGTGTCCATCTGATTTCGCCACACGGTGGCTGGTGGTGACCTTGTCAGGAATATTTCAAACGTGCACGGTTAAGGGCTAACATGAGCACGGAAGAAGATCGCAAACAACAATTCACATGCTGAATTCTTAGATCTCTGTGTTTATTAAATTTCAGTTTGATTTAATTCTATTTATGAAATCCTCATTTCCAAAAACGAAAGCATAATATATTTGAAATGTTGACACCATATTGAAAGTAGCTTTGGCATTTGCTTGCGGAAACTGCTAGCTTTCATTTTGGCCAGGTGACTCAACAATGAGAAAACGAATATAGTCAGCACTCCCTTCTTGCCTGGCAATAGTTGCTAGTTGCACACACAGACTATGACAGTGCTTCTTTATATGGTTGAATTCAGTCATCTTAAACAAATTGGACAAGGTGCTAGATACATCTTCTAGCATTTTCTATAAACAGCGCCGTACCCTTATAGTGACGTGCTGGATAAATAAGGGCTCAGGAAGTGTGTACTAATGTCCAAATGGCCTGGAAAGAATTTTCCAGTTTTGAAAGACATACCATCTCAGGGACAGAGAAGGCTTCGTTTAACCCCTCAACAGCTTAGCAGTACCAAATAACACTCAGAAGATCACGCTGCACACTGAATCAGTATGACGTGGTCAGCGTATTCACAGTCTGATTTTGCAGTGATCTCTTCGAGCTGTTGCAAGGATTAGTAAATGCGGGTTTTGCATAACCCTGACACCCTCAGGAGATTTAATTTAATAAAAATATAAACCCACAGATAAGTCTTATTTTGTAATGTCCTGGTCATCACCAGGATTAGGGTAAGCAGACCAGCCATACCTCTGGCCCTATTGCAAAGCCTGGATGTGTGTGGCCTATGGGCCAGAGGACAGGTTGCTTTTGGTTAGCCCAGGGCAAGGGCCAGACTGAACGGTGCAGACTAGGGAAAGTTCTGGAGATTTTGAGTAGCGGTTTACATAGGGCTTTAGAAATTATTCCAGTACATACTCAAGGAGACATTTTCTGTGATTTTCTAGCTTTGCGAGTGAAGTAATATTTTTGAGATGTTTCTTTGTCAGTGGTCTAATAAAACCGTTGTTAGTTGTACTTCTCTGGATTGGGAAATATTTGAAGACTGCAGTAGTCTGATGTGATTTTTAGGCACTCTTTGTTTGCTGACTTTTTCTTTTTAAAAATCTTTTTCTGTATTTAGCCATTAATAGTAATAAATAAATAAATAAATAAGAAAAAGAAAACAATCATAAAATATTAAGAACAATAAAAACAGTAGTCAGTCATTTAGTACCCAACTTAGCAAACAAACATTAGTGCCATGTTTGTACATTTATTTCTCAACTTCTTTCATATTACACATAGAATATATTTTAAAGTTTGAAGAACAAAGCACATTGGTTTTTTTTTGTTTGTTTTGTTTTGTTTTGTTTTGCGGTGCGCGGGCCTCTCACTGTTGTTGCCTCTCCCGTTGCGGAGCACAGGCCCCGGACGCGCAGGCTCAGCGGCCATGGCTCACGGGCCCAGCCGCTCCACGGCACGTGGGATCCTCCCGGACCGGGGCACGAACCCGTGTCCCCTGCATCGGCAGGCGTACTCTCAACCACTGCGCCACCAGGGAAGCCCCTGCGCATTGTTTTGTGTACATTTCTACCAACATTGATTATTACGGATTTTATTCTAACATACAGATATACTATTAATACCATCTGTGCAATCGTTCACGCGTTTTAGTTATTTCCAATTCCTAACCTTAGAAGTAAAATATCAGCATCTTGTCCATTCTTGTTCATGTGATCCTCTGACCTTTAGGTAAATACAGGAACGGAATTAGTGAGTCTTAGTATGTGAATATTTATGAAGCCCTTGATATATGTTTCCAAATTTCCTTCCAGATATTTTTACCAGTGTCACCAACTTTCACTCTATCATGATATCATTTTTGAACTATGTATGATAATTTTTTCTTCCAGTTTTGTTGAGATATAGTTTACATACAGCACTGTGTAAGTTTAAGGTGTACAGCATAATGATGTGACTTATGTACACCATGAAACGATTATCACAATAACTTTAGTGAACATTCATCATCTCATACAAAATGAACGAAAACAATTTTTCCTTATGATGAGAACTCTTAAGATTTACTGTCTTAACAACATTCGTATAGAACATACAGCAGTGTTAATTATATTAATCATGCTGTACATTTCATCTCTAGTACTTATTTATATTATAACTGGAAGTTTGTACCTTTTGACCACCTTGATCCAATTCCCTCTCCCCCACCCCTGTCTCTGGTAAGCACAAATCTGTTCTTTTCTATAAGTTTTTTTTTGTTTGCTTGTTTGTTTTTGAAGAATAATTGACCTACAACACTACATTAGTTCCTGGTGCACAACAAAGTGATTTGCTATTTCTATACATTGTAAGATGATCATGAAGCTAATTCTAGTTAGCATCTGTCACCGTACAAAGATATTACATTATTGTTGACTGTATTGCCTACACTGTACATTTCGTACCCATGACTCATGTATTTTGTAACTGGAAGTTTGTACCTCTTAATCTCCCTCACCTATTTTTCTCATCCCCCCACTCCCCTCCCCTCTGGCAACCATCTGTTCTCTGTATCTATGACTCTGTTTCTGTTTTGTTATGTTTGTTCATTTGTTTTTTAGATTCCACATGTAAGTGAAATCATATAATCTTTGGCTTTCTGTCTATGATAATTTGATGGGTAAAATAGGTATCTCGTGTTGTCTTATGTGTGAAATGTAACCTTTTGCAATATGTGTATTGGCTGTTAATACTTCTTCTATTGTAAATTATGTGAGCTTGCGCTTAGTCTGTTTTTCCCCTAAGATGTTTGTCTTTTTCTTATTTAATTTATAAGATCTGTATATATTAAGAACTTAAAGTATTATATAATTGTCGATCTATTCCTCATTTATTCAGTTTGCCTTTTATGACTGAAAAAAAATGTTTTTAATTTTTATAAAACTTAATCTATCAGACTTTTTCTTTGTGCCTACTACCCAGGCCCTGCTTTTATGTTCACAAAAGCTCTCTGGATTCCAAGAAAGGATAATAACAACCTACATTCTTTTCTAGACCAACTAAGAGTTTATTATCTTTATATTAAATTTTTCAATCAATCCAGAATTTTCCTTAGCATCATGGAAAGTAGAAATATGACATTATTTTTTAAAATATCAATTATTAAATAATCTCTTTATTAACTAATCCATTTATTAAATAATCTCCATTTATTAAATTAAATTTAATAATTAATTAAATAATAATAATCTCCATTTATTAAAAAGTAATCTCTTATTTATCCCATTTACCTGAGATCTCATCTTTTTCGTGTATTAAGTTCTTGAGGACAATAAGATGGTAAGGAAGGGAAAGGCAAAAAGGAATTACCTTGAAGGAATTACTAAGATGATTGCACAGAGCACTATGTTAAACATATTCTGGAACGACTTTAGGATCAGAATGGAGTGCCATGATTGATTACTAAGGACTCCCATGAGCACATATGTGAGAGGGTAACAGGAAAGATGCTTTATATTTGTACATTGTGTTTCATTGATATCTGTCTATTCTTCACCCACTATCATATATGTAGCTTCATGCACCTAATATATAAAGAATATATATAGCAAAAAAATATAGAATTATAATTTATATAAAATTATAGAAATATAATTATAATTTAATTTATAATAAAAATTATAGAATTACTATGAGAAATTGGCAAATCCACAGCTATTATAGAAGCATTTCAACCATTGTGGAAGATTTCAACACACCTCTTTTTTTTTTTTTTTTTTTGTTTTTGTTTTTGTTTTTGTTTTTGTTTTTTGTTTTTTTTTTTTTTTTTGTGGTACGCGGGCCTCTCACTGCTGTGGCCTCTCCCATTGCGGAGCACAGGCTCCGGATGCACAGGCTCAGCGGCCATGGCTCACGGGCCCAGCCGCTCCGCGGCATGTGGGATCTTCCCGGACCGGGGCACGAACCCGCGTCCCCTGCATCGGCAGGCGGACTCTCAACCACTGCGCCACCAGGGAAGCCCCAACACACCTCTTTGTAATTGATAATTCAAGTGGAAAAATTGTAGGTTTTTTCCAGTTTTATTGAGATATAATTGACAAATTGTAATATATTTAAAGTGTATAACGTGATGATTTGGTATGTGTATACATTGTGAAATGATTTCCACTACCAAGGTAATTAACGTGTCCATCACTTCGCATAGTTACCTTTTTTTTTTTTTTTTCCTATGAGAAAGCCTAAGACTTACTCTGTTAGTACATTTCAAGTATGCAATACAGCATTGTTAACTATGGTGATCATGCTGTACATTAGATCCTCAGAACTTACTCATCTTATAACTAAAAGTTTGTACTGTTTTACCAAGCTCTCCCCATTTTTTCCACCCCCACAAATACAGTGTTTGTCTTTCTCTGTCTCATTTACTTTGCTTCCCGGAATGTCCTCCCGGTTCATCCTGGTTGTCAAAAACGGCTGCATTTCCTTCTTCTTCTTTTTTTTTTTTTTAATTGACAAGATGGAATTTATTAAAATTAAAGCCTGCTCCACAAAAGACAATGTCTTTTAGGGCAGTGAAAATATTATGTATTATATTATAATGATGGATACATGTCATTATACATTTGTCCAAATCCTTGGTCCACAGCAACAAGAGTGAACCCTAAGGTAAACTGCAGACTTTGGGTGATTATGATTCGTCAGTATCAATTCATCCTTGTTAAAGAATGTATCATTCTGGTGAGTGATGTTGATAATGGGGGAAGTTATGCACATGTGGGAACAGAAGGTATTTGGAAAATCTCTTTTACCTTCTTCTCAATTTTGATGTAAACCACAAATTGCTATAAAAAATAGTCTTAAAGAAAGATGGTAATAAAACTTTCTCACGGAGTGATGAAGTTAAAAGGGGATGATGTATTTTGTGAACAAGGGCAATATCTAGCTCATAATAAACTAGCATTCATAATTGTTAATTCCTTTCCCCAGCTTTATTCTCCAAATAGGATGAACAAGCATTGTACCAGTTCTCTTTTCTAGTTTACTAATTCTATATTCCAGGTATAATGAAATGTATAAATGATGAACATTAATGTTCACATATTTCAAAAAATGAGTGCAAATTATTTTACAGTTAGCATGGTATAAAATAGATTAATGGAAGAATACTATAAATAATAAAGCTTCCTCTAATTTCACTACCTAAAAAAAAAAAAAAAGAAGACAATGTCAAGATAATGAGAAGACAAGCCACGAAGTGTTAGAAAATATTTACGAAGGACACATCTGACGAAAGACAGCTACCCAAAATACACAAAGAGCTCCTAAAACTCAATGACAAGAAAAACAAACAACCCAATCCAAAAGTGGGCCAAAGACCCTAACAGACACCTCAGCAAAGAGGATACACAGATGGCAAATTAAGCATATGAAAAATCTGTTTTACATAATATGTTTTCAGAGTAATGCAAATTAAAACAACAGTGAGATGCCACTACACACCTATTAAAATGTCCAAAGTCCTGAACACTGACAGCACCAAATGCTGGCAAGGATTCTTTCTTCTTTTAAGGCTGAATAATGTTCCATTGTATGTGTATACCACATTTTCTTTATCGATTCATCTGTTGATGGATACTTAAATTGTTTCCATATGTTGACTATTTTGAATAATGCTGCGATGAACATGGGAGTACAGATATCTCTCTGAGATTATGATTTCATTTCTTTTGGATAAATACCCAGAGGTGGGACTGCTGGATCATAAGATAGTTCTATTTTGCATTTTTTGAGGAACCTCCACAGTGGCTGCACCAATTTATATTCTTACGAATGGTGAAAAATGGTTCTGTTTTCTCCACATCCTTGTCAGAACTTGCTATTGCTTGGTTTTGGCTGATAGCCATTTTAATAGGTGTGAGGTGATATCTCATTGTAGTTTTGATTTACATTTCCCAGATGACTAGTGATGTTGAGCACATTTTTATGTACCTGTTAGCCATTTGTATGTCTTCTTTTTGGAAAAGTGTCTACTCAGTTCCCCCTCCAATTCAATTTTTTTTAAAAAATTTATTTTATATATCTTTGGCTGCGTTGGGTCTTTGCTGTGCGTGGGCTTTCTCTAGTTGCAGCGAGTGGGGGCTACTCTTTGTTGGGGTGCATGGGCTTCTCATTGTGGTGGCTTCTCTTGTTGCAGAGCATGCGCTCTAGGCGCATGGGCTTCAGTAGTTGTGGCACGCGGGCTCAGTAGTTGTGGTGCACGGGCTCTAGAGTGCAGGCTCAGTAGTTGTGGTACATGGACTTAGTTGCTCCGCGGCATGTGGGATCTTCCCAGACCAGGGCTCGAACCCATGTCCCCTACGTTGGCAGGCGGATTCTTAACCACTGCGCCACCAGGGAAGCCCCATTTGTTTGTTTTTACTGAGTTGTATGAGTTCTTGATATATTTTGGATATTAACCCCTTATCAGATATATGATTTGCAAATATTTTCTCCCATTCAGTAGGTTGCCTTCTCATTTTGTTGTTGGTTTCCTTTACTGTGCAGAAGCTTTTTAGTTTGATGTAGTCCCACTTATTTATTTTTGCTTTTATTGCCTTTACTTTTGGTGTCAAATCTAAAAAATTATTGTCAAGATGGATGTCAAGGAGATTTTCTCCCATGTTTTCCTCTATGAGTTTTACTGTTTCAGGTCATTCATTTAAGTCTTACTCCACTTTGGGTTGATTTTTGTGTATGTTGTAAGACAGATGTCTAATTTCATTCTTTTGCATGGGAATATCCAGTTTTCCCAACACCGTTTATTGAAGAAACTATCCTTCCCTCATTGTGTTTTCATGTCTCCTTTCTCAAAAATTATAGTTGACTATATGTATATGGACTTATTTCTTATCTGTCTGTCACCAGTGGATCGGCCATTTTCTCAGTTCTTGCACTCTTGAGGGAAGGAATTCAGTTGAGAGGCATAGAGCATTTTTAAGCAGCCAGAGTTTTATTAAGCAGAGCAAAAGTACAGTCCTGAGAAAGGATGAGAGCGGGCTGTTTGGAAACCAGAAGCAGCCCTGCAGTGGGGTAGGGTTGGGTTGGGTTTTTTTTTTTAGAGTGGTGGCCCCTCCCTGTGTCCTGTGTCATTTGACTGACAAGGTGATTGACAGCTTGAGGTTATGTAACTTTTCTCCTAGTGTCCAGGTGCTTACCCATAAACACCCAAGTGAAACCCACGGGGGGCGGCAGGGGGGCAAAAACTGCAATGCTAATTTATTACAAATATGGTGCATGCCCCATAGTGTTTATCAGTAAAGCGTTTAAAACAAATGAATACAATAATGATTACCTCTGTTCTTACAAAATTTTGTGTATTTATTATGTTGTTCTTCTTTCCTTACTAAAGTTTATAATTTATTTAAAATTTTAAATTTATAATTTATTATAAATTTTATAATTTATAATCCACCTTGACTATTGTCCGTAATTCATTGTTACAGAGGTGACCCTCCCAAAAACTCAGAAATGAGGATAATACAGCTGCCATTAGAGTTAAGCTGTGTCGCCTATGCACAGTGGATCAGTACATAGACACAAAACATCATAAGATAAAGTGAATTCCAGGCTGGAAGCGCTTGAGTATGACTTGTTTCAATATATCCACATATTTAATAATAAAGGATTTTTTAATCAAAAAGATGATCTGCTAAACCATGGGAACATAAATAAATATCTTCAGAGATTACTTTTGATGGTACTCATCCTAAAAATTCCCAGGGAAATTGAATTTTAGCAAAGAGGCTGTCAATTTTTCTTAGAATTATGCTTTGAAAGAAACTATTAAGAGCTAACTCTGCTTGAGTGCTTACTGTGCCAGTCAGTGTTTCAAGTATTTTACATCTATCACCTTATTTAATTCTCATTAGAATGCTATGAGGCAGGCACTATCAGTGTCCTCCCTTATCGTAAGATAAAGGATCTTATTCTGTAATTTGCTCAGGCTCCCATAGTTATTAAGAGGCAGAGCAAGAATTTCAATCTGGGGAGCCTGAATCCAGCACCTGTGCTCTTAGCCACTACTCCAGGCAGCTTCTGGATGAACATTCATTTCACAAATATGTACTGAATGCTTGCAGAGGTGCCAGGCACTGTGGTTGGTACTGAAAACCTGGTGGGACTCAAAACAAACATGATGCCTGCTCTCCTGGAACTTATAGTCTGCAGGTAGACAGGACTTGAGGCAACAAATAAGTATATAAGTACAAATCGAGGTAAGTGCTATAAAGAAAAATTACAGAGTGGTCTGGAGTATACAGTGGGAACCCTTTCTTAGATAAGAAGACCAGAAAAGGTCTCTCGAAGAAAGTGACAATTAAGCTAAGATTAGGTGGATCAGTAAAAGTTAGTGAAGAATGGGGGAAGAATGTACCAGGCTTTGGGAAGAGCATGGCAAAGTGTTTCTAATCCCCTTAACAAGACCTCATAGGGATATGGACATATCAGTCTCTCCGTGCCATTAAAAATCAACTTCTCCCTGTCCCTTTGTTCTGACTTTATGTTCACTAAACAATCTTGTTATAATTTGGCTTCACATAGAGTTTAATGATAAGAAGAGAGTGCACTGATAGGCAGACTTATAGAATGTTGGTTATTATGAGAGTCCTTTCTCCTTGTAAATTAATAAATTCACATTTATATCAGTCTTCAGTACATTCTCCTCGTGTTGCCGAATTTGTCAGCCTCAGACCCTGAGCCTTCATAGCAAAAGCCCAAAACCTCAAATGGAATGATCTAGAGTCCACGTTGAGTTCCTGCCCAGCTTCCTGCCTCTCCTTTGACAATTCAAATGTATATATCTTGTCTCTCACATTGTGAAGTTTTATTAATATTCAATATTTGGTAAAGTAAAAGAAAGATGAATACTTTAAGAAAAAAAAAAAAAGAAGAAAGTGGGTCCATGATCCACGATTATCCTGATTAGCTTTACTGAAAAGAAAATCCATCTGGGAAACGGTCTGAATGAAATCATGTTTTGAATATTTAGGGAATAAAACAAACACCATCTTGTCTTAGCAGTCATGTGCTGAGTGAGTAATGCTGGTATTCTTTTACGAGATTGTTTGAGTATAAAGCTGTAGTAAACCGTGCTAGTAAGTGTTTCTCCACTATAAGCCTGGAAACGAGACTTACTCATAATATTTATTTCTTCTCCAGAGTGCTTTTACAGACCTGAAACATCTGAACTAACAAAAGGCCTCCAACTTATAATATAACACAGCTGCTCTGAGGATTGCGTGCGTGCATATGTGTGTGCACGATGTATTTATTCATTTATGTGCCCTCTGGAGCAAGGGCAAGTTCAGTCCAACTGGAATTCGAAGTGTCTTTTACTGGGCATTTGTTAGACGTCAAAAGTTGGCTCACGTCTAAAGCATCTTCCAGGCAGCGTGCAGCTGAGAGCCATAAACGACAAGATTGTATATTGTTTAGGAGCTTTGAGGCTGCTGGGTAGCTCTTCCACAGTGGACAATTCGTTTTTCTAATAATAAATGCAGAATAGGGCATTTATTGTAAAGAAATGGGAATTATATAGAAACTATTATCCAAAGCTATGTTTATATACTTTATTTGCTGTTAGTAATTATTTACAATGTTAGCCTCTAACACACGCACTATGCTTTTAGCAGAATAAACAGAAATGGTTATCAGCCCCATAATCTAGCTCTTTCTTCACATTTGTCCTCCTAAATTGGTTGAACAAAGTGTGAGAGATCTTAAATGCTACCAATTTAGGAACAATGTAGAGGTTCTAAGAAAAGTTTTTGTCTTGTCTTTTCTATCTCTTTCCCAAACCTGTTCATTCATTTCACAAATTCCACTTGACCTTGGGGATCCAGTGACAGATAACTCTATCAGAGAGTTCACAGTCTGGCTAGGGAGATGCCGTGAGTGCACGGACAATGATGGGAGGAGAGTACAATAGGTGTGAGAGAGGCATGTTTAGAGCCCTGTTGTCGGGGCGTGGGGGGGCACTCTGGGTGCTGATGGGGGTCCCACAATGGTGAGGCCGGTCCGAGATGACCACCACAGGGAGGAGAGCATTTGAGCTGAGCAGTTGTTAACTAGGTAAGTGGGAGAGCAGGGAGAGAAGTAGATCTCAAGGGAAACCACCTGTCCACGATGTGCGGGGTATGAGAGAAATGTGCTACTTCTTTTCTCGCCTAATTCATTTTTGCCTCATACCTTTTTATGAGTGCCAAGAGAAAGCAATGAGACAGGAACTCAAAGGAAGAGGTGAAATAAAATATAAAAAGAACAAACACAGATCTCGCTGCTGTCTGTGGGAAGGTAGCTACTTGACAACAGGTGTTTAATATTTCTCTTCCCAGTGGCTAGTGAAATCAGCCAAGAAATGGAGAAACAGCTACATTCATATAGGAAGCCAGGGAAGGGTACCATCCAAATGCTAGAATTTCTTTTAATTACAGGGCACGTGGGATCTGCTTAAAGAAGGTTAATCAGGATTGACTTGCAAACTCTTGCCTTAGAAATTAGAGGCTTTCAAAGATTAAGACAAAATTCTGAATGCCATAAATATACATTAGTTTATATGGTCTAGGGCTTGAGTTGGAAACGAACCATCGGATCATAAGACAACCTCCTCCTCGAGGGTCTTGGGTAGCTGCTCCTTGCCAGATTCACTGGTATAAGTGCCTTGGGGGAATCCAGCCAGATTTGAGAGTAGTTAACCTGAGAGGTCTGAGCCCTGGATGGCTTTGTCAAGCCACCGGCTGCTGGCAAAGGTGATATTGGAAAACTTTTGCCTAAGCCCAGGCCGCCAACTGTTCAGAGTGCTAAAATGGGGGTAGGTGGAGGTGGGGAACAGTCTTCTGTAGGTGGCATATTTACATCAGGTTTCCATGGCTTATGCTGTGCCAGGAAAGATGTGGTATCTGGCCTGTAAGTTTTGAGAGAGACAGATGAGATTTACTTCAGAAATGAGACTTACCTGCCAAGGCTGCCCAATGCCCTAGGTCCCTCTGCACTCAGTTTGGGCTACTGGATCAAGGAGCTGGAGACCAGCCTTCCTTATGAAGAACCAAGTGACGTTTAGGGAAAACCAGGGGGCGCTGTAAGCACCCTATTACTGGGGAGATATACCAGGACCTTATCAAAAGAAAGAGTAAAGAAAAAATATTCCTTTCACAAAAAGTGGGAAAAAAACAGACCTTAAGCATTAGACTTTTAAAAACAAATTATTGCAGAAAACAGAAACAGATTTTTATAAGTAACAAATATTCAACATATTGAAATTTCAGGTATAGAAATCCATTGCTGATATATTTGTGTTTGTGGGGTTTTTTGTTGTTGTTTTGTTTCACTACCCAACACCCAGATTCCCTCCCCTCCCACTCTCAACAGTCTTGCTAAGGAGTCAAGGCCCAGCCTTACATAAAGAAGCCCAAGTTTCCAGATTCTACCCCACTTGCCTCCAAACCCGGGTGGGCACGTGACCAGGATCAGCCAATCAGATGCTCCTGACCACTACTTCCAGTCTTAAGTGAGTCAGCAAAAGCCAAAGTCATGTGAGAATTCATTCACTGACATGGCTCAGGGCAGCCATGGTAGAGGGTAGAGGTGCTGGTGCCAAGACGTCCCCAGAGCCCAACTGCTCCTGGGACATGGCCTTGACATAGTGCCTCCTGCCTAACTTTCCTTGGTTTTTACCCATTTTTCAAGTTCAGTTCACTAGGCTTTCCATTGATTCTGTGAGCTTCACAATATTCTTCCAGTAATTACTTTTCTGCCTAAATTAGGCTGAGCTGGTGTTAACTGGTGGCATCTAATACAACGGTTAGGAAATTTTTTTTTTTAAAAAAAGCTTTGCCTGAAGAAGAGGTCCATTTGCACCCTCACGTGGCCTTTAGGGTTTTCACAAATATAAAAATGTGAAGACTTTCTTTTTTTCATTGAAGTATAGTTGATTTACGATGTTGTGTTAGTTTCTGGTATACAGCGAGGTGATTCAGTTATATATATTCTTTTGTATTATGGTTTGTTACAGCATACTGAATATAATTCCCTGTGTTATACAGTAGGACCTTGTTGTTTATCCATTCTATATATAATAGTTTGCATCTGCTAGTCCCAAACTCCCAATCCATCCCTCCCCTCCCTGCCCCCGTCTTGGCAACTGCAAGTCTGTTCTTTTCATCTGTGATTCTGTTTCTGTTTCATAGATAAGTTCATTTGTGTCATATTTTAGATTCCACATATAAGTGATATCGTATGGTATTTGTCTTTCTCTTTCTGACTTACTTCACTTAATATGATAATCTCTAGGTCCATCCACGTAACTGCAAATGGCATTATGTCAGTTCTTTTTTCTGGCTCAGTAGTATTCCATTGTAGTATTCCATTGTATACTATGGCTGAGTAGTATTCCATAGTATTCCATCTTCATTATCCATTCATCTGTTGATGGACATCAAGGTTGTTCCCACATCTCAACTATTGTAAGTAGTGCTGCTATGAACATAGGGGTGCATGTATCTTTTCGAATTATAGTTTTGTCTGGATATTTGCCCAGGAGTAGGATTGCTGGATCATATGGCAACTCTATTTTTAGTTTTTTGAGGAACCTCTTTACTGTTTTCCATAGTGACTGCACCAATTTATATTCCGGACAACAGTGTAGGAGGGTTCCCTTGAAAACGTCTTGTTATAACCCACGAAGTTCAGTACTGAGATCTCCCCCAAGGCGATGTCCTACTGGTTTTTTGCTCAGCTACCCTGTATTGTTCATGCCCATCCTGATCAATGTCTCCCTACCCACAAACACATCTCCTGGATCATAGCTGCTCTCCCAACAGATTCTTTGGTATCAGCCACCTTCTGCATTCTTAGCAGGTGCGATCTTCCTCTTACCTGGCTGACAATCCCAGTTCCAATACTTTTCATCACTATGACTTAAATGCTAGGCCCCGTGCTACACCTCACAGCTCAATCAGGTTAAAAATGGGACCTAATTAATGGTGTAGAACAGGCAGCTCTAAATTCTGTCTTTGAATGCAAGCCAGTCTCTCACAAATGGATGTCATAAAAGCTTTAGCAAGTTCTTCTCATGGCTCAAAGAGAGACATGCCTGATTTATGATTTCTTGATAGCACTTAGCATTTTATTTGGATTTAGAGATAACTCTAGACACATCAGTCAAGCAAGCTGTTTTCAAATCTTGCCTCTCAGCTGTTCCTGGTGCCAGATTGTCTAACAAATAGAGGCACAAACAGATGTAATTTGTGACTGGTGGAGACCGTTCTCGGTCGTGCGGCAGGCCAGCTGGGAGCCCAAGCCACAGTCCGGTCCGTGCTGGACTCACAGGCATGAACAATGTGTAGAGATCACACTTACAAAATAATAAAAGTTTATTGCAGAAAATTAATTAACGTTTGCTTGCAAAACTTGATAGCCAAAAATGGTATTTTATTATAACATGTATTCATACGATGGATTGTGCAAGGTAGAACTCCCCTTACCTGATTAAAAAAAAAAATGAAACTATCGTAATTGAAAAATAGAACTTTGGCAAAAGAATCAGTGGTATATAACTGACAGTCCAGACACATGATTGTGTGTATATGTAATATGTATGTAAACACACAGATACATGTATATATGCGTATATACGTAACATCTATATGTGGTGGGGGGGTGGGTTTTGTTTCCCTCAGTTGCTTTACTGCATGTGGCAAAGATCACCGGTCCAGTCTTGTAATGCCAAAGAAACTCAGCATCCCCGCACCACACATCACCACTACCACCTGCCTCCCATCCCTAGGGGGAAAAAAAAGACCAAAGAAAAGGACCCGGAGTCGGGACAACGGGGGCAAGCCCCTCAGTACATGATCTGGTACATCAGGAGCAGCCCCTGGACCCCAGTAACCATCAGGCAGCTGTGGGGGACACATCCCAGCACACGATGGAGGAGGTCTCGGGTGCCTGGGACACCTTGGTCACCACGGGCATGCAGTAGATGCTGACGAGGTGGTCCATCCCAACACTCACCCACCCCTGGCAGAGGGAAGAGAAGTTGAGACAGAAGATGGTGCTATCCTTACACCCCACCGTGTACTTCGGGCTCCCACAGTTGTGCTGCAGCTACCACTGGCTGTTGGCTGTGCCCACCAGTACCTGGTCCTCTCGGAGGTGGGGGTACAGGCTCATTATCTGAGACATGAATTGGTATTCCTGGGGCTCCCCGGCTGTCCTTGGGTCTCAGCACCGCTGGTAGGAGTCCAGACTGTCAGGTCTGGATGTTCTGGTCTTTGACAGCGACGGTCTTGGTTCCATTAGGGTGACCCGGCAGGGCCCTGACCCTGCAGGTCCCAGATCCTGATGGTGCTGTTGGTGAAGCCACGTGTACATATTTGGTAGTAAATGAGAAGGTTATTACAATTTTGTGCATAATAAGGATTATTCAAAAAAGGTGTGCCAAGGTGATTTCCTAATTATTTGGAAAAGAAATCTTCACTTTACATCATGTTCATGAGCTAACTTCAAATAGATTTAAATAACAAAAAGCCAAAGTACATAAGAGCTGGATGAAAATATAGATAAATCTGAATGATCTTAGCATGGGGATAGATTTTCTAAGAATAAAAGCAATGTAAGGAATAAAGGAAAGCAGCAATAAATTTGACTTTACAAAAATTAAACTATTTTATATTATTTTAAAAAACACATCATTAAGAAACAAATTATTGGAATTCAGAGATTCAATAAATAGTATCTGTCTCCCCCGTCCAACTTCTGAACCAATTGAAATATAAAAGACATAAGTCAATAGACAGAGGCCAAAATATCACCTTTATTATTATCAAGCTCATGTTGGAGAATGTTGCCTAACAGTGACAAATGGGTGAGTTTGCTACCATAGAGCCCCTAAGTTAGGCTTATGTACCCGTCAACTCACAGGCAGCCTTGGAGCAACCCAAGCGTTCACATTAGGGGTCTGCGCCTGTTGAACTTACGACATGAGAAAACAGAATAGAACTTGTCCCTCTTGTCTCGCTAGGGGGAAGTTTGCTCTCAAATTAGAAAACACTTGACTGAGCTGTGTATGCACAGATTTTGCTCCCAAACTCATCAATTGGATCATGATGCTGCTTCTCCCTCGAAAAGAAGTGATAACGAGGTCAGAATATGTCCAGGAATCTCATGCATGTAGAATTCACACATAGACATCAGGAATGAGGTAGGACCATTCTCTATGTAAGACAAATTAAGGGTAAATATTTGTTACAGAAATTACATTGATTACTAACTACAGTGTGCAAAGAGCTCATATAAACTAATAAGAAAAAAATTCCAACCTAAAATTCAACAAAGGACGTGAACAAGTCAGAGAATTACAAAAACCCAACAGCATAAAAATTCTCAAACTAATCAGTATTCAATGAAATAACAAATAGTAAACGTTAATGTGTATATGAGATTTCTTAGAGATAGCATTCCACCTTGGAGAGAAAAGCAGGGTCCATTAGCTACTGTGCAACTGGTATTAATGAAGTACAAGCAACGGCCTTGTACCAATCAGCCACTGGTGACTGCAAGAATGATTTAATTCCTGATGTTATTAAGGTCTATCTTATCAAAGAGTTAAATCAAATGCACCAGTAAGAATTGGTTCCCCATTTCTAAATAGCAAGTTGTAGGAGAATGTTAGTTCATGGGCATCATGTAATACACCATGCTCCTACCTCCAGCCCTAACTTGCTTTGCTTCCATCTGTATGATGGATGGTGCAATGATAGGACATTAGCTCAGGGCTAGAAGGACAGACAGTGTAGTGGGAGAGGAGTGGATGGGATGGTAGAAAGTGGGGCTGGTGGGGCTGAGGGGTGTGTGCAGTCGGGATATAGACAGTTTGTTGAGATAACGTATCAGACAGAACATGATTCCTTGACTCGTTGGCCAGTCACATTTACCCTGGGAAAATATCCCGATTTGAATTTCTGCGAAAAACGTTAGGACCTAAGTAGAATAAAATATGTTATTGTTTGCCTTTCAGATTGGGAAGTTATACTTTCTAAGGATGATCGTTGCTATTGATGACATAGACCAATATTCTCCTACACAGATGGTTGTATAAATTAATGGGAAATTTTTATCAAGAGCTTTATAAAGATAATACATTTTGACTCACTAATTTCATGTTCAGGACTCTACCCAGTGCAGAGATTAAAAGACATTTACATCTATGTTATACATAATAGCCCCAAAAAGTAGAAATGATCTAATGGCCCCCAAAAGGAAATCTTTTGAAATTATAGGATTTTTGTAGAATGTAATATTATGCAAAAATATTAAAAATCGTGTTTTCAGAAATTCAGGCTATTAGATTTTATCCGTTATTAAGTTTAAAAATGTAAGAATAAAATTTGCCATTTGTAGTTGGCTTGCAACATGCATATATGTAGCAGGAGGAAATACACTGAAATGTTAAGATTTTCTTTTTCATAGGCAGAATTACAGATGATTATTTCTCCATAGTTTTTTGACTCCTTAAATTACCCACCATAATTTTGTATTACCTTTTTAAAAAAATTTATTTTATTGAAGTATAGTTTATTTACAATGTTGTATTAATTTCTGCTGTATTACTTTAAAATATACATATGCATTACAAATTCATAAACACAATTTTCATATTTGTACCCATTTTTGTAGCTATACTTACAACACTCTTGAGATAATTCTATATATTATTCATGAGCTTATCAGTTCTATGTGTCTCAGAATCATCTTGTGAATTTTGATTCATTTTTCGATTGAGTAAAATATTTTTCTTCTTTTTGAGAAGGGTACATAGGAGATGTGTTTGCTGAGGCCTTGTGTAATCAAAGAATATCTACTGAAGGCTCTCCTGGTAAAAGGCAATGGATTTTGACTGTAGACTTTTCTTCAGTGTTGTCTGACATCCAATATTACATAGAAGTTTGAGGTAAATCTAATTTTTGTGTCATTCAAAGTTACCTGTTTTGTTTTATTTTGTTTTGCCTAATTACTCTAACAGAATTTCATTTCATTATCATCAAAATTAAAAAAAACCTTTGGGTCCATTGGTCACTAATTTTACCCCTAAGAGAGAGGCTTGTTTTAATCTGAGGGTCACTTGGAATATGGGAAGTTTGGTATATCCTTGGTGGATGTACCAAGGCTCTCAGATGTATGCTTTCCCTAAGATCACACAAATCTCAGGGCAGTTGACAGAGCTAGGGCTTCAACTCTGCAGGTGAAATGGTAGATGTTCACTCTGACTTGTTTAGTAATCATTCATAAAAAACTACCATGTGTAACCCATGGGTGCTTCTTTTTAAATCCTATGTTAGCTGCTCTTAATCATACGCAGATGCTTTAGTGAAAAGACTTCTAGACTCAGGATCAGGATAATAGGATCTGAGGCATCACAGAGCATTGCAGGCCAGGTGTGAGCCATGGCTGTGCAAACCAATCTTTGGATTTTGCAAATGTAATTCCTGCCAAGTGGGTTACACTGCCTTTGCTCCATCAGTATAGCTGCCCCTCCCACCCCCAGCCCATAGAAGGATCCTGTATTTCCTAGGCCATACTAGTAGACAGGTAGAAGTATGGCAGTTTGTCAAGAAATAAGCAAAATTTTCTGCTTTCAACTTCATCTCCTCCTGTGGAATCAGGTCTTTTCTGGACTCTGTCATATTCATTGCAAGTCCCCAGGGGGTGGGGAGGGGAGGTGCACTTGAGTTCACAACTGAGTCTTGACCTGCTCCATCTCTGCTTCTGTCTTTCCCTTTTGCGCCAGCCCCTTCCATTGGCATCTTGCCAAGCCTGTTGTAAGTGCGCTTCATCACTGTCTTTCTGTTGTTCACCATAATACTGTCGCCAGGCCTGCCAAAGGGACTGTCTTCTAATACTCCCTAAGCTGTCGAAACAACCTCCACCGTGGTTGCCGAGGTGCTGCCACCAGGCACCAGCAGTATTGTGCCGTACACCATCATCCTACAAAGTCATAAATAAAATCATCACTTTCAGGTTTTGCTCACAGGCCTCTCTCTCTCTGGCTTGGTTGTGGAAATAAAACCACAAACTCAGATGTTTTTGTTGTGTGGGGTTGGATCCTGGTTATCTTACCTTGGGCAATAACAATCTCTCTGTTCCTCATTTCTAAAATGTTACAGTAATAATACAATAATGATAATAATAATATCTACTTCATGTAGATGTTTTGATGAGTAAATACACCTATCCTGAAAACCCTGTCAGAGTGAATGCCATTATTTTTAAAAATCCATTAATTTACATGAGAAATACTCTATTCCATTTAGGCAGATCCCTAAACATTAAGTGCATAAGAGACAGTCACATCCTCTTTTATAGCATTTATATTATGGAATTCAAATTCTATTAATTTATAATATGGAATGACATAGACCTGTGGGACAGTTTGAAGGAAGCCATTGAAGAAACAGGAAACATTACGAGGAAAATGTTTAAAGCTACTGAAAAGATCAAACTTTTCAACCACTTTAGAAGCATCTCTTAACTGATATATTAATAATATACAATTGATATATTAATTAGGGAGTATACCAAGTATAATTTGATTTTTTTAAAGAGACAACTGAAATAGGGTAGAGGGCTTTCTTTAAGCTAAAATGCAAAATCCACACTAGAAATATGAGTTACAAGCTTTAACGCATCAAATAATATAATGATAAAATATAAAAAGAAAAAACAAATGTGAGTAAAGAGAAACATCATTGTTGAAAATTTTAGCATCTCTTCTCCATGAGAAATAAAGTGGTCAAAAATAAATAACATATAGAGAATTAGAGAAATATAACAGGATTGTAATATTTGAATTCTAGAGCATACAAATATAGACTTAACCCTTTTTATAACCCCTGGGGACATTTATTAAAATTAATTATAAAATAATACTCAAAAATTAATAAACTTTACAAAGGAGAAATATTCTTTCTAAAATAAAATAATGCTCTCTTAAATAACTCTTGGGTTAATGGTATTGGGATATTTAGTGGTAATGATAACCTTAATGTATACAGAGTGCTTACAGAGTAAGCAGAGAAATCATGACTTACTCTATTTTTAAAAAGGGGTAAAAGACCTGAATACGAATTTCACAAAAATCAAGCAGATCATAAACCTATTAAAAGTTAAAAATATTTAATAAAAGACAGACATTTGCTTTAAAGTTAACTTTTGTTCCTATTTTGAAGCAAATGCTTTTAAATATAATATTCAGTGTATGTAAATCAAAGCAAAAAGGAGTGTGTAAATTAGTATAGCCTTTCTTGTGACCATTTGAAAATAGTACTTTAAAGATATAGATATGTTTTGAAACAGAAGTTGTACTTCTAAAAATTTATCCTGTTGGGAGACAATTAAGTATGTGATGCTTAGAACTGAGGAATTAGGCACAAGGATGTTCACGACAGTGTTATTTATGAGAATAAGAAATTGGAAATAGCCTAAATTTCAGACAACATGTTATTAGTTAACCAAATTATGATATAGTTTTACAGGCATAAAATATCGTGTGGCTGAGAAAGATGACATAGCAATTTGTTTATAGTACATTATTCATTTAAAAAACCTAGTCACTAAGCTCTTGTGGGATATATTCCATTTTTGTTTCCACGTGACCATAAAACCTGGCGATGCACTAAAATATTCATAGTGAATTTACCTGTTATTTATCTGATTTAAAAATTTCTTCCATCTGCTTAACTCTATTTTCTCATTATTCTTCACTACACTTGTGTAATGAAAAAATAGTGACTGTTAATAGTTTTAAAAAGTCACATCTCCAAATTTTAGTTCATCTGGAATTGGTTCCTCAAGTTAGCAGTGCCATCTACTGATCGTCTTGGGAGTGTTTCCTCAGAACAACACCACCAGCAAAATGTTTAGAACTTAGGGAAGGTGGTAGTTATCAAAAGTAAACATTATAAAATTTTAAGAAAAAGAGGGATATACAAGGAAAAATCTTGTGGAATTTCCTTAGTGTAGCATATATATGGTACCGTTAAAACAGTTTTCAGAATCTGAATTATGAACTTTATCATTCTTTTATCCCTTCATTTTATTTATAGTTTTATCATCTTTAATTTATAGTCATCCCTTTTCATAGAAATAATCAAAGAGAGAATATGAATTCCAGCCAATCGTAGCTGCTAGCCAGCAACTTGTAATGAGCAATAGTTCCAAGGCTCAAGTTAAAGTCATAAATGGGAAAATGAATCAGGTCAGAAGTTGGGGTAAAGTAAACACGAAACAAGCAAGGGAAAATTGTTTACAACATGGTAGTAAAACGAGTTTGTTCTTGGACCTCTTTTATATGGTGGAGTGAGCACCTGACCCAAAGGTAGGTCTAATAGCTTAGAGGAAGCGAGAAAAAGATGATATTATAATACAGCTTATATTATTCCATTTTACCCAAAAGGATGTAATAAAAGATTTGTCAAACGTCTTCTCAATTCCAGATACATTATATTCACATAATTCCCAAATCTACCCATACTTTCAAAAAAAAGGAGTCTAGACAACCTGATAGTACTTCTTCACAAGGAGCCTATGTTCATCCTGAGCTTCATCTGAGCAACTCCAAACGACCTCTTAAATAACCACCCTAGAACACTATTTAGGCTCAGCGTCAAAATTGCTATAGTTATCTTACATAATCCATCTTTCACACTGTGAACATATCAACAGGATTTACCCATTTGCAATATCCTCGCAACTGTTGCGTGTCTCTTTGGTATCTCAAAGATCATTAGCAGTGATTCCAGTATCTCAATAGCAATTCTTTTTGGAGCACAGGCTTGAAGACTTATATGTCTTTCCTGTGAAGCATCTCATGCAACTTTGTAGGATTTTTTTGCTTTAAAAAATACTCATTTTCGAAGTTACTTTTAACTGACAATAATATATTAAAATCTACCACTTAAAATAAAATTGGGGGAACTTAGGGAAGCTAAAGCAATGGCAGGGAAGCTAAAGCAAAGGAAACTATCACACAGTGTTCCAAACTGAATTAAGTATTCTCAAACAAGTATTTGGGAATTTTTTAAAAAGATTATTTATTTTTGTCTGCGTCAGGCCTTAGTTGTGGCACGTGGGATTTTCGTTGAATTCAGTAAATTCAAATCTCCCAACATAGCCTCTTAAAAAAAGTCAGAACAACAAATAAAACTATGCAAAATTCTAGTAGTAGAGAACATTCAGACTTCCAATTACTTGTAAAACTGGAAAAATAAAAACAAAATACCAGTGAACTACTCACATTCCTGACAGAAGTGTCCATTGAGAGCAAAAGCAGTCTATTAAAAACTGCATGAAAGAAGAGGGGAACAGGCAGTGGGCCTAAGGTTAATCTAGAAATTACTTCCAGAGAAAGAAAACCAAACCTAAGTGTAAAAATCTTGAAAAAGAGTACTGATCTCATGGAAGGGACTGAGAAATGTACAGAGGATGCAAGGAGGCAATTAGAAAAGAGTAAGTTTGCAGGGATGTAGGTGTTAAACAGATGGGAGAAACACAACTTGGAAAATTCAGAGTGAACGAAAAAAAGAAGCAAGAGAGGGAAATTTGAGATCCTAGAAAACAAAAGGAAATTAAAATATCAAAGAGCACATAATCATTCTCCTTACCCCCTACAGAAAAACAAAAATCATCTAGAAAGAAGTTATATTTTGCTATACAGACTGAAGAAGATACTTTTGAATTAAGAATCTGGTAATCTACCCCAAGCAGGAATACAGTCTTTGTATAGATTACTATTAAAATAAAACAAATAAAAATCAAAACAGCTTTCTAATGAACTTTCCCTTAAACAGAAGAAAAGCAAAGGAAAAGGAAACTATCACACAATGTTCC
Organism: Kogia breviceps; assembly: GCF_026419965.1. Taxonomy (NCBI): domain Eukaryota; kingdom Metazoa; phylum Chordata; class Mammalia; order Artiodactyla; family Physeteridae; genus Kogia; species Kogia breviceps. Next base: position 22,625,817 of record NC_081317.1, read on the forward strand.
AAACTGAATTAAGTATTGTCAGACAAGTATTTGGGAATTTTTTTTTTTAAAGATTTACTTACTATTTATTTAGTTTATTTATTTTTGGCTGCATCAGGTCTTAGTTGCAGCATTCAGGATCTTCCTTGAGGCATGCAGGATCTTCATTGTGGTGCACAGGCTTCTCTCTGGTGTGGCATGCAGGCTCCAGAGTGCGTGAGCTCTGTAGTTTGCAGCAGGCAGGCTCTCTAGTTGAGGCATGCAAGCTCAGTAGTTATGGCACGTGGGCTTAGTTGCCCCGCAGCATGTGGGATCCTGGTTCCTCAACCAGGAACCGATCCCACATCCCCTGCATTGTAAGGCAGATTCTTTACCACTGGACAACCAGGGAAGTCCCTTGGGAATTTTTAAAACAGCACTTTGCATCCAAAATTCAAAAGTCAAGAATAAGAAGAAATGAAATAGGAGTTGATTGAATTCAGTGGGGGAGGAGGGAGTCATGGAAGAAAAGATATGAGTGAAAAATTAATAAAGTGCAATGAATAAAAGTAAGAAAACCATGGGAATGAAAAAATAAAGAGTTTTTAAAAGGCGAAAGAAAAGTGATTTAGATGGTATTCAAGCAAAAAAGAACGAATTTATGTATTATTGGAGTTTCAGAAGGAGAAAAATTAAACAGAACTAATACTAAAATGTATAATCTAAGTAAAGTTTCTAGGAATAAACAAAACCCATATTTACATATTGGAATGATCTACCAGGTACCAGGGAAAATGGACCTACAATGATCAATGCTGTGACATATTCTAGTAAAACTATTAGACTAAAGATGAAGAAAAAAATTCTCAGGGCCATCAGGTTAAAAAAAAACGTTACAAGGACGAAATTAGACTAGCATCAAATTTCTTAGAAAAACATACATAAAGCAAGGCGTCAATGAAGCAGAATTTTCAAATCCTTTCAGGAAAGGATGTGCAAACCAAGAATTTTATAAAGCCAAGTTATCTTTGATAGCTATGCTTTAAATATGCCAGAGATCAGGACATTCTGTACTCAATAGGTAGCCTTTCTTGAGGAATTCACTAGAGAATGAGCATCTTCTAACCAAGATCTGACTGCTGAAACCAGAAAAAAAGACTATTGATATACATTTCATACATTCAGTTGTGTATAGATCTAAGTAAGACTCTAGTACAATAAAAATGAGGACAGGGCTTCCCTGGTGGCACAGGGGTTGGGAGTCTGCCTGCCGATGCAGGGGACACGGGTTCGTGCCCCGGTCCGGGAAGATCCCACATGCCGCGGAGCGGCTGGGCCCGTGAGCCATGGCCGCTGAGCCTGCGCGTCCTGAGCCTGTGCTCCCAAAGGGAGAGGCCACAACAGTGAGAGGCCCGTGTTCAAAAAAAAAAATGAGGACAATGGTGGTAAAATAATGTTATACGCAGTATCAGTTATATGTTGTATCTTTTACAAGTATAAATAACACAACCAACATATCAGAGGAGAATGGAGACCAAAAGAGGAAAGTAGAATAATTTTACTAATTTTTTTATACATATAGTGAACAGGTGAGAATTAATGGATACCAGAATAAAACAACACAGTATCGAGTAGAAGTTTAAATAAGGAAACGGGCCTGAGGGCGTTAAAAAAATACATAAGGATAAAGTTACTTACTTTATGAATAGCAAAGTTTAAGAGGTAGAAGAGCAAAACATCTATAATAGTGTGTAGAAAAAACTCAGCAAATATAACAATAATAATTATAAAATAAAATAATATGATAGACTTGAGACCACAAATATCAGACGTATAGTAAGACAGATCTTAAGGATGTATAAAGCTTCAGACTCTGATAATAGAGTGTACCTACTTGAGGGCACATGGATGTCATGAGAATTGAGCATATATAATGTCACAAAGAAAAGATCAATAAGTACCATGAATAAGAAATATTATACATTTATCACAAAGCCAAAAAATGAAAAATTATTAACAATAAATGTATGTCCAACTGGCAATTTAAAAGCCTTCCATTAAACAATTTCTGCTTAATGAGTGAAAGGGGAAACACAAATTACAGAATTATTGAAAACCAGTGACAAAACACGATATTTCAGAATCTTTTGAAGATATTTAAAGTACTGGTGAGAGGAAAACCCAAAGCCTTAAACACTTGCATGAGTAAAAATGAAAGAATGAAGATAAATGAATTAAATGGCCAGCTCAAAATGCAAAAACAACCAAAAATAAAAACAAAGAAAAAAATAGAGGTAAACAACAAAATAAACCAAAGAAATAAATAATCAAAGATATAGTAAGGGTAAAAGCAGGAATTGTTGAGGTTCAGAATAGAAAACAATAAATCTAATTCACAAATAAAGTCCTTATTTTGAGGTGAAATAAAACAATAGACAAAATACCCCTAACTTAAGAGAGGAAGTAAAAAATGAAGAATTGAGAGAAAACAAAATGAAGCAGAAGCAATTACAAATCCGAAGAGACTGCTTTATAGACTTCTATACAAATAAAATGTTAAAACCTTGATAAAATGGATAATTTCCTAAGGAAATTGTATTAGTTTCCTAGGAGTGCCATAACAAAGTACCACAAACCTGTCTTGAAACAATTTCTCACTATGTTCTTGGTTCACTTTTCTTGTAACAAGAATGGAAAGCATCCCAGTTTGGCCGTTTTCTTTTGTTTTTGTGCCTGTATCTCCATAAAATTTTTGGAAGTGTTTAGAAAATTATATTAAAGTATATGTTGAAGTTTAAGGCACATTAGGTTAAAGGCCTCATGAAGAATAATGAGAGTTGGGACATTTTTGGTTATAGATTCTTATAACAACCACACCACAGATAAAATCACTGTTAGTAGCTTAGAGTATATTCTTTCAGACATTTATGTGTGCATATATATAACACATAAACACACACACACAAGACATCCATGCACGTCCATTTCTAAAAACGGAAAAAAAATACTTTTTTATATTTTAACTCACAAAATGTCCTGTAATTTTAAGTTGTTATTTTATGGACTTGTAACAAGCAAATAAATATTTAAAGAAAACATAATTTTAATTAGTGAATATTATTGCGTTTTATGATGTCACTGAATTTATATAACACATCTCCTCTTAATGGACATTTATTTCAGTTTACTTATTTTTAAATGCTTCACTGTTATAAAAATGCTTTGGTGAGAAAATATTCTTAGGATTATTTCTAAAAATAATTTTTCTTTTATAATATTCCCAATATATTATTAACTGAAAACAAGTTGCAAAATTACAGTGAAGTAAAAAGTAGAAAAATGACACAATTGCTAACTAAACCCAAGAGCTTATGAAAACATCAATAAAATACACAAAATTCTAATAATCTAATTGATAATAAGAAAAACACAAGTTATTATTATGACAGATGAATGGGACATACATATTACAGAAAAGGAAGAAATAACGTTTAAGTAAGAGACATAAAGTAAGAGACTATGATTCGAGATAATAGATTGTAGGTGAGCAAAAAATGGAAACAATCACACCACCTAGAGGTATGGTGGCAGACTAGGAAGGAATTTAGAGACTTCTTTGGCTAAAACTGAAAGGAAATTCCAGAAGAACTATAATAACAAGGGAAGGTAAACATTTAGAGAAGTCATCTAGAAGATAAATCATTTGGAGATCATTATCTAAAACCCCAGGACGAGGCCTGAAGCACAGGAGATCTGGCAGTTAGCTCCTAGCCAATGTCAAAAACTCCATTTTTTCGGAAACAAGTTTTCTCCTGCATCTACTCTAGTAACCGGTTGAATTCAGGATATAACTCTCACAGACCAGGGCAATACAAAAATACAGTTCTGTAGTTCACCCGATTGCAGAACTGATATTTGTAATGGTATTTGCTGCTAAGTTAACATTTTTCTATAGTACTACTTTTAGATTACATGTAAATTTAGAGTCCCAGGCTGCTCATAGAGTATGTCATTTATGTGAACCCTCATGCCTAATAGCACATGGCAAAACTCTCACCTACTTTTTATAGTAACAAGAGGCCAGAGTTATTTCTAATAAAACAGTTGCAATTGTTGTCGTCATTGACAAAACTACTTCTTACAAGGAGTTTTATGTGATGACACATGAAAAATCTCTATAAACTGTGAACATACAAATGTTAGTGTTTATTGACACCACCTATTACTACTGCTGAAGTTTAACCTGCAAATGGGAAGAGATGGATAATGCATTTGATCTTGGGGATTTAGTCTTGATCCACCAAGGTAATATTTCAGAGAACACATACAAAACTGTCCACGAAAAGTACCAAGCCCCCAAACCTGAACATTCATACCCCTCTCAAATAAGGATCTGAAAATGAAATGCAGAAAATGAAGTCTTTCAGAGTTTAGCCTTTGAGCCACTGGAGGGCAGCAGAGACAGGATTTTAATACACAAACGTCATTTACCATTCATTGACCAATTCATAGATTTATTCGTTTAACAGTTAATGAGTGCTCACTATATGCAAGGCATTTACCTTTTATTATGACTAAAGTCACATGTAAACTTTTTCATTAATTATTTCTATCGTGATAGAACATTTCACAGACATTTCTAGTTGAATCCCTACTGTATCTAGTATGGATTAAAATCTACATATTTTTGCAAAGTACAATTGAGATGCCATGAAATTATAGAATTTTAAAGGTAGCAAGAAAGTCACAGATCACCCATATTACTAATCTGCCTTTTGTACAATGTAATTATCTTTCCTGTTCTTTCCTCTGTGTAAAATATTTATTGGTTTCCTTTTTGACCTGCTCATTGTCAATGTTTAGGAAAACATGGGAGAGTAAAAAATGAAAGTAAAAGTCAACCAGAAATAACTATTGTTAGTGCAATTCCTTCTTACCCTGCTTTAAAAAAAAAAAAGAAAAGAAAACAAATTTAAGTTGATTTTGGAGTTGCCTTGTATTTTGACTCATCATAATACATCAAAGCAAGACTAAGCCACTTAATCTTCTCAGTAGGAAAGACGGGGGCATTACTGATTTCAGCACAAAACATTTAATAATAAATTAAAATTAAAACGTGTGAAAAAGGAGACTGTGCTTAAATGTGTGCATTTGCCATCAAATATTTCAATTCACGTGGTCAAGTAGTGCGACCAAGGATAATTTCCCTTACTTCACACACATGCCACTGTAAAATGGCCTCACCAAAATAAATGGGAAAAATGTATTTCAATTTTCCGTTTACTCATTCAGCCAATTATCACCAAGGCCCTATTTCACATAACAAGATTTCCAGAGCAAACAATTGTCCTTAAGGGGTAGCCAGTCCAGTAGAAGAGGCAGACAAGTGAATAACTTGCTGTGTTAGGTGCCAAAAGGTGGAAGGGATGGCATGTTAAACGTGGTTCATAAGAGACACACCTGGTGGAAAGAGCTCAGGTGTAGAGTATTTGACTGCATAAGCGGCTCACCCGACCATGCTTTATTCCTTAGAGAAGTTTTAGCCAAGGAGATATTTAGGCCAGAAACTAAAAAGCAAGGAAAAAGTCAGAAAAGGAGAGGAATAAAATTATCTGGGCATTGGAAATGCATGCAAAGGCCTGACTTCTGTGAACGCTTAGTCGTTCAGTGTGGCCAGAGGGCAAGGGCGAGCGCAAGGCCAGAGAGGTAGCAAGTGTGAAACCATCAAGTTTCTGTAAACCACATTAAGGAGTTTGAACTTTAAACTTTATTCTATAATATAATTTTAACTTTACAAAGTTAATTCTGGTTAGTATGTGGAAAATGGACCAGAGAAGAAAATACAAGAGGAAGGGCGTCCAGTTCTATCTATAAGATGATGAATCAATTTCATTTAAGATTATTTAGAAAATTATTGATTCATTACAGAAACTTGTATAGAATCTAGACACAGCAGGTGTTTGATGTATATTGAATAATGATTGAAAGGTTGAATATATTTGTAAACAATTGAACATCCATATTTAGACTTCCCCGAGGAGACTGTTGGCCTATTGCTATTTCTTCGATACGCGGGCCTCTCACCGCTGCGGCCTCTCCCGTGGCGGAGCACAGGCTCCGGACGCGCAGGCCCAGCGGCCATGGCCCACGGGCCCAGCCGCTCCGCGGCACGTGGGATCCTCCCGGACCGGGGCACGAACCCGCGTCCCCTGCATCGGCAGGCAGACCCCCAACCACTGCGCCACCAGGGTAGCCCGAGCATCACTATTTTAATACCACTTATTTCTATTTCTAAATCAATATCAGACTTGAGTTGTACACAGTGCAAAAGGGAGCCACTTAATCTTCCATTACTGCTGTCCCAAACTGGAAAAGTCTGATTTTTATCTAAACGTGTGCTTTAAGTTCATCGAGGAAGAGTCTATTTACTTTATCGGATTTCTTTTACTGGTATTATTGCTTCAGTCCATCAATGTCCCTCGGAGAATTTATTTTGGTAATCTAGTCATCTGTTAAATGTTTATCTATAAAATGAATGAGACTATATGGAAATTCATCATATTTAATGGTACAGATTATAAAACCAGATCTGCATATTTTAAAGAAAAATTATTGCACAAGTTGTGTACATAGCACATAAAATACTGTTTCCTCAGGCACGACATGGTCATAAGGTCAGAGGGAAAATCAGAAGGGAAGTGTCTGATTGTGACAAAAATTATGCAGCTCTATGTTTCTTGAGCAATTTGTCTGCTGTTTGTTAAGAAACAAGCTAGGAGGAATGGAAATTCTTTTTCCAATTTATTTCCTTTACGAAACTTTCATGGAGGTATTTCAAGATTGCAGAGTCTGGGAATGAAATTTTTAAAGCATGACAAAGTATTATAGAAGCAGATGGTGTTAAAGGATTTTTTTTTTTTAATGTGGTGGAAAAATTACATAAAAACAAGATAGTTAAGTCAAGGAAACATTTGAGTCATCTACAGCTATTAATGTTTTAGTTTGATCATTTGATATCTGTGATGTTCACTTGAAATTGCTTAAATATAAGCCTTTCCAAATTTTTCTTTTGAATTGCAAGTTAGTTGTAATGCACTCAGAAAAACAGAAAGGAAAAGAAATTTAGCAAATAGCATTCCTAAAGTAACTTCTAAAGATCAAAATCAGTTTCCACATATAATTATCAAAAAACACACGACATCTCCCAGACCCAGATGGCTTGAGTAAAAATATTAATGCTTTCTAAGCCAAAAGTTACAAACTTACAAAGGTGAAACATTTTGCATTGTATATGTAAATACATTAAAAGATAGTCCATCATTTTTAAATTCACAAAAATGTATTTGAAAAGGCCTTAAAATAATTACAAAACCACTGCTGAGATAAGTAGACGTTATTCTTCCTACTCATATATGCAGAAGATGGTGATTAATGAGTGAAAAGACCACATGGGTCAAAGAATATAGGCGCTTCTGAATTTCACATGGATAAATTAATACCAGTGATTATTATGGGGTGGTGAGAAACATCGGAAGGTAACATTTTGGGGAGGTGAATGATGGGAGAGAAATGGATAGGATGAGAGATTGAAGGATTGTCGAGGATGATAACTTCATTTGGACATGTTGAGTTTGAAATGCCCATGGAAACCTGGGTGGATGGATCCAGGTTGTACGTGACTGAACAAGTTGAGTTTGGAGGGAGGTCCGGACTGGAAATGGACATTCGCATGGCATGAATACTTGAGAGTGGATGAGGTCACCAAGGAGAATGCGTAGAGATGAAAGTATGTGGCCAAAGCCAGGAATATGCATAAAAGCAGCTTTTAAAAAATGATGGAAGGAGAAGGCAGAAGCCTAGAAAACTAAAAAGAGAAAGCAGATGATCACAGTGTGAGCAGTTTCCACGACCTATTGATATTAATTTTTCATTACCCATTGACATTCACGACAAACATTTACCAAATAAGTTTGGACGTGTTGGTCTTTACCAAAATTGTGTTCTTTTCTTCACAACCTTGCAATGAACGTTTTAAAGTGGTAATTTTCTAACTAGTTTCATATTCAGCGTGAAACCAGGATGAATGGAAAAGAAAACAAAGTATGCAGGTCTAGAACATAAAATAAGGTTCAGTTTATAACCCACGTAGCAGGTTCTTGGGAAAACCCAAAGATAAGAAGGAAGCCAAATGGCAGTGTTGGAGCTATGTCAGGGAGATGACAGTTCTGGTCAGAATGGCTGGTAGAAGGCTTAACATGGTCTCTGGCTAGCAGCCCCTAGTTTACCCTGTCCAGAGTTCCCATTAAAATGTTGACAAAATCCAGACAATAGTGACAATCCAAAATAACAAACAGTAAAAATTAATATTAACAGAATGTTTCTAGAATCTGGAAGAAATTTTTAGTAATTATTGGGCCAATGAAGGTAAATTTGTTTTTAAAAAATGGTTTGTGTTCTACAATGTTCTTCACTGCATGAAACAAATCTCTTCCTTTCTGGGAACAGTCTTTGGGGCTCTTGGGAGCTACCCGAAGTCTCAGCTTCTTCATTAGTAAAATCTTTTTCTTGGGATTTGTTTGGATGAAATGAGCTAATGCAGACTAATTGCTTATCAGAGTGCATGGTACAAAACAATTAATAAATAGTAGTTCCAAAATGGATCCTCTCCCAAGTTGGCAAAAAATACTGATTAAAACAAAAAAGAATGAACATTCCAAATAACAAACACTGATAATGAATATTGACGGAGAGCCTGTTGCCAGAATCTGGGAGGAATTTTCACTAATCACTAACCTGAATGAAAGTCCATTTTTTAAAACATTTATTTATTTTTGTTTATGATTTTTGGCTGTGTTGGGTCTTCGTTGCTGCACGCGGGCTCTCTCTAGTTGCGGTGAGTGGGGGCTACTCTTTGTTTGAGGTGGGCGGGCTTCTCTTTGCCGTGGCTTCTCGTTGCAGAGCACGGGCTCTAGAGTGCATGGGCTTCAGTAGATGCAGCGTGTGGGCTCAGTAGTTGTGGCTTGCGAGCTCTAGAGCGCAGGCTCAGTAGTTGTGGCGCACGGGCTTAGTTGCTCCGCAGCATGTGGGATCTTCCCGGAGCAGGGCTCGAACCTGTGTCCCGTGCATTGGCAGGCGGATTCTTAACCACTGCGCCACCAGGGAAGCCCTGAAACTCCATTTTTAAAGTGTCTTTTTTTCCTCATTCTTCAACTCATGACACAAAGCTATTTATTATCATCATTACCAACATTTCTAACTTATGACATGCCAAGTACTGTGTGGGCTCTAGGGATCCTTACCCATCAGTCAATCCTCAAGGCATCTGGAATCTATAGAAATTGTATGCAAAATTTTGAATTTTTCTGGAGAGAGGATCTCAAAGCATTTTGTGCTCCTCCCCCCACCCCAAACAGACTAAGAAACAGTCTAGTAGAAACTTCTCGCTTTACAGAGCCCAAATGGGCTGTCACCACATCATGCCATATTCACTTGTGTTAGTCACCACCCATAGCTTCTTATGCCTTCAGATATGAGCTCTCAGATTGGCAAGAATAATTCTAATGTGGAAGAAACAAATGTACGTATTACTGATTTTATTATTTTGAACTAAAATCTGCTAAATAGCTTACTCCTAATTTTGAAAGATGACCTTATCAAATTCTTTTAATATTTTCTCTCTCTTGTCATTTTTCATATCTGTCACTTCCTTTAAAACCTAGCATCTTAAATCTAGTGTTAGCTCTCACACCAAAGTGACATTTTGTTTGGTTATTTGCATATTGTCTTAGAATTTGGAAATGTCACATTCTGATGTTTCAAAAAATTCAGGAGTTCCTGAAACTGAAGCCATTGCTTTAACGTGTGTATGAGTACTTGATGGGAACCAAATGTTCTCTCTCCACCTTATCATAAGACCCTCATCACCCAAGGCATAGAAAGAAAGTACTAAACAAACTTCAGAAACTGATTTGTCATTTGTGTAAAAATGGATAAGCACTTGAAGAGTAAAAAGAGTATAAAAATTATTAACCCTAAGTTTAAGCCTAGAAATTAAAAAATATAAGGTAGTCAGCAGAAACAGAATTGTTATATTAGAACTCTTTTGTGGAAATGACCCCCAAAACAATTATTCATGACCCTGGTGTTTCCAATTCTTACTCTAATAGGCAAATTTCAGACACTGATTTTTTTTCTTTACAAACTGCCATAAAAGTTATATTATTATTTCAAGATTCTTGGCATTTGGTTTTCCCTTCCAAATGAACTTACTTGATAGTGGATCATCAGAAAACTGTCAGGCCTTAATAGAGATCGCGTTATATTTTAGAGGGGCTAGTTGTACATTTTCGAGTTCAACAAAAGGCACTTACAGTCGCATAACCTTGTCACCCCAGGTAAGAAAATTGGGAAGCTCCACCAGTATGTTAGCAAACCAGTTACATCACAAACAGAATCTTTATGTGTTCATCTTACTTTTCAGAACAGTCAAATCTGAGACTGTTTATTATATACTTAAAAGCAGAAATGTGAGTTAGTAGTTTACTTTTACATTCTTGGTTAGGACTGATCGTTTGCCTTTGCAAAAAAAAAAAAAAAAGATGTAAAAACTGAACATTAATTTTTAAATATCACCAGAAGAAAAACTATATATGTATTGATATAATGCTGATAGGATTCTATAATAGGGGACAGACATGATGCTAAATGAAAGAAGCCAAGCACAGAAGACCACATATTGTGTGATCCCATTTGTCTGAAATGTTCAGAGTAGGCAAGTTATAGAGATAGAAAGTCAATGAGCGATTGCCTAGAGCTGGGAGAGTAAGGGAGATGGGGAGAGACTACCCATGGGTATGGGGTTTGTATTTGGAATGATGAAAGTGTTCTAAAATTAGATTAGGATGATGGTTGCACAACTCTGTAAATATACTAAAAACCATTGAATTGTACACTTTAAATAGATGAGCTTTATGGTGAGTAAATTATATCTCAATAAAGCTGTTAAAAACAAATATTTATTCAATACTGTTTTTTCTGGAGAGGGCACTCTTGAACATTGGACACTTTTGCCTTAAAAATACTCAGGGTAATTGTGAACTTCTCATTATATGACATTAGCCATTTCGGGGGTAATTTCTCAAAGATCTTGAAATTTCTATCATGTATCTGTATAATGATATTGAAATTACTGTTGAAAACTTCCTTCAAATCAGTGCTTTGGTACTAAATTGTTTTCTCTTTTCACAGAATCCTATTTATTTAATGAATACTCTTAATGGTTGACTTCCTGTACTCTAATCTTTTGCTATAAAAGTATGGTCCAGGGATCAGCAACGTTGGTATCATCTGAGAGCATATTAGAAATGCAGAATCTTAGGTCCAATCCCACACCTGCTAAAGCAGGCCTGCCTTTTCACAGAATCCTAGGCACAGAACAGTGATTCTGACGCAAAGGAAAGTGCTCTGAAGCAGCGGTTCTCAAAGTAAGGCCTCCAGGACAACAGCATCAGCTTCAGCTGGGAATTCATTAGACATGGAAATTCTCAGGCCCCCACCCAAACCAACTGAATCAGAAACTCTAGCCATCGATATTTTATCAAACTCTCCTGGTGATTCTGATCCTGCTGAAATTTCCTACACAATAGAGTCCCTTTGGTGCACAGTACAGTCACTGGGGAAACTTTTTTAATCTTCATGCCCAGGCTGTAGCTCATATAAGTTAAATCAGAGTCTTTGTGGATGGGATCTATGTATCAGTATTTTTAAAAATTTCTCAGGTGATTCCAATGGGTACTCAAATTTGAAAATCAGTGTTCTAAAGGAGAACTAAGCACATTCATGTTATTGGTTATTCCAACTGGCTACAGTTCTCAGACTTACTTTAAGCTATGGGATGACATTACGTTTTATCTGAAAATAATTGATCTGTCACAGGAGAGTTTTTTTCATTCTTCATTCCTCTCACACTCCACTTTTTTTCTTCACTTAATCTAATATAAATCCTCTAGTGACAGTCATGCTACAAGTGTGGGAAACATTTCAAAGTGAAGATCAAGCCCTAGCTTTTATACTCCTAGCTACTTAAGGGAAACAAGAGAACAAAAAGAAAAATAACTGTTTAGAGAAGGGGCAGAGCATAAAGAAAGAGGTAATTATGTGAAAGAGGGGATGGTAAGCAGGGCCTGCTGCTGCCAAAAGGGAAGAGGTGAGTAGGAGTTACATTTGCTTAGAAAGCAAGATGAGTCCTTGTCGATTCTGGTTCTGAAAAACAAACAGAAACAAAGATGGGGCAAGGGCTCAGCTCAGAGAGGTATTGGTGGCAACATTCAGGTGTTTCTGCAAAGGTGGGGGGAATCACTTCAATGAGAAATTGGTCAACATGTAACTAGGAGGAAAAGTCCAGTTTTGTTGAGACCATAAACACCATGTCCTGCTGGTCTTAAGGGAAGGTCTTGGATGAGAGTTAACATTCCTAGGGAGTGTGCGAGAGGAACAAGGCCCAGCTCTGGTGGTTTAAAGAAATCCATATTAATTATGGGGGGTGGCTCTTGGGAAGTTCAAACATTATAACTTTTTGGCTTAACTATTGAATCTATTGCACACTCCATTGCTTTTGTGTTCTCTCAAAATGTTGCCAGGAATGCACCTTGTCACGCCTGTCAAGATGCTGGCAAACGCTGCCTGGAAGTATATATTTGTCCCTCACAGGCAATGTTAGTTTGGGAACACCACTCCAAAATTGTAAGAAATGGGTAAAAACTACTTCATCACTTTCAGACAGAGTTGAGAACTATGCTTTTGATGTGTGTGTTTTCCATTTTATAAACGAACAAAAACTAACTGGAAAGCTGACAAGAGAGGAAGGACCCTTGATGTTAATTCATAAACCATAAATCTACAGCCATAAGCTGTACAAAAACACATTGAGTTCTCCCTTAAATTAAAATGAAGAGCTGGAGCAGATGTACTTTTCGGGTCCTAACCTTGCAACAGTTATTGGAGCAAATAACAGTTAGTTCCTCTGAGGACTCTGTTGGTCCTTAAAAGAAATAAAGCTCATGAGAAAAACCACATACTACTGAAAACTAATTGATTTGAGGAGTGTTGCTGGATGAAGACAGCCCCTTGACAGAGTGCTTGGCCAGGTAGAGAGTAGCAGGCAAGTGCTTTGAACCTTCCTGAATGTGCACTAATACGGAGTACACACATGCTGCTGACAAAGTTTTGGCAGAGGGCAGTGGGGACAGGGGCTCCTAAGAGAGGCTAATCAGATTCTTCAAATTTTTCTGCAAAACCTAAGCTATCCAAGGTTCCTAAAGATTGTAGTAATTCTCCTCACAATATAGATATTCTGGGAAGGGGAGAGGGATGGAATTAGAGGTTTATAGCAAAAAGGGTGGACTAATGAAACAATGACCAAGATTCAGGACTCAACTTTGATGGTAGCTGGAGTTATGGAGATGGGAACTCAGCCTGAGGCTGGAGAAACAGCATACTGGGAGCAGGCAGTGGTCCTGAATAAAGCCTGGAGAGTCTCCTGAGATAGATACCCTCTATTCCCCCCAAATTTAGTTTGGGTGACTTTTGGTAGTTTGTAGTTTTCAAGGAATTGGTCCATCTCATAAAAGTTGTTGAATTTGTGTGATAGAGTTGTTTGTAGTATTCCTTTGTTGTCCTTGTAATGTGTGTGCGGTCTGTAGTGATATCTCCCCTTTTAGTCCTGATATTGGTAATTTTCATCTTTTTTCCCCCATGGTCTGTCTGGCTAGTTTTAATCAGAGAACCATTCCTTGGTTTCATTGATTTTCCCTACTGTTTTTCTGTTTTCCACTTCATTTATTTCTGTTCCTTTATTTAGGGAGTATACTCCCCTAATAATGCATTCATTATTTCCTTCCTTCTACTTGTTTTGGGTTTAATTTGTTCTTTACTAGTTTCTTAATATGAGGTTAGAAAATCAACTTGAGACCATCCTTCTTTTAAAATACCAGCATTTAATGCTATAAATTTCTCTCTAAATACTGCTTTAACCACATTCCATAAATTATGATATGGTGTATTTTCATTTTCATTCAGTTAAGAATATTTTCTAATTTCCCTTGAGATTTTTTCTTTGGTCCATGGGTTGTTTCATTTCCACATGTTTGGGGTTTTTCCAGATGTTTCTCTGTTTAATTTCTGATTTCTAGTTTAATTCCATTATAGTGAGCACATACTTCATATGGTTTCAATTCTTATAAATTGATTAAGTCTCATTTTATGGCTCAGGATATCATCTATCTTGGTGAGTGTTCTATGAATACTTGAAAAGAATATGTATTCTGCTATAATTGTACAAAGTGTTCTATAAATGGCAATTAGTGTTGCCTAAGTCTTCTATATCCTTGCTGATTTTCTATCAAGTTCTTCTATTGATTACTGACTAGAGATATCTCCCACTGTATTTGTTAATTTGTCTATTTCTTCTTTCTTCTTTCAGTTCTGTCAGTTTTTGCTTCATGTAGTTTGATATCTGTTGTTAGGAGCCTACACATTTAGGATTATTATATCTTCTTCTAGAATTTACCCCTTTATCAGTATTTAATGTCCTTTGCTATTCCTGATAATATTTCCCTGTTCTAAAGTCTGCTCTGGCTGTAATAATATAGCCACTGAGGTATCCTTTTGATTGGTGATTTCACAGTGTATCTCTTACCTTCCTTTTACTTTTATCAATCTACTATATTTACATTTAAAATGGGTTAACATATAATTGAGTCCTTTTGAAAATCTAACCTAAAAGTCTCTGTCTTCTTATTGAAACATGTGGAAATTTAGAAGCCTTACATCCACATAGGTTCCTTACATCACTTTCTTTATGTTATAGTTGTAATACATATTCATATACTCACATTAAAAATACCATCAGACAATGTTGTAACTTTTGCATTTGATAGTTATACTTATTTGAAGAGAATGTGTAAAAGGAGAAAAATAGTCTATTTCCCTTGATCTTTACCATTTCTGTTGTGCTTCCTTTATTTCTGGAGTTACATTTTACCCCTTGTATCATTTTTCTCCATCTTTAAGAGCTTCCCTCAGCATATTTTTAGAGCAGGTCTGGTGGTTTCTAATTCTTCTAATTTTCCATCAGCTGGAAATGTCTTTATTTTGCTATTATTCCTGAAGGACATTTCGTTGGCTATTGAATTTGAGGTTGACAATTCCTTTCTTTCAGCACTTGAATGTTATTTAACTACTTTGGCCTCCATGATTTTTGATGAGAAATCCTTAGTTATTCAAACTGTTGTTTCCCTGTATGTAATATGTCATTTGTCTCTGACTGCTATATGTATAATTTATATATGTGTGTGTATATATATAGATAGACAGATATAGATTTAAAAATACATATAATTTAATCTTTGGTTTTTGATAGTTTGATTATGATGTATCTGGGCTTTTTTTTTTTTTTTTTAGTTTGTCTTGTGATGGGGTCTCAGAACTTCTTGAATCTTTACATTTATGTCTTTCACTATATTTAAGGAGTGTTCACCTGTTATTTCTTAAAAATATATATATATATTTGCACCAATCTATTTTTTCTCTCTTCTGGGACTCTAATGACACAAAGTTAGAACTTTGATACCTGTGGGACACCACAGGTACCAGAGGTTTTGTTCTTTTTCCCCCCAATCTTTTTTTGACTCTTTGTTCTTCAGATTGGCTAATTTCTATTTATCTGTTCTCTAGTTCACTGAATATTTCCTTTGTCCTCGTCATCCCCTTCTGCCATTGAGCCCATCCAGTAATTTTTAAAAAAATTTCAGATATTGCATTTTTCAGTTTTTAAATTTCTATTTGATTCATTTTTACAGTTTCTCTGCTCAAAACTTCTTTTTTTTATACATTTTTAGAGTGTTCACCTTTACCTTATGGGACATGTTTATAATAGCTGTTTTAATATCTTTGTCTGATAATTCAAATATCTAGACAGTCTGGGGGTTTGCATTTGTTGATTGTCTCTTCCTGATAAAAAGTAATCAGATTCTTCTTTTTTCCTTTTTTTTTTGAAGTAATTTTGAGATGTATCCTGGACGTTTTGAATATTATATTGTGAGATTCTAGGTACTCTAAAATCCAGAGGATTTTAACAGGACACCAATTTCTTCTCTTCTGTTTTAACAGTGAATAAACCCAGTTAGGTTTAGACCACACATTCTGTCTCTCCTTCTGTGGCAAAGTCTAATGTAAGTTCAATTTTCAAAGCCCTTTCTGTGCTGTTTAGGTCTGCTCCGCACACACACACCTCATATGGGTTAGTCTAGAATAATGGATACAGGTCTATATTGTAGTCTAGTTCTCAAAGCTGTGGTTCTTTGTGTCTGTCCCTGAATTTGCAGCTCATGACTGAGGACTTGTCTCAGTTCATACACAGAATTGGAGGATCTCTTTCTCCAGATCTCTTCTCCCTAGAATTTCCCCTACACACTCTGTCCCTTATGGTTCCTTTCCCTGGTTTTTGGACCAGAAAGCCAGAGTTTCTTTCAAGTTGTACAGTCTATGCTACTGAGATGGCCATCAGGATGAAGTAGCAAGAGAAAACATAGAGGGAAAATAATGGTGATTCCCTCCAAACTCTTTGACCCACAGGCGCCCTTTTATTTGTTCTTCTAGTCAGAGACATGAGTTTTCTTTATGGGCTTTAGGTGCCCACATTGCTGCTGCCATGGTAAATTACCCTAAAGTGCAGTGGCTTAACACAACAAACATTTCATATCTGACATTTTTAATTCATATCTGACATTTCGTATCTGACAGTTCATATCTGACATTTCCAGGTGTTGCTAAGCTGGGTTATCTGGCTCAAGGTGTCTTGCAAAAAACTACAGCCACGATGTTGCCCTGGGCTACGGTCATCTTAGGGCTTGACACTGGTGGCTCTGCTTCCACACTCACTCATAGGGCTGTTGAAAGGCTTCAGAAGCCCCACTTCGAAACTTAGTACCTGGCTGTTGACAGACTGCAGTCCCTTGTTGTCTCTTGGCCAGAGACATCAGTTCCCTGCCCTATGGGCCTCTCCATCAGGCATCTCATGACATGGCAACTGGCTTTCCTCAGAGCAAGAGAGGGGGAGTGAGCAAAATGGAAAACAGAGTCTTTTGTAACTTAATCTTGAAAGTGACATCCCAGCATTTTTGCCATATTTTATTGTTGGAAGTCAGTCATTAAGGACAACCCACATTCAAGGGGAAAGAATTACAAAGACATGAATATCAGGAGGCAGGGGTCATTAGAGGCCGTTTCAAAGGTTGTCTACCATACTTTCTTAAATCAAATGCCCGGTGTGCGTGCTTTTTTTAAAGTTGCAGTATAATTGACTTACACCATTAGTTTCAGATGTATAGCATAGTGACTCAATATGTTTATAGATTATACTCCATGTAAAGTTATTATAAAATATTGGCTATACTGCCATGTGTATATTATATCCTTATAACTTATTTTATATTTATTTGTCTATATCTCTTAATCCCCTTCACCTATCTTGCTTCTCCCTGACCTCTCTCCCCTCTAGTTTGTTTTCTATATCTGTGAATCTGTTTCCGATTTGTTATATTCATTCATTTTATTTTTTGGATTCTGCATATAAGTGAGAACATACAGTATTTGTCTTTTTATGTCTGACTTATTTCACTAAGCATAATACCCTCCAGGTCCATCCATGTTATTGCAAATGGCAGAAATTCATTATTTTGTATGGCTGAGTAGTATTCCAGTGTGTGTGTGTGTGTGTGTGTGTGTGTGTGTGTGTGTGTGTGTGTGTGTGTTACATCCATTCATCTGTTGATAGATACTTAGGTTGCTTCCATATCTTGTCTATTATAAATAATGTTACTGTGAACATTGGGGCACATATTAGTGTTTTCATTTTCTTCAGATATATACCTAGGTGTAGAATTTCTGGATCATATGGTAGTTCTATCTTTAACATTTTGAGGAACCTCCATGCTGTTTTCCATAGTTGCTGTAACAATTTACATTCCCACCAACAGTGTATGAGGGTTCCCTCCCTTTTCCCCACATCATAGCCACCACTTGTTATTTCTGGTCTTTTTGATGATAGCCATTCTGACAGGTGTGAGATGATATCTCATTGTAGTTTTAATTTGCATCTCCCTGATGATTAGTGATATTGAGCATCTTTTCATATGCCTGTTGGCCATCTGTATATGTCTTTGGGAAAATGTCTATTCAGCTCTTCTGCCCAGTTTTTAATCAGGTTGTTAGTTTTTTTGATATGGAGTTGTATGAGTTCTTTATACATTTTGGATATTTACCCCTTATCAATAGTTTGCAAATGTCTTCTCTTATTCAGTAGGTTGCCTTTTTTTTTTTTTTTTTGTGTGTGTGTGTGTGTTATGCGGGCCTCTCACTGTTGTGGCCTCTCCCGTTGCGGAGCACAGGCTCCGGACGCGCAGGCCTAGCGGCCATGGCTCACGGGCTTAGTTGCTCCGCGGCATGTGGGATCTTCCCGGACCAGGGCACGAACCCGTGTTTCCTGAATCGGCAGGCGGATTCTCAACCACTGCGCCACCAGGGAAGCCCTGCCTTTTTGTTTTGTTGATGGTTTCCTTCACCGTGGAAAAGTTTTTAAGTTTGCAGAGGTCCCATTTGCTTATTTTTGCTTTTGTTTCTCTTCCCTAAGGAGACATAACCCAAAATATGTTTCTAAGACCTATGTCTCTGAGTGTACTGCCCATGTTTTCTTCTAGGAGTATTATGGTTTCAAGTCTGAAGATATAATACAGTCTTAAAAATCATGCACACCAGCATGATTTTTAAGACTATATTATGTCTTTAAGCTTTTTCCATATGACATGGAAAAATATAAAATGCTGTCACATGTTTTGTTTTCTTTCTTTCCTGGCAAACATAGATTCCATCTGAGTTCAATAGAAATTAAGGATGTTGAAAAATGCAAGGCAGATCTGGAAAGAGCCAAGGATATGGAAAATTAATGTGGGTATGTTTGGTGCATCATTTTAATGCTAGAATGGTTTTCTAGTCTGAATATTGTTAGGCAAATTAAGTATAAGAAACATCTGGCTGGAGGAAAACAATGCACAAATTAACAGGATAAACAGAAATTAGTGGAGCATGTTGCTTCATTTTAAACTGTACAAGTTTGCAAACATTGTAAGTCTGAGATCAAATCACATTCCACAAGGGATAAATTATGCCACTGCAAATTGTTTCTTTATAAAGTAGTGAAATAAGAGAGAAGTTCCTATTTTTTTAGACTTCACATCAGCTGAAGAGCCACTGAATATATTAAAGCTCTCTGAAGAGTTAGAATTCTCAGGTATGAGACTGGCAAGTTGAAGAGCAGGTAGGAGATTCCCCAAAGTGACAGATTTGCTTCTAATATTGAGTGGCAGAATGTATTTTCCAAAGAGGTCCACAATCATTTTTTTTTTTTTTTTTTTTTTTGCGGTACACGGGTCTCTCACTGTTGAGGCCTCTCCCGTTGCGGAGCACAGGCTCCGGGCGCGCAGGCTCAGCAGCCATGGCTCACGGGCCCAGCCGCTCCGCGGCACGTGGGATCCTCCCAGACCGGAGCACGAACCCGCGTCCCCTGCATCGGCAGGCGGACTCTCAACCACTGCGCCACAGGGCAGCCCCACAATAATATTTTTCTTCCACATGATCTTCTGCCATGTGATCTCGCTGCTCCCCTATCAAGAAGTAGAGTCTATTTCTTTACCCTCTCAACATATAATGAATGAAATAAGAATTGATAGTTATTGTTCTACCTAAGATAAACATTATTACATATTTGTATGTTTTCTTTTATCATGGTTTTCTATGTGCATATTTTTTAAAACTATTCACGTGACACCAGTGGGTTTTTTGCCTCCCCCATCCCAATTTAACAGGATGTACTGAGTATTTTTTATAGCATTAAATTTTTTTGAAACTATAAGCATAATGACTAAATTTTCTTTTTATGTATTTAATATGCTTCATCTAATGATTCTCTTATTTTTAAAAATTAATTAATTAATTAATTAATTTTTGGCCACGTTGGGTCTTCATTGCTGCAGGCGGACTTTCTCTAGTTGCAGTGAGTGGGAGCTACTCTTCGTTTGTGGGCTTCTCATTGCTGTGGCTTCTCTTGTTGTGAAGCATGGGCTCTAGGTGCGTGGGCTTCAGTAGTTGTGGCATGCGGGCTCAGTAGTTGTGGCTCGCGCACTCTAGAGCACAGGCTCAGTAGTTGTGGCGCAGGGGCTTAGTTCCTCTGCAGCATGTGGGATCTTCCCGGACCAGGGCTCGAACCCTTTTCCCCTGCACTGGCAGGTGGATTCTTAACCATTGCGCCACCAGGGAAGTCCCCGTTCTCTTATTATTATACGTTAAGATTATTTCCAATGTTCCCAACATTTTACTTTTATAATTAGTACCATAAATTCCAGCCTTGTACATAAATGTGTGTACTTGTCTCTGATTTTCTCCTTAGAAAGGATTCCTAGCTAAAGGATATGATCATTATCGTACCTTTAAAAAAATCATATTATTGAATTAGGCTGCCAATGGCTAGCCATGTAGAATAGCTCCACTTTCATTAAACTTTAGGAATGGCAAATACATTCCATTGGAGTACCAGCATCAATTAGTTAGTAGTGGTGACTTGGTACTCCTTGATGGGAAGGACTGCAAGACCACATCTGGGTCCAGCAGCAGAGAATTCTAAGATAAATTAGTGGTGTTTAGCCTCAACGAGGGATTGAAGAATAGAACCACATGTGCTTTGTTTCTGCCAACCCAGGCTTAGCCACTTCCGGGGTTAAATATATATTCATTAATTTTGGCCAACATGAAATGCAGAGAAAAAAAGTTTCTTGGGCTCCCTTGTGGCACAGTGGTTGAGAGTCCGCCTGCCGATGCAGGGGACACGGGTTCGTGCCCCGGTCCGGAAAGATCCCACATGCCGCGGAGCGGCTGGGCCCGTGAGCCATGGCCGCTGAGCCTGCGCGTCCGGAGCCTGTGCTCCGCAGCGTGAGAGGCCACAACAGTGAGAGGCCCACGTACTGCAAAAAAAGTTTCTTGTTTCTGTTATAATGCATATTTCCATAATTATAAATGTGGTTCAATAGTTATTCATATGCTAGGTGTCCATCTGAATTTATTCTTCTCAGAATTGCTTTTCCATTACCCTTTGTCTATATTTTCAGTTGTCTTGCTAATGTAGACTTAACGAGAATGCTTTTTATACAAAATGATGATAAAATTTTTTCTGCCATTTTCCAGTTTGTCATTGTCCTTTTAATTTGTTTATGATATTTTATGATGATAAGAGTGTTCATTGCTATGTGGTCAAATTAATGTTTCTCTTTGTGATTTCTTCCTTCGTTTACATGATTAAAACCTTCCACACGCTACAATCTTATAAATGTTCATCTGTATATTCTTCTGGTTTCTTTATGCTTTACTTCATATTTGTCTCTTTAATACATCAGGAATCTAATATCCTCCTCCTAAGACATTTCAAAGAGAGACAGACTGGGGCTTCCCTGGTAGCGCAGTGGTTGAGAGTCCACCTGCCGATGCAGGGGACACGGGTTTGTGCCCCGGTCCGGGAAGATCCCACATGCCGCGGAGCGGCTGGGCCCCGTGAGCCATGGCCGCTGAGCCTGCGCGTCCAGAGCCTGTGCTCCACAACGGGAGAGGCCACAGCAGTGAGAAGCCCGCATACTGCAAAAAAAAAAAAAAAAAAAAAAGGCAGACTAAAGAAGGAGATAAAGAAATTGAGTAAGGAAATATCAAGCAAATTAAAAACAGTGATATTGATAATGATCATGATAATATAGTTGTAGTAAAGCTGAGGTGCCATCCAGACATGGTAAAATTCACGGTAAATATATTAAGTGAATAAAGCTGATTTTATGTTGTTGAAGTTATGAAGTTAGCTTGTTAATGAGTATTTATTCACAGAGAATATAACTATTACAAACATTTATGCATAAAATTTAATATATCACAAAAATATAAAGCAAACCCTAAAAACGTAAGTAAAAAGTGTCAAAAAGTGACTGTACCAGATTTTAACATACTTTCAGTCTTGAACAGATGGAACAGATTAAAGTGAATGCGGATATGGAGTATTTGAATAATGTATACAATAAAGTTGATTTATAAGATAGATGAATTTATATCTTACAACCAAAAATGCTTATTTTTTTTCCAAAAGCTAATGGTATGTTTTACTGTATCCTAAGAAATTGCAATAAGAATAAAAAATGTACAGTCCTGTTCTCAGACCTCAATGAAATAAACTTGAAAATTAATTTTAAAATAGTTTAACAAAACGTAAAAACACTGAGTTAAAATAATAACATAAAAATAAAATAAATTTCCCACTTCAATAATTTATGGGCCAAAAAGGCAATAAAAGTCTAATTATATGTTGTTTAGAGAACAATAATGACACTACAGGTGAGATTGAGCTAAAGTTATACTCAGTGGAAATGATCTCTGCAAGAGCTCTATTTAAAAAACAGAATAAATGAAAATAAATAAAGGACTCAAGGAACTACAAAAAAAATTATTCAGGATAAAAGCATAAATTAATGTATCAAAAAGCAAAGAGTACAAGTGTTTGTTCTCTAAAAGGCACCACAAAATAGATAAAATGTTTGTGAGAGTAATCAAGAGAAAAAAAGTCAAATTACCAATATATAACATTGGAAAGAAACTAATACCATACATATGGAGGAGAATATGATAATTGAAAATGTATGCTACTTAAATCTTTACGTTGATAAATTTTAAGTCTACATTTAAATTAAGGACAATTTCCTAACAATGTAAATTACGAAGACTCTCTTAAGAAGTATAAAAATTTAAATGAACAGATAACCTTGGAAGAGTAATGAAGGAAAATAAAATTGTTATTCAAATATAAAGTGATGGTACTAGTTCTAAGTAAGAAGGTGTAAATACATTCCACCCTGTCTAATGACAACTATAAAATCTATAGGGTGTGTGGAGCCACTATTTGAGGACTCAGGAAAGTTAACAGTAGCAGGTAGCTTGGGGAAGAAGACCAGAATTTAAAATACCACTGAACCAGCAGTGAGTTTACCATTTTCTTCCCCGGCTAGGATCCTCTGGGGTTCCATGCAATAGTCTGAAGCCCATAGGTAGGCATAGGTGCAGAAGAGTGGGAAAGAGAGAGTGTGTGTGTTTGTTTTTTCCTCTCCTTGTTTTTGTACAATATTTCCCAAATCTCAGGCAATGTCTTGGCAGCAGCAGTGATGGCAGAGGCTGCAAAGCAACAGCAGGACCCAAAACTTGGAGGAAGAACCTTCCTCTCTTATCAGTGGATTTGTAAACTCTGGAGGATGGGGCAGAACCTCACTGTCCTCCTGCCATTTGGCCCAAATGCAAAACATAGTCACAGAAGTAAGCAGGAGAGTGAGGCAACTAAAGTCTCAGTTTTTCGGGGCAAAGGACTGAAAAGGGGAACCCCCAGAAAAGTGGAATGTAATGGGGGAGATCATGAGGAATAGATGGCTTTGGAACTTCTGAGCTGCCCATGCATGTATCTGATCTTAGTTAGTAGCTGAACTATAAAAGAGAACACCACCCAGATCCCAGATTGACCACTGGGGGCTCATACACAGGAAAAATCTTAATAGCATTGCAAAAACTTTGAAATCTGAACTAACACTGGAGCCAGCTCCCACAGAAGGATGGTTGGATCTTGTGACCAGAACCTCCCTTGGTTAACTGCCAGCTCAAAAAAAAAAAAAAATCAATACTTTCTATAGGACTTAAATAAGACCCAGAATTTCATAACATAATATTCAAAATACTCTGGAAACAATTCAATTTGCCATCCAAAAAAAAAAAATCACAACTTGTATGGGAAAAGACAATGCCAGCTGACAGATATTGGAATTATATCACAAAGCACCTATCATACAAATGCTTCAACAAGAAATTATTAACTCTCTTGGACAAATGGAAAAATAGAAATGTTCTTCCAACAAATAGAAGATGTAAAGAAGAATCAAATTAAAATTGTAGAACTGAAAAATATAATAACTGAAATTTAAAATTTGCTGAATGGGCTCAATAGTGGACTCAAGATGACAGAAAGAGGAGGACTATCAATCTAGAATTATATATATTATACATATATATATATATACCCACACAAATATATGTGTACACAAACACAGACACGCAGTACCAGGTGCTGGATGGGATGCAGAACCACTAGAACTGATACATTTCTATTGTGAATGAGCAATGGTACGTGCACCACTCTGAAAAACATTTTGGCAGTTTCTTAAAACATACTTTACCATATAATTTAGTAATCCTATCTCTGGGTATTTATTCTAAGTCAATAAAAATTTAAGTTCATATAAACACCTGTACACAAACTTAGATGAATTTCAAAGTTATTTTGCTGAGTGTAAAAAGCTCGTCTCAGAAAATTACATACTGTATGATTCCATTTATATGATTCTTGAAAAGACAAAACTGTAGTGATGGAGAACAGATCAGTGGGTTGCCAGGGATTAGGAGTGAGAGGAGGGTGTAACTGCAAAGGGAGTTTTTTGGAGTGATGGAACTGTTCTGTCGCCTGATTGTGGGTGTGGTTACATGAATCTGTATATGTGTTTGAATTCATGGAACTGTCCACCCACAAAAAGTTAATTTTACTGCATGATAATTTAAAAATAAATTTTATGAAGTAACTATAGTTATAGCTGCCTCCAGATGGGAGCGGTGATGTCATAATTTGTCAACAGGAAATTAATTATCTTTACTCATCTCTTTGTATTCCACACACTGGTGGGAGAAAGAAAAGAGAAAGATTTTTAAAATGCCTTTTAAAAACTTTTATCATTATTATTACTTGTTTTTAGCAGAGCAACCTCAAGAATTACGGTGAAAATCACAAAAGGAGTTTGGTTCAAGCCTTGACCTTGGATATAATATCTAGAAACATGAATGATGCTATTTTTTACAGGTTGAAGATGATGAAAGATGAACACACTATGCTGCTACTTCTAAATGGACATGAGGGCTGGTCCTGTCAGTGAATCTAAAGAGTCCTTCAATGTGTGTCCTTCTGGAAGAGAGCACCTTTGGAAAGCTGGTTCACAACTTCAAGAACACAGGCAATGGTTTGGGCACACTGTTTTGTGGATGACTGTTTCTGAAGAGGTAAAGGAAATGGTCACTGCAGACATAATAGCCAGCTCACAGAGCATTCTAGAAACTGGGGGTACTTTTCAGTACTACATGAAAAATTCCCAATCCATGTGCCTTTCACCAGTTCAAGATGTAAGTCCTACAAAGTTTAGCTGAGGATGATCCCAGTTGTTGTTTGGCAATGTGCTCAAGGCACTCAGATCTCCTGGATAAGATGCCAAAGACTGAGACCAAGCTACTTTTCATGTAAAAGGGGAGGCAAACAGTAGATGCAATGCTGGGTCAGGAGACAATCAAGACAACCCACACTGAACTTCAGCCACCCAAACACAAGGCAAAGGTGACGGTGTGGTGTGACCTGTGGAAAGCACGTGTCTCGGGACCATTTTTCTTTGAAGTAATGTGTCTGAAAAGATGTATTTTATCATGTAAAGTAACCAGTTACTGCTGGCACATGACAGGCTAGGGGAAGTGTGCCAGGAGGGGTTCCAACAGGCTGGCACACTCACCACCCATTAAGCCAGAAGGTGAGGGACTGGTTGGATAATTTCCCAAACTGGTTTGGCTGACATGGTTGTGTGAAGGAAGCTGCCAGATCTGAACTCCCTAGGTTCCTTCCTCTGGGGTTGGTGAAAGGCTCAGGTTTTGTCCACAGAAATCAGAGACCAAAATTATCCGAGGCAGTGCACTGTACATACAAATGCAGGGATGGACACACATGATGTGTTAATTACCACCTTCACTGCACGCTTGTGCTGCTAGCAAGGGACAACACGTTAAACACACCATGCATTGAAATGTAATAGCAATAAAGCATTTTTATTTCCAGACTTTATGGCTACCTCATATAGCTCTATTTCTTCACCCATAAAAATGGAGTACCCACTATATTTCAGGATTTATGGCAGGACTAAATGAAATAAGACACATAAAATGACATGTATTTACATTTTTTTAATCTGTATCTAGTGTTATAACATTTATTTATGTTTACTGCTTTTTAATTGTTTACAGTGTCCACTGCTAAGACTTTTCCATCATGAACTCCATCTTCAGATAATTCTACTTAAAGAAACAATCTGTGCAGGGGAGAATGTCTTTGTTAAATTCACAACTGATAGTCTTATAAAATACAGTCACAAGGTGGCATCTCCCTACTGTCCCTACTGCCTGTCGCTGTGATTCACTAACACTGTGTGATAGATTTGAAAACCAAACAAGATACTATGCCCAACCTGAAACATTTCCTGCCTCTGCTTCCATTTACTGGACTTGATTCTTGACATCTCAGAAGGACCTTTGCCGGCACCACTCTCTGCTTTCTTCCTCACTTCCCCTTCTATCTCTCCCCCCTACAAATCTGTCCTGTCTTTTTACAGCACCTGCTTTAATGTAGGAAGGTGGTTGCAGTGAAGGGTGGGGTGAAGGTGGGTGTCCTTTACACAAGTCCCATTGGATAGACAGGGATTGAGGTTCAGTTTCTTGTTGATCAGGGTGCAGGTGGTGAGAAAAATATAAGGCATCCCCCACCCCTTATACCACCAACACACGTGTTTTTTTTTTTTTTTCTTTTTCCACGTAAGTCTTTATGTCATGAGATGAATCCCAGATAGTTTTTTCTCAGTCTGGCTCCATGTTATCATTTCAGTACCTTTAGGTTGCTTCTGGAACATTTTTCATCGGATGAAAAATGTAGAAAAGAAGAATTTAATCAAATGCCCATGGCTTCTCAATTACAAACTCCTGCTAGAGTCAACCACTGCTACGTAATTCATCACGGTTATATGTAATATAGCAGGCATCAGGTGATTTTACTCTCCCAAACTAAAGATCAGAAAGTCCTTGCAGAAACTGATTTATAACTTTCCTATAGGAACCTCCTCAATTTTAGGGCAGACTAAGCTTCCCAGGGTTTTGTCTCTACTTCGCTTTTTGAACTCAACTGTCTTCCCAATTCAGGTGACTCAACATGGTAATTATTTGCTCTGTTCACTAAATATTTCCACTTTCTGCTTTCTAGGACTATGGTGGGATTGTACTTCTCAACCTCTGGAACTGGACATGGCCATGCATCTTTTTTTGGCCAATGAAATGAAGCAGAAGTGACGTGTGTCACTTTTGGGGGGTAGTGAGTAACTCACTACGTGTGTCTTCTTTTCTCTGCCATAGCATTTATGAAAGCATATATTGAGAGGATAGCGTCCATAGCTACAGGTTTGAGTTTATTATACAGGATCAAGTTCAGCTGAATGTAACAGGAAAACTCAATTAAAAGGGGTAGATAGGCAATCTGAGATGACAGTGGTGGTTTTGCTCTGTGAAGTCTGCAGGACCCCAGGCTCATTCTAGATTACTACTCAGCTGTCGCTATAATGTGACCATTATTCTCATGATTCAAGATGGCTGCTAGAGGTCTGACACCATATTCATGTTCCAGGCAGAAAATGGAATAAGGGAAGAAAGGAGACAACCAACAAAAGAAGCAGCTGTCTTTTACTTTTTTTTTTTTTTTTTTTTTGCGATACGCGGGCCTCTCACTGTTGTGGCCTCTCCCATTGTGGAGCACAGGCTCTGGACGCACAGGCTCAGCGGCCATGGCCCACGGGCCCAGGGGCCCAGCCGCTCCACGGCATGTGGGATCTTCCCGGACCGGGACACGAACCCGCGTCCCCTGCCTCAGCAGGCGGACTCTCAACCACTGCGCCACCAGGGAAGTCCGCAGCTGTCTTTTAAAGAGGTTTTCTGGAAGCTGCCACACAGAACCAGGATTTATATATCATTACCCAGATCCTAGCTTCATGGCCGCATTCATCTGTAAGGGAGGGGATATGTAATCTTTATTTTGGGTACCTTCGTGCCCAGCTAAAACTCAAGAGCTCTATTGCTATTCAAGAAGGGGAGACCAGATATGGTAGGTAGGTGACTAGGAGTCTCTGCCACAGTGAGCATATGACCTAAGTTAGGAAAATTATAATGGCCCATCCCCTTCATCACAGTGCTGGGCTAAGGAATGGGCATATAACCCATGCTTCCTTCAGTGGAGTCTTTCTTTAGGGTCATGGGGGTGGTGGTTTTTCTTGATTTTTTTTTTTTTTAACTTGAGCTTAGGGGAAAGAGTCTTTCCTTCTCAGGTCATAAATCCAAAGACAGAAACTTAATCCAACATGCAAAGAGAAGCAGAAGAGAGAGAAAAAGGGAAGACTTACGTAGTTCTTGATTTCTTTTTCCAAGCCTTTTTGAGACCAGTCGACCACTGCCTTTTGTCCAGTTTAGTTACTGAGCGAAGCAGTCCCTTCTTGTTTACAGCAAGGAGAAGTTGGGTGCCTGTTGCTTGCAACCAGAAAGTCCCAAAGCAATCGTCTACATCCCTGGGTTTCTTTAGGAGCATATGAGCAAATACACATAGTAGTTGCCACGGTGCCTGGCAAATAAAGGTCCTAAAATGTTAGCTCTTAATGATGTATTCGAAATAACACCGAGTAGATGAAATTTGGACAGACTTTCTCTTTTTTTTTTAAAGTCTCAGCTCAAATGAGGTCTTGCTTATTCCTGAGGAAGATTGAGAACTTTCTCTTCTTCTTTTTTTTTTTTTTTTTTTTTTTGCTGTACGCGGGCCTCTCACCGCTTTGGCCTCTCTCGTTGCGGAGCACAGGCTCCGGACGCGCAGGCTCGGTGGCCATGGCTCACGGGCCCAGCCGCTCTGCGGCATGTGGGATCTTCCCAGGCCGGGGCATGAACCCGTATCCCCTGCATCGGCAGGCGGACTCTCAACCACTGCGCCACCAGGGAAGCCCGAGAACTTTCTCTTCTTGCTCTCTCTTCTCCATCCTTGCAATCATCCTACTGCTCTGTAATTGTTTGCAAGTCTGTGTTCTCTTCTGATATCCTTTGAACTTCTGCAAGACTGGAACTGAGTCTTATTCAGCTTTAAATCCTCAGTATCTAATATTCTGGCACAGTAGATGGTCAAATAGAAAAATCCTAGAAAAATGAGGATTTGAAGAGTATTTATGGTTAAATGTGGCAATAATAGCAATCAGCATTTGTAGAGTACATGCTATAGTCTAAGCACTAGCCTAAGAACGTTGTTTTTATGATTATATCCTCACAATAACCTTTAATTTGCTATTATTATTACTCCATTTTACAGATGAGCAAACTAATGTCAAGGTCATACAACTACTGAATGGCAGAGCCAAGACTTCATTCTGGGCAAACAGACTCCAAGAGCCCTAACATTTCAACCAATATACTGTGAAGGTATTTCATTAAATATAGATGGAATTAAATCATCTGATATTAGAGACAAAGGAAACTGAGATCATTGAATTCCATCATGAAACAGATGTGGAAATTGAAGCCAGAGTTGGAAGTGTCTTGGTTCAGAGGATTTATATAATTGCAGAGGCATATCTACACAGGGCTCCTAACTCCTAGCTAGAATCAGTTTTGCAAAGTTTACTCCACCTCTTATGCAAAGTTTACTCCTTCTTTGCACTTGCACCATCCCTTTCGGGGCTTTGTTTTGGAAAAACTACCCCCAGGTGGCAACTTGTGTTTCAAAGTAGCTATGTGCCAGGTACCATTCAAAGCCAAGGAAATAGCCCTCTATGGGTCTCACCTGTTGAAACAGACCACCGGGCACATGAAAGAGGACTGGGGAAAAGGAACCCTTGCTCATCATCAGATTTCAGCTCAAACTTCATGTCCTCTGCAAAGGTTTCCCTGGTCTTCTAAGGTCAAATCTATCTGCCTAAGATCTCCTTCATAGCCTTAGCATGGTCAGCTGTAATTATATACATTATTTGTGAAATATCTGGTTAATGGTCACACCACTTGTTACCCTATAAGTTCCTTGGGCACAAGATCTATGCCAATTTGAGTTCCTCCTTCTATTCCAGGTGTCCTGGCACACAATAGGTGCTCAAAAATATTTGTTGAATGAATGAAGGAGTGACCCAATGGATGAATAAATAAACGCATGAATGCAGCACCAGGACAGATCATCCCTATGGGCTGCATAGGGGTAGATGCAACCCCTATATGGTGTGATCTGAGGCGACTCTCAAGAGGACACACTCACACACACCACTGACCAGAAAGCCCCACCAGGAAAGTCAAACAAACATCCACTTGGTGAGGGCTTTGAGGAACCGGAGAGGGAAAAAGAGACACAAAAGGTGAGCAAGCAATTTTCAAAGGATGCTTTCAACTCCCTGGCCTGTCCGTGTGTGTTTCCTCTACGAAGTGTTTCCAATTACTGTGGCACTCTCGGTATCTGGATCCATCTCCAGTGAATTCCTCTGCAGCTCCTGCCAGACATATGGGATCAATCAGGGCTTCGGCGCTGGTGCGCTTGCTGCGGGAATGTTGACAGCCTGACAGACGCGGGGTTCTGGTGTCATGGAATCTCCGAGAGTCTTTGGCTTGAACTCGGGAGGAGAATGAGAAGGGGGAGGAGAGAGATAGAGGCAGAGATAGAGGAGGGAGAGGGAGAGACAGAGATAGGAGGGAGAGAAGGAGGGAAGCGGGAGATTTTTCTAGACTGCCCCCTTTCCTTCAAACATTTTATAGGCTTCAGGGAGAGCGAGGAGGAGGAGAGAGGGGAGAGAAAAGACGAGAGCGAGAGGGGTAGCGAGCGCGCGCCGTTCTGTCCCTTGTCCCCGGGCGGCCGGAGGAGGTTGGACTGTGTCCCCAGTGTCAGATGAGAGGGCGCTGAGGCTCGCGGCCGCCGTCCCGCGCCCCGCGCCGCGCACGCCCCTCGGCGAGCCGGGGCGGCTGAGCATCTCTCCGCGCCGGGCCGACGCCTGCGCCCCGGGCGGCCGCTCCGTCTCCAGCGCAATGTGGGCGCGCCTGGCCTTTTGTTGCTGGGGTCTGGCGCTCGTTTCGGGCTGGGCGACCTTTCAGCAGCTGTCCCCGTCGCGCAATTTCAGCTTCCGCCTCTTCCCCGAGGCCGCGCCCGAGACCCCGGGGCGGCTGCCCGCGCCGCCCGCGCCCGGCGAGGACGCGGCGGCGGCGGAGAGCAAAGTGGAGCGGCTGGGCCAGGCTTTCCGGCGACGCGTGCGGCGGCTGCGGGAGCTCAGCGAGCGCCTGGAGCTCGTCTTCCTGGTGGACGAGTCGTCCAGCGTGGGCCAAGCCAACTTCCTCAGCGAGCTCAAGTTCGTCCGTAAGCTGCTGTCCGACTTCCCCGTGGTGCCCACGGCCACGCGCGTGGCCATCGTGACCTTCTCGTCCAAGAACAACGTGGTGCCGCGCGTCGATTACATCTCCTCCCGCCGCGCGCACCAGCACAAGTGCGCGCTGCTCAGCCGCGAGATCCCGGCCATCACCTACCGCGGTGGTGGCACCTACACCAAGGGCGCCTTCCAGCAAGCCGCGGTAAGGTGCCCGCCCCTCCCGGCCCCGGCCCGCGCCCCGGCCCTGCCCACCCACCGCTGCCTGTCCGGCTTGAAGCCGGGCTCAGCCTAGGGCAAGCCACAGCACCCTGAGTCAAGCGTCCCCATCCCCAAAGTCAGAATCATACCTATCCTTCTATTGTTTTGTGGGTGGGGTCCCTTGGGATGATGGATTTTAAAGGCTTAGGAAGATGTCAGGCTCCTTAAGTGGTCTTTGAGGACCCTCTTAGGAAGAGGTCCTTCAAATGCTCTTCACAATTCATGCTCGTAGGGACAAACCGTGGCCAAACTGGAATAGGTGAGTATGTTTTATGAAGTGTCTCTAAAGGTAAGAGGTAAAGTAACCTGAACATTTCCCCAATTCTCTGGTACGTGATTTTATGCTTTCAATATGAATTTCGTTGCTCTGAGTCCTTTACAAGATTTTTAGCACCTGGAAGAGGAAGTCAGTTTAAGATGCTGGACTTTTACTTTTCCAGAATTTAACTTTTTCTGATTACAATGTGACACATATTCAGTTGAAGAAAATTTGGAGCATATAGAAATGTCAGACACATGATAGCAAGCCAATTTTTGTGAAATGAATGAAATCAGAGGAGGAAAATGGGGGGAAAAAGAAGCCTCTAATCCCATCACCCTTATGAAGCCACTGTTTACATGTTGTTGAACATTTGCCCAGTATGCACATCCTTTTTTTTTTTTTTTTTTTTTTTTTTTGCGGTACGCGGGCCTCTCACTGTTGTGGCCTCTCCCGTTGCGGAGCACAGGCTCCGGACGCGCAGGCCCAGCGGCCATGGCTCACGGGCCCAGCCGCTCCGCGGCATGCGGGATCTTCCCGGACCGGGGCACGAACCCGCGTCCCCTACATCGGCAGGCGGACTCTCAACCACTGCGCCACCAGGGAAGCCCCATCTGCACATACTTTAAACCAAACTGGTGTCTTGCTCTTTTGTAGCCTACATTTTTCATTTGTTATATCATGAAATGATCTACATCATTATATATGTAATATAATATAGTTATTTATATACCTACCTAACTCGCATACTAGTCTAATGGGTGCATATACTATGATCTATTTTACCTGTCGCCAGTTGTTGGACACTTAGGTTTTTATTGTCATGGTAAACACAAATATTTATGGACCCCTTTGATTACCTTGGTAGGAAGAATTTCTGTAAAGTTGCTGACTTAAAGATACGGACATTTGTAAACTACTCGATACGTATTTCCAGTTCTCCCTTGGAGGCTTGTATAGATTTACATTCCCACCAGCGGAGTTATCACAGCAGTAAGTTTGCCACACGGTCACCGATAACATGCGCTCGTATTTTTAATGTCTTTGCCAGTTTGGTAGGTGAATAGAGGTATCATTTTAGCAAATTCAGTTGTTTTAGTTTTACTGGGGAATGAACATTTTCTGATACATTTACTGGGCATTTGTATTTTTCCTTTGATAATTACCTGGTCATAATTTTTGCCCATTTTGCAATTATGGTGCGTGTTTGTTGGTTTATTTTAATGATTTGTAAAAGCTCTTTACATAATAAGACTGGTAACTCTTTTTTATATATGCTGCAAATGTTTCTCCAGTTCACTGCCTTTTACTTTTGTTTATCACGGTGTTGTTAGATGGATGATTTAAATTTGTACATAGCCAAATCCATCAAACTTTGTCTTTAAGATCTTACATTTGCTTATGTTCTTAGAATGGCTTTCTCATTTCCCAAATCAGAGAAATATTTTCCCATCTAACAGTTTAATCTATCAGGAGCTTGTTTTAGTGTATGGTATGACAAAGATGTCTAACTTAATTTTTAATAAATAGTTAACCAGTTGTCCCAGCATCATTTGTTTACTAGCCATTCATCCTTTTCCAATTTAACTGAATGCCACTTTTATCAGACACTAAAAGCTTATGGGTATTTGATCTCCTCCTGGCTTTCTATGAATTTTTATTATCCTGGATGATAGGATAGTCCATCCTATTATCTATCTATTAGTTTTAAGCTTTCAAAAAGTGATTTAATGATTATAACCTTACAATATATTTAAATATCTGGTAGTGCAAATTCTCCTTTTTCTTATCTTTTCTCTTTAAATCAGTTCTTATATATTTATAACTTAATATGAATTTTTAATTCACTTTCACATATTCCAAATGAAACCAGCCAGGATTTTGATTTCAATATAGAAAATATAAAATTAAATTGGGGATTATTTACATTTTATAATAATAGTCCTTCCAAGTCAAAAATATGGTATGTCCATTTATAACCAGTTCTTTTTGTATCCTTCAGTAAAGTCGTAGATTTCTAGTAATTAAGTCCTGCATATATTTTTCAAATTTAGACCTAAATGTATTCTATTCAATACTGCTATCATGAATAGCATCTTTGCAAATTAAATTTTAAACAATTATTCTTTTTTTACTTTTAAAAAATTTTATTGAAGTATAGTCAATTTACAGTGTTGTGTTAATTTCTGTTGTACAGCAAAATGACTTAGTTATACATATATATCCTTTTTCATATTGTTTGCATTATGGTTTATCACAAGATATTGAATATAGTTCCCTGTGCTATACAGTAGGACATTGTTGTTTATCCATCCTATATATACCAATTTGCATTTGCTAATTGCAAACTCCCAATCCTTCCCTTCCCCACTCCCCCTCCCCCTTGAAAACTGCAGTCTGTTCCCTATGTATGTGAGTCCGTTTCTGTTTCATAGATATGTTCATTTGTGTTGTATTTTAGATTCCACATATAAGTGATGTCACATGGTATTTGTCTTTCTCTTTCTGACTTATTTCGCTTAGTATGATCATCTCTAGATCCATCCATGTTGCTGCAAATGGCGTTATTTCATTCTTTTTTATGGCTGAGTAATAGTCCATCTATTTAGGTCTTATTCCCATTTTTCGATTGGGTTGTTTGTTTTTTTGTTATTGAGTAGTATGAGCCGTTAAACAATTATTCTTGATGTAAAGAAACGTTGATTTTTTAAACATGACTTACGTATCTGAATTCTTGTCCAACTCTCTTTGATTCATTTTATAAAAATACATTTTATTTTACTGATAGTGTTTATTGTAGAAGATAAAATAATCAGAAAAATTTTCTGTAAATACACTGTAATATTTTGGTACATATCCTTCTTTTTGCAGTTGTCAAGGTAGTAGGTATGTTTTCATACGTGTACATATATCATGCATAAATAATGTTTACCCAAAAAAGGATTGTATTGTATGTTCTCTTTTTTAACTTGACTTTTCCATCATATTTTGCAGTCTTCTTTTCATAATAAGAAATACACTTCTACTTTATCATTTTTCATGGTCACACAGTATTCCATTACAGGATGTGCTTTTATTTTTATCATGTAATTACCTATTATTGTATATTTAGGCTGTTACAAACAATACTGTGTGAGCAAATCTTTGCTCATATTTCTAATAATTTCCTTAATACAAATTTCTGAAGTGGTAGGTATTAATCCTTCAGAGAGGATGCCTATTTTTTAAGGCCTTTGATACATGTGCCAAGTGGCTCTGTAGAAAATGGGTACCAAATTGCACTCCTACATGTAGTGCCTGGGTCCATGTATAGGAAACAGCCAACACAGGTTAGTATCATTTGAACATGACACGCCTAATTTATATGTGAAAAGTAGAATCCCATTTTTTTTTTTTTTTTTGGCTGCATTGGGTCTTCGTTGCTGCGTGTGGGCTTTTTTGTAGTTGCGGTGAGCAGGGGCTATTCTCCATTGCTGTGCGCGGGCTTCTCATTGCAGTGGCTTCTCTTGTTGCAGAGCATGGGCTCTAGGAGCGTGGGCTTCAGTAGTTGTGGCACACAGGCTCAGTAGTTGTGGCTCGTGGGCTCTAGAGCGCAGGCTCAGTAGTTGTGGTGCAGGGGCTTAGTTGCTCTGTGGCCTGTGGGATCTTCCTAGACCAGGATCGAACCTGTGTCCCCTGCATTGGCAGGAGGATTCTTAACCACTGTGCCACCAGAAAAGTCCCTAGAATCCCATTTTATATTGCATTTCCTCATTAGTGAGGCTGAACACTTTTTTCATGTACTGTTGGCTATATATAGCTCATTTCGTGAATACCTCTTAAAATATTTTGGGATTATTACCCATTTTCCATTTGAGGGTGCTTCTTTTTCTTAGTGATTTGTAAATGCATTTTAAATCTTAATGATATTAACCCTCCTGCTGGCAAGTCTGCGGCAAGTATTTTTTCCTCTGTGTTTCACTTGCCTTTGAACTTTGTTTTTGATGCTAGCATTTACCATTTTATCCATCTGTTGAACCTACTTTTAATTTGTGCTTTTTTTCCCTTTCCTATGAAGTTTGAAAGGCTTTTGCCTTTAAGAGACAAAAGAACTCCCTAAAGATGTCCTCTCTTAATTGAAGTAGTTACGCCAGGCAGGGTTCAGTTTTGTAGACTCAGTCCTCTGTTGGCCTCCACTCCAAGTTCTCATGAGGTCCCAAAGGCTGGCCTTATTCCTCATGTCACTGCCCACTCCATCAGGGAAGAACCCCTCTGCATCAGGGAAAAACTTGCCATAGACCAGCTCCTCTGTTTGGCTTGGCCAGGTCTGCCCAGGGCCTCTCAGTACTGTTGATCCAAATCAGTTCAATGGGTAATGAGTTGAGTATGAACTACTTTCCTCAAGACCTACTCTGTCTTCAGCTTTCTCCTTCCAAATACTACATCCTGTCTTGGAAAGTGGAATTGCCAATAGGGGTCCCAGTACCTTTCTTCAGTCTGGATCCGTTTGTAATCTAACAAGCAGAAATTTCTCAAAAGTTTGTTTTAACTGAACTTTCCCTTGACTTTATTTTCCTTTTCTCTTTTTGGTTGGGTTATGAGAAGGTACAGCAGAGGGTCAGCTGGACTCAGTTCCTGTCTAACCTGGAAACCTACATGTCTTTATTGTAACTTTGCCAAGCCTCTGATGATTTGCTTAGGTATAATTAAAATATGATATTTATGGAAAAAAATTGATAGAAGATGACCGGTGTTTAGAAATGGCATTAGTAGAAGTTTGAATGTGAATTTTGGCAAAGAGATCAAGCAAGGCTGTTTTATCACAGGATTAGTTTGAAAATGATAAACTGTGTGGTTCTGTTTGGAAATTTAGACATTTCTTCATGGAGATGAAACAGTTCATCAGATTCCCATGTGTGCGTAGAATGGTAATATTGGAACTGATTGTGATCTGGCCTTTATGTGAAATTGAAAATCATGGGGATTTGAGGTTATTCATTATTTTCCTCAGAAAAATGAGTTTTTCAAACCTTTTCCATTTGACACTGAATGACCGCACAGCTGTCCACAGCCACAAACACAGGCAGACAAATATGCAAACACATAGATACACACTTGCAAGTACATGGCTACCCCTCCCAATTCAGACCTCTTCTCCTCTTACGTAAAATTTCAAGATAGAGAATTTCCTTTACCAACATGAAATTTGCTGTTATACCTCAGCACATATGATTGACTAAACAAAAAGGGTAACAATGTTGCTTCATTTTTTATAGGGTGTCAGAATTGTACCACTTGATGGGGGGAGTATATGCACAGACACACTTTATTTGAATGGATGAGCTGCAGTGTAGATGTTTTCTTTTGGGGCACCATCCCCCACTGTCATCAAAGAGTATAGGGCAAAAGCAGTGAAATCTGTAGTTAGTACAGTTCCCTCCAGAGACACAATCAATAGAATGGGGGAAAGATTTAGCACCTTGAACTTAATTACATGAAAGCCGTTGACAAAACAAACAAAAAGCTCTTCAGCTTTTCTTTTCCAAGAGATGATTGTTTCACAGTGACCTTTCTTTGGGATTTTCTCCCTGACATGTATTTATAAATTGCCTTTTCTAAAGTGCATATTTTGGATTGGCCCCTCTATGAACGCAAAACTCTTCAACTCCTAAGCATTTCACATCATAATAAAATCAGAACCCCTCATCCCACTTCACTTTTGCTAAATATCTCTTACACAAACATAGCATGGAGCTTCCTTTGGAAAAAACTGCTGCTTTCTTGATTGTTCCAGAGTTCCAGAAATATGATCCAATGGTGGGGAACATGCTGCCTTGCCAAACGTCCGAGCTTTAGGTGTGGCCCAAAGACTGGGAATGGACAGGCAGAGACTCTTCCTAGCTTCAAGGGAAGGCCATCGTCGTTATGTGTCCACGCTGCTACACGTTCACACCTTTACCTTTTAAGTGTTCTAATGAAACCTGGAGTTGTGTGAGATGCCACCAGATTAAAACTCTGATGAATAAAATTAAGGTTATTTTATTTCTATACAATGAACCAATAATAGCCTATGCAGCAGTCTTTCTGATGGCCCAGATGCTAAAGGAATAAGCAAAGTTTGGGTTCTCCTTCCCTATTGGAAGGGGTAGAGGGGAGTCATACAGTCTGCAGTGGATT
This sequence comes from Kogia breviceps, assembly GCF_026419965.1. NCBI lineage: Eukaryota > Metazoa > Chordata > Mammalia > Artiodactyla > Physeteridae > Kogia > Kogia breviceps. Next base: position 22,663,836 of record NC_081317.1, read on the forward strand.
CAGCTGTTCCAAACTCAGAGCCTGATTTAGATGTCAAGAATTACTCACTGTTGAAGGAGCTAAGTTCTTTGTTGATGCCGGAAAGATGATCTTTCTAAATACACCTCTGGAAGTGTTCTCTCTTTTGTGCTTCTTAAACTTTAAAACAATTCTCATGTTGCCTGGGTCTTCTGTAGCAACTTCTTTTGTAATCCCATCTGTACTTTAGAATTGTGAATGACGGAATGAGTGAGTGAATGAATCCTCGGTGCATAAAACAGATCCAGACCTCGCGTATATTTCCCAGGCAAAGATGGTACTGGAATTTATTTGGAGAGAGAGCAAATAATTGTCAAATATTGAATTCTGATTTCTTCTTAGTCTGGTGTCTGTGTATTTCATTCATTAGTTTTGTTAGGCCCAGCATACAGGACACTGTGACATGTATTAAGAGGGTGCACGTATGCTACTGTTAAAGACACTTATCACTATTGGCTGCCAGTATTATACGATGTTTGGTTGAAATGCATCATGAGGGTACTTGGTCAAAGACTGAATGCTTAAACGCAGAGGAAGGGCAGACTGCTCTGTCCTACTTCACTTCTGTGGTCAGAGGATAGGAAAGCCTTCCCCAGTGTCCTCTTGGTAACAATGTGCTAGAGAGGATTTCTCTTAACAGCGACCATGAAGTAGAATTATCAAATGTATTCATTCTTGACCAGATACACCTTTAATTTGTAAAGTGATCTGTAATTTATGAAGCGCTTTCATGTTATGAGTTGACAGAACCAGTTTTACAGAAAAGGCCTGGATACTGGGAGAGGTTAGGTATCTAAATGGTACTCACAGGGCTGAATAAATGCCAAAGGTAGAGTCAATCCAGTGTCCGATTTGTCATCTGGTCTTTCTCCTCCCCACCACCCCTCACCCCACCCACATCTTACTGTATTACCTCCATTTGTTGAGTTGTATCAAAAGCCAGGGAGAAGTAGGGAATCCCATCTCCAGGGCTTCTAAAGTGTTGCATAAGATATAATGCCAATCTAACCCAGAAGACAAAAACCATGGCTTGAAGGCCATAGTCATTCCATGGGTGCTTTTCAATTGACCCTTAATGTGTGTGATATATATATGGCCTATGTGTGTGTGTGCAGGTGCATATATATACGTGTGTGTGTGTGTGTATTTGTGTATTTTAAAATATATATGTATATTTAATGTATGTTTTAATTTTGGCAGGCATTTTAAAATCACGAGATGGCATTTTTTTTAAATTTGAGTTTGGGGCTTACTCTTTTTTTTTTTTAACATCTTTATTGGAGTATAATTGCTTTACAATGGTGTACTAGTTTCCGCCCTACAACAAAGTGAATCAGCTATACATATATCCCCATATCTCCTCCCTCTTGCGTCTCCCTCCCACCCGTCTAGGTGGTCTAGAGAGACTGAGCTGATCTCCCTGTGCTTTGTGGCTGCTTCCCACTAGCTATCTATTTTACATTTGGTAGTGTGTATATGCCCATGTGGGGCTTACTCTTGACAGATTGGGGTGTGTAACAATTCTGGGTGTGATTTCTCTCAACTCCTCAGCATCCCCACCTGGCACTTAGAATTTCATTTTGTGATCCTTGATTGTGTTCCACGCTCTAACAGGGACCAATCATTGGCAGAGCCTGAGATGGTATAATCCCCTCTAGTTGGTCCTCTGAGCTTCCTTTTTACCCCAATATATTAGCTAAGATTAAATTTAGCTGGATGTAGTAGAAAAATCTAAAGTACCACTAGCTTAAACATGATAAACAGTTGTGTCTCTCTCAAATTAAGTCTTGAGTAGAAAAGTCAGAGCTAATATGGCAGCTGTCTGATGTCTTCAGGGACCTGGAGTCCTCTCTTTGAGACCTCTGTTCTATCATCTTGGGGTCACCTCATGGTCCAAATTAGCTGTTTGAGCTCCTACCATCAGGGGCTCATTCCAGGAGGCAAGAAAGGATAAAGACGGTCATATTGCTGTTTAAGAAGACTCTGTAGCAATTGACACAATACTTCCACGTAGATCTCACTGACGGGGACTTGGTCTCAGTCCCATCCTTAGCTTTACAGAGTTTTGTTACTGAAGAGGAAGGAGAGTGTGGATACTGAGGAAGTGATGAGTGGTCTTTACCAAACCAGTGTGTCAGGAAGAGTCAGGCCTTGCCTAACTAAAAAATACCTTTGTCCTTGTGCTAGATCGTGCTTTTGTTTTAGGAAAAACTCTCAAAGTTCCTGAGCAATCTATTTAAATTTTGGCAACAGAAACTTCCTATGTTAGTTTCCCAGAAGCTCCTAAATAATATGGCATTCACTCCCAGATAAAAGATTATACTGAGAGTGATGGGGGGAAAAATGCATCCCACAAAATATAATCAATATTTTATTGTCAGTTAGTAAATCCACATGAACCTTTCTCAGGAAAACATGGTTCTTCTTTGGCTTTTCAGAGGAAGCTGTCAGGTTAAGAGATTTCTACATTAAAAGGAATTTCCTGTTCTGTATTATCTCTGCCTTTCCCGTAGATTTTTAACACTATTTTCTAAATCTCCCCCGGCCATATGAAGAATGTATTTCTGGCATAGAATCTGCTTACATACAGTAACCTGCTTTGTATTGGAGGCCAGTTGTGGATAGGAAACATTCTGTGAGATGTTGTATTCCATGAATGTTGTTACAGCACTTCATCTGCAATGAACGATAGTAAGAAGGAACTGAAATATGCAGTGCATTAGTCGGTGCATTTTCGTATCAATCTTGATGAAAAGATTTTTAAAATATTCATCTTCTTTGTTATCTGCCTTCGTCACTAGGTCCTTCAACCAGTTGCATTTTATTTGTGTAAAGTGTCAAGCAATAACAATGTTTCAAATTCACAGCATTCTTTCTTTCCCAGTTGCAGTGAACCCCAAAACTATAAACTTGAGGAGCGAGAGTCTAGTCGCTACATATGTTGAAATAGTGATGGCTACCTTGTTTTGTGTGAATAGATGTCATTCAAAATTAAGGACAAAACTTCCTACAAGAGTAATAGAGAAAAAAATTTTAAAGAAAGTTCTTAGCAGGGCTTATTACAAGATTGAATCATTTAGAGTAAAATGTTGGATATTTTTCCAGTTGTAAGTTATCGCTAGAGTGTATAAAATATATTGTGAGGTATGTGAGCTCGATGCACTATTTTCTTAATTCCCTCTGAAACGCTTCTGATAGCCTTCATTGTTTAATACCCGTCCTACTGCACCTAGTTATAGGATATACTGGTTGCTAATGTAAAATATAGTTTTATAAAATGTCAAAGGTGATATTTAAAATGTATATATGTGTATATGGTTAAAATACATACACTTCTAACTTTCTCAGGTATGAACTCTCAAATTTCCACTAGTTCCACCTCTAAACTTATATGCATCTGTATTTAACCATACTTCCTCACCTTTATTAGAGTAAGGGTCTCTTCCCTCAGCCAACGAAGACCTTCTACTGAATATTTCTCCTTCTTCATTCTATCTTCAAGGTCTTCCTCTTAATAGCCTCCTTTCTCTTAATGTAGAGCATTCACAATACATCTGTGTATTTAAAATTGGTAGCATGTTTCCAGAGCAACATGGTAAATCGTTAGTATGTTTGCAGCCTTAAAAGTATAAATAGTAGGGCTTCCCTGGTGGCGCAGTGGTTGAGAATCCGCCTGCCGATGCAGGGGATACGGGTTCGTGCCCCGGTCCGGGAAGATCCCACATGCCGCGGAGAGGCTGGGCCCGTGAGCCATGGCCGCTGAGCCTGTGCGTCCGGAGCCTGTGCTCCGCAACGGGAGAGGCCACAACAGTGAGAGGCCTGCGTACCACAAAAAAAAAAAAAAAAAAAAAAAAAAAAAAAAAAGTATAAATAGTAAAACTAAATTACCCATCAAGGAGCTTCTCATAAGAAATAATTCAAGAAACACACAAAGATTCCTGTAAAAGGATGTTCATCCCAGCATTCCTATGAATAGGAATTTAGAAACAATTTGGGAGGTGTGAGAGGGCTTAATAAATGACACCTTTCTTCACCTCTCCTGAGTTCTAAATCAGTTGAATTATAATACAACAGAGAAGTCAGGCGGAGAATCAAGCATGCCCGCATCTCCTGCTTAATGCAGGCTTAGGTGCACAGCAACCTAATAGTGAATCTCTAAATTAGATTGACTTGCATCCCCTGGAACAGGCAGTGCTGGGCACATGGAGCCTATCTCTGTATACTACAGATGGGCAGCCCAAGGCCAGAGCAAAGGGGAGAGGGAGGAGATGAGGAAGCCTTCCTCCCCAGGGGCAGGGTGAGAATGGGGGTGTCGGGGGACCAGAGGGTAACTCTGACGGCTGACACTTCACCCAGAAACTAGAGGCAGCCAAAAACCAAGTTCTAAGGTTAACAAAATAAAAACACATCCACAGTGAAATATGTTATATTCAGTAAAATCATATCTTTAAGACTATTTAATGACATCGTAAATTGGCCAAATATCATATTAAATGAGCCAAAACTCTCTGTGTTTACCATCACTGTATAAAACTGTATATATAAAAGTCCAATTTCATAAAATTTATGCACTCAGAAAAACAACTGAGAAGAAAAATTTCATAATATTAACAGTAGTTATCTATAGGCAGTATATTTACCTGTTTAAATAAATCCATTTCTTCTGCCTTTGAAAAACTAGTTATAACGAACATGTATTAGTTACTAGGAAGTGAAATATCATTGCTCACCTGGGTACATATGATTGAAGACATGCCTTTGGGGCATCTGGAGGCATAGCCTGAAGCGGTTGGTCTCAAGTATAAAATCCTTTTGAATCTCAGCTTTTATCTAAATTGTCATGAGAACTTTGTATACTATCCCACAAAACAGCTCTGCTTTAAGAAATAAAATAATGCTTTAGCTGATTATCAGGAAATCGAAGTGAAACCATTCCAATCTTTTTTTTTTGTTTTCCTGAATGCCAAATGCTGTTGTACGGAGTCCATCAGGACTGGAGAATCGTCCTGGGTTGAAATCACTGACCCTACTGATCCTGTTACGCCCTCCAGCTGTCCTTTTCCTCCCTCCTAGCGTCACCTTGAGTCTTGAGGACCCAAACTCACATAAAAATCTGCACGCAGATGACAGTGGTTGTTTCACCACTCGGCAAGCTCCCTGTGGGTATTCACTCAGGAGAGGAGCCCTGACGGCTGGCCACAGTGTGACACAGAGGAGAGCGTTGAGGCCGCAGATGGTGGAAACAACTGACTCCATCACCTTGCTGAGAGGCTAGGGAACGTGGCCTTCCTTTGGCTTGTCGCACGTGGAGAGGGATACTGACCCACTGCCCTGTCAATCCCTCTTTCACTCTCACTGATCAAAGACGTTCTCATAGGAGAAAGGTATTCTCTAACCCATTAATATCATCACATGTAAATGAAATAATTGCCTCAAAGGACCCATTTTCCACAATCCATTCTTCTCTAGCTCTCAAGGTTCATTTTGTTTTGTGTGTGTGGTTTCTGTCCTGTGCGGAAGCAGGCAGCCTGTTTGCCTGCTGTTGTTGGTGGAGAGGGTTCAGGCACATTCAGCTGTGTTGTTCGATAGTGTATTTTGATAATGGTACCTCTGTCAACTTGGCTCACTAATTTTGACCTACACCAGTCAAGTCATATCTGCAAACAAGGCCTCATGTCTTAATCCTATTTTATAGGCTTTACCTTTCCGGATGAATCTGCAGTTGACTTAGAAAGAAGTTAAGCAATTTTTATTTGCTCGTTTGTGTTTTTCACAGTACTGTTTCTAGCCAAGTGTTCTCTCTTTTTAGTCACAATTTCCTTCAAAGTATGCATGCTTGGCTTTTAAATGTTGCTCCCAAAGTGGTGATTTCAGGCAGTTATTGTTGGAAGTTTCTAGCAATAAAGTTACCAAAGTTTAGGCTATTTGTAGCTAATCAGTAGTAAAAATCTGCATTTTAAATACTCACGGGCAGCAGGGCGTGATGTAGGACTTTCACTGTGGTCTCCGATTTGGCACTGGGATGGTGGCTTAAACTAACGAGCGCTGAATATTCCACATTTTAAAGAGCGCCACCAACAACTTTGATACATTCCCTCAGAGGAAATGGATGGATGCTGTGCAGAGCAGGCCCTGCACAATCAGCCATTTCCCTCAGCCCCCCCCCCCCCAGCACCCTACTCTAGTTGATACTGTCAGAGGGCTGAGAAGCAAGGGAAATACTGAGACCCAGAAACAGAGCAGGCATTGCGAACTTTGCCTTTGGGGAGAGCAGAGTTCTCCCGAAAGGCTGATTCTCTCCCGGCCCTCATAGAGGACGTTCCCCTTCCAGCAGCTAAGTGAAGGGGAGACCAGCATTCTCTGTACTGGTTGGAAATTTACTTGGGCCGAAGCCTTGATTTGCTCCTGTGCCGATTGAATTGAGACAAAGCAAGCCAGAGACAGAGCCGGTGTCTCCGTTTGGGTTCTTCCTGAAGCGGAACTGAGATGAGGATTCGAGTGCAAGTAGCTTGTTTGGGAGGTAAACAAACCTAGTAAACATTGCTAGGAGAGTCAGGATGGTGAGACAGGAAGGGAACCAACAATTACAGGAAAGGTAATTTGTGCTTAATCCCGCTCGGAGCCAGGGTGGAATTCAAGCCTTTGAATGAGCCCAGCAGAGAGGGATCTGGGGGCATTTATAGACCTACTCTCATCAGTCACTGTTGAGGGCCGCTCTCTGGAGAGCATTAATTCCCTGCCACTCTCAACCTCCCCTGCAAGTGCATAGAGTGGTCTCCAAAGGAAGCCTTCAGACAAAGAAATACAGATGCTGGGATGTGGGACGGGACGTTATTGACAGGGTCGGGTGTTGCAGGCAGAAAGGGGCCTCGGAGGAACAGCCCGCCCTGACGGCGTTTGGCAAAGCAAGGGTGCGTGACTTTTCCATAGGGGAAGGAGAACAAGGAAAATAACTGGGCTTGTGTCACTTTATTGCCTGCTAAGCAGACAACAGGCATATAGGGAGAAAGTTACCGGGTGTAGTAGCGAAGTGGGATCTGAACATGGGCCAGAGATTGTCAGTCCACAAACACAGGAAGCACCCATGACTTTTTCTCTGTCACCTTTCACTTTTGAAATTTCCTGTTTCTCCTGTGGTTTCAAGGTGTGAGGCCCAATATCGGAATCTAGGAGGCAGAGGTAGCTGAAGTGCCAGCAGTACAACAGTTCTTTTCAGAAATTTTGCAGAGTAATCTGTATTCACCTCTTTGATATTTTCCCAAATGTGGGGAAATGCTGGAGGGTGTTATCTAATTAGATTGGGAAATTACAGGGAAACATGGTACATACTCTTTTGTAGCACTTGTTGTCTGGGTGATGTCTGTCTACCCTCTGCTTGTTGAGGACAGAGATCACATCTTATTTGACTTTATATCTCCTGTAGGACCTAGAACATGATATTTATTATAACCTTAGTATTCAGTATTTTTAACTTTAGGATATCAAAGATAGTGTTGTGCTTCTATGATTTCTAACTAAAACAAGGGTGGCTATGACATCTTCTTAAAGCACTATCCAGTGGATGCTTGGCTTCTTAAATGATAGGTTATAATAATTTTAGCAAATTCACCCTTTGGACCACTTTCCCAGGGGAGAAGTATAAAGTGCTGAGTAGAATCTTAGAATCTTAGAATTCTTACCTTTTTCCCCTAAATCTGGTCCAGGAGGCAAACCCCACAGCACCTCTAGAGAGAACATCCAATGAGTTCAAAAGAGAACGTGCAGGCATCTGAGGTTTTCAATTCACGTCTTCTCTCCATATCACTGTCAGCACTGCCCTTTGACCACTTCTGTAATGGCATCCTCATAACAGGACAGGTTCAAGTGTTTCTTTTTCTGTTCCTCTCCCTGGGGCATCATCACCCCCTTCTCGGCTCAAGTGGAGTTGTATGGGGTTTTGGTTATAGAGTCATAATTTTCCCTAATCCCCTGATGTATCTTGTCAGCCTTCCCAACTATGGTGACTTATTTTCATTCACTGCTTCATATGAAATATTGGTTTCATTGTCATTGGTTTACCTACTTGATGGATATATTCTAGCAACACGTTAAAAGTTTCTTTTACGAATAATGGTAGTGAGTAATTGCTACTTGTCAGGTCCCACACTAAGCACTCCCCCTATATGAATTCATTAAAGCCTTGCAACAGAAAAGTGTCCTCTGTTACAGATGAGGAAACTGAGGCACAGAGAACGTAAGTAACTTGACCAAAGTGACACTGCTGATAAGTCAAGGTGTACTGGATTTCAAATCCAGGCAGTCTGGGCCAAAGTCTAAACTTTTAACCACCATGTCATACTGCCTCTGTGCTCTATTAGAGGATCCAGTAAGTGCAAGACCCACTGATACATACTCAGCAATGAAGTTCATTGCAAAAACTTGAGGCAGAGAGGGCAGCGTGAGGGGCACTTGAGTATGTGAATGCCCACGCAGGAGACCAAGTAGAACAGACACAGGACTAAAAGGAGTGAACATTTGGGGAATGTCATTTGAGTGGACACTCTCTAAAGCATCTGATAATCCCAAGTGATAATCTTTAGCCCCCAACCCCTTCACCCCCACTCAGTACAGGGAATTGCCTCTCTGATGCCATTTGTTAAAAATTTATTTTATTGGGCTTCACTGGTGGCGCAGTGGTTGGGAGTCCGCCTGCCGATGCAGGGGACGCGAGTTTGTGCCCCGGTCTGGGAGGATCCCACGTGCCGCGGAGCGGCTGGGCCTGTGAGCCATGGCCGCAGAGCCTGCGCGTCCGGAGCCTGTGCTCCGTCCGCGACGGTGAGAGGCCCGCGTACCAAAAAAATATATATATATATATTTTACTGAAGTGTAGTTGATTTACAATGTTGTATTAACTTCTGCTGTACAGTGAAGTGATTCAGTTATAGACATATATACCTTCTTTTCATATTCGTTTCCATTATGGTTTATTACAGGACATGGAATACAGTTCCCTGTGCTATACAGTAGGACCTTGTTGTTTGTGCCATTTTTATACCGTATAATTACACTGACCAGGGTCTTCCACCTCGTGTATCTTAACAGATGTCTCCACCAATCCTTGCAGAGACCAAGCCACTGAAGCAGTGGGTTTGCAACACATCTGCCTCTGTCCTCTTTATCTACTTTTCTGAGTTTTGCAGTTCCTCTAATCCAAGGTCAGCACTCAGCCTCACATCTTTTGTTGAAATGAAAATGTGACTCAAGCAAAGTTACTGTTTTTTAGTCCTAGGTACTTCTAGTCCATGTCTCAAAATGTCATACAGTGTAAACTTACGTTTATAAATTTACATGCCAAACCTCAGTATAAAACTAGTTCTTCCAACTAAATTCAGTTTATCCTGATCTGGGATACTCAGTGTTCCCCTGCATCATAACATTCTGGTTTTTTATATGCCATTCCATTTCACAAAAGAAAAATATCTCCATTATGACTATTTTGGTATTTTCTTCAGATAAGAAAATCTCACTTTAGCAATCGGCTCCATGATCCTCAATGCTTAGAAAAATCTTTCTTCAAGTACCTTAGGTAATGCACTAGATTCATTTATATATCCAGTGCATATTTAAGGAACACTGTCACTGTTCTAGGTGTTAGCATGTATTTAAGTGATAAGAATTGTTTAATTCACTAGAGACTGTATTATAGTAATTTTAAAAGTCAGCATGTTTCAATGATGATGGATGTAAATATTACTACAGTCATTGATTGATAATTTAAGTATATACACATGATAAGTCTTCTAATCTATGCAAACTCAACCCTAAATTGTTTGGGGTCTAATTTCAGTATTTTTTAAAAACATGATGCACAGAATCTTTTGCCCTATAATGGCAATTAATATAGTCATTCATAGAAACTAAAATACAAAACAAAACAAAGGAAACAAAAGGAAAACAAAATAAACTTCCAAATGTCATTTATTTGGAAGGCTAATAAATATCACAATTAAATGTGGTTTTTGATAAATTTAGGATAATTATAACATATGCAATAAGTTCATGAACTGAGAACCTCTACTCAACCTCCACCCTCTTTGAATCTCCCACGTGTCAGTACACTTGATTTGAAATACATCTGGCTTTTTGAAAAGTTGTGTTGTTCCTGAATCCCAAATATTTACAATATAATGGTTAGATTCTCTGTGTCTTGTATATTCTAAACTCCAGCTAAACTTTTCCTTCATAGTTACTATTGAAATACCTGGTAAGAAGACATAGTTTCTTTCTGACAGCTTTGAATCATCAATAATGTGTTTCTCTACCAAATGACAGATAGATAGCTAGCGGGAAGCAGCCGCATAGCACAGGGAGATCAGCTTGGTGCTTTGTGACCACCTAGAGGGGTGGGATAGGGAGGGTGGGAGGGAGGGAGATGCAAGAGGGAAGAGGTATGGGAACATATGTATATGTATAACTGATTCACTTTGTTATAAAGCAGAAACTAACACACCATTGTAAAGCAATTATACTCCAATAAAGATGTTAAAAAATAAATACAAAGGAAAAAAAATAATATGTTTCTACTTTCTCTTTTTTATATATTTTTTTTACACTTGAATTCTTCCAGTCTATACACTATGTTTCCTAACATTTGGTGCTTTTTTGGAAGGACAGTTTGACCTGATAAGTTTCCAAAGCAGTTTTTCTGTTGGATAAGTCTAGGCATAGCATTAAATTCTTCCTGTCCGTTGTAGCTCATTTCTTCTGTGGTCCATGTCCATCAACAACCATTTTCCCCAAGAACCATACCCATCCTCCTCCTCAATCCTTTGCCCGCCTATAGAGGTCGTCCCATTCTGGATGGACTGAGGGTGGTGATCCAGTAGTTGAGATGGATCTCCTGGAAATTTGGACTCAGGCACAAAGAGCTCTGAGAGAGTAGAATTTTTTTCCCAGTGGGTAGGGAATAGAGGTAGGACAGGGAACCAGAGGAATCCCATCAGGGTGAGGAGGGATTTGCGTGTGTTTCTCTAAAAATAATTTTTGCTTCTTTTCCTTATTATGTAAATAATAGACCAATTATTAGTTATAGGTGAAACAGAAAAATACAACTATTTTAGTTTTTGTTTTTTACTCTTTTTTTCTATGTGTGAGTACATATATAATTATGTATAAATAGGTAGTAAAAGTATGTTTTTTAAGTTTTATTTTTAAAGCTTCATATTGAAAATTTCCCCATACAATAAAATTCTCCTGAAATTACTCTTCCAGTTTATCACAGTTGCATTTTTAAATATTACCAGTCAGTTGTCACTACAGAACTTTGCAATTAAAACATTTACCCTTGTGCATACCTCTTTCTCAACATCTCTCAATATTTCCTTTTTATTTAATTCTGTTTCATCTGAAATTTTTTGGTTATTCATTTCCATTCCTTGCCTCATCATATTAGCTAGACTTTCCACATAGAAGTGTTGGGACAGTCTAGCTTTGTTACTAAATTTAATGAGACTGTTTCAAGCATGTTTTTGCCCATTGGTTTACAATAGCTCTTTCTGTCATATTAAGTAAGTGCCCCTGTATTCTTTGCCTAAGTCATTTGTAAAACCATAAACTGATACCCAAGTATCATCTGAGGTTACTTTCTCCTTTGACCACTTGATGTGAAGCACATGAACAGACTCCCTAATACCTTTGACTTTATGGGCTGCTACTCAGTCATACTGTATAGACATTTAACATGTTAGCTGAAATCATTTTATAAATTGATTGAGAACAATATTAATCATAAATTTGAATTTTATTTTATTCTTTTGTTGTAAATTAGCAGTTTGAGTGACATGTCATTTAGCCCTCTTTCATTGTCATTTGGATTCCGATGACTTCACTTTTTGCTCTCCAGATTTTCTTTATTCCTGGCATGTTTCTAGAACTGATGGTGGAATTTGGCATTATTGGAAGACTGTTTGGTCTTTTGCATGTTTATTCTGTTGTTTTTTTACAGTCTGGATTAAGTCTGCTACTCATCAACTCCCGTGCACACCATTTCCCCATTTGATGTACTGTTCCAGTGGGTCCACTTCAGAATGTTTTGTGTCTGTGTTTAATAACTAAAGCATGTACGTGGGTGGAGAAACTCTGTGACCATAAATCTGAGATTAAGTTCTTTTTTTGACCCTCTGGTTCTTTTCTGATTTGGCTAGACTGTAGAAAATAGACCAGATGTTACTCAAGCCAACATTCTTTTTTCATTCTAGAATTTCAGTCTAGAAAGCCTGAGTAAATGCTTAAAATAAATAAGACATACTAAATTTAATTGAATTGATATTACAATATAAATAGGAAAGCTCAGTTACTGCAGAATACTCTTTCCAGTTGTACTTTTGTCATTGTTTTACTTTTTGCTTGTTTGTTTTTAGTGAATGTTTCTGTTGTATCATCAAGTAGTACGATTAAAAGTCCCTAGCACAATGCTTGGAATATAATAGAAGCTCAATATAGGTTTGGTGAAATAAGTTTAAATATCACATTTATAAGATTTTTTTCATTTCACAATTGCATAACGAGATTACTGCAACAAAAGTTTTGGCCTAGAAGTTATTAGTTTATTTTGCATGTTGGACACATATCTAATGAAAATTAAGGCATTTACTTGTTTATTCTTTCATCTACTTATTTCATAGTTATTTTTTGATCTTCCCTAGAATAAAAATATGAGTCAACCTTGCCATTGAGTATCTTGCTAGCTTGGGATATGGCCAGATATATAAGTGTCAACTGTAAGTATGATGGGGTTGGTGTGTAGTGGGGGGCATTGAGGTGGATTTAATACTTGGGAAAGTTTCAATGAGGAGATGAACTTTGACCTGGATTTTGAAGAACTGGTAAAAGTGGAGGTAGACATAGTGGGAGATAAGAAACAGTGGTTAATTTCCAGGTAGAGCAAACAGAAGGAAAGCATGGTGTGTTTCAAAACCTCTGAATAGAATGGTGTAGGGAGCATATGGTGTACGAAGTAGGTTGGGGAAGTAGGAGATAGGGCTGGGATAAGGGATGTGACTGGAAGTGTTATTTAGGACTAGGTGATAAAAGGGCTTGTAAAGAAATTTAGGCTTTCTTTTGTAGATGGAGGGAAAATCATGGAAATTCTAAACATGATTAGATCAGTATTTCAGAAAGATAAGTTGGATGGCAGATCAGACAGTGGATTTGAAAGAAGAGCAGCTTCAGCTAGAGATGATTAAAACAACTGGTATTTTTCAATAATCCAGACAGAACCAATATCCTGTACCTAAACCAAGGCTGGGGCAATACAATCGTGAGACTCGTAGATAGTTCGGAGGTGAAATGTGTAGGTCTGGATCAGTTACTGAAGGTGATAGATTAGAAAGGAGGCATCACAGATTACTCCAAGATTGCAGATGTATAAAGTGGGATAGATTATGGTGCCATAGTTGACCTATTTTAAAAACAGAAGGAAGGAAACCTTATTTGTGCATGGTGAGGATAAATGGAGTTTGAGGGGCATACGGCACATTCAGGCAGAGGTGTCCACTGGACTGCTGGAACTTCACATTGGGAGTTTGAGTTTATTTGGCATAGATTTAGCAGTCATTAGTCTATAGGTGAGACTCAAAGTTCTGAATTCATGTGACGTTTCATAGGGGAAAAATAGAGGAAGGAGAAAGAATATCATTTATATCATTTGGAAATGATATAAAAGGACAAAATAGAGGTAAATAAAACCCTGTAAATATGCTACCAAGAGATAGTCAACATTTTTATGTACATGCTGTTAGTCATACGTGCACATACGTGCACATACATGTAGCATTGAATACATTTACACACACATGCACACTAATGTAAAAAAATCATTGTTTTTGGTTACCTACTTTTTACATTTAATATTATTCAGTATTATTATAAGGATATTTCATGATTGCCCTGTAATTTATTTAACCAGTAACTTATAGTTGCAATTTTATATTGTTTCCATTTTCTATTTTGCAAATTATTGTAGGATATTCATCCTTTTGATCACTTTTTATGTGTACCCATGGTTATTTCCTTAAGCTATTCTTAGATGTAGAATTGTAGTTCAAATCACATGAAATTTGGGGGGCTATGGTCACTTTGTCGCACTGTACTCCCAAATATTAACAGTCCAGGTGGCATTTCCAGTAGAAGTAACTGTTTCCCCCCATATTTTACAACTTTTACCTTAAAAAAAAAACTTTGACCATTTGAGAAGTGAAAAAATAGTATTTCTATTATTGAACTTACATTATTTTGGTTGTTAGTGAAGTTAAATGTTTTTCATATTTTCTGACAAATAGAATTCCTTTTTTTGTCTTTGTTCAAACAGCTATGTTTCTGTTATTTTTCTCATTCTTTTCCTTTAGAGATATATAAAAGTTCTTTATATTTTAAGGACCTTAATACTGTATTTGACAAGCATGATGAATATATTTTCCAGTTTGTCCCTTGCTTTCTAATTTTGATTTTTTGAGACAGAGCAGAAACTTTAAGGAATGCAGTACCAATTACGGTTTTGTCTTACTGCCTTGGCTAGAAATTGCAAAAGGATTTTAAGTAAGAGTGAAAATACTTAGAATTGCTGATTTGCTCCTTATCTAATTGGGAAATATGCTGAGTCTTCACAGTTGAGCATGATTTTACAGTGTTGCTTTGAGATAGATACTCTATCACATTACTGAGTATCTTTTTATTTCTAATATTCATTCATAAAAAAGCAAAACTTAATTTTATTGAATGCCTTTTTAGTATCTTGGATTAGTATTTTCTTTTAATTGGCACAACGATTGTGTTGTGTTATAGCAAAAGACAATTTTAATCTACTTTTGCATTTGAGGAATGAGCCTTATTGAATAAAGGAGAAAGATCTTTTGAACCTTATTTTTTATTTAGATTAACTTTATTTTTATTTTTTATTGAAATATGGTTGATTTACAATCTTTCAGGTGTACAGCAAAGTGATTCAGTTATATATATATATATATATATATTTATTCTTTTTCAGATTCTTTTCCTTTATGGTTTATTACACGATATTGAATATAGTTCCTTGTGCTATACAGTAGGACCTTGTTGTTTACCGATTTTGTATATAGTCGTTTGTATCTGCTAGTCCCAAACTCGTAATTTATTCTTCCCCCCTTTCCGCTTTGGTAACCATAAGTTTGTTTTCTATGTCTTTGAGTCTATTTCTGTTTTGTAAATAAGTTCATTTGTATCATTTTTTTAGATTTCACATATCAGTGATATCATATGATATTTGTCTTTCTCTGTTTTGAATATCATTTTAATTCAGTTTGGGAGTATTTACTTGGAATTGTGCATTTATGTTTATAAATGAGGTTAGTCAGCAGCTTTTTACTCTAAATATGTACTAATAAACTTTTTTAGTTTGGATTTTTGACATTTTATCTCACTACCACCAAGGTGTATTTCTGTCTTTCATTGCCTTTTTGGTTTCCTGGCATTTTTGTTTTTTCTTATTCAGTCCCTCTCCTCCTGCACATCTCTGTTTTCTTCTTAGCCTGCTCTCTTTCTGTGGCTTTCAGTTCCTGTTTACATAGATGCTATGGCTTTCTAAATCCTAGTGATGCAAGTACCATTCTATTACATTACTATTTTCTTATTTCAGTATTAAATTCTGTATTCTTCCAAATCTTCAAGATGATTTTGCAGTTCTTGAGTTGACAGAATACTTTTATGGGCCTGCTTAGACTTTTTGTGTTTTTTCCTCCAGGGAAAAGGTTATATCTAGTTTGAACTGCATGGTCCAGTATGGTAGACACTAGCTAGATGTGGCTATTTAAATTTAAATTAATTAAAATTACACATAGTTATGAATTCACTTCCTTAGTTGCAATAGCTTCCTTTCAAGTGGTCAGTAGCCACGTGTGCCTAGAGGCTACTCTGTTGAACAGAGCAGATAACATGTCAATTATCACAGAAAGTTCTATTGGACAGTGCTTTCTTAGACCCTCTGTTTCCAGATGCAGTGTGTGGCTTATTTTTAACCCTGTTCACTGATCACTTGGGTAGGTTTTCGATTTGTTTTATCAATAATAATAATAGCAAATGTTATAGCCATGTATTCCAACACTGATTTTACCCACTTGTTGGTTGTTTGCTGCAAACACTTTCACTGGATATACCATTTCATTCATGGTTGAGGAAAAAGGACACAAAACTCCTATCTGGCTTCTTTGAAATTTTTTTGCTAAATAAAGTGAAGATAGAATGTAAGGTACAGATAAAGTTTAGGAATTCACTGTGAAAAACAGAACTAAATCCTAGAAAGCATTTATTATGTGCACTTACCATAGGTAAATAAAACACTGAAATGGTGATGAGAAATGAAATAATCAAAGGACTGAAAGGAAAACAAAACTGGCTGAGAAGCTAAAGGGAATAAAGAGAAAACTCTGTGAAACAAAGAAGTATTGTAAAAAGAAAAATAAATGCAATGCCAGGATTAATTCTTTTTTTTGGGGGGGGACAATTTTTAGGCGATTTTTAAGGTGCTTTTTTTAAATAGGAAGTATAGCCGATTTACAATGTTGTGTTAGTTTCTGGTATACAACAAAGTGATTCTGTTATATATATATCTATTCTTTTTCAGATTCTCTTCCATTATAGGTTATTACAAGTTGTTGAATATAGTTCCCTGTGCTGTACAGTAGGTCCTTGTTGTTTATCTGTTTTATATATAGTAGTGTGTATATTTTAATCCCAAACTCCTAATTTATCCCTTCCCCCCTCCCCTTTGGTAACCATAAGTTTGTTTCCTATGTCTGTGAGTCTGTTTCTGTTTTGTAAATAAATACATTTGTATCATGTATCATGTTTTTAGATTCCACATATAAGTGATATCATATGGTATTTAGTATCATAATCTCTAGGTCCAGGATTAATTCTTAATTGGAAGTAGAAGGGAAGAGAAACACTGTGTAAAACCAGTGATATGGAAGAAAAGCTTGAGACGTTTCCACCCATTTCGGAAGGAAGTAGAATGAGATAAAAATGAAAAAAGAATAGAATATGTCCAGAAAATGATGAACCAACAGATGAATATATATATATATATATATATTCATCTGAATATATAAGAATATGAATATATTTTTTCCCAGATATACTATTCACAAATGTAAAGCAATAAACATTCCTTGAACTGAAGAATATTTGAGTATTCAAATTAAAAATATTAACTAAATAGCAGATGAAGCTTGATGAAATGTTGGAATTTGAAGAATGAGGAAAGTATTACAAGTAGCTTATGGTGTTTTTAAAAAAATTGAAGTATAGTTGATTTACGATGTTATATTAATTTCTGCTGTGCAGCAAAGTTATTCAGTTATACCTATATATATATATATATATATATATATATACATATTCATTTAAAAATTCTTTTCCATTATGGTTTATCACAGGATATTGAATATACTTCCCTGTACTATTCAGTAGGACCTTGTTGTTTATCCATTCTATATATAAAGACTTGCATCTGCTAACCCCAAACTTCCAATCCATCCCTCCCCCACCCCTCATCCCCCTTGGCAACCACAAGTCTGTTCTCTATGTCTGTGAGTCTGTTTCTGTTTTATAGATAGGTTCACTTGTGTTGTATTTTAGATTCCACATGTAAGTGATATCCTGTGGTATTTGTCTTTCTCTTTCTGACTTACTTTGCTTAGTATGATAATCTCTAGGTCCATCCATGTTGCTACAAATGGTATTATTTCATTCTTTTTTATGGCTGAGTAGTAGTCCATTGTATGTGTATATATAGACACCACATCTTCTTTGTCCATTCATCTATCGACGGACATTTAGATTGTTTCCATGTCTTGGCTATTGTAGATAGTGCTGCTATGAAGATACAGATGCATGTATCTTTTTGAATTATAGTTTGGTCTGGAAATATGCCCAGGAATGGGATTGCTTAATCATATGGCAACTCTATTTTTAGTTTTTTGAGGAATATCCATACTGTTTTCCATAGTGGCTGTACCAACTTACATTCCCTATGGTGTACTGTTTGTACTTAATGTTCCCTAACATGGAAAAAAACATATGTGGAAAACAAGTTGAAACACTGGCATAATTCACTAGTTTTCTGCCTCCTGGAGGAAAGTGGCTCTGACAGAGTCACAATAGGTATCAGTTCACAAAATCATATTTTTTAAAAGATGACATAGGAGTTTCTCTAGTTACTATCCTCAGTCAAAGTTGGCCACAGTGGGTAATTGCAGCTAAGGTTGTGCTGAGGTTGTTATTATATCTACATGTAGTTTAATTTATGGAGCCCAAGGGCAAATATTGTCCCCATGTCAGCTTTCTTGTAACCTCTGTTTTTCTTTCAAGATCATTTTTCAAAACAGTTCCCTTGTGGCCTGACTTGGAGGGTGTGGGGAGGGGGATTGCAGTCTTGTGTAATGGTGATGGATCTCGGGTGTTAGAACAATGTTACACAACCCTGCATTTTTATCATTCTAATGACTCTTACTGGACAAGGGGAGCTTACTCTCTGCCAGATATTTATACAAGCTAATCAGAGGCTTGATACAATACAGATGGTGATAACCTTTCGCTATACAAAGTTCATGTCAAGTTTTTTGTTGGCCACAAAGGGTTTGCCTCATTCAGTATTCTGGACCAAAAAAATTCTATTTCTTAAATGCCTTTCAAAGGATTGCAGATGATGTAAACTATTTCAGGAACAGTAAGAGGAGAATCAAGAGTTGGTCCTCTACCACATTCCACCAACATTACCACAGCTCTATTTACTTCTTAGATCTGTGGGATGAAAAAATTGTTTTTATTGAATTATGTTCTTATTCAAGTATGATGAAGCACAGAGATTGGGGGAAGGGAGTAGATTATTTTCAGTAAATCATCCATTCCCCGCTCTATCCTTAAAGTGCATTCCAAACCCAGATCTTGTGTAATTCTTTGCTTGGACTACTAGTCCTGCTATTCTTCTTACTATTTTAAGCTTAATATATTGTCTTGCCAACAGATATAATGGTTCCTGTAAATACTCAGTAGTTCTCTGCAAGAAGAGAAGAAAACAAAAACCTCACAGCTTAAAGTGTTTTGTACATAATGAGTAGTACAACCAGAAATCTCTGCAAATCCTAACCTGGATGTTAAGGAATGTTATTGACAGGAGTGAAGATTAATATTCCAAGATGGTATTTGTTTGTATCTGAAGGACAATAAAGGCACAAAAGGAAAACTTTATCTTTTTTTGTGCAAAACTATACAACATACAGCACACACACACATTCCGTATATTCCCACTATTCACTTAAGACCAATGCACTCAAGCAACTCTGTCCAGTGTATCCTAGAGTTTATCCGCTCTAGATTTCGAGATGTGGAATCGCTTGATCAAATGGTTGGATAGAAAAAAACTTAATGAAGAATTTGATAAGCTGACGCTCAAGTTCAATTGGAAAGGAGAATGTTCAAGGTTAACTACAAACATTTTGAAAGAGAAAATAAAAGGATGTTAGAGTTTCCCTACCAGATATGAAAAAAAAAAATACTATGATGGTATAGTAACCAAACTATGTGGCATTGGCCACGCATCAGCAAGTAAGTCAATAAAACAGAATGAAGAGACTTTAACCAGGGAAGAAAATTGCCTATGAAGTTGGATAAAAGTAAAGGGAGTATTATTTCACATCAAAGAAAAATGTATGGATTTAATAATTTTTAAAAAACAGAAGTATTTGAGAAAAGAATATGAGAATATTTTTAAGGACTTGGGGAGGGAGAGCTTTCTAAAGCAGTATACAAGAAGAGAAGTAGATAAGGGTGACTTCAAGGTTTTTGGCCTGAGCACTGACTGCATTATGGGCTGCTATTAATTGACTAATATTTATTGAGTGTGTACTATTTCCCAAGTGCTGTGCTAAACTTTGAGAATTAAGAATTGAAGAACTAGACAAAAATATCTGCCTTCACGGAAGTTACATGTGGGGAGAAGACTAGGTTTTTGTCTGCAGTTGTCCTTGCCTTTGTCACCTCAGAATATCTTTGAGCTGTGCTGCAAAGAGCTTGAATCAAGTGACCTCCTTCTCTCTCCCCCTGCCCTTTATCTCCAGCCTTTGCCTCCTCTAAATAAGGTGGGGCTGTCGGAGTTCCAAAAGACTTTTTTCTACCTGTTTTCCAAGATATCACAAGGTTCCATCAGTAAGAGAAGCTGTGTTTGTAAAAAAAAAAAAAAAGAACATATTTCACTATCTGCCAATCAAGATTGTTTAAAAATTCTTTATTTTTCTAATACTAACTGTCATTTCTATTTTGAGGCTCCAATCCACCCGATGAGAGAAAACTCCATCCAGGTACTTCCAAGCAAATTCAAAATCAGAAATTTCTCAAGTGCTTCACTTTTGAAAACTGAGCCACATTCAGGAATGTTTCCCTCTTCCGTTTCTCACTCTAGTTGAGTCTAAACTTTGGAGCTTCTGCAAAGCTGCAGCAAGGGAGTGGATGTCCACCTCTCAGCCCTGACACTCCCCGCATGTCCATCATCTGGCATTGTCTCAATTCTCTCATCATTGGTCATGATGATCATCCTTGGTCATCTGCATATGGGTTTGTCAGCTTTGCCACCCTTGGTGCAGTAATCTCCTGGGGCTTCCAGGATTTCTTCATGTTGATATTGCCTGAGAGAGACATAGCTCTCATGGTCCCTGCTGTCAGCCACTCCCACGTCCTTAATATTGCAAAACTCCCTAGGAGTCTTCATAACGCACCAACTCTCTCTCCTAAGCCTCTCCAGGAATACACAAGACTCATCAGGTCTTCTCCCCTTGAACAACCCACATAGTTACGTTCTGTTGCCCCATGTCACTGTGACCAGCAGCACTTCTGTGGGACTTACCATTATCCCAAATATCCACATGGAAACAGGACTCATGGATCCCTATACCCATTCCTATAAAGGAATGTCAGTCATCGCTCCCACGGTGACTGAGTTGGGGGGTGTGGAGGGATTGGTGTAGAGCACAGCACCTCATAGCAACATCTAAAATCTCTCCTTCTCCCCTAACTCCTCTTTCTCTCCCTCTCCTCAGAGGTTCTTTTTAAAATTTTTAAAAATTTTTTATACAACTTTTAAAGGTTACACTCCATTTACAGTTATTACAAAATATTGGCTATATTCCGCATGTTGTACAAATACATCCTTGTAGCCTATCTTCTACCCAATCGTTTGTACTTCCCACTCCCTCACCCATATATTGTCCCTCCCCTCTTTCTCCCCACTGGTAACCCCTGGTTTGTTCTCTATATTTATGAGTCTGCTTCTTTTTTGTTATAGTCACTAGTTTGTTGTACATTTTAGTTTCCACATAATAAGTAATACCGTACAGTATTTGTCGTTCTCGGTCTGACGTATTTCACTTAGCATAATGCCCTCCAAATCCATCCATGTTACTGCAGATGGCAAAATTTCGTTCTTTTTTATGGACGAGTAGTATTCCATCATGGATATATACCACATCCTCTTTATCCATTCATCTTTTGATGGACACTTAGGTTGCTTCCATATCTTGGCATTTGTAAATAATGCTGCTGTGAACATTGGGGTTCAGGTATCTTTTCAAATTAGTGTTCTTGTTTTCTTCAGCTATATACCCAGGAGTGGGATTGCTGGGTCATATGGTAATTCTATTTTTAGATTTTTGAGCAACCTCCATACTGTTCTCCACAGTGGCTGCACCAATTTATATTCCCACCAACAGTGTACAAGAGTTCCCTTTTCTCCACATCCTCACCAGCATTAGTTACTTCTGTTCTTTTTGATGATGGCCATTCAGAGGTTCTTTTCTTGTCTGGAGTGAGGAAATATCTCACACGTACCACGTACGCATCCCAGATCTTCTTGTCATTCATCAAGAGGGCGGCTTTTCAAGCTTTAAGAGCCGTTAGTATCTCATGTTATTCTGCCACATACACCTGCCCTCCGTTCCTGTCTTCAGTACGGTCCTTCCACACTGTTCGTTTTCCTTTATTTCACTTGGTTTTCGAGAAGAAGTGGGATGAAGTGTTTGAATACCTTTTCTCAAATTGCTGGCTTTCCAGATGTATTCCAGAGTGCCTTTTAGTTTAATTTAATTGTCTTTAAATTCGGATTTAACAGATTTTTTTTTTTTTTTTGCGGTACGCGGGCCTCTCGCTGTTGTGGCCTCTCCCGTTGCGGAGCACAGGCTCCGGACGCGCAGGCTCAGCGGCCATGGCTCACGGGCCCAGCCGCTCCGCGGCACGTGGGATCCTCCCGGACCGGGACACGAACCCGCGTCCCCTGCATCGGCAGGCGGGCTCTCAACCACTGCGCCACCAGGGAAGCCCTAACAGCTTTATCTTTAGCTCACAAACTCTGAAACTAATTGGCAGGAATTATTGAATTAGAATAAATACCTATTAATTATATACTATTGAAATATGCTTTCTACAGACATGAATCTTATGAGAGAATCTGGGTCTTCTAGCTGGCCTGTGCCCTAAAATGAATTGAGGCAAAGTTATTTTTAAAATCATAGTATCTCCTTTGAACTTTAACAGAATGTAGGTTACAATGTTCTCTTCTTCTGAATGTAGTATTTCTTGAATCATTGCTTAAGAAACATTGGATCTTTCGAAGAACTTGCTAGAAAATATATCCTGGTGCTTCTTTACCTTTCCTATCTATTTCTAATGAAAAGCAACAACAGCAAATTTAATTATAAGCCAGACTCACTATTGGATCTCTTCTGCCTTTACTGTATGACGTTACAGAGCATCAGTGTCAATGAATATACACTTTTTTTTTAAAAAAAAAAGGTTTCATCTTTCTCCTTTTATCTATAGAGAAGGAACAGCATATAACATTATAAAGGATAACTCACTTGTCCTAAAACAGTAAAGCCCAATTGTCAAATTGAGTGAATCAGTATTTCCTCATGAAGATAGGACACCACCAAAAAAACAGCCGATTTTGTGCTAATACTGGGTGGTCCAAAAAAGATGAAGTATTGAATCAATTCTCCAGTTTTGGAGGAGCAGTGGAAAAACAAATAGAGGAAGCAAGTGAGTCATTATTAACTCTGGAAAAGACATGTTCTGTTAAATCTTCTTCTCGTCCAGCTTTTAGTGTACGTTCATGAAGTGGTTCAGCTAGGTAGGTAAGTGGGTAGCTAGCTAAATATGATAGGAAGTAGATACATAAGACTCAGAGTTGGTCCATATTTTGAGCCTGAAAATCAATAGAAATAGTTTAACAATAATTGATAATATTAATACAAATTCATTCCATAAACTTTTTCTTTTTTGGCTGTGCTGGGTCTTCGCTGCGGCACGTGGGCTCTTCATTGCGGTGCACAGGTTTCTCTAGTTGTGGCGTGCGGGCTTAGTTGCCTCGCAGCATGTGGGATCTTCGTTCCCCAACCAGGGATTGAACCTGCATCCCCTGCATTGGAAGGTGGATTCTTTACACTGGACCGCCAGGGAAGTCCCCATAAACATTTGTTGCTTTCAATTAGCAAGCTCTATGGTGATGATGATGATACATTTTAAAAGCTTTTGAGGTTTATTGTGGTTCTTTGAGAAGACCATTGTAGGCTCTCGTCTGTGCCTGTTTGTGTTTTACCTTCACTGATCAGTGTTCCATTCCTCACTCTTGCGAAATGTTAATGATCTTCGCAAGCACTCCCTTACCTAATAAGGGAGGCACAGAGTAGGCCATCACGATACATACTCATACTAACTTGCCCCATTTCATTACAGCAAATTCTTCGTCATTCTAGAGAAAACTCAACAAAAGTTATATTTCTCATTACGGATGGATATTCCAACGGGGGAGATCCAAGACCCGTTGCAGCATCACTGCGAGATTTTGGCGTGGAAATCTTCACTTTTGGCATATGGCAAGGAAACATTCGAGAACTGAATGACATGGCTTCCACCCCAAAGGAGGAGCATTGCTACCTGCTCCACAGTTTTGAAGAATTTGAGGCTTTAGCCCGCCGAGCGTTGCATGAAGGTAACGGAAACCTACTGGCAACAATGCGGTGCCTTTAAACAGGGTTTCTTTCTTGCTTATTTCTTGAAACCCACTGTGGGGATAATACCAAGCCCTATGAGGTCTTCGCTGAGCATGATGCCCATGTGTTCTTTGTGTATTATGAGCTGCGTTGAACTTCATAAGTAGAGATGACATTCTGGCCTTGCAACAGGAGTATTTGTTTTGTTTTGTTTTTTAATAACTGTGATATATTTTCACTAAAATAGCCATATGCTCCCACCTGGAACCATTAGAATCAGTGGAATGAATTGAGGTGTGTTTTGAGGCCACACACGGAGTTGGAAGCCTTGACTTACATCTCATCTTCAGTTATCTGGAAGGATGAAGTAAACATTCAGAGACACACTTAGTGAATCTAACCAGAATGTTTCCAGAAATATACATGAAGATTATAGGGACAATAAATACTTAACACATACTTCTTGACCTGACAGTTTGAATATAGATATGCTTATGGATAAACTGAAGAGCAGTCACAGCGACACGGAATAGCATCAGTAAATCCATTCATTAGAGTTCTTTGTACACCATTTATAAGGATGTTTAGTTGGGTGACTTAAGTCAGATGAACTTCCAGGTGTAGTATGGGCATGTATCTTGCAGTGATCCAGGAGAGAAAGTGCAGATTGGGAGGAGGAGATGGGGATCTAGCCTCAGAGCAAAGCCATGGAGCAAATTAGGCTTGATCTTTGCAGGTATCCACATGAAAGATTCAGTTTGATGGGCAAATCATGGCAACATGAGGTTTCCTCACAATTAGTGATGTTCAGAATAAGTGGGTCAGCCTTACTGTAGTTCCAACAGAAGAGTTTAGAGCAGCATCTCAGGCTACCTAAGGATAGAGCAAAAATTCCCAATTAGTCACCTACTAACTGGGTGGCTTTGGGCAAATTATTTAACTTTTGCACTCCCTAGATTTCTTGTTAATAGAATAGGGTACAAGAGCAGTACCTACTTCATAGGCTTATTCCAAGGATTAAATGGATTAATACAATATAAAGTGATTGGAAAAGTCACTGAGAGCTTATTATACTAAGCTCTCAATAACTGTCCCTTGGCTGTTACCTTAGCCAATTTATCTAACATCTATGAGCTTCAGTTTCCTCTGCTTTTAAAATAGAGATATTATAACATGTACCGAATAGCTTTGTCAGGAGGATTAAATAAAATATTTAAATTTCACCAGCACAGTGTTTGGCATATGACAGAAGTTCAGTAACTGGGGCTTTTTTTGTTTCTCCTTTTCTCTGGGAAAAGTGATATGCTGAGTAGGAGGACAGAGTGGCTGTTGCACTAGATGGGATTATGAAATTGTGGATGTTATTAGCTGTGTCGTAGAGGACTCATTTCCAGTCCTACCAACCTTCTGTTTTGTAGGATGGGGGCCCTCTGCCCAATGCAAGTTGAGTCAGAAACTGGATGGGACAGAGTCTTCAAGGAAAGGATTTTGGTTACCCTATCACAACAGAGTTTTGGAAGGCAGCACTTTTATTACAAAATACTAAAATCTCAAATGTGTAATACTCTAATCAAGTTTCCAGGTTCCATAAGAAAAAATCCTGTTTTTACTGAAAAGAAATGATGGGGGCAAAGGAAGTGAACCTCATTTCTCCTGCCTCCATGTTCTTTGAAGCAACTTTTTTTTAATATATAGTTTTTTATTTTTATACAATTTTAAAAGGTTACTTACAATTTACGGTTATTACAAAATATCGCCTATGTTCCCTGTGTTGTACAATACATCCTTGAACCCAAGAGTTTGTACCTTCCACTCCCCCACCCCCACATTGCCCCTCCCCTCACTGGTAACCACTAGTTTGTTCTCTCTCTCTGTGGTCTGCTGAAACTACTTTCAATTTGGATGGATCCACTTTTGGTCTCAAGGCTGTCCATGTTTGTGGCCATTCTCCATAGATGTAGGTTCCAGACTAATAGCTTTCCACATATGCAGCTTGTTCACTTATCTCTCTCCCCGACCTAAATGCCAGTGCACCAGTCTTATAGCTACTTCTTTCTTGCTCCCTCAACTGCCAAATAAACCTGTGTCTCAGAGCTAAGTCCAAGATGCCCATGTTGCAGACCTTGTACCCACACCCACACCATAGTCTATTAGATGGGGCTTGAATAGGGTACTGGGTTGTACAAGTCTCTTAGGGTCGGGGTCTTCCCTTTACGTTGTCCCTGTCTATTGTTCAGGGTCTTAATGCATGGAGACAGATGTTCCATAACTGAGGCCATCACCAGGCTCCTTTCTGGGTATTCAATGGCCGTTCATGTGTCTCGCTGAAACTCACTCATTTGAGTTTCTCCTGTGGACCTATCACTGTATCTGGGCCTAGCACTGTGGACCTAGTGCTGGAATTTAGGCTAAGACTTTGGAACTTGCTCAGCAGGTAAATGGAACTTACTGTGTGCCTGATTCCAGGCCATCCATTCCTGATAAGTCATAGGCAACCTTACCCTGCCCTGTTAAGTCACTTTCAGAACAGGACAGCTCTGCCTGTGTTGTTGAATTCCCAGCATGGCTCACTTCAGAGCATGGCTCAAATAATCTGTATGGTCTCCTTTTACACAACAAATGAAAATGTATTTAAAATTGAGAGAGAAACCAGATCCTGGTTCTATTATTCAACTTGTGTGATGCCATTGTTTCAGTTTTTAATCAAATAATTATAGAAGCAATGGTATTTATTCTTAAATCAGTAACTCAACATCAGCACCCTTTGACAGCAGTCAGGATTGCAGCTTTATTTATTTATCTGAACAAGGATTCTAGAAATCTGGTTACTGTTGCCTGACCTCATGCTGGTGTGGAAGCCAAGGGACTGACCTGGAGAACTGACTGCATTACTTCCTGCTGCATCTGGAGATTCCTCGCTGAAACGACTTAATTTCTGCCTGACCCTGCCTGGCCTCGAGAACTTAAGATGAGGTCCCAGACTGAAATAGCTTAACCAGCTGAATCAAATTCCCAGTCTGTGGTCCTGCAAATTACACACCTTCATGTTTGGATGGGAGTGGGGAGCAGTTGGGAATTTGATGGAAATGAAAAGATATTTTCTCTGTCTTGAGCTTCAGTTGTGGTAACGAGAGAATGTTAACATTCAACTGCTCGTTCATTTTTTTTTTATGACCCCCTGTCATATGTGCTTGGTAGATCTGCCTTCTGGGAGTTTTATTCAAGAGGATATGTCGCACTGCTCATATCTGTGTGAAGCCGGCAAAGACTGCTGTGACCAGATGGCAAGCTGCAAGTGTGGGACACACACGGGTCAATTTGAGTGCATCTGTGAGAAGGGGTATTACGGGAAAGGTCTACAGTACGAATGCACAGGTGAGTGCACGGTCTGTGTGTAACTGTATCAGTTGTCTGTTCCTGTGTAGGAATCAGTCCACATACTCAATGGGTAAACACTAAGTATTTGGTACAGCTCATGAGTCTGTGGATCGGTTGGGCAGCACTTTTGGTGTCAGCTGTGTTGGCTCAAGCATTTGTCGTTGGCTGTGAGTAGGGTTGGCTGCCCGGCTGATCTTACCTGAGTTCTCTCACCTGTTTGGGGATCAGCTAGCTGGAGGCTGGTCTAAAATGGCTTGTCTAGGACTACTAGGTTGTCCTTTATATGGCCTCTCAAACCCCATGAAGTCAACCCACGCTTGTTTACCTGGTAGGGGCAGAGCTCCAAGAGGAAGAATGGCCTCTTGAAGCCTAGGTTCAGATCCGGGATGGGGGAAGATTTGGGGCCTTTTATTTGTAATCAGTCAATAGCCAAATCGCCAAAATATGCCTCACCCTCTGTAAGAGATTGCAGCCAGTGGGATTCTGGTCCTCAGGCCACATGTAACTTGTGGGATTGTCACCAAAAAATGTAACCGATGGTCTTTTAGCTCTTCGAAAGTCTCCACGAAGGGACATTAGAAAGCTCTAAAAGTAACATCACTTCAAAATGGAATTCACTTCTTCGACATTTATAATCTTATCTCCTCTAGGTTTTCTTACCACAGGATCTTCATGTTTTTAATACTATATTAGAAAGACAAGAAGAACAACTGAGGATTCTTGGGTTCTAAATTATATTTTAGCTGTGATAAAAAATAAATTATGTTTTAGGAAATATCAAATATATAGAAGTACTATATGGTTTTTCTGTGATAGCATTTTGTTTGCTCTGTTTTACTTAAAAAGTAACATGCTTTTTAGAACTTACAACTCTTCCATGGTTTGCTGTTTGGGAAAAAATGTATTCCCATGGAAATTAATATCCACCAGGAGAATTTTGGGGCAGTAGGTTTACTTTGTACTGTCCAGTGTGGTCTTTCACTGCTCGTTTCACGTGAACATTATTTCATTCTGCTGTTTGGAAGGTAGGTGGGTCTACTCTATAACACAGAAACGTGGTTCTCCCAGGCGTGAACCTCCCAGGTCTTTGACCTGACCTGCTTTCTCTCTTTTCTTCTCCTAGCAGGACATTTCTTCTCATGTTCTTCTTTTACTCACTTTTACTGTGTTTTTTAAATTGAAGTATAGTTGATTTATGGTGTTGCATTAGTTTCTGCTGTACAGCAGAGTGATTCAGTTATACATATATATACAGTCTTTTTTTCATGTTCTTTTCCATTGTGGTTCGTCACAGGATACTGAATATCGTTCCCTGTGCTAGCCGGTAGGGCCTTGTTGGTCCGTGCTGTATTTACATACAGCATGTTTTTGGCATCTGCTAGTCCCAGCCTCTGATACTTGCTTTCATTCTTGTTGTTCCTCATCTCCCTTCCCTCGATTTCTCCTCCCCCCACCACTGGCCCCGATCCCAGCTGGCGGACATCCTTCCCGGGTCCGAGCATCCATGCTCGCCCAGCAGAATCATTCCTTTCTTGGCCCTGCTCCCACTCCATCAAGCAGGATTTCTCATTTAAGCAGAAAAAAAGGGAGGGTGGGATCTGCCCAACTGCCTCTGAGTTGGCAAAATGCCTCCCCTTGAATCTTCCCACACTTTCATGAACAGCCCAGCTTGGCACTCTCCCCGACGCCCCCTCCTTCCCTCTCCCGTCCAAGCCCACCGAACACAGGCAGAAGCTCTCGTTTTCTTTGCTGCATGCTGTAGTCAGCATGTCTGCTTTCCGTGTGGTCCTAGACTGAGCTCACTGCCAACAAGCCACTGCCGTGTGGCTGCCCAGCAGCCTCAGCCATGCTGTACCCGGCCTCCTGCGCTCCCGGGCACTGTAATCTTGCATCCCAGGGGATAAGCTGCAGGAAGAGAGGGGGCCAGTTCACAAACCCACTACCCCCAGCTACCCAAGTCGCTGTGGCTGCTACCAGTCGTGCATTCCGGGCAGAGAGGCACAGCCGTCCATCTGTAAAATGTACACAGTTGGGTGGGCCTGTCAGTGGAGCTGCAGTAGAAGGAACAACAGCACTTTGGCTGCTGGTTCCAGCCAAGAACACCAAGCACAAAAGGTTTCGTTTTTCCATCCCTTCTCTTAAATTAGTAAGCCTTCCTTACGTGCAGGATTGCAGTTAGATCCAGTTCATTTATATAAATGTTTTTTGGGTTTTTTTTTTTTTTTTGGCTGTTCCACGCAGCTTGTGGGATCTTAGTTCCCTGAGCAGGGATCCAACCCGCACTCCCTGCAGTGGAAGAAGAGAGTCTTAACCACTGGAGCGCCCAGAAAGTCCCTGATATAAATGTTGATATCGTCATCTTCAATATTTGTTTCTCAGGGGTTAGAGAAAGTGGTATTGGAACTCTGAGCTGTGATTTTCACACTTTCAGGAGCCAGTGTTCATCACTGGCTTCTCCTTCATGGTACCGGTGAAGAGAAAATAAGTAAATTAGAGCCCTCTGATGACATGAAAGACTCATTACTAGACTCTTATCTTTTGGAAAGGCAGAAAGAAATATTTGCTCTAAATCATCCAATACTGAAAACCTAGCAGCTGTGAGCCCCTTTTAGAATCCATTTAGCTGTCACAGGTTCCTGAGCACTTTCTCTGTGCCAGTGGTTCAATGTGCAGGTAGGTGTTCAGTGGTGAACAGACAGACACGGTGCCTACCTTCTTAGAACTTACAATCTGACTACACAAATCAATTTGTAATCACAAACTGTGAAGTGCAGTATGAAGAAGGGACTCCAGAGAAGGTGAGACTAATATTGTACCCTCTAAACCAAGATCTGCAGGATGACTAGAAGATAGTTAATTTTGTTGCTTCAGGAGAGGATGCTACCTTTCATTAAGAAGAGTTGGTATTCTGGGTATTTATCCTCACTGTAGAAACAATGCCTTTCCGAAGCAACTCATTTCTCTTTAGAGCCAAAAGAAACCTTAGGGATTATCTGCTCTAAACCCTTCATTCTACAAGAGGAGATTGAGGTCTCAGGGAAAGACGAGTATTTTGCTCAAGATGGCATATCCCACCATCAATCAGCAGGACCAGGAAGGGACCCGGGACACTTTTCTCTAAATCCTGTTTTCAAGATACCAAACTGCTTATTTTGCACTTTTGAAAAAAGCTTCTTGGGTACATTGCTTTTTGGAGACCATAAACACTGAACTGAAAGTGGTTAAAAATGCAGAAGGATCTAGCTCAAATTTAGCCTCTGACGTAAACTTTGTGGCTTTGGATGATTAATTCTTTCTGATTCTCAGTTTATTCTGTAAAATGGGCTTAATAATGGTATAGTTTTATGTGTATATATATATATATGTATAATTTTATGTGTATATATTTTTTGGTATAGTTTTATGTATATATATATACATATACATATATGTATATAGAAGTATACCTATAGATATGTCTGTGTGTATACAGTCATGTATATATGTGTAGATAGATGGTTGGGTAATTGAGAGATATACCTAGAATGCTTAGGACAGTATCTGGCACATCAATTCTTGATCAGTGGTAGCTTTTATTATCAATCATTGTGAGATAATATAAATACTATGAGAAAGCTAATGAATGAACACTAAAATAATTATCTCAAGAATGAGATACTTGAAGACAAGGGATACCATCTATTTTGTAAATTCCACTCTTCTGGGCTAGACTAGTGGCCCTAACCTGAGGAATTGTGCTATGGGGAGGATAAGGAAGATCCCTGCATGCAGGTGAATACCACCAAGAAGCTTTGCCGCTGCTAAAGGTGGATACCATGTTGACATGATGAGTATCCAGTGAAAATCAAGAATCCTGTGTGAGAAAAGGCAGTGGGATAATGTGCCATTGGATTTTTTTTTTTTTTTTTTTTTTTTTTTTTTTTTGCGGTACGCGGGCCTCACTGTTGTGGCCTCTCCCGTTGCGGAGCACAGGCTCCGCGGCCATGGCTCATGGGCCCAGCCGCTCCGCGGCATGTGGGATCTTCCCGGACCGGGGCACGAACCCGTGTCCCCTGCATCGGCAGGCGGATTCTCAACCACTGCGCCACCAGGGAAGCCCGTGCCATTGGATTTTGAAGTAGAGGTTGTTTGCTTGATTAGGGAAGAGTTATATGCTGAGGCAAATTGTATTTGTTAATTTCATAGAAAAGTAGAATACTAGAGCTAAGCTGTAAGGGTTTTCCTCACAATTCACTTGGGAGATGCGGAAACTGCATCCCATATAGGAAGCTGTTGTGTGTTGGTTTTTTTTTTGGTTGTAAATCAGTGCTTTATGAAAGGCTGTTGATATTTTGTTTTTGTTTTTGTTTTTAAAAAACCCTACATAACTCGCTTTCATTTACTGCAGATACTTTGTATAATTTAGAAATTCAGGTATGGGACTTTAATACTACATGAGCAGGTTTCAAGGGCTGAGAAAACATCCTTCTAGGATTAGTTATTGAACTTAAGGGAAGAGGACTAAAAAACTGTGGAATCTAATGAAACCGAGTCGCTTCCAATTTCTAGCTCTAGGATTACTTTCCTCATTCTTCACATTTAACATAGACATTTGGAAGCAGTGATGATGCTGATGACAGCAGTAATGACTGATGATGGTGAGAATAATAATAATAGCTAATATTTGAGTAGCACTTACTACATCCCAGACACCGTTTCAATCATTGATACATATTAACTCATGTAATGGTCACAGTAACTCTCTGGAGTATTGTGAGACAAGGAAACAAAGTCTGAGAGGTAAAGTAACTGGTCCAGGGTCACACAGCTAATAGAGCTGATTTATGAACCCAAGTTATCTGGCTCTGGAGTCTACCATCTAGCCATAGAGATAGACATTCAACAAATAAACACAATTGAAAATATAATTTCAAATTCTGTTAAGTATCAGTTTGATCCTTATGAGATCATCAGCATTTGATCACTTTCAACCCACAAGGTAGCAGCTTCGTGCAGCTCAACGTGTTATTAGGCAGGAAAAGAAGAGAATGAGTTATATAAAGACAAGCCCAATCATGCCACACCCCTGCTTACTGTTTTTTAATTATGACTCATTTGTTCAATCAACTTCAAGCTCTTTAGCAGAGCATTAAGGTTGTATGATTTGACCTCTCTTTACCTTTTGACCTAAAAGCTGGAGCTAGTTATAGTTTTCCCCCAAATACCACTCTGTTTCATTCCTCAGACATTTCTTCATGCTTCGCAGGTTACCTTTCCCACCACACCCAACTATTTGCTTTTTTTAAAAACATTTTTATTGGAGTATAATTGCTTTACAATGATGTGTTAATTTCTGCTGTATAACAAAGTGAATCATTTATACATATACATATATCCCCATAACTCCTCCCTCCCGCGTCTCCCTCCCACCCTCCCTATCCCACCCTTCTAGGTAGACACAAAGCACAGGGCTGATCTCCCTGTGCTATGCAGCTGCTTCCCATTAGCTATCTATTTTACATTTGGACCAACCATTTGCTTTGTTCCTGCTTCATCAGACTAGTGATTTAATGGGCAGTGATTTTCTAGTTCATTCTGTATCCTCATTGCCTGCCTTCAGAGCCCATCAAGGAAAAGGATGTGGGCTTCCCTGGTGGCACAGTGGTTGAGAATCTGCCTGCCAATGCAGGGGACACAGGTTCGAGCCCTGGCCTGGGAAGATCCCACATGACGCGGAGCAACTAAGCCCGTGCGCCACAACTACTGAGCCTGCGCTCTGGAGCCCGCAAGCCACAACTACTGATGCCCGCACACCTAGAGCCCGTGCTCCTCAACAAGAGAAGCCACCACAGTGAGAAGCCCACGCACCACAACGAAGAGTAGACCCCCTCGCCACAACTAGAGAAAGCAGCAACGAAGACCCGATGCAGCCATAAACAAGCAAATAAATAAATTTATTTTTTTAAAAAAAAAGGAAAAGAAAACGGTTGTAGGTAAGAGGCCAGGTTTAATATCAGAATCTTAAATGGACAAGAGCTCATTATTGAAATCTTAGGCAATTGCCTGGTTTCCACCTCTGCCTTGGGCACCACAGGGTCCTTAGCACAAAGGCATGTGGTAAGACATTTTTAAGAATGTACTGAATTTGTTTGAATGCAAAATATTTACATTTGGTTAAGTTTTGTCAGCAATAAATCAGAGTATGGTTAATTCACCAGATGAGTCATTTTTACATGGCTATATCATCATAATCAGTTGTGAATAGCTAGTGAACTCCTGTTGTAAATCCAAGCAGTTGCAGCTGTTCTGAATTTCGCCTGAAGGGATTTGAGAGACGGAGACAATAGACCTCTTGAGACACTGTTTTGCAGGCATCACTCCATTTCAGTGAGTTTGGAATGATTAGCAGATTTAACATTATAGCTGGATGGGGGTCAAAGCTGAGGACCAGATAATGAGCCAAAGGCCCGGTTATATTATTTTTCATAAAAGGAGGATACACAGTAGAAATGGTAACATTGGAATGTTTATGTGGGAATATCTTATTACACATGTAAATATATACACACAATTCCCCACCCCCACCCAGCATACACCTGCGTACACACACACACACACACACACACACACACACACACACACACACACATTTTCCTGTCTAACATTTCTTTGGAAAGAGAAAGGACAGAGAGCTCTAGAAATTCTTGAATAGAAACCAGAACATTTGGAAATCTTGTTCTCTGAGAAGAGCGTAGCTGGGTTTTTTCCCCAAAGAACATCCCCAGCAGTGCCTAATGGATTTGTAAGGTGTAAGGAATTTGTACAATGTATCCCTATTCGCTGTTTTACAAGGGAATATTGCTGGCATGTTGACACTGGTTCCCATCAGCTGGAGGAGGATGGGTCACGGCTGCCTGCACTGGGCTAGTTTGTTCAGTTTACCACCGAATGTGGTAGGTATTCAGTCCTGATGGTGCATTTTCCAGTCTATCATAATTTTTATAACAGGAAAATGCATATCATTAGACCGTAGGTGTGAAACATCACCAAAGTCCAAACTCAGAATATTGTATTTCAGTTCAGTTATTGTATTCTTAGCTCTGTACCTTCTATTTGGTACTTGACTATATTTTCTGTTTCTTTGTTGAAGTTCTCACTGTATTCAGTCTTCTCCCAAGTGTGCTGAGCATCTTTATGACCATGACTTTGAACTCTTTATCAGGTGAATTACTTATCTCTATTTAATTAAGTTTTTTTTCCTGAGGTTTTGTCTTGTTCTTTTGTTTGGAACAGCCGTTCCTTCATTTTCCTTGACTCTCTGCGTTGCTCTCTGTGCAATAGATAAAACAGACCCCTCTCTCAGTCTTGAAGGAGTGGCCCCATGTAGGAGATGACCCTTATCGTTCACCCTTCCTCTAGCTCTTGGTTTTCTCTTGAACCTTTGTGATTGTCCACGCAGCCTATTTTACTTTTCATTTATTTTAGTTGAGGCTGTGCCAGGACCTCTCAGTGTCCCAAAGGGGAGGCTCTCAGTCAGCACCTAGATTCAGGCTGTTTGGAATTCACACCTTCGGGTAGCAGCTTTTAAAGTATGCAGATATTTAAAGTATGCAATATATACAGTCCTCTGGGACTGCAAGTGTAAAAGACCTGTTGGCCGCCAGAGCCCGGTGATCTGGAGGTGTCCCCTGGGTGGCAGTCACAAAAACTGGGACTCCAGACGAGTGTAATAAACTCCTTTCTAGGAGGTATCAGGAAGGTGTGGCATAGCAGAGAGAGCATGCATAGATGGCACCCAACTGCCTGGGTTCCCTGAGAGCACCTCTGTAGGCCTCCATTTGCTTGGCAAAGCTGAAGCCACCCCTCAGCCTCCAGAAGAAGAAAATAGGCCTCTTTCACAGAAGCAGGGTGGCGGTGGTTGGTTTCAGTCTATTGTCTGTGCAGTTGCCCTGATGGGGAGTAGCCTGCCTGGAACTGTCTCTGCGATCCTTCCACGGGACCCAAGAACACTGGCTGCCCCCCAGCCCCGGCCTCCAGAGCCAGGCAATCCAGGGACATATCCTGGGAGGCAGTCGCAAAAACCAGGGCACCAGACATGTGTGAAAGCCCCCCTCTGGGAGATGTTGGTGTTTTGGAGCATGGCCAGGGAGAGCATGAAGATAGCACCTCCTCTTGGAGATCTCTGGAAAGGATCGTAATTAGCACTTACACGTGTGTTTAATTAGAAATCTGCCCCCCCCCCCCTCGGGCTGCAGCTGTGATGATTTGCTGCTAATAGGCCACTTTCCCAGAAAGTCTGAGCTCCTGTTGCCTCTTCCTGTCTCTTGGGGGCGGAAGCTGTTTAAGAACTCGTTCTCCATTGGTTACAGTCCTGTGGGACCCACAAGCATAAGCCCTGCCGGCCTCCAGAGCCAGGCAATCAAGGGGTATCCCCTACTCAGCAGCCGCAAAAGCCAGGGCACAAGCCATGTGTGAAAACTCCCCTTCAGGAGGTACTATGGCTCTAGAGCACAGCAGAGGGAGAGAATATAGATGGCATCTGCTGGAAAAAGAAGAAGAAGAAAAAAAGATGCTACCCACTGGCTAGAGTGAAGAAGAGGAAGGGGGTGAATATGGTGTCCGCCAGTCAGCAGGCCCCTAGGTGTGTGCTAAGCTCAGATGCTTTAAGATGAGCAAATGAGCTTCAATCACATCAAGTCTGGATGACCCTGGACCCACTGCCTCTGCGCTGAGCCCTGGGGCAGGTGAGTCATGAAAGAGCCCATTAAGAGGCGTTTCTCAGTTCCTTATGGTCTGTGGGTCTCGTGGACTCGAGTCCTGTTGATTTTCAAAGCTAGATGTTTTGGGGTCTCTTCTCTCAGATGCAGGTCTTGCAAGTTGGGTGCTCACGGTGGGGTTCAAACTCCTCCCGCCTCAGGGAGCAGCTTCGGGCTTTGAGTTCTCTTTGGATCGTGGGTGGCCACGCTGTGATGGGGTTTGTGGCTAGGTTGTGTCCCAGCCCCTCCTGCCTGTTTCAATGTGGGCCTTCTGTCATTTGCCCAATGCGTAGGGGTCGCGCAGACAGCTTCTGGTTTTTTTCAGAGGAAGTTGTCCCGTATGTAGCTGCAGATTCAGTGTGTCGGGGGAGGTGGAGAGCCCAAGATCCTCCTCCATCGTCATCTTCAACAGAACCTCTCAGCTTCAGAATGTTGTTTCCTGTAAAGATACTCATAAATATACCCAGTATTTAAAAATTGTCAAAAGAAGGATTATGACCAATTTCTGCTTCTCACTGTAAAATCTTCCTCTCTCCCTTCTTTTCCCCAGCCCCCAGTTATAAGTAACTCTTTTCAATAACAATGAAAAGGAGACAAAGGGAAAACAATTAACATCTGCGAATCAGTAATCTTCAAATGTGTTTGCTCACGTAACCCCTAAAGAAAGACTGAAAACCCACGTGCCCCTCATTGATTTTGAAGAGGCCCCCTGAACTTTTCAACGGGGTTTGTAAAGATGGCATTTCTATAGTACTGTATTGATGTTTTAAAATAAAACTGTTGCAGCGCTATTAAATGTACCCACTGAAATCTAAGTACTACAGCAAATTTGATGCCTTCTAGTAGTATCCACTGATGAACAAGCTTCTTTTTAAAAAAAGTTTTATTGAAGAATAGTTGACACAATGTTTTGTTAGTTTCAGGTATACAGCAAAGTGATTTGGTTTATATATATATTTTTTTCTTTTTCAGATTCTGTTTCCCGTATAGATTATCACAAAATATTGAGTGTAGTTCCCTGTGCTATACAGTAGGTCCTTGTTGGTTATCTATTTTATATATAGTAATGTGTATATGTTAATCCCAAACTCCTAATTTATCCCTCCTCCCCCGCTTGCCCCTTTGGTAAACATAAGTTTGTTTTCTATGTCTGCAAGCACCTTTTTTTAATGCCGAAACTTGGCATGTTTTCTTAGATCTCTTTACTCCACTTCTACCACATAATTCTATTCTTTTTTTTTTTATAGTTCTTTTTAAAAATATATTTATTTAATTTATTTATTTGGTTGCACTGGGTCTTAGTTGCAGCAGGCAGGCTCCTTAGTTGCAGCTCACGGGCTCCTTAGTTGTGGCTCACCAGCTCCTTAGTTGTGGCATGCAAACTTTTAGTTGTGGCATGCATGTGGGAATCTAGTTCCCTGACCAGGGATTGAACCCAGGCCCCCTGCATTGGGAGAGTGGAGTCTTAGCCACTGTGCCACCAGGGGGAAGTTCCCACATAATTCTCTTCTAATGCAACATATTTTTATATCCTAAAGCCTTTTATTGATTGCAGAATTCTACTTCTCTGCTACAAAAATTGTTGATATCAATTGAAATTTTTACATTTTCTGTGACCAAAATTGCTAACACATTGAGTTATTATTGCAGTTGTTACTTGTATATAATTTGTCAAACGTTATTACACATTTTGATACTTGTTACATATAAAAAATAAGATACTATTGGAGATTCATCTCTTAGTCAGACGAGTTTTTCATTAATTTATGGACCCATGGATTTCTGTTGTTCACTATTAGAATAAGAGCACACAGCCTTCATTTCAGTGCTGTTTTTCATTTTTATAGGTTTTAGTGCTGAAAACCTTCTTCATACAAATATGTAGATGGCATTTGAAAGAGTTGTGTTAAATTGATGTCACTCAGTTCTTGGAGTTCCTCCTGAGTTACATGCCAAAAATAACATGAGTTATCTATTGTCAAAAAAGGATTGTAAATGATCTCTCAGCTGACAATTCCCTTAGGTCCTCTTTCAATTTTATTGAAACTAAGGAATTGGAAAACTTTTCACCAGCAAAAAGAGTTTTTAACGCACGATTCCAATCATTCACTTTCTCAAATTTCTGGGAAGCCCCCCCCAAAGACTAGAACTTTACCAGGACTTATTAAAAGACTACCTGTTACTGTTCCATTTGGAAGCATTTTGTTTAAAGTTGATCTTGGGAAAAACAAAATAGTATGAATTTTAATAAACATTTTTTAAAATAAATTTATTTTAAAAATTTATATATTTTTGGCTGCGTTGGGCCTTTGTTGCTGCGTGAGGGCTTTCTCTAGTTGCGGTTTGCAGGGGCTACTCTTCGTTGCAGTGAGCGGGCTTCTCATTACGGTGGCTTCTCTTGTTGCGGAGCACAGGCTCTAGCCAGGCAGTCTTCAGGAGTTGTGGCTCGTGGGCTGTAGAGAGCAGGCTCAGTAGTTGTGGCGCACAGGCTCAGTTGCTCTGCGGTATGTGGGATCTTCCTGGACCAGGGCTCAAACCTGTGTCCCCTGCATTGGCAGGCGGATTCTTAACCACTGCACCACCAGGGAAGTCCCTGAATATTAATAAACTTTTAACAATTCAACAGTCTTTGATAAAATTATTTTACCCTAAAATGTGCATTAATATCTTCTTATCAAAATCTAGGAGCCATAGATTTAGCTTATTTAATTTATGGACATATATCTACCATATCACCTATTTGTGAAAATGTTTCTCACAGTCAAACCTATCCTCCAAATCAGATTTATTTTCTGAGAGAAAAAGGCCTAAATAGCCAATGCACATTCCAGTGGCAATCATATTACTTTAGAATTCTACAATTGATAAACGAGGCAGAGAGCCTGCCCTGAATTTGTCATCTGGGTGAAATAAACTGCTGCCACCTTCAATTTTTTTTAAAAACATCTTTATTGGAGTATAATTGCTTTATAATGGTATATTAGTTTCTGCTTTACAACAAAGTGAATCAGTTATACATATACATATGTTCCCATATCTCTTCCCTCTTACATCACCTTCCCTCCCACCCTCCCTATCCCACCCCTCTAGGTGGTCACAAACCACCTAGCTGATCTCCCTGTGCCATGTGTTTGGTAGTGTATATATGTCCATGCCACTCTCTCACTTCGTCCCAGCTTACCCTTCCCCCTCCCCATATCCTCAAGGCCATGCTCTAGTAGGTCTGTGTTTTATTCCCATCCTACCCCTAGACTCTTCATGACATTTTTTTTTCTTAGATTCCATATATATGTGTTAGCATACGGTATTTGCTTTTCTTGTTCTGACTTACTTCACTCTGCATGACAGACTCCAGGTCTACCCACCTCACTACAAATTACTCAGTTTCATTTCCTTTTATGGCAGAGTAATATTCTGTTGTATATATGTGCCACATCTTCTTTATCTATTCATCTGTTGATGGACACTTAGGTTGCTTCCATGTCCTGGCTATTGTAAATAGAGCTGCAATGAACATTTTGGTACATGACTCTTTTTGAATTATGGTTTTCTTGGGGTATATACCCAGTAGTGGGATTGCTGGGTCATATGGTAGTTCTATTTGTAGTTTTTTAAGGAACCCCCATACTGTTCTCCATAGTGGCTGTATCAATTTACATTCCCACCAGCAGTGCAAGAGGGTTCCCTTTTCTCCACACCCTCTCCAGCATTTATTGTTTCTAGAGTTTATGATGATGGCCATTCTGACAGGTGTGAGATGATATCTCATTGTAGTTTTGATTTGCATTTCTCTAATGATTAATGATGTTGAGCATTCTTTCATGTGTTTGTTGGCAATCTGTATATCTTCTTTGGAGAAATGTCTGTTTAGGTCTTCTGCCCATTTTTGGATTGGGCTGTTTGTTTTTTTGTTATTGAGCTGCATGAGTTGCTTATAAATTTTGGAGATTAATCCTTTGTCAGTTGCTTCATTTGCGACTATTTTTGCCCATTCTGAGGGTTGTCTTTTGGTCTTGTTTATGGTTTCCTTTGCTGTGCAAAAGCTTTTAAGTTTCATTAGGTCCCATTTGTTTATTTTTGTTTTTATTTCCATTTCTCTAGGAGGTGGGTCAAAAAGGATCTTGCTGTGATTTATGTCATAGAGTGTTCTGCCTATGTTTTCCTCTAAGAGTTTGATAGTGTCTGGCTTTACATTTAGGTCTTTAACCCATTTTGAGTTTCTTTTTGTGTATGGTGTTAGGGAG
Source organism: Kogia breviceps (assembly GCF_026419965.1). Lineage (NCBI taxonomy): Eukaryota > Metazoa > Chordata > Mammalia > Artiodactyla > Physeteridae > Kogia > Kogia breviceps. The sequence continues at coordinate 22,704,261 of NC_081317.1, forward strand.
TGTTCTAATTTCATACTTTTACATGTGCCTGTCCAGTTTTCCCAACACCACTTACTGAAGAGGCTGTCTTTTCTCCATTGTATATTCTTGCCTCCTTTATCAAAGATAAGGTGACCATATGTGTGTGGGTTTATCTCTGGGCTTTCTATCCTGTTCCATTGATCTATATTTCTGTTTTTGTGCCAGTACCATACTGTCTTGATTACTGTAGCCTTGTAGTATAGTCTGAAGTCACGGAGCCTGACTCCTCCAGCTCCATTTTTCATTCTCAAGATTGCTTGGGCTATTCGGGGTCTTTTGTGTTTCCATACAAATTGTGAAATTTTTTGTTCTAGTTCTGTGAAAAATGCCAGTGGTAGTTTGATAGGGATTGCATTGAAACTGTAGATTGCTTTGGGTAATAGAGTCATTTTCACAATGTTGATTCTTCCAATCCAAGAACATGGTATATCTCTCCATCTATTTGTATCGTCTTTAATTTCTTTCATCAGTGTCTTATAATTTTCTGCATACAAATCTTTTGTCTCCTTAGGTAGGTTTATTCCCAGATATTTTATTCTTTTTGTTGCAATGGTAAATGGGAGTGTTTTCTTAATTTCACTTTCAGATTTTTCATCATTAGTGTATAAGAATGCCAGAGATTTCTGTGCATTAATTTTCTATCCTGCTACCTTACCAAATTCATTGATTAGCTCTAGTAGTTTTCTGGTAGCGTCCTTAGGATTCTCTATGTATAGTATCATGTCATCTGCAAACAGTGACAGCTTTACTTCTTCTTTTCCGATTTGGATTCCTTTTATTTCTTTATTTTCTCTGATTGCTGTGGCTAGAACTTCCAAAACTATGTTGAATAAGAGTGGTGAGAGTGGGCAACCTTGTCTTGTTCCTGATCTTAGTGGAAATGGTTTCAGTTTTTCACCATTGAGGACGATGTTGGCTGTGGGTTTGTCATATATGGCCTTTATTATGTTGAGGAAAGTTCCCTCTGTGCCTACTTTCTGCAGGGTTTTTATCAAAAATGGGTGTTGAATTTTGTCAAAAGCTTTCTCTGAATCTGTTGAGATGATCATATGGTTTTTCTCCTTCAGTGTGTTGATATGGTGTATCATGTTGATTGATTTGCATATATTGAAGAATTCTTGCATTCCTGGAATAAACCCCACTTGATCATGGTGTATGATCCTTTTAATGTGCTGTTGGATTCTGTTTGCTAGTAATTTGTTGAGGATTTTTGCATCTATGTTCATCAGTGATATTGGCCTGTAGTTTTCTTTCTTTGTGACGTCTTTGTCTGGTTTTGGTATCAGAGTGATGGTGGCCTCATAGAATGAGTTTGGGAGTGTTCCTCCCTCTGCTATCTTTTGGAAGAGTTTGAGAAGGATAGGTGTTAGCTCTTCTCTAAATATTTGATAGAATTTGTCTGTGAAGCCATCTGTTCCTGGGCTTTTGTTTGTTGGAAGATTTTGAATCACAGTTTCAATTTCAGTGCTTGTGATTGGTCTGTTCATATTTTCTATTTCTTCCTGGTTCAGTCTCAGCAAGTTGTGCATTTCTAAGAATTTGTCCGTTTCTTCCAGGTTGTCCATTTTATTGGCATACAGTTGCTTGTAGTAATGTCTAATAATCTTTTGTATTTCTGCAGTGTCAGTTGTTACTTCTCCTTGTTCATTTCTAATTCTATTGATTTGAGTCTTCTCCCTTTTTTTTCTTGATGTGTCTGGCTAATAGTTTATCAATTTTGTTTATCTTCTGAAAGAACCAGCTTTTAGTTTTATTGATCTTTGCTATCGTTTCCTTCATTTCTTTTTCATTTATTTCTGATCTGATCTTTATGATTTCTTTCCTTCTGCTAAATTTGGGTTTTTTACCTTCAATATTTCTTACGGACATTTTCTTCCTTGCTTTGCCCTCATGCGACTCTTCTAAAGAAGTGGCATGTACTTTGACGGTAGTCAGGGGTTGAAAAGGAAAGGTAAATGAACGATGCCTTCCCTCCCCCGTCCCTACCCTACAATGTATCTGACTTCAAAACATCCCAGAAATGAGCCAAAATACTTCATTCAATGTCAAGAAATATTGAAAGATACTTAACTGAAATATATGAAAAACTAGAATAGTTTCTTAGACGACCTGCTTATTGTGCCTCAATCTGAAGGGTCTCCAGATACCAAGCTTTTGACTTGTGCTGGAGATTTATTGCCTTGGGGCAATGCATCAAGATTTAGAAGGGGTGAAAAGTACACATTTCTTTTGAAAAATGGACGAAGGGCAATTGTGTAAAGGTGCCGTAGATGCTTTCTCTGGCACATCTGTTTAGCTAAGAGGACAAAGGAATGTTGAGGTCCTAGAAATTGGCTCTCTAAAATGATTCATGCCACATCCACATGCCTTTTGCAAAGTCTTTGCCCGCTTATGTGCCTCTTTGGCAGAAGAGGAAACAGTGTGAAAGAATTTTAAGTTTTCCTAATGGCATTCATCTCTAAAGAAGTTAGTGAGCAGACCCAGCTCTCTCGGAGCCCAGAATCCATGCTGTCTCTGGGCCACTTTATTGCCTACAGTGATTCTATAGCACTCATTGCACCGACCTTATCCATCAAGGAAATGATCCAGAAATATTTTGCTGCTCTTTCCAGGCTACATTTAAAATAAACAGTTGCTTCTCAGCTGTAGCTTAGCATCTCAAGTGTTTGGTTCCATGGGCTGTGCATGGAATTGGTGCTTACTAAATATGAGATGATTAGCCAAGTTTGGATGATAGCCAGCGTTAGCAATTTGAAAATGATAGCCCAAGCTAGAAAAAAAATCAGGCTCAGTAAAATGATGGGCACTGTGAGTGTGCTAAATGCTGGTAATGCTGAGATACATGATTCAATCCTTATACAATCTTGTAAATCCATAAATAAATAGTTATGGATTAACTATTAGTTAGTGGCATGGATGCTAGTGATGAATCCTAGTTCTGTCACTTCCTCATTGTATTTTTCTGGGCAAGTTCTTTGACCTCTATGGGCCTTAGTTTCTTAGTCTATGAAATGGAGTTAATACCAGTAGGATTGTTATAAAAAGGCAGTGATATAATATGTGTGAAAAGCTTGCTATGGTGCTTGGCATATAGTAAGTCCTTGATTAATTTAAATTGTTACACTCTACCAGTGGTGGTTCTTAATAAGGAGAGATTTTTGCCCCCTTGGGGACATTTGGCAGTGTCTGAAGATGTTATTGGTTGTCACAGTGGAAGGAGCTATTGTCATCTAGTGGCCAGAGGCCAGGGATGCTGCTAAATAGCCTACGATACACCAAACAGCTGTGACAAGTTCCAAATGTTACCCTCTACTGAGGTTGAGACACCTGCTCTATATTGACAAACTGAATTAATGCTTTAACGTACAATTCAGAAAACATTACTGTGTCTTTTTTTAAAGTTTGAGAATAAATGTCAAAGCCATGAGATTCTACTAGGCTTAAATGATCTCTTGGATATGAACATTGCAGCATCTTATGCTCTGGCCACCCCGGGGTGCTGGTAGCCGCTCAGTCACTGCAAGCTCTTTCACGGCTCCACACTTGTACATTTTTGTCCTCCTTTGCTTGGAATATTCCACGTTTTGTCTGTCTGTTCAGTTCTTAGCTATCCATCAGGGTTCATAACAAACTCACTTCTCTTATGAAACTTTCCCTTTCATTCCTTCTTGCCCTGGCACAGATAGATCTAGATTTTTTGGTTCTCATAAATATCTTTTTTTTCTGTTAACATTTACCACACAGCATCATCATTTTTGTTAGGTTTTGTCCTCCTCTGGTATTCTATGAATCCCTTTAGGGCAGGATTATGTCTGTGTGTGTCTCTCTCTCCCTTTCTCTTTTTTCATTGCCTCTGCTACATGGCCATGAACTTGGAGTAAGCATTAATAAACTTTGAGTGAATGAATGAACGAGTAAATAAATAAAGCAAATTCCATGTTTAGATATTAGAATACAGCATATGGAAACTCTGCTTGGTTCCCAACTTCCTGAGAATTTTCCATTCCTTTTTTAGAGAAATGAAGGTGAACAAGTCTACTGACCCTTAGAAGCACTGGCTTAGAATCAAAGTCAGCCATCTGGAAGGCCAAGTTCAACAGTAGGAAGTGGCTAAACACACATTTATCTCTTTCATGTTATCTAGTTACTGAGATTATTTTCCAAATTTTATTCTAAAACCATGGTATTGTGTGTGTGTGTGTATGTATGTATGTGTTTGTATGTATGTATAAAGCTATTTACATGTATTGATGATTGATGGTTTGGGGTACTGTTTTAATTCATATCACAGTCAAGACAGCATTCCAGGATATTGTGGGTTTTGACCATTTAAATAATCATTTAACAAATATAGAACAAACTATTATCACTATATGCAGCATAGAGTTAGTGGTTGGGAAATTTTTCATAAAACCTTGAAATGTATAGATTTTGTCAAAATATGGAAGCAGTTGTATGAAAATAAGTCATGAACTATAGAATAAGTTATGAGAAAAAAATAATCAAATACACATTATATGTGAAATGTGAAATATGGAAAGACACAACCATAAAGATTAATAGGGCAAGGTTACTCTTTTTCACCATCAATATTTAATATGTTAAACAAAAAATAAGAGCCATTTTACTATTTTCATATGATGTTATTGTTAACCTAGAAAATCCAAAGAAATCCATGGAAAACCAGTAGAATTAACAGACTTGTAAGGTAGCAAGATAAAGACTTCAAATCAATGAAACATTACGTTTTAGAAATGTGATGCAATCCCATTTATAATAATAAGGAAAAAATGTGTTTCCTAAGATTAATTTGAAAGAGAAATGTGTGACCCTCCTTAGGAACCGTAAAATTTCAAAGAAACTGATATATGAATAACAGGGTCAATTTGTGAATTTCTGCAAGAGGAATACCCTCTCTGGTCTTGCTAATACTCACGCATACTCTTCATCATATTCTGTTCCATGTATAAAGCAATGGTTAGGTATGAAGAAATATCCCTGACCTCCAACCAACTGCACCTCTGTAGTGACACAGATACCCCAGGCTCCAAGATACAGTTTCTGTATATTGTGTGTTTCTGGATATACCTTGAAAGTTTGCTTCTCTGCCTTTTGCTTTTTTAATTTTTATTACATGTTTTCTTTTGAGATAATATTGTTACGTGCGGTTTTAAGAACAAATACAGAGAGATCCCCTATATAATTTTCCTAGTTTTTCTCAATGGTATCATTTTGCAAAACTACAGTATAATATCACAATCAGAATATTGACATTGATACAGACAAGATATAGAACGACTCTACCACCACGAGAATATAACATGCTCTTTTAGAACAACAAACACTTCCCTCCTACCCTTGGCTGCCCCTACTTTAACCTCTTGAAACTTCTAATCTGTCCTCCATTTCTACAGTTTTGTCATTTCACAAGTGTTAGATAAACATTCCTCCAGCAGAGGAGGAGGGATGAGGAGCCCTGCCAGGTGAACATAGAAATCCCGGTTCCTCATTTTGCTCTGTTGATTGACACTGATATGTATGTGTGTGGTGAGGGGATCCTCATTACTGCTGGATGTGGATGGAAGTCCATGCCCTTTGTTAAGCCTTCACTGATACCACCCTGGGTGGAAGGGGTAGGGTTGCCTGATGATTGCTCCCCATGTGGCCTCCACTGACACTGCAAGGAAGGAACCTCTTCACTGCTTGGTGGTGGTGCAAGTCCTCACTCTCCACTGAACCTACTCTGAGACACCACTCCAGTGGGGCGGGGAGGGACCCCTTGGTACTTCTGGGTGAGTATGGAAGAGAGACACCATCCTCACCTCTATGTTCTTCATTGGCATGAAAGACCCATCTCTCTACTTGGCCTTCTCCCATACCAACTCTGGCAGAGGTGTGGGAGTGCTTTTCTAGAGCTTTGCAGGAGTGGAAGTCTAGGCTCTCCACTTGGCCTCTGCCCGGTATGGCTGGACTTGGGTCACAGGTCTTTTTCTGTGGAGTTTGGCTAGAATAGAGGAGTCAATTGTTAACTGTCCACAAGTGTTCCATCTTGCTAGGCTGCCCTTTTCTTGATCCTTTGGCTGAGAGAACTGTATTTTGTTGTTTGGGGGGGGTTGTCCATCCCCATTGTTGTTTTTGGGGGTGCCAGCTTCTTCAGCTCTATGTCTAGGATATGTGAGGAAAAAGGAAGCCCAAGGAACTGACTACCATGTTGTTCTTTGAATCTCAATGTCCCTAGTTGGTCTGCCTTCTTATCAGTGTCATTTCTTGTTTATTTTATATATAACGTCTGGGGGTTTTAGTGGTACTTTAGCAGAAGGACTAAGGAAAAATACATCTACTCCATCTTCCCCAAAAAATGTTCCTCTGCTTTCTGTGTGCATCATTTCTTCTCTGTTGACAGGTTTCTCCATGATGGTTGCATCAGTCCAACAGTGATATTGTTCTTTATGTGTTATGTCTTTAGGGTCACACTTTGTAGAAGTGGTGATGTCAGTTTTTCTCATATCTTATGCCTGATGATGACTTTTATTTCTGGAAAACCAAAAGTAACCAAAAAGACAATGGAAAAAAAAATGGTTAACGGCCAATCAATAAAGGATAACAATTTTAGCAAGACTTATGGAGAAAAAGACATTAAAGCAATTAAGCAAAAAAAAAAAAAAGCATTAATTAACTATAGCTCAAAGTTCTTAAATCATCCTTATGTATAGAGGTAGATGGGGGTGAGTGAATCTTTCCATGTGTTTGAGAATGCAATGTTATTCACATTCAAAATCGTTCTCCAAAAGGCATCCCAAGTGATCTTTTCACACACCTTAACTTAACACGTTGTCATTGTTCTCATTGTCTTAAGAATAAACTCGTAGCTTTTGAAAGTGACTTATCCAGTCCCAGTGGTTCTGGCACTCACCTTTCTAAGCCTCACCCCTCTGTCCTCCAGCCAGTGTGAACTCTTATATTTTCAGGATTGCCCTCTCTTGCCTCTGGGTCTGCACATGTTGTTCCCTCTGTCTGGAATGCTATCACCCTGTTTCTACATCCCTCTCCTCACTTCTTTGCTTGGTCTTGGTCTCACCTCTGAAATCACTTTGACCAACAGAGCCTTCCTGACCACCCCACCCCTGCCTCAAGTCTGGATAACATCTCTCTCATGTGTTGTCACATAACATGGTACTTTGCCCCTCTTTAATCCTCTGTTGAAGACCACAGGCAAAGTTCTGTCTTACCCTTCTGTCTGTCCCAAGTATCCCATTACCTGCCATATCCTTTTCATCCCTACAGAGGGTGATGACATTTTAGTTTTACAACTACTTGGCTATAAACTTGATCACCCATGCATTGTGATGGAAAAAACAGTTCTCCAATTGGTTACCTCAAGTAGAGAAGGTCAGACAGTGGCACAGCCCGTAGTAATTAGTAGAATTCTCATCCGAGGAGTCTCCCTTGATGCTTTGCACCACACCCTCCTTTAAGGGATGAACTGGGAGAAAGATGGTGAGGTAGTGAAATTTAACGTGTTGAAAGGATCGTAATTGCCAAAGTAAAATACTTGCAATTTTATTTACACACAGATTATTCAGAAAATAATCCAAACATTTGAATATGGGAATATGGAAGGGAAAAACTGATTAGATGAGTAGAGTATTTCAAGGTGCAGTAGAGGAGACCACACAGATCATCAGAATGAATGAATGCCAGGCAGAACGGGTCACTCTGAATCGGGTTTTATGGAAACTACAGAAGGAAATCATTTAAATCTATCCACTGACTCCTTTAAATATTTATCGAATTATCTTTTAGGTACTTCAGAAGATATGATTCTTGCACAGTACTTGCCTTAAAGTAGCTTAATATGAAGTAGAGCCATAATTACTGCAAACAAGTCAGAATGTGTGCCATGAACCAAGAATTATGGTTAATCCAGTTCTAAGCAACTGAGATTGAATAAAAATAAAAATGATGTGACATATGTGATATGCAAAATGCTATGGCTGTTCAAAAACTATTTACTATTAGCTATGGAGATGATGGGATTCGAACTGGGTTTGAAAGATTGAATGAGGACGGTTAGAAATAGGGGTACTGTTGTGGACAATGAAAAGTACAGGCTTGTGATGGGGACTGAAGTTAGCGTGTATGGGTGGGTAAGTAGCCTAAATCTATGGGGAAAAGTGGGATTCATGGAAAGAATGGTAAGGAGCAGTGCACTAGATTGTACTGGGACTTGAATTCCAGGCTATAGAGATGGCCTTTGGTCAACTGGCAACTGTAGGCCATTGAAGATTTTTGAGCAGGAAAGTGGCATGATGAAAGGCATGTTACAGGAATATTAATTCAGCATCTGTGGCAGAGATCACGGAATCTGAAGTAACCTAGAACAAGAGATGTATGTATAGAGGTTACAGATCAATCAAGTCGTAAAATAATAAGGTCCTAAATTAGCACAGCAACCAATGGGCATAGAAACTGATATTATCCATATTTCTAAGCCCTCAAAGACCTTAAAGTCTTATTGAACTGAGGTAGAAGAGATGAGGAAAGAAAAATATCAAAGGCAACTATGGCCTGAGACCTTACTCAAAACTTACCACTCTTTATATGACCCAAAGGGAAATAAATTTGACAACAAACACCAAACTATACTCAGAATCTTTCTCCTTTCTGACTGCTAAAGTCAAGTGTTACTAGATCCAGCGTTTGCCATTTCTCTTGTTCCTTAGGCCAGGCTAATTAATCAGATATGCATTAGTGCAGTTGTAAAAGTTGTTAAAATTTTGAAATACAAATATATTGGTTGGTAAATAGCTGCTGCCCCCAAGTCCCTAAATGTCCCCTTACTGATCTCCCCCTCTCTCCAGCCTCACTGGTCTATCCCACAATCCAGCACCTACAGAGGTAACATCTGGCAGATGAGTGGCCATGCAGAACTCTGCTTGATGCTACAGCTCATGTCTGCTCTTATTGATCAGTGATCATGCCATTATGGTAACATTTTATTTATTTATTTATTTATTAGTACTCTTTATTTATTTTTATTTATCTTTGGCTGTGTCGGGTCTTAGTTGCGGCACGCGGGATCTTCATTGAGGCATGCAGGATCTTTTGTTGCAGAGTGCAGGCTCTTGGTTGCAGCGCGCGGGCTTCTCTCTAGTCTTGGCATGTGGGTTTTCTCTCTCTAGTTGTGGCGCACAGGCTCCAGGGCACATGGGCTCTGTAGTTTGCGGCATGCAGGCTCTCTAGTTGAGGCACGCGAGCTCAGTAGTTGCGGCACACAGGCTTAGTTGCCCCGTGGCATGTGGGATCTTAGTTCCCTGACCAGGGATCGAACCCGTGACCCCTGAATTATAAGGGTGATTCTTTACCACTGGACCACCAGGGAAGTCCCTCTGGTAACATTTTAAACATTACCCCTACCAGGGATAGAGTTTTCTCCCAGAAGGTTCTCAAGTTCTGTAAGAAAATAGACTTCTGTTGGGCCTACACATGTCAGAATCTCAGAGATAGCTTCACCCTAGATTCAAGTTGAAAACCTGTTGCATTGGAATTCATGGGACTTCACATTTAAATAATGATTAATTGGTAATTTAAAAAACTCATGAGAGTACAGAAAGATATGTACTTTTATTACTGATAATGGGAATATACAATAACTTGATAGTAGACTAATGAAAAGTTAATATTATTTTGCCTAAGGAAAAAAAATGTTAATGGGTGAAAGATATAAGTAAAAAGGTGATTATAGGAACATTGTTTTTAATTGTAAAACATTGGAATCAACCTAAATATTAAACATTAAAAGAATAGTTAAACCAGAGTAGTCAAGTTTATGGTAAATTTTATTTTCTTCTTTATACAATTCTGAGTTATTAGCTATTTTAGAAGGAATAAATAAGTTGAAGATAATTCTAAAATCTCCAGAGGCCTTTCCTAAAAGTGCTTGCCTGTGAAGATTTAATTGTAAAACTCAGGATGATCTCACATTTCTCACCCAGACAGTAAACACCTTAAGACAATTAAGAGCTTTCGGGGAATTCCCTGGTGGTCCAGGGGCCCGGGTTTGATCCCTGGTCGGGGAACTAAGATCCCACAAGCTGCGTGGCACAGCCAAAAAAAAAAAAAAGAGAGAACACAGAGTTTTCAACTAAAAACACTTTGCCTGAGTGTTCTATACTCAGCCAGGTTATATTTGTGTGTAATATATGTGTTTATGTGTGATATATGTATTTATGTCTATATGTGTATGTATGTGTGTACACATATATTCTTAACATATGATGCTTACTTCACTGATGCCTCTTTTGGACACAGCCTTTTGAGAGTTTTGTCTTTTCTTTTTTGATAGACTCGTCCTAATCCATCAGTAATTTCCTTTCTAGTTGGAGCAGATGTTTACACTTGCAACATGGTGTCCTGCAGCTTGGGTGCCATTTGCTGCTCTGGCACCACACAGTTGCCTACATTCACAATTTTGCCCAAATAGTCTGTATTCCAGCCAGATGAGCTACCCAATCACAGGGAGGTTGGCAGGATACTAATTCATTTTACACAGATTCAGATGTGCAGAATCCAGGTCAGTTAAAAGTCTCCTCTTCTAATTCCTTGATGAAAATAGAAAGGATCTTGGCTGTCTACTAAAAAGAAAGTCCCTCATATGTATACCTAGGTCCTTGTCTTGTACTTGTCACAAGGATTGACTTAGCCTCAGGGAAAGCTCGGTCTTTTCTAGTGCAGTGGACCCCTGTGCTCAAAATCCTAGCACAGCTATTTGTAGGAACAGATTCCTTATTCAGAATGAATCCATAAAGTTGAGAAGAAGCATGTTATTGTAATAATAAAGAGCCTTTTTTTGGGGGGGGCAGATAACTTGCTTGATGTCCTACCTAGATACAGCAGAAACGAGGGCTTTTGATTTGCACAACTCCTGGGTCCCATTATCATCTACATGAATGGGCACGCTTGGAGTTGTATACTTCACAGCCTGAATGCAGCTGATGCAACTTCCCTAAAACTATATTCTTTAAAGAGTTTCATTAACTTGTGCAAAGAACAGAGGCTCTTAGTATTTACAGAGATTTAAAAAACATTAATCTTAGATTATGTATAAAAAGGAATTTTGTAAAGTATAAGTTACTGTATAATAAATATTATTAACTAAAATAGTCATCTAAAGGATTGATATTTAGAGAACAGAGACTTCTTTATATTCTACAAATTCCAAACTGGTTGATATTTTTATTTACTTAAGTCAAAAAATTGTGTTGGCAGTTGAAGAAAAATCTAATGTTAGCACATGATAATTTCAAGAATCACAGTTCCAATAATAGTAGCTGATAACTGCTAAGATGTTTCTGAAAAGAGAAAGTGCTTATTTTAACAACAACAAGAAGAGCAATTAAGAAACATTATTTGGTACATTTCCAGGAAGGGAATCATTTCATATGATAAAGAAAAAAATTGTACCCTAGCCCTTTACCATCACTTGTGGAACTTTTTCAAACCACAGTTAATTTCATCTTTTCAACTTTTGCTTGGTTTTAGATGAGGAATTTCCCCCCTTGGGAATAAAAGAAGTTGATTATACCTCTCCCACTAGAGTTGTGCAATGCCTTTAAGTAGTTTTCCTAAAGTCTGTTTTCCATTACCATTAGGAATTTCACAATACATTTCCAAATGTATTTTTGGATATTTTTATCCAAAACACTGTTATCCAGTGTTGTAAATTCTTGATTACTCAAAAGGTTTTGGAGAGTAATGGTGTAAGATTAGCTCCTTTTTATGTAATATTATTTTTTAAATACATTATAAAATCTGTAGATGAAATCTGACTGTTCATATGAAAAGTTTAACTTTTTAGTATTATTCTAAATTCTATTATTCTATTTATAGAATCATCGAATGTTAGCATTGGAAAGGTCATAGCCATCATTAAATGTAACCTCTGTATTTTGTAGGAAAATTTTTTAAAAAATCACTTGCCAGTGACCCCGTAGCTTGTTAGTGGAGCAGCCAAGATAGCGACTCAGTTGTCTTGACTCCTAGTCTAACGTCCTTTCACTCTGCCCTGTTGTTAGTCCCTCTGACTTTGGTCCTTCCTCCACACTAAACCATCCTCCACTTCCAACAGAGCTTGTTTTCTCCTGCCCTCCTTTGACTGAGTGACTGCTGGTTCAGGCAATGGGGTGGGCAATGGCTGGGTCAGATGACTGGAAGACTCCCCGAACTTACAAGAGTGTGTTCCCCATGGAGAGAAAGAGACAAGTGCGTATGTTACACACAGTGCCAGAGCAGAGGTGGGGGTAATGTGCTCTGGGGCACAGGAATGAAGGTAACAATATCTGTCTGAAAAAGTTAGAGAAGCTTTGAAGAACAAGTTAGTCTTGAAGGATACTGGAGGTTCATTTAGAGAAAGGAAAGCATATGCCAAGGCAGAAGCTAAGTGGAGGACAGGAAGGGGAAAGAGAGGGAGATAATATTTACCAAGCACCAGAGCATCTACTGGGCACAACAAGCCATAAAAGAAGTATAACTGTCTCTTTTATAGTTGAGAAAATTAAGAGTTGGGGACATTATTCTAACATTTACTGAATGCCAACTGCATGCCCCACATTGTTGCTTTACTCACATTATTTCAATTAATCCCAACAACAAATTTATAAGGCAAGTGCTACTAATATTACACGTGGAGAAACAAAGTCTCAGAAAAATTAAGTAAATTGGTCAAACTCCCAAGTCCAGTAAACTGAGGTGGGGGAGGTGTGGTGCAAAAGTAGTCTCTGCTTGATTCTAAAGCACCTTCTGATTAGGATATGGAGTTCACTGGTTCATTGTAGCAGACAGGGGAAAGTTATAGATGGATCAAAGAATTACAGAAAAACCCAGAAGAACTTTTTCGCCAACCCAGTAGATCAGAGTAAAGAGAGAGGGCCTCATCCTGTTGGTGCAGCTTTTGGTAGAAAGTGCTTTGATCACATTTACATTTTAGAAAGATGTTCAGGGAGCAACATCTAAGATGGATTAAAGAGTAGAGATGAAGGTTGAGGGAACCAGTAAAAGGACTTTGTAAAAACCTGGAAGAGGGCTTCCCTGGTGGCGCAGTGGTTGAGAGTCCGCCTGCCGATGCCGGGGACACGGGTTCGTGCCCCAGTGCAGGAAGATCCCACATGCCGCGGAGCAGCTGGGCCCGTGAGCCATGGCCACTGAGTCTGCGTGTCCAGAGCCTGTGCTCTGCAACGCGAGAGGCCACAACAGTGAGAGGCCCGCGTACTGCGAAAAAAAAAAAAAAACAAACCTGGAAGAGAGGTAATGAGTTCCCATCTAAGATAGGAGCGATGCAGATGGAGGGATAGGCGAAATGCAGAGGGTTTTTAAGTAGTAAAACCCAAACAACATGATTTCAATTTGGAGATGGAGGGAGAAGTAGGAATCAATGTGATCTCTGAGATCAGAGAACCAATAACTATGAAATGAAACACAGCATTTGAGACAATGACTTTCTTTTATGTATAATTTTTATTTACTTTTAATGTTTTTGCACAATACCTATTCAGTATAACACAACAAGAAAATGTAAATCAGCAAAAATAAACAACCTTGGAAGCCACATAATTCCACCATGAATATATGCCATGTATTCATAATATTATAGAATTTTATGCATTCATTAGCCAGAAGATCATACAATACATATGGTGTTTGAAACATGCTTTCTTTTACACTCAACTACACAATTTGATTGACCTTCCATGTCAAGAATTCTATTTTTATGGCTAATATACCATTTGATGGATTTGTCATAAGAATTTAACAAACCCCCCATCTCTCGACATTTGTCTTGGTTTCCAGTGCTGTGTAATGACAGACAATAATTATACATACTTATATGTGTAGGTAAAAAATGTTTACTTTCACTTGGACAAATTATTAGAAATGAAATGCTGTATCAAAGGGAAAGCTCCACTTGAGGCTTTTGGTGTCTACCTTCAGGTTGCCCTACAGAGTGGGAGAGAGCCTGTTTGCCCACATGCCTGCCACCAATGGGTACTAACATCCATTAAAAATTTTTCCAAATTAAAAAGTAGTCATCAGTTTGCATTTTTCATTATAAGTGAGGTTAGACAGTGTATCCTACGATTATAGGTCATTTTCATTTCTTCTTTAGTAAATTTCCAGCTTTTGTTCTTTGTCAACTTTTCTATTGAAGTATTCCTATCTTTTTCATATATTAGAAAAAGCTGTTTATGTGTTAAACTTTTATTTCTCCTTAAGGTAGTAATTTGTTTGCTTCCTGAAAATTTTTTGAAATAGTTAACATATATTTTTACATCCAACTATTTTTAACCTGTATCTCTGGCTTGTTTTTAAGTTTATATCTTAGAAGCAGGGTTAAATTAACCCATTACTATTATTGATGATAACTGATATATTTGGTTTTACTTCTATTATCTTAGTTAATGACATTTTGTTATAAATTCTTTCTGCTATTTATCTTCTTATTCTGTTTTTCTTTTTTTAATTTTTAAAAATTTTTTAACTTTTTTTTTTTATGGTAGGTCCTTGTTGGTTATCTATTTTGAATATAGCAGTGTGTACATGTCAGTCCCAAACTCCCAGTCTATCCCTTCCCCCTACCTTCCCCCCGGTAACCATAAGTTCATTCTCTAAGTCTGTGAGTCTGTTTCTGTTATGTAAATAAGTTCATTTGTATCATTTTTTTAGATTCTGCATATAAGCGATATCATATGATATTTGTCTTTCTCTCTCTGACTTATTTCACTTAGTATGATAATCTCCAGGTCCATCCATGTTGCTATAAATGGCATTATTTCATTCTTTTTAATAGCTGAGTAATATTCCATTGTACATATGTACCACGTCTTCTTCATCCACTCATCTGTCGATGGACATTTAGGTTGCATCCATGTCTTGGCTATTGTAAACAGTGCTGCAATGAACATTGGGGTGCATGTATCCTTTCGAACCATGTTTTTCTCCAGATAAATGCCCAGAAGTGGGATTGCTGGATCATATGGTAACTCTATGTTTAGTTTTTTAAGAAACGGCCATACTGTTCTCCATAGTGGCTGTACCAATTTACATTCCCACCGACAGTGTAGGAGGGTTCCCTTTTCTCCACACCCTCTCCAACATTTACTGTCCATTTGATGATGGCCATTCTGACTGGTGTGAGGTAATCTCATTGTAGTTTTGATTTGCATTTCTCTAATAATTAGTGATGTTGAGCATATTTTCTTGTCCCTCTTGGCCATCTGTATGTCTTCTTAGGAGAAATGTCTATTTAGGTCTTCTGCCCATTTTTTTATTGGGTTGTTTGTTTTTTGGATATTGAGCCACTTGAGCTGTTTGTAAATTTTGGAGACTAATCCTTTGTCAGTCACATCATTTGCAGATATTTTCTCCCATTCTGTGGGTTGTCTTTTTATTTTGTTGTGGTTTCCTTTGCTGTGCAAAAGCTTTCAAGTTTAATTTGGTCCCATTTGTTTATTTTTGTTTTTAGTTCCACTACTCTGGGAGACATATTGAAAAAGATATTGCTGTGATTTATGTCAAATAGTGTTCTGCCTATGTTTTTCTCTAAGAGTTTTATACTATCTGGTCTTACATTTAGGGCTTTTGAGTTTATTTTTATGTATAGTGTTAAAGAATGTTCTAGTTTTGTTTTTTTACATGTAGCTGTTCAGTTTTCCCAGCACCGTTTATTGAAAAGACTGTCTTTTCTCCATTGTAGTCTTGCCTCCTTTGTTGTAGATTAAATGACCATAGGTGCGTGGGTTTATTTCTGGCTTTCTGTCCTGTTCCATTGGTCTATATTTCTGTTTTTGTGTCAGTACCATGCTGTTTTGATGACTGTGGCTTTGTAGTATAATCTGAAGTCAGGGAGCCTGATTCCTCCAGCTCTGTTTTTCTTTGTCAAGATTGCTTTGGCTGTTTGGGGTCTTTTGTGTCTATACAAATTTTAAGATTTTTTGCTCTAGTTCTGTGAAAAATGCCATTGGTAATTTGATAGGGATTGCATTGAATCTGTAGATTGCCTTGGGTAGTGTAGTCATTTTAACAATATTGATTCTTCCAATCCAAGAACATGGTATATGTTTCCACCTGTTTGTGTCATCTTCAGTTTCTTTCATCAGCATCGTATAGTTTTCAGAGTACAGGTCTTTTGTCTCCTTAGGCAGGCTTACCCTAGGTATTTTATTCTTTTTGATGCAATGGTAAATAGGATTTTTAAAAAATTTCTCTTTCTGATCTTTTGTTGTTAGTGTATAGAAATGCAACAGATTTCTGTATATTAATTTTGTATCCTGCAACTTTACCAAATTCATTGATGAGCTCTAGTAATTTTCTGGTAGCATTTTTAGGATTTTCTATGTATAGTATCATGTCATCTGTAAACAGTGACAGTTTTATGTCTTCTTTTCCAATTTGGATTCCTTTTATTTCTTTTTCTTCTCTGATTGCCGTGGCTAGGACTTCCAAAACTATGTTGAATAAAAGTGGTGAGAGTGGACATCCTTGTCTTGTTCCTGATCTTAGAGGAAATGCTTTCAACTTTTCACCACTGAGTATGATGTTAGTTGTATGTTTGTCATATATGGCCTTTATTATGTTGAGGTATGTTCCCTCTGTGACTATTTTCTGGAAGGTTTTTATCATAAATTGCTGTTGAATTTTGTCAAAAGCTTTTTCTGCATCTGTTGAGATGGTCATATGGTTTTTATTCTTCAATTTGTTGATGTGGTATAGCACATTGTTTGATTTCCAGATATCGAAAAATCCTTGCATCCCTGGGATAAATCCCACTCACTCATGGTGTATGATCCTTTTAATGTATTGTTGGATTTGGATTGCTGGTATTTCGTTGAGGATTTTGGCATCTATGTTCATCAGTGATATTGGCCTATAATTTTCTTTTTTTGTGGTATCTTTGTCTAGTTTTGGTATCAGGCTGATGGTGGCCTCATAGAATGAGTTCAGGAGTGTTCCTTCCTCTGCAACTTTTTGGAATAGTTTCAGAAGGATAGGTGTTAACTCTTCTCTAAATGTTTGATAGAATTCACCTGTGAAGCCATCTGGTCCTAGACTTTTGCTTTTTGGGAGTTTTTAAATCACGGTTTCAATTTCAGTACTTGTGGTTGATCTGTTCACATTTTCTTTTGCTTCCTGCTTCAGTCTTGGGAGATTGTACGTTTCTAAGAATTTGTCCATTTCTTCTAAGTTGTCCATTTTATTGGCATACAGTTGATTGTAGTAGTCTCTTATGATCCTTTGTATTTCTGTGTTGTCCATTGTAACTTCTCCTTTTTCATTCCTAATTTTATTGATTTGAGCCCTCGCCTTTTTTTTTTCTTGATGAGTCTTGCTAAAGGTTTATCCATCTTGTTTATCTTTTCAAAGAACCAGCTTTTAGTTTCATTGATCATTTCTACTGTTTTCTTGTTCTCTAATCCATTTATTTCTGCTCTGATCTTTATAATTTCTTTCCCTCTGCTAACTTTGCGTTTTGTTTGCTCTTCTTTCTCTGGTTGCTTTAGGTATAAGGTTAGGTTGTTTATTTGTGATTTTTCTTGTTTCCTGAGGTAAGATTGTATTGCTGTGGACTTGCCTCTTTGAACTGCTTTTGCTGCATCCCGTAGGTTTTGGATGATTGTGATTTTGTTTTCATTTGTCTCTAGGTATTTTTTGATATCCTCTTGGATTTCCTCAGTGATCCATTGGTTGTTTAGTAGCTATGTTTTTCTACCTTTGTTATTCAGGTTTTTTCCTCTTCCACTGATTTGGAGGTTATGCATTCTTTTTCTATTCATAGTTAAGTGAATTTTTTGTGTACAAATTGAACCTATGTTTTTCTTTCAGTTTTTTCATATTGATATATATGAAAGGAAATAAGAACTTTATCTTTTCCTCTTCCCAACCATCCCCCGTTTCCCTCAGACTTTAAACGTTTTTTCTTTATAATATGTAAAGATTATAATTTCTTTCCCTTACATCATATGTCTTTCTTTTTTAGAAGGGGCTTTATTTGATATTTCATAATTTTTACAATTATTTTATTTATATTTAGCAATATATGGTATGTCCCACTACTTTCTTAATCTCAAGTGATTTCTTGAATACCATTTTTTTCTCATACTTGAGTTCTTTATGTTGATTTCTTTTCAATCAGTGAAATACATCTTGATTTCCAGAAGTCATGCACATTCTCAAATGTCTGTCTTTTCCCTCATATTTACCAGTATCTTGCCCAGATACAGAGTTTTGAGTTCATAATATTTTTTCCACATAGGTGTATATCTTATTTCATTCTTTTTTCATGGCATTTGTTTTTGCACAGGAGAAATGAAATGTCAATTTGATTTTCCCATTTATTTTGTTTTTCTTTCCTAGACACTTGTCATACTTTTCCTTTGTTTTGGGTGTTAATCATTTTTTATTAATTTTGCTGGGAACTTGATGAGTTTTTATTGCCCTGAAACTTCAAGTAAGGAATATTTTCTTGCATTAATATCACAACTTTTACTTGTGTTGTTCTGGAATTTTCTGGCTTCTTTTTACTGCCTCCAACAACAGCTTTAATCTTGCTGTTACAGTTTATGTTTTCTTTTCCATTTGTATGTTTATCTTAATCATTTTCTCCTATAGCTGCTGCCTTCTGTTCAAAGCATACAGTGTTGTCTTGCATCTGCTTGAAGATCTGTGCCAATATTTACTGAACTTTTTATAAAAAGGAATATTCATAAATATGAATAATTCAATAATAATTCAGTATTTAATGCTATGATGCTCTGTAGTAATACTCCCTTTATTTCTGCTGAAGTATTTTTTATAAGTCACACATCATTATAACTTTCCTACAAATGTTTCTCATTCTTAAATAGCTACAGCTTTATCAATTCTGGAATTTTCTACTATATACATAGGAAAATGTTCTCTTCTGTTTTTAAATATAATCAAGAATGTTAGAAGCATGATTTTTTTCTAAAAACTACATTATATTACGAGTCTTCTCTCTCAATAATGATTTCTTCTGTTTTTAGCATATTTTAGTTGTTAAAACAAGGAATTTTGCATCCAGGAGACCTGGGCTTGAGACATAGAACGTGTAGTGGTAAAGAACATGGCCTCTGGGTCCCAATTCTCTTGGTTCAAACCCCAGCTTTGTCACTTACTGTGTAACTTTGGCAAGTTAGTTATCCTCTTAGTGCCTTAGTTTTCTCATCTGTAAAATGAGATTAATAATATTTGTTACTTCATAGGTTCTTAAATGGATAAACAGATAATATTTATAAAATATGTAGAACAGTCCCTGGGTCATAGCGAATGCTATGTAAATATCTGCTTTAAAATTCTAGCTCTAATCTTCATCTCAATTTTGTTGTAAACCTAAAAAAAATGTCTTTAAAAAAGATAAACAAGCCAGAGCTTGTCTACCTGGAAACAGGTCTTAAACAAATGACAATAGGAAGAAGAAAGGAGTGTACTACCATTTAAAAATATTTGACTTACTAATTACAAACAAGATAAATGTGATTTTGAAAATTTCAGCATAAAAATGTAATAAACCAATGTTAAAAGCTAAAAAAATCTCCTAGCGCTATCACCTGTTAACTGAGTAACTTTAGTCAAATCATCAAATTACTCTAAGTCTCCATTCTCTCTTAAAAATAGACACAATACTAATAAAAGTAATGTACTTATGAATAAAAATACTAGTAATTATTAATACTACTTATTAATACTGTGAGGATTAAAGGAGATAATTTATATCAAATATCACCACATAAGTGCACATTGCTTGGTTGCTAGTATTTTTTTAAATAATCTAATGCATAATGCATACTTGACTACACTACATTTATTTGGCTTTATTAAGTATTGCAAGTCTCTTTATTCCACAATTTCTCTGTTATTGAATCCTTAATTGTGAGTTACTTTACAGATGTGTAACTCCAGGGAGAGTAAGTACAGATTCAAAGCCACATTGTCAGTGCAGAGGGAAGATATGAAGCAAGGTCAATTAGGTCCTGCTTTTCATCTTTTTTTTTTTTTTTCTTGAGCCTGGGAAAAACAAGGTCTGTGATTCTTTTTTCTTCAAAAGGCTTATTTCCCATCAGTTGGATCATTTCCCTCAAGCCCTTTACTTTGTCCTCACCCTTTGTCCAGTGCTTTGAACTGAAACAAGGGGCCCAGTGCTTTTTGCATATCTACAGCTATTCTATTCTGCTGGGAGTGAGTGTTGGGGGACACAGTGGGGGAGGTGCAGCTGCACAAGTTGGGGGTGTTGATGGAATATGGGGTATACTGTCTTTAGCACGATTTTTTTATGCATTGAGTATCATTGATTCCTTTTAGTCCCTTTACGTACATTGCTGTTTTGAATTTTCCCACAAATAAGCCCAGCCATATCATGCCTTGATGTGTTGTGATTGTAACTAATTGTCGGACATCAAAGAGGCCACTTCATTACCTGCAGATAGCCAACTATGTCACTCTTTTTAAAAATTCTTGGTTTCTCTCCTTGCTTGAATTATACGATTATTTCTATGAAAAGCTATTGTTTGGGATTTTCCCCCCCTAATCAGTTTCCAAAATGTTGTTAACTGTCCATTGATGTACCCCCACATAAAATGGGCTTCCCTGGCTTACCCACAGCTTGCCCATCCGGGACATACAAACCAGAAGGTTCACCAGGAGGAATCGGCACTTGCCTTCCGTGTCCTGATGAAAATCACACTTCTCCACCTGGAAGTACTTCCCCTGAAGACTGTGTCTGCAAGGAGGGGTACCGGGCATCTGGCCAGACCTGCAAAGGTAAGGATCCCAGAACTGGCAGATAGGAAATATAAAAGCTGATCTCTTTTAGGGAAGTAATGTTGGTGTTTTCATCCAATTAATTGGGCATGGTCTTTAATATTGCTTCCTCTAATCTTATTTGGGGGGAATTCTTTGTTTTTATTATCTAGCATTCCTTATCACTGAACATATCCATATCTTGCTCCAGAGAAAGGAGATCTGAGACTCCACAAGTAATGTGACTATGAAAACAGATTTAGTATCGGAAAAGATCTAAAATGAATCTAAGAGAGAGAAGTCACAAATTTAACAGCAAATTTGAAAAACAAATGAGCTAGTTTGGGCTCTAGTGATGGTTAAATCCATTTAAAGAAAATGTTTTTATAAGTAAAGTACTTTGATATTATTCATATGAAAAATTAAAAATATTTAATTAGCCAAAGTGGTGGCTCTTGGGATTTGTGGCAGATGTGCTTTGCTGGACTTATTTGTTCTTTATCTTATGCCACTCTAACTGAGAAGGAAAATAGCTAATGACGTATGAAGGTCAAGAAGTAGAAAATTTCATATCCACATAGATACCAAGGTTTTAAAATTTCTAAGCTTAAAGCATAATATTTAGTCTGTTTTTAAACTTAACTGGAAGCAAATACCTAATAAGCATGAGCCATAAGTGTTCTTCTTCCAAATGAGCACTTAGGAATTCATATGCAGCAAATGGGAATGCTGTTGATAATTTAGCTCTGTGTATACAATGTCCTCTTGACCAGAAAAGAAAAAGCGGGGGGGGGGAGGATGCTTTATGGACAGAGACTCACTTTGCTTTTTACTCTTATCCCTGTAAACGTTAGTTGTCCGCTGCCCTGCCCTGAAGCCTCCTGAAAATGGTTACTTTATCCAGAACACTTGCAACAGCCATTTCAATGCAGCCTGTGGGGTCCGATGTCACCCCGGGTTCGACCTCGTGGGAAGCAGCATCTTCTTGTGTCTGCCCGATGGTTTGTGGTCCGGTTCTGAGAGCTCCTGCAGAGGTACGCAGACTGCCAGTTCACATTGTTTATTGATTGTCTTGCTCGACATCCTCAACTTAAACTCCAATGGACTACGAGATTCTTTGTTTCTTTTGATTTCATAGACCATAGACCACAGAAAGAGAAACAATTATACGAGGTTTGAAGTCAGAGCTACTAAGTTCAGTTGACCACATCGTCATAAACTATGCCCTTTGTGTTTCTTTTATGAACAAGCAAAGGAAAGAGCTGCGTGTGAAAGAAATGGACAGGTTACCTTAAACCTCAGATTTCAACCAGCCAAGACAGGGTCCAGGGAGAGTTTGGGGATGGTCAATGTGCGGCTTTGATGTCTACTTTTTTTTTTTTTTTTTTTTTTTTTTTTTTGCGGTACGCGGGCCTCTCACTGTCGTGGCCTCTCCCGTTGCGGAGCACAGGCTCCGGACGCGCAGGCTCAGCGGCCACGGCTCACGGGCCCAGCCGCTCCGCGGCACGTGGGATCCTCCCGAACCGGGGCGCGAACCCGCGTCCCCTGCATCGGCAGGCGGACTCTCAACCACTGCGCCACCAGGGAAGCCCTGATGTCTACTTTGAGTGTAGCACTCCAAGGACCACACCGGTATCCTGTGACAAGAGTAGTTAGCCAATGTATATACATCCCCAGCCTTCACTTTGAATAGACAGCATGCCATAGAAAGTGGGAGTTTGCTGAAGTGAGATCCCAAAGAGCCTCATCAGGCCAACAGAAAAGGGGGCAGTACCATAGGTAGAACCTGAGGCTCCCACATCAGATATGGAGGAACAACAAGCAAAACTGAGAGTACCTAAATTCACGTCCACTCTTGCCGTCTCCAAGACCTACTTTCCTACTTCTTACGACCACGGCGTCGCCAACTTCCTAGGGTTTCACAAATTGGGTTGAAAGAGAAGGCTCTCTAAGAAAAGAGGGGAACAAGCCAAAGGACTTGAGAATCCCTGCCCATGAAGCTTCTGAATACAGCATTCCCCGCCTCACCTCGGGTTGCCAGATGAAATACAGGATACCCGTTTAGATTCAAATTTTAGATAAACAACAAATAACTTTTTAGTACAATATAAGTAAGTCCCATACAACATTGGAGACCTTCGTATACAAAAAAATTATCTGTTGCTTTTCTGAAATTCAAATTTAACTGGATATCCTCATTTGTTTGTTTTTATGCTAAATCTGGCAACGTTACCCCCAACACATCCCCTAGGCATCCTTTGGCAATACAGTTTCCTGCTCCAAGACCCTGTATCACCCAGCTCACTGGAGTAGGGTAAGAAGTTCTGTCTTCTAGTCTTCTCTTGGCTCCCACACCCATAAGGGAAGCCAACTTACTCACAACTTCAAGGTCATTTGTGAACCCCCAGGAGACATTCACTGTTTGTATTCATCAGCTACCAATACTGAACTCATCTATGAATATGAATTTGCTTAAATCAGGTCCCAGTCCAGACCCTTGTCTCTACTTACAAAAAGAGAAGGAAACAGCAAATTGAACAAAGGAGACCTGAAAGAAGAGGGGAGAAAAATGGAATCACTGAGATTCAAAGGCAATTACACTGGTAAAATAAGATTAGGATTCCAAGCAATGGGAGAAATCTGAGAGGAGAAAGATATCTTAGGGAGAAGAAAAAGGTTGCCGGCACAATGAACAGACATAGTCAAAAGCCAAATTAATAAGTTAGAAAATCAACGCAAGAAATCCTTCTGAAAGTAGAGCAACATTTGAAAGATTAGAAAAAAGATGAAAGAATAAAATGACAGGAGAACAGTCACAGGAAATAGACTCTTCACAGATTAGGAATCCAGAGAAAGAATGAAGTGGAGGCAAAACACTAATAGAAGATCAAAGAATATAACTGCAAGCTGAAATCTTGAAAGTACACATGTCTGAAATCTTTGATAGTCAACTTATAATCACTTCCTGAGTGCCAGAAAGCAAATTATTGAAAACAGATCCATGTCTGGAAATAATCTTATTGAAACTTCTGAAAGCCCTGGAAAAATTAGAAAATTGGGCCTGTTTCACAGTTAGAAATAATATTACCTATGAAGGAAAGGGAATCAGACTTGCCTTGCACCCATTATTAGCCATTCTAAATATTAGAAGATATGAGTGTGTTTCCTGAATTCTGAAAGAAAAGAATTAGACCGTAGATTTCTAAACTCCGACAAGCTATTGTTTATGTGGGAAAGCAAAGCAAAGACATTCTTAGTCATACAGTCTCAAATGGTAAAAAGCCTATTACTGAAAAGGTTGATCATAGGAACCTCTTAGAAATATTCCTGTAAAGTTACATAGTTATTAAGTTCTTTGTAAAACCTCTACCCCTTCTTCCAAATACCTCATGGCAGAAGGTAGAAAACGTGACATTTTAACTTTCCACTTACTGACCTTCCAAAGAAGAGTGAGAAAATCAGGCAGACGACCCCTTTAGGATAAGGTCTGGCCCCTGCCTCTTTAACCCTCTACGATCTCCATCCTGATCCTCGAATCCTACACTAAAGCCTTAAGAAATGACCATGCCCTCTCAGGAAGCCACCCGTGTGCAAGTTGTTTCAACAGCCTTGATTGTCCAGCCATTCCTTTGGTCCCTGTGTATAAGCCTTCCCTGTCGCTGACCTTCTCAGCTGGGATGGGATGACCCCTAACCTCTGTACATGCATCCACAAACCTGTCCTGCCCTCATTCTAGCCCTTGTGCTTTGTGTGTCATGGTCAGTCAGGGAAGCCCAGGAAATACACCATCTGTGCTATGGGGTAAGGAACTTATTTTAAGAATCAGACCTTACACGATTTGGGAAGGAGCTGGGAAGTGGAAGGTCCAGAAGAGAAATTGGAGCATCCGAGGAGTTACTACTAGTTCAGTCTGAGAATCCAAGCCCACCCAGCTGCTGAAGTGGAAGCACAAGGGAGAAGTGTGTTGGAAAGTCTAAGAGAAGCTTTATCTCTGTGTAACCATGCGCCGATGCTCTACAACCAAGAACCCAGCAGTGAGCTTGGGGCCACCTTGGGTCAACAGGGCCAGCAGTTGGGATGTGGAGTGGAGGTGACCAAAGACGAGCTGGAACCTACTGTGCAGGTCTGCACTTGTCCATCACTGATTCTGCCTGCAGTGATCACTGCCTCTCTTCCGCCTTCCAAGAGCAAGTGCAGGTTCTTCTTTTGATCAACCCTAAACTGGCCCACAATAAGGGGACTCTGACAGTGTGTCCCAGCTTAACCAACTTGTTACAATACAAAGCACTGTACTTACTTTAATTAATGAACTTGTCGATCACCTCTGCTAGTCTGTGAGCTCATTATGAGCACAGAATGCATCTTCCCCCACCCCAGCTAATCCTTGGTTATACTTCTGGTGAATGATATGGATAAGTACATTGACAAATAGATACACCGACAGTCTGCCTGTGTCACTTCCCATTATGCAGTCCCATTTTTAAAAAGCAGGCTTGTTGTCTTTTATGCAATTTTCATTGATGGCCCCGTATAAGTAAAATAACTTAAATCAAAATAAGAGTGATGCTCCAGGATGTGAACTTTTCTAAGCTCCCTTTAATTTCACCTCCAAAAAACCACTCCCTAACTTACCAGTGAACAAAGTTGTCCTGAATGAAGGTACTGAGTCAGGCTCTTCCTCTGGCTCCTCATTAATGGATTTAGTTATAGGCGTACTTTGTTTTACTGAGCTTTGCTTTAGTTTGCTTTGCTGATGTTGCAGTTTTTACAAATCGAAGGTTTGTACTGATAGCAGCCCCACGCTGTCAGATGATGGTTAGCATTTTTTAGCAATAAACTATTTTTAAGTAATGGATGTATATTGGTTTTTAGCACAATGCTAATTTGCACACTTAATAGACTACAGTATAAACATAACTTTTATATGCACTGGGAAACCAAAAAAATCGTGGGACTTGCTTTACTGCAATAGTCACTGTATTTGGTGGTCTGGAACTGAGCCTGCACTATCTCTGAGGTCTGCCTGTACTTGAGATATTGTTCTATGAAACATATACCATAATTCATTAATTCAAAAACACTTTTTCCCCACATCTTAACATCCTAAAACTGAGTTGTACCTCAACAACCGTGGCGTTAAATCCTTTCACAGACATTATTGTTTCTTTATTAGCAGCTTAAAAAATAATGTTGTGGGCTTCCCTGGTGGCGCAGTGGTTGAGAGTCCGCCTGCCGATGCAGGGGACGCGGGTTCGTGCCCCGGTCCGGGAGGATCCCACGTGCCGCGGAGCGGCTGGGCCCGTGAGCCATGGCCGCCGAGCCTGCGCGTCCGGAGCCTGTGCTCCGCAACGGGAGAGGCCACAACAGTGAGAGGCCCGCGTACCGCAAAAAAGAAAAATAATAATAATGTTGTGCCTTACAATTGGGGCGTCTGGGATTCGGTGAAATATGGAAGTTATGTGGGAATTCACTTCTGTTTCAGGAGGGGTAGTATGGAGAAAGTAGCATTTTACAGATCTAATTTAATTATAAAGACAGAAGATAAGTTTATTTTTTTCTTGAAAATCTTTCTAAAAGTGAGGCAGAAATGAAAGACCAGTGTAAAATATAAAACCTTTTACAAATTTCATGTTACATCCTAAGTGTTTTGTAGTGTTAAATAACAACTAATAGGCTTGATTCTTATTCCTCCTATACATTCTTCATCAAAACACTTACACTCTGAATTTTATCTGAATTACACATTCCTTTCTAAACTAGTAAGGATTCCTTTGTGGTTTCTCAATGATAACTAGCTAAACCACAACATTAAAGTAAAGTACATTTTGTGACAGTATTTTTCCTGAGAAAAACGTTCAGGCAACAGTGAGAACCCTACACTTAACATCAGGTTTATTTTATTTTCAGTATAGAAGCTGTCAAAATTGAGAGAGTGACAGGAAGTGTAAATCTGAGAAAAAAATCTAACGAGTCTTTCCACTGAGAACCAGATCAAGTTCTCACATTGTCTGCTACCTAGTAGACCATTCTCTTGAAAGACTAAATTGCTGTTTTCTAAAAAAAACTAAATAAATATTTAAGGATTGCTTTAACATGAATGTCAGTCAAACGTTTATTGCAGAATTTTTCAGCTTATTGAAATAAAAATATTTTTGAAGTTGAAACTCATAAATAAGCATGTTCCTATCAAAAATGATAAAAATGGTCATTCTTGGTTGAAAAGGAGTATAAAATGTTTAAGAACTAAATAGGAATTATTACATATGCTTTGTTTTCCCTGAGGAGCAATGAAAGTTTATTAAAACCAACACTTGAGAAGCAACGTAATTTGCATATGTATGAAACACCGGCTCTAATTTACTATCAGTTCTCTTGAGAGATGTTGCAAGTTCATTTCGTCTCAAGTCGGAAAGCTGGCGTCATTTCAGCAGTTTATTGGATCAAAAGCGGTTGTTTCATATGGTTTTCTACATTTTCTATATCTTGATCATAGTAATTTGTCTCATTCACTTTTAATCCTACCTGGCTCTTGGCATTGTGCTATGCCTGATGAATGCCCTCAAAAAAAGTCAAAATATGGGAGGCAAAATATTTCTACACCCTTGATGGATTCACTCAATAAAGATTCTACTTACATGGTGGACACACTCAATAAAAATCAAAACGTGGAAGGCAAAATAATTCTACTCATTTGTCATTAATCGTTGACTTTGGTCCAAACCATCCCGGTGATTGAAAGGCGAGGGCTCATGGTTTAACTTCTAATCTAATTCTTGAGTTTTCTCTAAGGAGTAATCAATCCTAAATGAATATTTCATGCACACAATATTTATGTTCTGCCAACTAATATAATTTGAATGGGTTCCTTCAGAGTAGATTCTGTGAAACCGCGACTTCAGTTGAATATGCACTGAATATTTTACCTCAACTTCCTTTCCTGTTATTTTAAAGTTAAGCTTTCATCATAAGTAACTGCATGCTTCATATGAAAAAATGGCAAATGCATAAAAGAAGGAAAAAGACATCTTACCCAGAGTCTCAACAAAGTTCTTGAGTCCCAAGTGATTTTGTTCAGAAATATTTAGAGATTGCTCTGTTGTCTTGTGGCCTTTAGTGTTGCAGGAGTGTCATCTGAGACAAAAGTGAGATTTGCTCTTTGCGGGGTTTTTTGCTTTTTGTACAATGCCTGATGCTTATTGGATTATATCTGTAAGCTATTAAAGTGAGTATCCGCACCCATCTATTGGCATATTCAACAAGAATCCACTCCCTTGTGCTCTCTGTATCTCTGTTTATGACCAGGATGTACATGCCATCTGACTGAAAGGGTGCACGGCCGTGGGTCTGTGCAGCCCCCCACCTCTCCCTCTCCCTTCCCTGCACTCTCCTTTCCCCATCCTCTTCCATGTCTCCTCCTCCCCTCCTCTTCCTCTCTGTCACCTGCCTTTCTCCTCCCCTTCTCTTCCCTTTCTTCTCCCCTCTCCTTATTCTCCCCCTTTCTTTCCTCCTTTACTGTCCTTCCTCCTTCTCCTGATTTGAAATCCTGATTGGAGTGGGTCTGAGCTAGAACTGGAGAAAAAGAAGTGTAGAAAGAGTATACACTCTTTAGAGATAATTTTACCTAAAGAAGAACACATAATAGATTGGAGGCTCCAGTAGCGTATAGAATTTGATGGAGTTGAAGCTCTTGAGGGAATAATCTAGGAAGATAGGAGGTTGTTGTCAGAGGAGGGTGCTTGGATTGGTGCTGGCAAAGTCTAGAGGATAAGGCAGTGGAGGGGAGGCTGAAATAAGATGAAGGATGTGGTTATTGGTGAAGAAGAGGCGAGGAATATGACTCTAGGGTATTGGAATGATCATCTACATAGATGATGAAATCACCAGCTTGTGTCTGCGTGTGTGTGTGTGTGTGTGCGTGCGTGCCAGAGAGAGAGAGAGAGAGAGAAATATAAAATCATTAAAGAATGAGAAGTGGCCAAAAGGTCAGCAGGCAACTGGAGAGCGGGGGGTGGGGGTAGGGAAGGGATGTTTTTCCTCCCTCCAGGGAGCTGGAGGTGTTTAGGAAGAAGAAAGAGAATGATCTGGGAAGGCAATGAGGAGCAGGTCCTGTCTATAAGAGACAATACGATTTTTTACTAGGATGAGAAAGTAAGGAAAAGTTCACAAGAGAAGTTTAGGATAGGACGGGATTTATTGAGGACTGGTCATGTATTGCAGAGGACAGGTGCCTGAGTTTGTGAGTTAGAGTTAGATCAGAACTGTGTGCGAATGACCCTGGTGGATGAAGCGATTGTCATGAACAAGAATATAGGGCCTGATGGAATTGACTGAGATGTACTCTAAGGCACTGTATGGGATTTGGCTGGGCTAGGCGGTGGTAGACTCTTGCCGGAACTCGGAGCACAGATGTCATTTGGGAAGCTGCAGGAGCAGTCCGAGTACCTTCTTGTAGATTCTCTGATGTAGCCTTGAGGCAAGAGAGTCAGGAGTGGCAGCACTGGGGAGAGGCACAGTTCTCTGGACAACCCATGGCACTTCTGCTGCTGGTGGTGCTGAGGCTGGCGGAGGCACAGGGCCCTTCCCAGCCTCCAGAGCTTAGTGAATACTCTTCTAGCTCCTTTTTCATGGTGGTTTCAAAGTCAATAGAGAAAGGAAGTATATCACCAGTTGTAACCTGAGGGAATTAGGGTTTGCATATACCTACGGGTATCAGTGACCCAAATAACTAGGTCATAAGCCAATTAAGGGTTTGATTTTCTCTCACCTGAAAGGACAGAAGGAGGTAAGTCAAAGCTGCTCTGATAGCTCATTGTCATCAGAGACCCAGGCTTCTTTTATTTTTTTTGCTCTACCATCTTAGTGCATGAGACTTTACCCTGTAATATGCTGGGGCCCTATCCTTCACGTCTGTATTTCAGGACAAAGAAGGGGGAAGAGGGGAAGGCAAAAAAGTACTCTCTCAACTGAGACAGTCCCCACTCAAAAGCTTTTCCAGAAGTCCCATACAACCTTAGCGCATGTGTCACTGGCTCTCATTTGTTGTGATGGAGGTGGAGAATTGTTATCTTCTGGCTGTGCATGTTACTATGCTGAATAAAACCGGGAGGAGTGGTGATTGGGTGGGCAACTAGCAGTCTCTGCCACAGCAGCAAAAACAAGCAAAACAATGATAATGCTTAAGTCAATATTATCATCATGAGCTAGGATTTGCAGGAAGCGTCTGGGAAGAAAGGGGTGAAAAAGCTAAAAGGACCAGAATTGTGGCTAGAGTAGAATGCTGGAGTTCAAGATTGCAGAGGCTGAGCAGCTGTCAAGAGTCTGGGATCATTAAAAAGCCCAGGATATGCCCATGAGGTCTGAAAACGGAATTGAACCCGATCTCTGTCTTGGAAAAGACCCCTTCCTTTTGTTAGAACGTAGCCTGGAGAATCACAGCAAAGGCCCAGCTGAGGGCTGCAGGGACCTCCCTTTGTAAACCATCCCCAATCTCCAGCCATCATTGTCTATTTGGGGCCAGACTCCTTAAACAGCTTAAGTTTCCCACCTATAGGCAGAGGTGGAACACAGTGATGTTGTTTAGGCCATGAATTTGATAAAACATAGGCTTTTAATGATCCCATACTAACTCAAAATATAATGGTGTGTTATTTACTGTTTGTGATGTGTAGGACTTATTAAATTTATAATTATTTCCTTTGTCCTCATTGAGTAGAATATGATCTAATTGTTTTCATTTCACATAGTGAGAACATGCCCTCGTCTCCGCCAACCCAAACATGGCCGCCTCAGCTGTTCTACCGGGGAACTGTCCTATAGGACAGTGTGTTTGGTCACCTGTGATGAAGGGTACAGACTAGAAGGAAGTGCTAGGCTTACCTGCCAAGTAAACGCCCAGTGGGATGGTCTAGAACCCCGGTGTGTGGGTAAGTTCTTAGAAGGCATGGTGCCTTGGATGGGTCATTTCTCTTGCTCTCTGGTTTCTCCTGTTTCCTGTGAAGACCTAGAACTAAAAACCGACTCATTATGGGTATAAATACACAGCCATATGGATAGGTATATGGCGCTGTAGATACATGAACAAATATGTGGTTTTATTCCCCTCCACTGGTAAAAAGACTTCTCACCACAATCCAGTTTTCCGAATCCCTAAAGTTTACAGCTTCAAATGATAATGATTTTCGTTTTAATTGGGGCAAATTTGGATGGATTTTTTTTTAACAGCAAATGCTGTGTAATTCCCTCAACTTTAAAAACACAATTTACCATTACCTTGTTGATGAAAGGACAAAATTATGAGCCAGTGAGTGTTAAGATGGGCCGTAAAATTCTCTTTCATCAGAAGATTTTCTGCCTTGTCCTTCACTAAGAGTTGTGACATCTCATACCTGGAATTGGGTCCAAAATGAATAAACTCAGTAGCTCTTCCAGGTTGCTGCAACTTATACACTGTTGAAACATTAACAATGGTAATAATTATGATGATGAAATGATAATAACTACCATTAGTGAACCCTTACTATGTGTCAGATACAGTATACCTGGGAGTGCTAACAGGTATGTCATTAAATAACCAACTTCCAAAATAGGAACAAGAACTATATGTAGGGAATAAACTGAGGTACTCCAGGATCCTAGATGGGAAAACTAGATACTATAACTATCTCTAATCTTTATAAATTGATTTACACGTTTATTCTAGTATAATCTAATATTGGATCCAGGGCTGATAATAAGGGAGGGCGTCACCAGAAAGGATATTGGGCTTTACTGAGGGGTTCAATAACAGTCCTAGAGTTGACCCTCATGGTGCAGGCTCAGAAAACTTATAGGGGGGGTATTAAATATTTAAATAATAATTTAATAATAAAAATAACAAGTAAAGTTTGTTAACAATGAGATACTTGTCATGACTACTGAAAGACATAAGCCTGACAGGCATTATATTTCCCTGGAGGGAGAAGCTACAACGATTCCTAAACCACAAACAGACTTAGTTGGCATAAAACCAAAACAAAGGGAGTTAGCTTCTCCAGATAGTTCACAGAATTAAATGAAGATGATGGATCTATCCACCATAAAAAGGCTGCTTTGGCAATGGAACATTAAATCTCAATAAATCCCTTTAGCTGGAACGTTGTCTCCCAAGATTAGAATTTGTACCTAGATATTAATGTTTACTCCTGAGAATCATCTATTTCACTGGCTCCATGGGTGAGCAGCTTTTCTTGTGAGGGACCCAGTCTTTTATTAAAAATGTACTACATTTAATAAGGTTACTCTGGAGTTATTCTTTAAAGAATTTAAATTTAATTATTAAGTTTAACTTAAAATTTTAAAATTCTTTAAACTTTAAGAATTCTCTTTAAAGTTATTGTGTACATCTTTGTAATGATTTAAAGTGTATGTCAATCTTGGTAGATTTGAAGTATAACCATCAAAAGGAAATTATATCCTTATTTACAATTTATTGGGGAACAACTCACCGTAGCCCCCAAATTCTGACAGCAATGATAATTACTGTGAAATCTTCCGCTTAAAAAATTGATACACATGAATTGATAGACATGAATAGAAAACGTATTGAAGACTAGATAGTTGCAAAACAGGAAAATTTTGAACATGAGGACAATGAGGGAAAACTTATTCTTACCATCATAAGACAGATTATGATTAAAATGATTAATCACAGTGATTAAAATGGTACATTAATGGTACAAGGATGCACAGAACAATGGAAGCAAACATGGCTCAGAAACAAACATTATTTTTTGTAGAAGAATATAATATTCAATAAGGGAAATTTTAGATATCAATGGGGGAAAGAAGCTCATCTAAAAATTAGTCAGTTTTGACTCACCTCATTTTTAAAAATCACTAAGTTAATTTAATTAATTAAATGAGGCAAATTAAGGAGTGAAATGTAAGAAATAATATGGATTTTAATGGAGAAGAACTTCATAAAAATAAAAAGGACAATAGATTTGAATACATAAAGATGTAAATTTCTATACTTCAAATGAATTCTCTGCATTATTAAAATGCAAACAAGAAAAAGTTATTTGAAACACATTTTAAAAAGTCAATGTCCTTAACATTTTCTGACATATGAAACCAGACCAAAACACAAAAATGTGAATACAATTACAATACAAAGAGATAAAGGAAATGAATTAAATGAACAAAGGAGACGTTTTAAAAATACAATTAAAAAATAAACAATGAAATTGAGAAAATTCTAGAACCAAAGTTATGAGATATGGGTTACGTTATACACTGATAAAATTTCACAGATATAAATATTTTCATTATTAAACAGGAAAAATGAAAATAACTAAACATTAAATTCAAAAGCTAGGAAAATAATGATTGCAAGAGAAGTTGAAAGAAGTACATAATAATAATAACGGAAGATGAATTATAAAAGGAGATGGATTGTAGTAGACTGGATAAGACGAAAATCTTTGAATAAAGTAATAAAATAAATTTTAAAAAGAAGAAAGAAAAATGCAAAACTAGAATTTTTCCAGGAAGCTATTACAAAGGAATATATGAGGTCTGAGGTTTTTATTTTTTTTTAATACATTTATTATTTTTGTCTGTGTTGGGTCTTCGTTGGTGCGCATGGGCTTTCTCTAGTTGTGGCGAGCGGGGGTACTCTTCATTGCCGTGCGCGGGCGTCTAATTGCTGTGGCTTCTCTTGTTGCGGAGCACGGGCTATAGGTGCTCCGGTTTCATTAGCTGTGGCACGTGGGCTCAGTAGCTGTGGCTCACAGGCTCTAGAGCGCAGGCTCAATAATTGTGGCGCACGGGCTTAGCGGCTCTGCAGCATGTGGGGTCTTCCTGGACCAGGGATCGAACCCGCGTCCCCTGCATTGGCAGGTGGATTCTTAACCACTGCGCCACCAGGGAAGTCCCAGAGGTCTGAGGTTTTTAAAAGAATAATAAAACACCATACAATACATTTATTATGCATGATTTTCTAAGAAAATGAAAATTACTAAATGAATCAAGAAAAAAAGTAGAAAAGCAAGTATATAGTTACCTATGGGTAATTTACAAAAAAAGTGGAAATGTTATCAGTTTAATTACTCCTCCCAAAATGACTGAGGGATCAGTGAAACTCTTTCAAACTTTTAAAAAGCAGTAATTCTCATACCATGTAATTTGGCCCAATTAGTGGAAAGTTAATCAGTTCATACTATCAAACTATTATTATTCTATTGCCAACCTGACAACTTTTACCAAGAAAAAAAAAGAAAGCTAGAAAACTACGACAGCGAATATACTAGCAATCCACATTCAAAAGAATGGTCTGCCAAAACAAGTAGAGGTTTATCCTAGGAATGTAAGGAGGATTTAAAATTAGGTACTCTATCAACATAATAAATTACTTCATTATAAAAAATAGGAAAAATTCATATGGTTGCTCAGTATAAGATAAAAATGTATTATTATCATTTAAAACACATTTTTAATAGAACTCTAAGAAACTCATATTGATTACTGACAATAAAAAAGTCCATCTTAAATCTGCATCCACTTATGGAAACAATGTAGACAGTCTTATTAAATCTGGAAAAAGAAAAGGATTCCAGAATCATCCATATTATTTAGCATTGTTCTCTAAGCTTTAGCTCTTGTAATAAATCATAAGGTTAGAGCTTAGAGGATTCAGAATCATCATTTGTAAACTACGTGTCTACCTCCAAAAAAGAATGAACCTACTAAAAGACTGAGAGTTCATTAAAGTCATAAGAATATCAAATAAACTAGAGAAAAATCACATTCAAAAGATCTATAGAAAATATAAAATATGAAAGAATGACCTTAAACAGAAATGTGTGGAACCTGTGTTACACAAACTACAAAATATTATTGAAAGACAAAAAGAACACCTTAATGTTTTTATAAAATTTTATCAAAATGTAAGCTCTCTCCAAATATATGTATACGTAAAATGCAATATCATCCAATAGCCCCAAAGGGTTTTTCTTTTTTGCCCCCTTTTTGGAATTGGGGATTGACTCCAGGATTCATCTGGAAGAATGTGTAGGCAAAACTCACTGAAATAAGTTTGAAAGGGAAGAGTAATAAAGAGTAGTAAAAAGAAAGTAGCTCTACTGAGTTTTAAAATATATACTAAAACTGCAAAAATGAAGAGTATGCAAGAATTGCCATCAGATCAATGGGACTGAATAGATTCCAAAATTTACGAGTTTCACGTATTATTAGGGAAGCATCATAGCTCAGTTGAGAAGATAAGATTTATTCAACTGATAATATAGGAAAATTGGCTAGCTCCTTGGGAAGAACAAAATGAAATTTTCATAAGTCTCCAATACACACCAGACACTGACATAAATTCTTCATAGTTTTAAAAATATAAATTAAAAATAAAACCATTAAAAGCTAGAAGAGAGTATAGTTAATATATGTAAGTGAATATTAACCCATCTTAGAATGTATTAGGCATAAAAGCAATGGGAAAAGATTTTCGATTAGATTAGACTATATAAAAACTAAAGACATTCATTCAAAAGGTCATAAAGAGTAAGAAAGAGAATATTAACAGGGAATAAAATCTTCAACAATTATGACAGCTAAAAGAATAATTTTCTTAATTTATAAACAACCATACTTAAATAAATGATTTAGAGTCCCATATAGTTGTTATATTTGAACCACAAATTTGGCTCTGATTTTCCTCTTGGTCAAAGCAAAATAGGAAGTCTGGGCAACCAAGTGGTACATACTGTGCAAAAACAAAGAAACATACCGATTTCTCAGGAAAATTTGCTTTTGCTGACAGAGAGGTTTGAAAGCAGTCATTTCGGGGAGGAGGCATGGTTGTAGAATATTTTAGGAGCACACAGGTTCTGCTACTTACCATCGGGTAGCCTCAGGAAAGTTAACTATGAGAGTTACTGTTATGTTCCAGCACTCTTGTTTGTAAGTGGGAATAATAACAACAGCCCTTACTGCATATGTTTAAATGAGGCTATCCTTGTAAAGCACTTAGAATAATGCCTGGCATATCACATGGGAAATACAGACTAAAGACACCAGCAGTGCTCCCAGCAGAATCACTACTACAACAACAAACAAATGTGTATATGGGGTCGTGTGTGTGTGACGCACACACAGACACACACCCTGTGTTAAGTCCTAGTCTGATTTTCCATTCAATCTCCAGTCTACCTAATTCTACCTAATTCATCTGCTGTTCTTCATCTGTGCTGAAAATAACATCATTAAGAGTCAAGGCCCTAATTATGACACAGTGATTCTAGGGAGAGTATAAAAACTATTCTCATTATGTGATTGCTTAAAGATGGCACAAAAAAGTTCATAAAATGGAGACTGATTGCTGAATTATCACGTATTCCATGAAAGATAGAACCTAATTCACTATTTTATACTTTGTAGCCATAATGTAATATCCTGCAAACTGAATGAAGATGCTCTAAGCAAATGATAAAAGTCACAGTCGGCATTGATTTAAGTACTAGTTAGAAACCTACCAAGATTTTGATGCACCAGCAAAATAACATGAGGTAACTAAAGAGACATGGTGGAGCATTATTTACAATACAGCATTTGTTTAGTGACTTATGTCAGTCCCACAGCAGACCAATTGTATTTTTCTCGAGTAAAGCGAATCTGTGACATTTGCAATTTGTGGGAACACAAATAACATTTTCTTGCTCTCCTACAATAGAGCGCCACTGCTCCACCTTTCAGAAGCCCAAAGGTGTCATCGTGTCACCCTCCAACTGTGGCAAGCATCCAGCCAAACCTGGGACGATTTGTCAGCTAAGTTGCCACCAAGGATTCATTTTATCAGGAGGCAGAGAAGAAGTGAGGTGTACCACCTCCGGAAAATGGAGTGCCAAAGTTGAGACAGCTGCTTGTGAAGGTAGGTCCATACAATGGTCAGGTTAAAAACCAAATTCTATATAATGACACATTGGTGCAGTGTGGGACTGTCCCTCTTTGCAACTTTTGCAGCGAATCTATGGTAAAAGGATAGTTGTAACCCCCAAAAATGCTATGAAGATGTCTGTTACAAAATCATGAGCTCACAAAATCCAATTACAATGTACCAGGCAATAATAGAAGAAATAGAAAACTAAGGATGATATTAGAGCTGGAAAGCAGGTTAAGTTTTCCATTGGGAGTTGAAGATCTTTGGGGAATTTCTGGCTCCTATAAAGCGGTTGAGATTAAATTAATTTTTTTTAAAAAAGCAAGTCATCAGCCCTCTGAAACCTGCATCTCAGTACATTCACAAGAGAACATTGCCATCTTCCTAGCAACAAGAGCCGAATGCTTTGAAAAGGAGCTACTGAGAGCAAGAAAGAGTTCTTAGAAGTAAAAATATAAATATCTCTAAGAGAAGGATCAAAAAGTGGAGTGGATGTTGTTGAAAACAATATTAGTGATTTGACGAAGCAAACTGAGAATTCCTTCAGAATGGAGAACTGATAAACAAGGAACCTGAATATCCCAATGGATCAAGCCCAAAAGATGGAAGTTAAGAGATACCTGTGATAAATCGAGAAACCCCAATAGAGTTCCAGAAGCAGAGAGAAGATAAGGGATGGAGGAGAAGAATTTCCTACCAGTAGAAGAAAGTTTCCCTGAGCTTCAGAAAGGCTTGAATTTTTTGATCAAAATAGCCTTAGACCTTGTTTATCTATTTTATATAAAGTAGTATATATCTGTTAACGCCAAGCTCTTAATTTGTCCCTTCTCCCCAACAAGAAGGTCCTACCGAGTAGCTCAGGGAACTATATTCAATATCTTGTAATAACCTATAATGGAAAAGAATCTGAAAAAATATATATACATTTATATGTGTATATATATGTGTGTGTATATATATGTCTGTATGTATAACTGAATCATTTTGCTGTACACCTGAAACCAACACAACATTGTAAATCAACTATACTTCAATAAAAAATAAAGTACCATTACCAGAGAAATAGAGTTTATTGATCCATGTTCAAGAAAACAGTGAGTAATGTGAGTCCAAAAAAAAATAGGGGCTTCCCTGGTGGCTCAGGGGTTGGGAGTCCGCCTGCCAATGCAGGCGACACGGGTTCAAGCCCTGGTCCAGGAGGATCCCACATGCCGCTGAGCAGCTAGGCCAGTGTGCCACAACTACTGAGCCTGTGCTCTGGAGCCCGCGCTCCACAGCTTCTGAACCCACATACTGCAATACTGAAGCCTGCGTGCCTAGAGCTTGTGCTCCGCAACAGGAAAGGCCACCGCAATGAAAGGTCCGCGCACCGCAACGAAGAATAGCCCCCGCTTGCCACGACTAGAGAAAGCCCACGCGCAGCAACAAAGACCCAACTCAGTCAAAAATAAATTAATTAATTAAAAAAAAATAGCCTCTGAATGTTGGGCAGGCATACTTTCACTACTCCTGGTGAAATTTCCAAGGTCCAAAGTTAAGGAGAAAATCTGAAGTTTCCAGAAAGAAAAGAGAAATTCCACAAAGGAAATAAGGGTCAGACTCACACTACACTTCTCATTTATAACTCTAGATGCCAGAAGGAAATGTAGCAGTGTTCTAAGAATACAGAGGGAGAATACATATAAACTTTAAATTCCAAATCCATTCAAGCTAATGTTCAAGTGTAAAGGAAAAATAAAATACTGCTTTAGATTTTAAGAGTTAATATGCTAATGTATCTTTGTGGGGGAAAATTGTCCAAGTATTAGCCCCTCTGAGAAAAGGAAAGTATAAATTGAATAAAGTTTTAAAGAAACAAGAAGGTGAGACACAAATTAGATCAATTCGGATATATTCAGCTGCAAGTTACAGAAGAGCTGATTTAATGTAACGTAAGAGATTTATTATACCATGTAATAAGAACTTAGCTCTACAGTGACTGATGTGGCTATGTGGAATGTTACCACATCTAATTCAGTATCTGTACTGCAAAGTTTCACACTGCAAAAAATATCATTGGCTTTAATTTGTTGTTTGTTTTGCCAGTACATTTGAGCGCACTAATTAATTCCACCTGACAGCATTGTTTTCCAGTGCAGTTGCTTCCTGCCACAGTCAACATTCATTTTTTTCTGTCTCCTTATTTCATTCCAAAAATATTTATCAAACTCCTGTCATATGCCAGGAACTATATAATACAATGGGACAAGAGATATCCTGGCATTCAAAGAACTTAAATTCTTTGGGGGGAGAAAATTTAATTTCAAAATGGCAAAATGAGTTATGGTTAGGAAGGACAGAGGGCCATAGGCACTTGTGGAGTGAGCACCTAAAATGGACCAGTGGGGTCAGAGAAGCTTCCTGAGGAGCTTGTGCCTAAGCTGAGAACTAAAGGACAAGTAGGGGTTACCTGGGTAAAGGGGGAAGAGAGCATTGATTCAGGCAAATAAAAGCACATGGACAAAGACCCAGGTATAGAAAGAACCGTGGCGCTCTCGTGGGACTGAGAGTATTCGATGTGGAGACTGAGTTCTGGTAAGGGATTTGTCAGAGAGGAGGGGATCTGTCCCCTCTTAGGGGAGCAGGTCCCGGTTCAGGAAGGGCTTCATAAGTCATCCTGAGATACATTATCCTGAAGGCAGTTGTAAATTCCAAATCAGTCAGGAATTGGGATGTAAAAAGCAAGTCACAGAGTATTAATATCTTTTTACCTCTCTCTTAAACGACTTAGAATTACACATTGATATGTTAACTGATTTGTGTATTTTCTGAATCAGATGTGGAAGCTCCTCAAATCAACTGTCCTGCGGACATAGAGGCGAAGACTCAGGAACAG
The DNA here is from genome assembly GCF_026419965.1 of Kogia breviceps. Taxonomy (NCBI): domain Eukaryota; kingdom Metazoa; phylum Chordata; class Mammalia; order Artiodactyla; family Physeteridae; genus Kogia; species Kogia breviceps. The sequence continues at coordinate 22,743,890 of NC_081317.1, forward strand.
CAAGACTCTGCTAATATCACTTGGCAAATCCCAACCGCTAAAGACAACTCTGGGGAAAAGGTAAGGTTTAAGCAAATATTTGCATCCTTTGTCAGATGGATTCTAAATACACTGCAAATCTGTGTGCTATTGAAAACTTACTAATTAATGATAGTGCTCGCTCTAGCTGCACTCATAAATGTTAATGCCCCGTCTGATGGAAGAATGATCAGCCTTGAATTTTTCATTAGAAATTTCAGATGAAAATCTAAAAACGGAAACCCTTCATTCCGTGGATACGTTGGCTGAGAATTCTTTTGCCCCTTCCCAGGCTCTGAAGATCTTTTAAGAAAAAGAAAGATGGGGAATCAATCTTAGTTTCTATTTTTAAGCCTATGTTTTAAAATATGATCCTGAAATGATTGCATATTGGCCAGTCTGACGAAGATAACATCAGTGTTTCTTACTCAGCTTTTTTAAAACCAACATTATTCAGAACACAGTATTTTAGTATTGTATGTGCAGTAGCTTGAGATAATTATCCATCAGATGCTAGGAAAGGAATTAGGAATTTAACACCCTCTTAAATCTGTACTTTTACTGTTCACATACATGAAGATGCCCGTAAATAGTATATAGTTTTGGGCTTCCCTGGTGGCACAGTGGTTGCGAGCCCGCCTGCTGATGCAGGGGATGCAGGTTTGTGCCCCAGTCCGGGAGGATCCCACATGCCGTGGAGCGGCTGGGCCCGTGAGCCATGGCCGCTGGGCCTGCACGTCTGAAGCCTGTGCTCCGCAAAGGGAGAGGCCACAACAGTGAGAGGCCCGCGTACCACACACACACACAAAAAAGCATATAGTTTTTACACCTGCATGTAAATATGTATGTAAGTTGTGTCATTCAAGGACATGTGCCATTCAAGGACACACACACAATATGTTCTGATAATTGTGTTGAATAAGCACAGTATACTTTGAAAAATCAAGATAACTTTTTTAAAGTGTATTATTAAATATAGTCATCACTCTGTATATTACATCTCCAGGACTTATTTATTTTATAAGTGGAAGTTTGTACCTTTTGTCCACCTTCACCCATCTTGAGCACCCCCAGACCCCTCTTCTGGCAACCACCAAACTGTTCTCTGTATCTGTGATCTTTTTTTTATTCCTGCCACTTATTAGCAAGATCATATGGTATTTATCTTTAGGTAACCAAAGACAAGGTAACTTTAAAATCTGATTTTAAAAGTGTAAATGTAAATTATAGTACTTACTGTACTGTAGGTGATGTGTGCATTGAGTGCTCCCTTGTGTGTAGTTTCCACATTCTATTAAGAGGCCCATGAAAACATGCATTGTCATCATTATCATCATCATCCTGGTCATTGTCATCAAATACTAAGAAGAGTGCAGGGACATACTTAGGATCCATGAGAATTTAGACTAAATGTAGCACTGGTGTGTTGAAATATTTTTTAAAAATACAGTGGAAAAAATCAATTGATTTGACCTCAAAAGTATTTCTCAATTTTTAAAAATAAATTTATTTTTTTAATTATTTATTTTTGGCTGTGTTGGATCTTTGTTGCTGTGTGTGGGCTTTCTGTAGTTGTGGAGAGTGGGGTCTACTCTCCATTGCGGGCGGGCTTCTCCTCATGACAGCTTCTCTTGTTGCGGAGCATGGGCTGTAGGTGCACGGGCTTCAGTAGTTGTGGCGCCTGGGCTCAGTCGTTGTGGCTCATGGGCTCTAGAGTGCAGGCTCAGTAGTTGTGGCACACGGACCTAGTTGCTCCACATCATGTGGGATCTTCCCACACCAGGGATCGAACCCATGTCCCCTGCATTGGCAGGTGGATTCTTAACTACTGCGCCACCAGGGAAGTGCCTCAACTTATATTTTTAATAGTTCTCTAGCAAACTAGAGAAAAATGCTTCAAATATGTCAAATGTTAGAATGTTTATTACATCACATATTAATATAAATTTATCTTTATCACATTATAATTTTCAAACAGACTAAGAAGGCAAACATATGGGTCAAAAAGAGAAGAATATATCTATATCATGCAATCATATGAGAATTTAATCTTACCATAAGACATTAAGATACTGCAAATTAAAACAATGACCTCATGCCATACTTTTGATTTACCAAAAGGTAATCATATTTAATATAGATCAAAGAACTTTGAATGGGAACTTTGACAATGATACTGTCAAATACTAACAATGGGAATGCAAATTTATACCATAATCTGGGAAATAAATTTTGTATTATCTATCAATAAAATGCTAATGACTTTGAGGTTAATAATTCTGTTTCTGGAAATTTATTATAAGGACATAATAAAAATATTTTAAAATTATCTGTACAAAACTGTTCATCGTAGTGCTGCTTACAACATTAAAATTTGGACCACCAGACGTGGACCTGCCCACCAGAAAGAAAAGATCCAGCCTCATCCACCAGAACACAGGCACTAGTCCCCTCAACCAGGGAACCTACTCAATCCACTGAACCAACCTTAGCCACTGGGGACAGACACCAAAAACAATGGGAACTGTGAACCTGCAGCCTGCAAAAAGGAGACCCGAAACACAGTAAGATAAGCAAAATGAAAAGACAGAAAAACACACAGCAGATGAAGGAGCAGGGTAAAAACCCACCAGACCTAACAAATGAAGAGGAAATACGCAGTCTACCTGGAAAAGAATTCAGAATAATGATTGTAAAGATGATCCAAAATCTTGGAAATAGAATAGAGAAAATGCAAGAAACATTTAACAAGGACCTAGAAGAACTAACGAGGAAGCAAGCAACGATGAACAACACAATAAATGAAATAAAAAATACTCTAGATAGGATCAATAGCAGAATAACTGAGGCAGAAGGACGGATAAGTGACCTGGAAGATAAAACAGTGGAAATAACTACTGCAGAGCAGAATACAGAAAAAAGAATGAAAAGAACTGAGGACAGTCTCAGGCACCTCTGGGACAACATTAAATGCACCAACATTCAAATTATAGGGGTTCCAGAAGAAGAAGAGAAAAAGAAAGAGACTGAGAAAATATTTGAAAACTTCCCTAATATGGGAAAGGAAATAGTTAATCAAGTCCAGGAAGCACAGAGAGTCCCATACAGGATAAATCCAAGGAGCAACACACCAAGAAACACGTTAATCAAACTATCAAAATTAAATACAAAGAAAACATATTGAAAGCAGCAAGGGAAAAACAACAAATAACACACAAGGGAATCCCCATAAGGTTAACATCTGATCTTTCAGCAGAAACTCTGCAAGCCAGAAGGGAGTGGCAGGACATATTCAAAGTGATGAAGGAGGAAAACCTACAACCAAGATTACTCTACCCAGAAAGGATCTCATTCAGATTTGATGGAGAAATTAAAACCTTTACAGACAAGCAAAAGCTGAGAGAATTCAGCACTACCAAACCAGCTTTACAACAAATGCTAAAGGAACTTCTCTAGGCAAGAAACACAAAAGAAGGAAAAGACCTACAAGAACAAACTCGAAACAATTAAGTAAATGGTGATAGGAACATACATATCAATAATTACCTTAGGGCTTCCCTGGTGGCACAGTGGTTGAGAATCCGCCTGCCAACGCAGGGGACATGGGTTCGTGCCCCGGTACGGGAAGATCTCATGTGCCGCGGAGCGGCTGGGCCCGTGAGCCATGGCCACTGAGCCTGCGCGTCCGGAGCCTGTGCTTCGCAATAGGAGAGGCCACAACAGTGAGAGGCCCGCGTACCGCAAAAAAAAAAAAAAAAATTACCTTAAATGTAAATGGATTAAATGCCCCAACCAAAAGACACAGATTGGCTGAATGGATACAAAAACAAGACCCATATAAATACTGTCTACAAGAGACCCACTACAGACCTAGGGACACATACAGACTGAAAGTGAGGGGATGGAAAAACATATTCCATGCAAATGGAAATCAGAAGAAAGCTGGAGTCGCAATTCTCATATCAGACAAAATAGACTTAAAAATAAAGACTATTACAAGAGACAAAGAAGGATGCTACATAATGATCAAGGGATTGATCCATGAAGAAGATACAACAATTGTAAATATTCATGCACCCAACGATGGAGCACCTCAATACATAAGGCAAATACTAACAGCCATAAAAGGGGAAATCGACAGTAACACAATCATAGTAGGGGACTTTAACACCCCACTTTCACCAATGGATAGATCATCCAAAATGAAAATAAATAAGGAAACACAAGTTTTAAATGATACATTAAACAAGATGGACTTAATTGATATTTATAGGACATTCCATCCAAAAACAAAAGAATATACATTTTTCTCAAGTGCTCCTGAAACATTCTCCAGGATAGATTGTATCTTGGGTCACAAATCTAGCCTTGGTAAATGTAAGAAAATTGAAATTGTATCGAGTATCTTTTCTGACCACAATGCTATGAGACAAGATATCAATTACAGGAAAAGATCTGTAAAAAATACAAACACATGGAGGCTAAATAATACACTAATTAATAACGAAGTGATCACTGAAGAAATCAAAGAGGAAATCAAAAAATACTTAGAAACAAATGACAATGGAGACACGACGACCCAAAACCTATGTGATGCAACAAAAGCAGTTCTAAGAGGAAAGTTTATAGCAATACAATCCTACCTTAAGAAACAGGAGGGCTTCCCTGGTGGCGCAGTGGTTGAGAATCCGCCTGCCGATGCAGGAGACACGGGTTCGTGCCCTGGTCCTGGAAGATCCCACATGCCGCGGAGTGGCTGGGCCCGTGAGCCATGGCTGCTGAGCCTGTGCGTCCGGAGTCTGTGCCCCACAATGGGAGAAGCCACAACAGTGAGAGGCCCGCGTACCACAGGAAAAAAAAAAAAAAATAGATGGAGAGATATACCATGTTCTTGGATTGGAAGAATCAACATTGTGAAAATGACTCTATTACCCAAAGCATTCTACAGTTTCAATGTAATCCCTATCAAACTACCACTGGCATTTTTCACAGAACTAGAACAAAAAATTTCACAATTTGTATGGAAATACAAAAGACCCCGAATAGCCAAAGCAATCTTGAGAACGACAAACGGAGCTGGGGAATCAGGCTCCCTGACTTCAGACTATACTACAAAGCTACAGTAATCAAGACAGTATGGTACTGGCACAAAAACAGAAATATAAATCAGTGGAACAGGATAGAAAGCCCAAAGATAAACCCACACACATATGGTCACCTTATCTTTGATAAAGGAGGCAAGAATATACAGTGGAGAAAAGACAGCCTCTTCAATAAGTGGTGCTGGGAAAACTGGACAGGTACATGTAAAAGTATGAAATTAGAACACTCCCTACCACCATACACAAAAAGAAACTCAAAATGGGTTAAAGACCTAAATGTAAAGCCAGACACTATCAAACTCTTAGAGGAAAACATAGGCAGAACACTCTATGACATAAATCACAGCAAGATCCTTTTTGACCCACTTCCTAGAGAAATGGAAATAAACACAAAAATAAACAAATGGGACCTAATGAAACTTAAAAGCTTTTGCACAGCAAAGGATACCATAAACAAGACCAAAAGACAACCCTCAGAATGGGCGAAAATAGTTGCAAATGAAGCAACTGACAAAGGATTAATATCCAAAGTTTATATGCAACTCATGCAGCTCAATAACAAAAAAACAAACAACCCAATCCAAAAATGGGCAGAAGACCTAAACAGACATTTCTCCAAAGAAGATATACAGATTGCCAACAAACACATGAAAGAATGCTCAACATCACTAATCATTAGAGAAATGCAAATCAAAACTACAATGAGATATCATCTCACTCCGTTCAGAATGGCCATCATCAAAAACTCTAGAAACAATACATGCTGGAGAGGGTGTGGAGAAAAGGGAACCCTCTTGCACTGCTGGTGGGAATGTATGTTGATACAGCCACTATGGAGAACAGTATGGAGGTTCCTTAAAAAACTACAAATAGAACTACCATATGCCCCAGCAATCCCACTACTGGGTATATACCCTGAGAAAACCATAATTCAAAAAGAGTCATGTACCAAAATGTTCATTGCAGCTCTATTTACAATAGCCAGAACATGGAAGCAACCTAAGTGTCCATCAGCAGATGAATGGATAAAGAAGATGTGGCACATATATACAACGGAATATTACTCAGCCATAAAAAGAAATGAAACTGAGTTATTTGTAGTGAGGTGGATGGACCTGTAGTCTGTCATGCACAAACATAGGGTGGATAGCTAGTGTGAAGCAGTGGCATGGCACAGGGAGATCAGCTAGGTGGTTTGTGACCACCTAGAGGGTGGGATAGGGAGGGTGGGAGGGGGACGACTCAAGAGGGAAGAGATATGGGAACATATGTATATGTATATGTATAACTGATTCACTTTGTTGTAAAGCAGAAACTAACACACCATTGTAAAGCAATTATACTCCAATAAAGATGTTAAAAAAAGATTTAAAAATAATAATAATAAGATAAAATAAAATTTGCGACCAATTTAAATGTCCTTGAATAGATTTTTCTTTAAAAAATTGCCATGTATTTATTATATAGGTTGTAAAGATATTTAAGTTATAAGTTCTAAAAACTATGTATGAGCATAAAAAATGTTTCAAGATATTATGTTTAATAAAAAAGGAACAACATTTCATATGTATCCCAACTCTATAAACTATACAGATAGTCTAGAAAGTAGTATACCAAAGGCTATGTCTGATTTTTTTTTCCTTTTTGCTATACATAAAACATTGTCTTTTTTACTTCACTTTGCTAATAATATATAAGCCAAAAAATAATAAAAGTACTATTAACATTAACTTTAACTTTCCAAATATTTCTCTCCAATAGGTGTCAATCCACGTTCATCCAGCTTTTACCCCACCTTATCTTTTCCCAATTGGAGATGTTGCTGTCACGTACACAGCAACTGACCTCTCCAGCAACCAAGCCAGCTGCACTTTCCATATCAAGGTTATTGGTAAGTCTTCAGATTACTTGGGTAGGTTTGTGAAAATAATCCAGTACCCCCAAAGACTTTGCTTCTCATTTATCTTCATCAGCTCCTTTCTCACTGATTCTTCCTTCTGTCATTGAAGCCTACTGAAGCCACTTCCTCTTTGAAACCTACATACCCTTGAATTATCACTCTGTCTCTTTGACCCCTGCCTATATGAGCCTTTTGAAAAGTTCCCAATGGTTGCCGTCTCTTCGCTTAACTGCCGTTTATTCTCAAAGTCACTCAAGTCTGGCTTCTGTCTCCTTCACTCATTGAAACTACTTGCATCAAGGATACTGTGATCTGGAGAGCTAATCCTACTGCACACTTTTTAGTCCTTGACATGTTTCCGTAGATTTTACATTATTAACAATGCTCTCTTTATCAAAACTGCGTCCTTCCATAGCTTCTCTGACACCAGTCTTTCTGGGTTTTTTTCCCCCATTATTCTCATTTTTCCTCCTTGATGCTTTTTTTAGGCTTCTCTTCCGCAGACCAACTCTCAAATGTGGATCATCCCCAGGATTCCGGCCTTGACCCTCTTCTCTTTCTTTCTCTCTAGTTTTCCCGGTAATTTTGTTAACTGACAGCTCCCAGATGTCTATCTCCAGCTCAGATTTCTCTTCTGAAATTCAGAGCAGTATATAATACTGCCTACTGACATTCCCACGTGGATGGCCCACAGGGACTTCAGACTCACCCAAACCTAAAATATCTGTTAGCTCAGAAAATGGAGTGAAGACCTAGCTACCATGCAGAAATCTGGAAGTCATTCTTGATTCCTCTCCCTCCATCACCAACAACTAATACCTCATCAGGTTCTACTGGTTTCATATCCTCAATATCTCTGAAATCTCTCCCAGTCTCTCCATCCACACATCCCACTGCTATACATCACTCCTTCTTCCTTATTTTACTTTATTTTTTTGGTTTGGTTTACTCCATCATCTCCCAATCGGTGTTTGTGCTTTCAATCAATTCAGTAGATACCAGACACCCACCAGCAAGACTTAATACGTGGAGAATATATGAAGTGGTCTGTAGCACTCAAGAGCACAGACTCTGAACCCAAACGGCTTGACTCTGTAGCCAGCTCTCCCACTTAAGGCAGTGTAACCAGTCACCTCTCTGTGCCTCAGTTTCTTCATCCAGAAATAGAATTAATAAATAGATTACCTTATAGGGTTATTGTGAGATTTTTGATTAGTTAAGATATACAAACTGCTCAAGGTAGTGCCTGACACATTACGCTCTGGGTAAATACACTAACATTTTTGTATTTTGGTCTCAGATATATTTTAATGTTTCTTTTAAAATTCAGTACATTAACTTCATTTTATTTTAAGACTTTTACATAGCCTCTTGAAATAACTAATGTGTATCAAACTGGCTTCTTACCCTAGAAATGATAGGTTTTGGTGAAAGTAGATAAAAAGACTCATAGAAAAGTCGGTCTAGTTCATGTCGTAGTGCTTAGTTGTTTTAAATGGCCTTTTCAAGGTTGTTTTAAGCATGAACTTTATCAGTCACCTGAAAAATATGTTGCATTTGTTTTTTTGGTGCTGTGATTTTAAGCATGAAAATGTGATTCAAGAGTTTGCCAAGTTTTCATTTTTCACAATGAAGAGTCAGCATGATGAAATGTAAAAAGTGTACTGGAGTGTCTAGCTAGACACCAGCTGAATTGTCACATTATGAAAGAGAGAGGAGATGGGAGGGAGGAGGGGACAGGAGAAGGAGGGGGAAAGAGAGAGTGGGGGAGAAAGGGAGGGGGAGAGAGAGAGACAGAAAATATTCCAAAGCCTACATTTTCTTGTTTTCCTCAGATGATGCGGGTGTCGGTGTCTTAATGATAAATGAGAGGAAATAGGAACGCTTTTGTTTAACATTCCACAGAGTGCTGCCTCACTTGCTTTGAATGGACTTTCTCTCCCTCGTGGAGACAATGCATCTGGCTGGTACCTCCAATTCTTTGACAGTCATTGGCCCTCGTCTTACTGCTCTCCTGTCCCTGAACTTCAACTTTAAACTGTTTGACTAAAATCAGATAAATTTAGAAAATCTTGGAACTATTTCATTTGCAGTTTCTTTTGGGAAAATAGTAAATACTGTCGGATTTGTAAATTTAACTATGAATTGGCTTGATTCAGCATTCTCAGAGGGCACTGACCTCCTATGAGCATTCCTTCATTCTTCTCTTTATTCCGCGACTTTTTCTGAGCATCTGTTATGGGCCAGGTGCCCTGCTAGGCCATGGAGACCTAACTGTGAGCAAAAGAGGCTCCACTGCTGGTTGACAGAGTTTATAGCCTAGGAAAGTAGTAAACCAAAGATCCTGTACTAAGGAAATGACAAACAGGAAAAGAGAAAAAACTGAACATTTATCCATAAGACTTAGCTTAAAACAAAAAGCTGTATATTCTCCAGAGGTAGAGCTCGTTTAATTTCAGAATTATATGTTTCCACACGTCATTGATAGTATATCATCCTAATCTTGAGGCCTATGGCTATAATTTACCAGCTTAATGACCTAAGGCAAGTCTCTTAAATTTGCCTGGTTTAAGATTCCTTACCTATGTAATTAGAAAAGTAGTATTCGTCCAGTCTCCCTCAAAAGCATGTTATTACAGATAGAAGGACATTTCAAAAGTGTAAACATTAATAGTTATGTTAAAATTTCCTCCTTTACACCTTCTTTATTGTCCTTTACTGGCATCCTAAAAATTCCACCACATTCCGTCAGAGCTTTGAAACCTGGCTCATCCGCGCCGCCACCTCAAACCCCTCCTTCAGTGTAGATTACAGTGCCCAGCAACAGACTCACAGTTCTTTCATTTCTACCATGGCTTTCACCCCGTCTCCACTGTAGCCACCCATTCCCATGTCCACACCCAGTTCTTTGTCTTTACCAGGAATTTATCAACCTTAGGAATCTTAGACTCCAGTGTCCCATCTATGGACATAACCTCCTGGCCTTCCAGCAATACAACATCCTCACTTACATCTTACGTATTCTACAGCGTGACTCGGATCCCTGCCCATTGGTCCTTCCAATTAGCACCTATCAGCCCTTCCGTTAAGAGGAGGATCGTGGGAGTGATCCCAGTGAAATGACCGCTTTGGTCATTTCACACCTTCCGATTATCTGGGAAGGTTTTCTACACTTCTAGGTGGATCAGCTCAACTACCAGTGGCGAAACTCACAAATGAAACGCTCACTGTATCCTGAATTTGCCTTTCATACTGCTGTGCTCATGGTGATTTTAGCAATCTGGTATTCCTTCTTCAACAGGCAGAGGGAAGTATAGCAAGAATCAGCTTTTTCTTTTGAGATTGAGGTCAGGGATGAAACATACCTCATCCTCAAAGGGACGCCAGGGCCAGCCTTGTGTCTAACAAGGTCAAGGTTCTCTGCTAGCACAAGTAGACTTCAGTTCTCCCTTGCAAACTTCCTCATCAGTTTTGAACATCAATTGTGACTTCATTCTCTGATTTCATGTTCTTTAGATGTAGAACCACCTAGCATAGACTGGTGCAGATCCCCACCTCCAGTCCAGGTCTCCGAGAAGGAACATGCTGCCACCTGGGATGAGCCTCAGTTCTCGGACAACTCAGGTGAGAACGCGGAGATCGTGTTGTCAGTATGCTACCGCCGAATTATACTTTATTTTAAAAAGCTTTTAAAAAGATAAAAGAGAAATGAAAAGCAAATTACATCTAAATAGAATGAATAATTATATAAGGTAATATGTTTTAATGCTAGGATAATGATATATAATTTAACATTATTAGTCTTACCTATCCATGGCTCTTCCTTTCATTCAATATTCAGTGGACATTATTAAACGTGTACAAGGTGTTTTATTTGAAAGTGTTCTAATAAATTCGTCGCGTCTGTAAGCTTCCACTGTCCTAAAGACATAAACTGTGCATCCTATTGGTAAATCTAATGCAGTTCTATGTTTTCATACTCAGTTCTTAAACATTTGTCAAAAAAGTTATACAAATTCATGGGAAAACAGAAAAAAAATGAGCTAATATAGCTGAAGTTCACTTTAAAGCTTTGACCAAAACCCCCAAAACAATAAGAATGCAAGTTAAATAGATTTCTTAATTAAATTTCCAGTATTCACAGAGACTGACCTATTCAAGGAAAATTATTTAGTAAGAATGCCTTAATTTAATAGGTTTTTGAGTCAACAATTTCTGTGTTAGAGCATAAAATTGTATCTTTTATTTTCTACTAGTGGCCAAATCAGTACAAATAGAATGCCCAGCTGGTTTGTATAAATAGAAAATGAAAATTCAAATCAAATAAAGTGACTGCGCACAATAACCCCCAAATTGGATTCCTTCTTTCCTTTCTAGGGGCTGTGTTGACCATCACCAGAAGTCATACACCGGGAGACCTTTTCCCTCATGGGGAGACAGTAGTGCGGTACACAGCCACTGACCCCTCAGGCAATAACAGAACATGTGACATCCACATTATCATAAAAGGTATACTCTGCATAAGCCTCCAAAAATCTAGTTGAACTTGATATATGTAATCGCTATTGCACTCTATTTTGTGAAAGAAAATAGTCTATGAGCAGTAGATGTTTAAAGTTAGATTACTGACAGATTTTATTGAGATTTCTGATTACTACTCCTTCACTTCATGGTAAATAGAAATATTTTCTTCCAGGGTAGTCTTTAATTAACAACTTATTAACATTTTCTCAAAAGTTGAAAAGTATTGTTGTCATGATCCTATTTTGAATGCTTGAGGAGACAGATTCAGAAAATGTATTTCCTATGTAATGTTATCTGGTTTTCATTTCTCTTAAAGGAATGACAAAAAGAACTCGCAAATCAGAAGTACTTTATCTTTTCATAAAATATGCACAGTTACACACAGGTAATTAATTACCCATAATTACACATAGGTACAGTTTTTTAACTATACCCACCTAGGAATCAAAAAGCAGACTTTGCAACAGTCCCACACTAAGGATTTACTGTGAGAGTTTTTCTAGGAGTAGTGGTGGATGGGAGGAGTCCTTTTCAAAATTCAGCTTAGACTCCTGGATTTTAATTTATATTTCTTATACCACTGTGTCTGAGTAATACAATTTTTTTTACACAGGTTCCCCCTGTGAAGTTCCATTTACACCTGTAAATGGGGATTTTATATGTACTCAAGATAGTGCTGGAGTTAACTGCACATTAAGTTGCTTAGAAGGCTATGATTTCACAGAAGGGTCTACTGACAAGTATTATTGTGCTTATGAAGATGGTATCTGGAAACCACCATATTCCACTGAATGGCCAGACTGTGCTAGTAAGTTCTAAGTATTTTCTGGACTCCTTTCATATGTGTGAATATGTATTTGTCTGCCTATGTGTATAAATTTCTAAACATTAAAGGGAAAAATTGCTTTAATATAGGGATTAGGTTTGGTGAGTGGAAAACGGTGCCGTGAATTTTAAGTGTTTGCAGATAAGAGAAATGCTTGTCCCTTGACTTAAGATATTAGCCTCCCAGAGTCTTGCTATTCATCAGATTGCTATAGGATAAGATTCAGTTTATGGCAAAACCATCTTGGTGCTCTCATTTTTATTTACTAGAATTATCCGAAGAGACTTGTCAGCATGTCATTCTTGACTTGTAAACTTCAACTTATAAAGTATAGTCTTATAGTCTTTAGAAGAGCTTATGTTTAAAGTAAGAGCCAATATACATGATGCAGTGAGAGATCAGTCACATTCTCTTTAGAACTGATTTAGATTTAGAGCTATTCTGTAATCTTATATATTATTATAAAAATAACCCAATATCTTTGTCTAGTGTAAATAATATTTTCTGGAGTGAATCTTTGATCTAGTACTGTAGATGAAGTTTAAATGCCAATGTCTTAGAAAAAGAGTAAAGCCCACTTACTTGAGCTATTTTCTTCCCCAAATTTGGGAAGCAAATAAAAGTAGTATCACTCACCTCTATCAAAGATTTAGACAGTAGGATTTTAATGGTGATGCTATTAGGAGACATCGTCTCTGAATATTCCAAGACATCTTGCTGAGTCTAAATTCTAAGCTTCTGATCCAAGGAAGAATTTATCTTTGTGAAATTACACTTTCAAGAAATAGAATTTCACATGATATTCAGAAATTTTTCAATGTCTATTGGTTGAAAATATAATATAAACATATAAGTTATAAGTTTACATAAATATAAATTATAATATCTTTGCAGCTAGGATTTTTCAAAGATTCCCAGGAATATAATGAGGAGAATTTTTATATCTCTTTTTCTCTTAAATGCTCCTTTTTTAATATGATTGGAAGGTAAAGAATAATATATCAAAGCAAACTTATCACCAGGTAACTGGGTACAGAGCTGCTTGGCTCATGGTTTATTATGATCAATTAATGCCCGGAAACATTCCTTAACTGTCATCTTTTGTTTTTATTACAATCCCCAAAATCATGTCAGGATTAAAATACCAAGTTACAGTTATTCCACAGAAAATTAAATCGTTGTTTTGAAAACACTAACCAACTGGAGCTGTTTTTTCCAACATTTCCCAGTAAAACGTTTTGCAAATCATGGGTTCAAGTCGTTTGAGATGCTGTACAAAGCAACTCGTTGTGATGACACGGATCTGTTGAAGAAGTTTTCTGAAGCATTTGAGACCACCCTGGGGAAAATGGTATGTCAGTAGCATTCCTTTGTTGCTTGCCATATTTGAAAGGACACTCGCTGTTGAGTTTTTTGTAACCTCTCTGGGTCACCTGCAACAAAAATTCTTTGTCCTGATGATTCCCTTCTTCTTTTGTGACCCAGACTTCCTCCTCGTATTTAGAATTATTCATAGGTTTTTGGACTTCTGGAGTGAATTATATGTAAATCTGTGTTAAAGCACTTTGAATTTTTTAAAACACTCCAAGTCAGAAAGGGAAGCTTAGGGTCCATGTGGTTTGAGAATGTCTGCTTTGTTATTTAAAGTATGACAGGGGCTTCCCTGGTGGCGCAGTGGTTGAGAGTCCGCCTCCCGATGCAGGGGACACGGGTTTGTGCCCCGGTCCGGGAAGATCTCACATGCCGCGGAGCCATGGCCGCTGGGTCTGCGCATCCAGAGCCTGTGCTCCGCAATGGGAGAGGCCACAGCAGCGAGAGGCCCGCGTACCGCAAAAAAATAATAATATAAAGAAAATTTTTTTTAAAAAAATAAAGTATGACAAAAATGCCATGTAGACTGTATTTCTTTTATGATGAGGAGATCGTTGAACATTTAAAGGATTTTCTTTTTCATGTGTTTTTGTTTAGGACTCTTTCAGTGATTCCAGGAAAGCAAAACAATGTATTTAACTGTATTGAATGTCTTGAAGGCAGGAAATGATGACATATATATATATATATATATATATATATATACACGTGTATATATATATATATATATATATATATATATATATATATTTGTATCCGTAACAGAGTTGAGTGGCTTAGATTTTGGATAGATTCTGAAAGTAGATGTAGTAGTAGTAGTAGATTTGATACAGAGTGTGAGAGAAAGAGAGGCATCAAGGAGGCGGAGTGTACAGGAGCATAGATACAGGAGTGAGTCCACATGGTGATGTAAGTGTGTGAAGGAAGGATCTTTTGTGACTATTTGATCTGTTAAAAAAGATGTGGAATGATCAGCCTGGAGTGTGGATGGGGAGGAGTTGCTGGAGGTTTGAGAAAACAGAACATGGTATAAAATAATTTTCTAGGCGAGCATAAATGAACATACTAGGGAAATGTAGTAGGATTGCCAGTAAGCAGCATTGTGTTTTCTCCTAAGCTATAGTTGAGCATGTGGGCGCAAATGTGGAGAAAGCAGAGCAATGAATTTAACCAGGGTTAAAGGTTCTCCAGGCAGGGCTTCCCTGGTGGCGCAGTGGTTGAGAATCCGCCTGCCGATGCAGGAGACACGGGTTCATGCCCTGGTCCGGGAAGATCCCACATGCCGCGGAGCAACTGGGCCCGTGAGCCATGGCCGCTGGGCCTGCGCGTCCGGAGCCTGTGCTCTGCAACGGGAGAGGCCACAACAGTGAGAGGCCCGCATACCGCAAAAAAAAAAAAGAAAAAAAAAAAAAGTTCTCCAGGCAAACAAATTGAGGAGGGTGCATACACGGAAGTAATTCATGGTGGTAGACCATGGGATCCAAGATGGGCAAATAAGGAAGTGAAGACATCAGGAGCCGAGAGACAGTGAGGAGGTGGGTAGCATCAGTGGATTATAGATTCTGATGAAGTCAAAGAATCATTGGATTCTTGGGAGTAGGAGAAGGTGCAGTTACTGGTAATGATGAGGTCTGAGGGTATGATGGTGAGACATACCCTCAAGTGTATGTCTCATGTATGTCAAGTGACAAAGTAGAGCTGGAAGACAGAAGAGGAAGAGGAAGTGAGACTCCAAGGTGATAGAAGGATCAGCTGGGTGGATGCAGAAATCACCAAGGGCTGTAACAGGGACGGTTACCAAGCGTTCTCGGAATGAGAGGGTAACTCAGAGTGGGGGAGGGCTGTAGGTGATGGCCACAAGGAAGGTCAGTGTGTGGTATAGTTGATTGCAGGAGCTTCAAAACTCTGAGGCTTCAAGGAGGTTCATGGGAGCATGATCTGGAAACAGCAATAAAGAGTGAGGAGGACACTTCCTCCATGCCCACCATCTAAGAAAACTAGGAAGTCAGATTTCATTGAGAGCAAAAATGAAGAGAACATAAAGAGAGGAGGTTAAAAATAATAATAATAATAATAGGAGATTGGCTGATTACTGACTGTGTGTTTCATAGGGCATCAAGGAAGGTTTTGTGGACTTGGAGAAGGGTGGGAGATAGGGTCAGAGAAAAAGGATCTAAAGAGCCATTAATAAAATGTTGTAAATCAACTGCACTTCAATTTTGAAAAAGCCAAATGGGGTGAAAGTTAAGAGACAAGAGATATCCCAAGAGTCCTGGGTTTCTTGTGGTAAGTGATATAAACTGAAAGAAAAGGCATGAGGCTAATCCTGGTGGTCCACAGGCACTTAGAGGAGGTAGGGGAGGTCATGGAGGAGGGTCAGGAGCCTTTTTAAGGGCAGACAGAGCTCTACGGCCTTCCCCTCCCTCCTGCTGATGGAGATATGAAGGCCGGAGGAGCAAAGGGCTTATCCAAGGCACACCCAGATGGGAAGTACATTATGTCCTCTTCATTTTTTATTTGCAGGTCCCATCATTTTGTAGTGATGCTGATGACATTGACTGCAGACTGGAGGACCTGACCAAAAAATACTGCCTCGAATATAATTATGAGTATGAAAATGGCTTTGCAATTGGTAATGAAATTATTTCGTGTGGGTAGTTGGCAAAACTGATCTGCACACTAAGAAAATCATTCCAGAAGAGTGGGGCAAACTGGAAAAATGATCTTTCATTCATTTATTCATCAAGTATTTTAGGATGACTGGATAACTTGATACTGTGCTTAATGATCTTTATAAATATATTACATTTGGGGTATCAAATAAATTCTTTCAAAATATTAGCCACAATGCCTCAGGATGATAAAAACTAAGAAAACTAAGTCACATTATGATTGTAAAATTCAAATATGCATATGAAATCTTAGAAGAGAATAGTAATAGCTATAAAGTACTAACAGCAATTTTTATATGGCATTTAACTTAAATTGCAAGTAAGCCCTTTATTCAAGTCTAATATAACTTCCAGTGGAATTCTGATGTTTTCTTCATTTAGAGTCTGAACACTTTTTTCTTGTTTTTTTTTTTTTTGAGATATAATTGACATATAACTTTTATTAAAGCTACTCCAAAGTGTGCTATGTGATTTTTTTTGGCTGGTCTATCTGGCCATTTAGCTTACTATCTTCAGATTTCTAGATTTCAATTGTGTCTCTCAATTAGCAAAATTCTCCTTTCCAGTGATTATTTTTTTTCATTCTTATAAAACTGTCCAGAACTTGCAGAGTAATGTTTTAAAATATAATAGTGATAACAAAATAGTGTTGTGTTTAAAGCACATGAACTCTACAAGCAACTAGTAAGGTCCGAATCCTGGCTTCCCCACCAACTAGGTGTGTGGTCTTGAGCCCAAGTTCTCAAACCACTCTGTGCCTCCATTTTCTCACCTGTAAACTGGGTATATAAGAGTACTGAACTCATAGAGCCATTGTAAGGATTAAACGAGGAAGTACAAGTAAAAATAAAGTGCTTAGAAGGTTATTTGAGACAGTTTTAATTCACATGACAGCAGACATCCTTTTTGTTTTGACACTAGTCATGTTTTTAGTGATTCAGCATTGAGTGATGTTGAATGTTGCTTTAGATTTTTAGATTTAAAAATATTATTTGTGCATATATGTTTATTGCAAAAATTTGAAAAATGCTAAAGAACAAAGAATGATATTGAGATAACCTGCAATCCCAGAAATAATTCTGTTAATATATTAATGAATATGTAACTGTACGTGCATATGTATGCCGACCCATACTATTTTGTAAACGTGAATTTTTAGGTAAGATTTTATTCAGGACATTTTTATGTCATAAATATTATACTTCAATACAATTTTAATATCTACATATTATTTTATGAGTCAGTTTGCCATAATTTATATAAACAATTTCCTATTGGTAGGCCTTAGGTTGTTTTCCAATTTTAACTATTATGTACAACTTCTCAGTGAACATATTGGACATTAAACTTTTAGATTATAAAACACAAGGTGGCATTGGCAGGGGAGCCGGCAGTGGCACATCTAGAATAACAATGCTTCTTCTGTCACACATGACCCAGGTTTCCCTCAACCCCCAGATTGTTGAGGTAGGTTGCAGGGGTGCAGGGATACACACAGAGGGAGTCAGTTGTCATCATGAGGCTTTGAAATGGGTGATGTTTGTCATCCTAGAAGGATCCAGATGGCATGTGGTACAAGTGATCCTAAGAGACAACCCTTCCTCCTTGAGTGTCCTCACAACAGTCACAAGATCAGCGTAATAGTTATAACACCTTGGCAAGTCATAATGTATGGAAAATAAAGGACCAATAAATATATTAAAATTGTTTGTTCTTATAATGATCATGTAATTCAAATGAAAGCTAAAATGAGATGCCATTTCTGAGCTGTCAGATTAACAAATTTGAATAAGAATCATAACACCCAGAGTTGGCAAGGGTGTCAGGGGAAAAAAATCATATTCATATATTGTGTGTAGAGGAGAAATTGAAGGGCATTTGACGATATGTATCTAAAGGATTAAAAATGCTCAGACCCAGAAATTCCACTTCTAAGGATATTTCTCAAGATAAAAGTCATGCTAATGTACAAACATGTACCACATTTTATAAATTCTAAGATGTACACTTTTCATTTGGGCATCTCTGAAATTGGAATGTGTTTTCCCATTGATGGTGTCTTATACTTTATGAAATAGTGTATATACAAGGCTGTTCTAAAATTTTGAAATAACCTAAAAGTCTGAAGATAGAAACCTGCTTAGTTTATAGTATAGCTATAGAAGAGAATATTATGAAACCATTTGACACAGAAATATTAAATTTTTGAAAAAATTTGAAAAATGATTACCAAATAATATACATATAGTATGATCTCATTTTGTTAAAAGTACGGTATGTTTATTTTTATTCTAGTTATATATATATATATATATATATATATGTATGTATGCATAAATGTGTATGTGTGTGTTTATATATTCATAGAAGAAGTTCTTGCCTAAAATGTTATGGTCATTATTTCTATGTGATGGAACTATAAGTAATCTTTTATATTTTTCTCTTTGCTAATCTTTTTTTTTTTTTTCTACCAACATAATGGCTACATGACACATGTGGGACAAGTGTTTAAGTGAAAAACAAAAATATTGATCCCAGTTCTTTTTAATGGCCCAAAATATGAATTAAGCTAAAAAAAAAACCACAACCCTCAAAAACCAACTTGCTTAAGTGGACAAACCTGTATAAATAGAATTTGATGTTTAAAGCACCTAACTAAGCAACGACAGTATGCCTAGACGAATATTAATATCATTTACTATCACTGAGGTTTTAGAATGAGTCAAATATGAGCTAGATAGTTTGCATAAATTAGCTCAATTATTCCACAGACAAACCTATAAGGTAAGCACAATTACCTCAGTTTAGACACAAAGAAACTGAGATTCAGAGAGTTGAAAGGAGCTTGACTAAGATTGTACAGCCGTACAACATATATGAGAAGCCACAGTCTGAATCCATGTGGTTGATCACAGTGATATGGAGGGCATCTAAAGAATCACGTGAGGGCTTCCCTGGTGGCGCAGTGGTTGAGAATCCGCCTGCCGATGCAGGGGACACGGGTTCGTGCCCCGGTCCGGGAAGATCCCACATGCCGCGGAGCGGCTGGGCCTGTGAGCCATGGCCGCTGAGCCTGCGCGTCCGGAGCCTGTGCTCCGCAAAGGGAGAGACCACAACAGTGAGAGGCCCGCCTACCACAAAAAAAAAAAAAAAAAAAAAGAATCACGTGCAGCCATGCTGCCTCCAGCATTACTAACTACATAATCATTTAACTTACATGCTGCCCTCAGAAACTACCCCCACCTTTGAAATATAATGCAGATATGCCGATATTTGAACAATCTTCACGAAAGGAAATCTGTTTACATGCATTAAGTTTATAACGCTGATATAAAAAAGCAAGAATGGAGCAAACCCTGAAGGGAAATAGAAATTGATTAAAATCTGTACCTCCTCCCATTTCCTCTAAAGTTAAGGTAATTTATTATTAGGTCAAGGATAGAATGTTTTAAATGCCTATATTGCTCTACAGAGACCTTGCTTTATACTTTTAATGGAATTCATTGGTAATCTAAACTTAATATGAAGCGCCTAAAGCTACAATATGATATTACAGACGAAACCTTGTATATGGTATATTATGGGCAATTTAAGCAATGATCAAGGACAGTTTGATTTGTGGCCTAACATTAGAACCTAAACGCTGATAAAGGTGCAACTGTAACATCTTTTGTCTCTCTGCCCCAACTGTCCAGGACCTGTTGGCTGGGGTGCAGCTAACAGGCTGGATTACTCTTATGATGACTTCCTGGACACTGTGCAAGAAACACCCACGGGCGCCGGCAAAGCCAGATCTTCACGGATTAAAAGAAGTGCCCCATTATCTGACCACAAAATTAAGTTAATTTTTAACATCACAGGTAAGGATAGACTATCTGTTTGAAAAGGTTAATATAGTGGGAAATTCTTGGTTGGAGACCTGTTCTTCAAATTTTCTATTTGTTACCATTATTAGGAAATGACCCTGGAACTGAAAATTAGGGCAAGCACAAATCAACCAAGTTTTGTCATTTTTTTCTTAATATCACAGATGTATTTTATAGTTCCCATAGCAACAAGCCTCCTGCTTTGTGTTCATCTTGACATGATGAACTACGGTGTGTTTTTAAAAAGCGAGAGTTTGCAGGAATTTAGTATGTAATCATGAAGAACTCCACAAAAGGGTGATGGAGATCCAGCATAGGAGAGAAAGATTAAAACAAATCGTGTTGTTCTTAATATTCTCCAGGTACTAGTTGCTCAGTAAGTGGTGTTTAAGTTTCAGTTTATTTTTCCTGGAAGATTTTTAATATGCTATTTCTCTTTGGTAAAAACTCACTACAAATGGCTTCCTGCAACACCATGTGTGTGTGTTATGTTTTCTCTTGTTTCATTTTTATCTCAGCTAGTGTGCCCTTACCTGATGAAAGAAATGATACCCTTGAATTGGAAAATCAGCAACGACTCATTAAGACGTTGGAAACTATCACAAATCGACTGAAAAGGACCCTTACTAAGGAGCCCATGTATTCCTTTCATCTTGCATCTGAAATGCTTGTAGCTGACAGCAATTCCTTAGAAACCGAAAAGGCTTTCCTCTTCTGCAGACCAGGCTCCATGCTGAGAGGGCGTATGTGTGGTAAGACTTCTCCCTGTAATCAAAAATATCTGGTGCCTATTGGGTCAAATGACATGGATAGAGTCGTTTTACAACTCTAAAGGGATATTGTGATGAAAGCTACATTTTCTTTTTGTTACATGATTAGTGTCTCAAAAGTCTAGATAACCACTATTGGTCACGACAAGAAAATTATTTTAGGTGAGCGACTCAAATCTTAGTTTTATTTATAGATCTTTAGACCTCACAGCTTTCAGCAGCAACTCCAAAAACAGAAACTCATACTTTCTAACCACTCATGTGTGCTGGCTGAGCCCGTCTCATGTGTTTAATCCCGTTTAGCTACTGTATGAGGTACCATTCTTATTAAGTACATTTTAAACATGAGAAAACTGAAGCCAGGGAGGCTAAGAACTTACCCAGTAAGTCTTACTGTTTAAGACAGTAAATGGTGTAGCCGAGATTCCCACCCAGGCAGCCAACATGAAATTCACATAGCATAAAGTGAACCATTTTAAAGTATACAATTCAGGGACTTCCCTGGTGGCGCAATGGTTAAGAATCCGCCTGCCAATGCAGGGGACACGGGTTCAATCCCTGGTCTGGGAAGATCCCACATGCCGCAGATCAACTAAGCCCATGCGCCAGAACTACTGAGCCTGTGCTCTAGAGCCCGCGAGCCACAACTACTGAAACCTGCACACCAAGAGCCCGTGCTCTGCAACAAGAGAAGCCACCGCATTGAGAAGCCCGCTCGCCGCAACTAGAGGAAGCCTGTGCACAGCAACGAAGACCCAACACAGCCAAAAATAAATAAATTAAATAAATAAATTTATTTTTAAAAGTATACAATTCAGTGGTATTTAGTACAATCACAATGTCATTCAACCGTCACCTCTATCACAATTCCAGAACATTTTCATCACCCCCAAAGGAGACCCCAGACCCATTAAACTTCCATTCCCCATTCTCCCTCCCCCCGAGTCCTTTAGCTTTTACCCCTATTTTAGACTGTCACCATCTGGATCAGTTCCAGTCTCTTTCCCAAATAAGTCATCATTTATAGATGGCGGGATCTCCTCTGACCAAACTCTGTAACACTCAATGGAACCAACTGACATGAGTCTTCTGTTAACCTCTCTCTGTAGGTTGGGGCTCTTGTGTCCTGGTCGGAAAACCTTCCTCAACAGTTCTTATTGCTATTCCCAGAGCTCAGCTGAGTTTTTCACAGTGTGATAAACCCAGCCCATCAAAAGCGCATTAACGATGTCTTTCTGAGCCTCCTCTTGTTTCTTTCTCAATCTGTGAGTGAAAATCAGGAATTGCCTTGGCCAGCATTTTGCATTTCTCAGTGTGGTCTTCAGACTACCTGTGTCAGCATACCCTGAGGTGCTTTCAAAATGCAGCTTGATTAAGGCCCCATCCCAAAACGGATGCATCTGACCCCTTGGGGTTAGGGCATTGGAATCTGAAATTTAATAAGTTGCCAGGTAATTCTTACATACTTTAACACCTCAGAATCACCCAAGTGATCCTTTCAAGTGTCCTCTCTATAAAATACTAACTTCGATAGCAGCCTTTCCGTGAATTTAACATCCCACTTTGGTCTCAGAAATTCTGCACTCCAGGCCTCCAAATAGTAGACCAAATCTTCAAGGAAGGAAGGTTCTAAAATTGGCCTGTTTCCTCGGAGCCGTTGGGTCTGAGAATGCCTCAGACTTGCCTTCAGTGGTCAGTAGTTCCTGCAATCAGAGACGGGTTGACTTAACTCACTTGTTTTAGGCTCACCACCTTTGCCTGTTTTTATTTCTAGAAATAATGCTATAATGGCCACTCAATTTCATAAGGGAAACCATTCAGAAGAGCAGCTATGAAATCATTTTTAATATCTTGAAGCCCCAAATTAACCTAAACATTCATTGTTTTATCCTCTTCTTCCATGAACTGTGTGTTTCCAGAACAATCTGGTTTATTAGAATTTTAACCCACACTTCAAAGCCCCCATCATATAAACACTAAACTTGGTCAACAAGAATTTGCATTTTCTCAAAAAAAAAAAAAAAAAAGAATCTACTGTTGGTTTAGAGGAATACATTTCTGGAAGGTTTATCATGTGAGTAAGCCTCTGGCAGTAAAATTTAACCCATAAACTGTAGTATCTGGAAGCAGGTTTTATTACTCTCGTGCCTTAGGGAAAAAGCACATTCCATACTATATTCAGTGTTTCCTGCTTGTTTTCTCTTCAGTCAATTGCCCTTTGGGAACCTACTATTCTCTGGAGAATTCTGTCTGTGAAAGCTGCTTGATGGGCTCCTATCAAGATGAAGAAGGGGAGCTTGAGTGCAAACCCTGTCCAACTGGAACTTACACTGAATATCTCCATTCAAGAAGTAGCTCGGAATGTAAAGGTAGGGCCTCAGTGCTCATTTTGACCAGAAGCCCAAATTTTGTTTCCAGTTATAAAATCTCAATGGCAAATAGGATGAAAGACGAGCATTACCAAAAGCAATTTCATTGATTTTTTTTCTTTCTTTTATTTGCAAACTGTTACCTGAATGTTTCCCTCACTTTCGAGAAGTCCATTTATCTTTCCTTTTGCAACAGTCCATTGCTCTAAGTCAAACTCCACTGTCAAGAACTCTAATCCACATTCATCAGTTAACCTGGGTGTTTTAGTGACTCTCACTTTAATTGGTGGAAAGGACTTTCATGGCTCTTAGCAAGCATTAGGCTGCTTTTTGTTAGAATAATGTGTGATATGATGAGATTCACTCTCCGTTTACTTGGAAATGAATAACTACAGGCCCATATGCACCTATTCTTGCAACTAAAATATCCAGTCCTTTCAAAATATTGTCACTGTTATTCTCAATGAACATTCCTGATGGAAAAATTTTCTTTCACATTTAAAAGTTACAGTAAGACACACCTAAAAGAAGGAATTGCAAAATTGTTCCTCCTTGCCTATTGTTGCCAACGCAGGTGTGGGTACTTCATGACACATGTAAACTCGAGAGCGGTGCTAGGTGATTGCAAATGCACTAAAAATGTTAGCAGCGCTGAAAATTAGAGTCATCCGGAGGAGAAGGGCAGAAGAAAAGGACAGTGCACTGGGAATTGGGTAATCTGGCCCTAAGCCCGCTCTACTACAAAACCATTGCTATGAGTTTGGGAAAGTTGCTTAATTAACCTCTCTGGGCCTGATGCTAAGACTAGTCTTACTTGCTCTCTGCCAACCCTCAAATGACATAGTGTCCGTAGGCAGGAGGAGGTAAGAGGGCCAGTTCTTATTTAGAGTGAAGAGAGGTGCCAGCATAGTCATGAGACTCTAGCTCAGTCGGGGGTTGTGTTTCAGTCACTCAAGAGAACAGTGTACAAGCTGAGAACTTGTACAAACACAGGCTTCCCTGTGACAGCTTGATCTCATGAGAGTGTCTTTCTGAGATGCAGATTTCTAACTTCACCCAAAAACTGTTTGTCGACGTTTTCTATGTGTCAAACACCATGCTAGGTCATAATACAAGTAACTGGAAATGAGCCTAAGACTTAGTATACAGAAGTATGGGGAGTCTAAAATGTAACATGCATGCTTGGAGTTCTCCGTGACCCTCATTCTATCCTAAATACATTAAAATGTGGAAAATCCTATTGTACACAGTGCTAATTTTGTGCATCATTATTAACCATGTTACATTTCTCGTTTTAGCTCAGTGTAAACAAGGCACCTACTCATCAAATGGGCTTGAGACCTGCGAATCTTGCCCACTGGGCAGGTATCAGCCAGCATTTGGTTCCCGGGGATGCCTCGTATGTCCAGAAAATACTTCAACTGTGAAGAGAGGAGCCGTGGACATTTCTGCTTGTGGAGGTTAAGTCTTAAGACATCGCTTTTTTTTTCCAGGCCTCCTGGGTTCTACGTATGGAGGAGTGGAATCTTTTTAGCAAAACCATATGCCTACCGCATGCAAAGAATGTAAATAACTGTCTCTTCATAGAGAGTTTCCTTCTATTCGGCCAGTCAATACTTAAGTGTAAACACCCATAATATAAACACCATGCTGGTACCGTTAGGAACACACAAGAAGCGCAAGACTTGGTCCCAGCCCTCAACATTTGTAACCATGTGGCCACACGATATGATAGAAATACATCTCGACTAGGAACTTCCATTCCTCGGGTATAAAATGAGGTCTTACCTAATGTTCCTTGAAACTCTCCAAATACAACCTCCGAATTGTAACGTTCATTCCCTGCAGTTTGAAGATTTTCATGAGTGATTATCCACTCTGGCTGAATACTAGAATCATTGCACATTTACATCAGTATTTTAAAAATACTGAAACCCAATCTCTGCCCCCCCGCCCCAGATATTCTGATTTAAGTTTTCTGGTTTTCTTCTGAAGTTCCCCCAGGTGATTCTAAAGTATGACTAATTTTGGTTCTCAAATGTCACCATGGAGGGTTTGTTAAAACATAGATTGCTGGGCCCCAGCCCCAGAATTTTTAATTCAGCAGGTCAGGTGTGGGGCCCGAGAATTTGCATTTCTAACTAGTTCTCAAGTGATGCTGATTCTGCTTGGTCCAGGGACCAGACATTGAGAACCACTGGTTTAAATAGAAATATAAAGATTAGAGTTCTATTTTTCAAATAGTTCTAACATCCCTACCAAGTACAGTTTTCCAGCAGTGAAAAAACTGGAAGCCATAAACAAAAGTAAAAGATGAAAACTTAGAATGACAGTGAAACGAGGTCTGACAGTCAAGGTCAGCCTATTGCCAGAAACTCCAATAAACTGCAATGACTTTGCAAATTCAGTGGAACTCTGCAAAAAATAAAAAGTTGTTGGCCTCCCTCTGCTACATCACTGGGAACAGAACAAGCATGCCTGGCTAAAAGATGACTTTTTAAAAAATTGTGAGTCCTCCCCATTCTTTATATCCTTACTGAAAAACCTAAGGTCTATGGCAATCTGAAAGTTTAAACTCTTCCCTTATTGAGTGAGTGATGTTTTTAAGAAGCCGGTCTGCTGGTTCCCCATTCCCTCAAGCTACACACACACACACACACACATCCCATCCTTATTGCACCCCAATCATATATACATCTGCATCCAGTTAGAGACTGAGAGTCCTAGAAAACAAATGCTTAGGATGTTTGAATGTAGTGATAAGGAGGGGACAGGGTGTGTGCAGCATTGCATCCTGGGAGTCCTAGTCCTCATAACTTAAGTGCTACAGGAAATACATACTATGAGTTATAGGTTTTTATATGCTTCATCTGTTTGAATCTCAGAACAAGAATCACAGTAGATGAAAGCCTCTTAGACCTGAGGAGTTGGGCGAGCAGTGTTCATCAACCTAATGTTTCACTGATGAGAAGAGAATTTAACTAGGACCTATTTGAAATTCATAAACCATGTGTGTTGTGTAATACCAGCTGTGGATTTTTTTTTTTAATTAAAAGCCAAACATAACCTCACATTATGCTTGAAAGAGATCTGCCAAAGACTCTATTATTTTGTCAGTATACAAGCTAACTTTGGAAGAAAGTCTGCAGGGAAAAATCCTCTCTCTCTGTCTCTCTGTCTCTGTCTCTCTCTCTCTCCCCCCCTGCCCCTCCCTCTCCCTCCCATTTCCCTCTCTCTCTCTCTCCCTCCCTCTCTCCTTCCTTCCTTCCTTCCTTCCAACCACAAAAGCAACTAGGATTTTTACAGTGAAACAAGTTCATATTTGACAAGTTTTTATTCTTTAGCTTTCCAAATAAGCCTTGAGGTTTTCTAATACCAAATTAATGCAATTAAGTAATTATAATTCCCAGAAAATCTCTAAACTTCTGGTAACTGTTCCATTTTTCCTACTATTCCTAGCATATGTTTAACCACAGTCTACTTGTCCTGAGTAGGAATTGGTAATATTTGGTAATGACACTTACCCCTGTGGTACTGGATAAACACCATTTTACTTTTACTTTAAATTTAAATGTGTGTGAGTTCTAAAACGGTCCCTTATATGTTTTCCTTAGTTTTCAGCCAACCCCCTTTCTCTCCCTCTCTCCCCTTCCCCTTCTTTCTCTCCTTCTCCTCTTTTCTCTGTCTGTATTGATTTGTGTTTTATGGGCATGTTGTACAGCTTATCTTATTTTTTGCTGACATATCACTTTTTGCCTCCTTCGGCCTGTTGAACTTAAAATATCATTAATAAATATAGCGGTTATCTTTAAGTATATTACTATGTTAGCATAATGTAACATTCTTTATACATTTCACCTATTATCACTTACTAGGATATTAAGTAGTCTTGAGTCCTTGGTTACAAAAGAGTCTGAAATTTTCCATTTTTAAAAAATGATTTTTATCTAAATAATTAATCCCACAAATGAGTTTTTGGTGATGGTGTTGTTTACATATGGTCCCAATAGAAGGAAATAGATAGATTATTTGTGGAACAGGATAACATTTCTTAGCCCAACCCTGTAGGATGAAGTTAAAAGGAGGCTCAGAATAAGAGGCTTTGACTTCTGGCTTTGTCATAGGAAACCAATGGCTCCAAGGCTGTATTTATTCCTTTACACTATCGGGGGACAGACATGTGAGGTTACATTTTTCCCTGGTCATTTCAATGCTTTATTTTAAATTCTATTTTGATATCACTTTTGGCATATTTGGATACTATTTTTCTCTTTCTCTACAGTAGAAGAGGTGAGAAGAATTTTGTTCCATTTGTCGTGATTTAGAAACCACAGTTTCTCTGGCCAAGGTTCAAAATAAAACTTTCTCACATCTTTTCTTATGACATTAGTCCATTAGGAACTGTGTCATGTATGTATGCATGTGTGTGTATTTAATACTGTACTGTGTACTAGATAGTGCTATTATTAAGTATATGTGTATGTTTATACATTCATATATGTGTGTGTATGTATATGTGTAGATATATATGTACTACCTATATAAATTATATATTAAATGCTGATTTTTCACTCTTGAAAAGTATATTTGTGATGACAACTGTCTGCCCTTGGAATGTAATTTAAACTAATTTCCACATGAAAGTTTATTTTACACTTTCTAGGTCAAAAAGCAAACTATAGACATCACAATACCATGTTTGCTATTTTTAGATGCTAATTGGCTTATTGATTTTTAATCTTAAGTTTGTATTATTATTACATCTCAGTATAATTTTTGACAATTATAGTATAATTATGTGCTACAACTGACAGTATAATTCTGTCAGTTTTTAGAGGCACAGTCTTTTTTTTCTTTTAAAGGGTAAGATTGTACTGAAAAAAGTTATATGGAAAAAACAGTTTAATTCATTATAGCATCTTGGGTTTAAGGGGCAGCATTTATATTTCTAGCATATCATGCACATTTGTAGATATCCTCTCAAACAGAAAATTTATACTTTTATCAGTAGAAGATTTATGCTTCCAATTAACTAATTAGCTATTTGGAAGGTACCTTTTCCAAACAGACTATCATTTTTGGAAACTTGGGAATCAGAAAACCCATTTTAAACTCCTATAGGTTTATAATATGTTTGTGCAAAGCCCTGTCTACATCTAATAACAGTAAATTATTTTATTCTTGGTGAAACAAAGATTCTTGTAGTTTAAAACTCTTCTTGAATATAGCAAATGTAGCCACCAGAAAAATTTTTTTCTAAATATGCATTAATATCTATGTTATCTTCTGCCATCTCTTGATTCAACTCTCTACTTTTTGTCAGTTGGGTACGTAAAAGAGCTCTTTTGCAAAAGATTTGCCTGCCTGTTTTTGCTTAAGCAATTTGATTGAAGCTTCTTGAGATTACGACAGATGCGTTAGCATTTACTTAATGTTTATTGTCATACCAATAAAAAAGAGATGCCATCACTTGGAGTATCCTGCTCCCTTGAGCCTCAAGTGTATCTCTAAATTTTTCAACCATATTGGTAATTATTTCTGCTATACTAATTATTATAAAGAATCCAAAACCTAAATGATAAATATGCTGATATCCTGAATAGCTGTTTCCCTGTGTCCTGTCTTCTATACTTAATTTTATGCAGACAAGTCTTAATAGTTTTAGTAGTTTTCTCAGTTTATAATGGTTTTAGGGTTCACCCAAATGACTCCAGTTCACACACTCCACCTGAATTTGTCTATGGATCATAGTCTAAAACCCCAACCCAAGGATTTAGTCATGGGTACTCTATCCCACTATCCGTCTGCCAAATGTAACCAAAATTTATGTTTGGGGCTGTTTTCTTATATTCCACCAAATCTTGGCAAGAGAATTTCCAGTTTGGTTAAAAGATAATATTCAACTGCATGTTGTTTACGAAAAGCATGTCTAACCCAAAATGACATTAAAAGTTTAAAAAATAAAAGACCCCCAATAAATAATAGACAACTCTACAGGGGAAATAAAAATTTCTGGTGAACGTAAAAGATGCAACTTCATTTATCATCAAAATGCAAATTAAAATAACAGCGTGATTCCATTTTTACCTTCAAGTTGGAAAAAATTAATCATTTTCAATGCTGAGCAGGCAGTGAGAAGGGCAATTTCATACACTGCCAATGGGACTGTAAATTACATTATTTAAAGATTTGGGCATGACATATTTATGGCTTTAAATTGTCATATCTTTAGTTCTAACTACTCAACTACTCAAAGTCAAGTGTTATCCCAAGGAAATAATCAGAGCTATATTAAAAAATTTATATTGAAAATTTCATGTCAGCATTATTTATAATAGCGAACTAGTAGAAACAACCTAAGTGTTCAATAGGAGAGGACATGTGAGATCCATTATGGTCTGCCAATGAGATGTAATATTTTTCATTTATTAAACACCATGTTACTTAATGATTTGGGGAATGATTTGCTTATGATATAAAGTTAAGTGGAAAAATCATAACACAATCTCATA
Source organism: Kogia breviceps (assembly GCF_026419965.1). Lineage (NCBI taxonomy): Eukaryota > Metazoa > Chordata > Mammalia > Artiodactyla > Physeteridae > Kogia > Kogia breviceps. The sequence continues at coordinate 22,773,820 of NC_081317.1, forward strand.
TGGCCAATTCTGATTTTTACTGAGTTGCTGCGTGTTGTTAAAAGATGGGAAGGAAACAACAAAACATTTATCTAGGTGATAAAATGGTCTGGGTATTAAGTACGTGCAAGAGAAAATATTAGCAATGCGATAGCTTTCTTATAACCAAAGGTTAATGCACTTCTCTAAAGAGGTAGGGTATATTGCTATGAAGCACAAATGATTTGTTCTTACTTTTGCAGTGCCTTGTCGAGTAGGAGAGTTCTCTCGTTCTGGGTTAATGCCCTGTTATCCATGTCCTCAAGACTACTACCAACCCCATCCAGGGAAGTCCTTCTGTTTATCATGTCCCTTTTATGGAACTACAACCATCACTGGTGCCAGATCCATCACAGATTGTTCCAGTAAGATGATATACTTCATTTCTCATGTAATCCTGTGTTGGAGACTTTTGTTTATCTCTGCGGTAGCTTCCATTCTGAATATCACTATTTTCAGTGCCTTTGGGTGTCTGGATGTGTTAAACTATCCTTTTGAAGGCCTTTTTGATGACAGTGACTCAAAGATTCTTATTTGGGGAATGTCGAACTTGATAAATTCCAAATTTCTAAGAGTCTAGAATTTAATGATATAATTCCATCCATCTCTATGCTCTCTTTATATTACTGAAACAAAATATATGTGGCTTTACCCACTCTGAGAATCAGAATCTTGACCATGGTATTTAAATAGAGTCTGCTCCTAGAGAACAGACTTGTGGTTGCCAAGGGGGAGGGGGTTTTGGAGGAGGGCTGGAGTGGGAGGCTAGGATTAACAGATGTAAGCTGTTATATATAGAATGGATAAACAAGGCCCTACTGTATAGCACAGGGAACTATATTCAATACCCTATGATAAACCATAATGGAAAAGAATTTTTTAAAAGAATGTATATATTTGTATAACTGAATCATTTTGCTGTACAGCAGAAATTAACAGTAAAACAACTATACTTCAATTTTAAAAAAAGAGAAAGAAAAAATAGAGTCTATCTATTGGCAATACCTACTACACACAAATATGTTTTTCAGTTGTTTTTTTCCATTAATTTTATTAGGTTTTAGTTCAACTTTCTCAGCAGCAGAGGAAAGTATAATGCCCGTTGCTTCTCCTGGGCATATCAAAAAGAAGTATGAAGTCAGCAGTCAGGCAAGTCCATTTTCTATTTATAAAATTTTCTCTAATGGAATGCTTGGAAAACAATTTGTCGTTATACATGTCCCACAGAGGAAAACTACCAGAGTTGAAACTTCAAGTGATCAAGACTCATGAATATTATCAATGAATAATTACATTTGCTTATGACTTATAAAATGAACTTTCCAAAAATGCAGCATTAGAAGTTCTAAGTAGCAGAAATGGGAATTTTTCCCAGCAATGTCTGGCACAGAGAATTGTAGATTTAGGGAGTCTTTTGATTTGCTAATAATTAACATGTACCATGAGCATAACCCATCATTTGAGTAAGGGCATTTGGATCAACCAAAGGCCTTTTCCGATTAGCAGGAAGAGTTACTCAACTTTCATGAAAGTTATTTAAATTTTTTGCCAGCAAAAATAAAAATCATTTATTGGAGTAAGTTGTGGGTTTTTAAAAGAATGAGAAACATAACTCATAAAACTTTTCCATTTATTTTTTTGAAGACTAGTTACGAATAATTATTTTGGGTGATTTAGCCATTACTCTGAATGCACCTTGCCCAATGTCATAAATTCCTTGGCTTTAAGTATTTTTAAGGAGGATAATGAAGTTATATTTCTTATTTTAACTTCCTACATCCAAACACACTCACAAGGGCATCATAAGTCATATCTGAAACTGCACTTAATGGACACAGACATATTAGAATCCACTGGCTTACTTTTAAAAATGATGCACAGATACCACTTCCACAGATTCCTGATTTAGCTGGTCTAGGTTGGGGCCTGTCCTTAGTATACTTTTTAAAATGCCTTAAATGGAGCCAGCATTTAGCAACACTGCCTGGGTTTATCAGAACACCACTCAAGAATAATATATAGCATTTGTGCCCATATATGGCAGGTACCAGCGGTATGCAGGCAGCCGTCAGGCTGGACTCACCTGGAAACCGAAACCTGATGTAAACCTTCTAACTCCCTGCTCAGAATTGCTTTGAAACAAATAGTGTTTTGTCTCTGATAAATTTCTTTTCTGCCACTGGTAGGTTTTCCATGAATGTTTCTTAAACCCCTGCCACAATGGTGGAACCTGCCAGCAACTTGGGCGTGGTTATGTGTGTCTCTGTCCACCTGGATATACAGGTACCACAGAGGAATGCAAATTTTCATGTGTTTTTCGTACAGTATCATTGTGACTTGCAGTATCAAACTTTGAAACATTAAAAATAAACACCACAAGATACATTAGACTGTATAATTGCACAAAAGTTTCGTCGAACAAGACAAACCAATAAGTGAAGAAAGCATACATATCTTACGCATGACAGTTTTCTTTGCACATTTTGGGGGAAGAATAAAGAATCATCTTCTCTATGAAAAGTCACATCATAACTCACGATTTAAACTGGAATACGGTTCCAGAGGCCGTGCCCAAGGTTGCATTCTAACACAAATTAAATGCATGACACTCAACATAGGACAGATTGTCCAGCATAAACATTTTTAAACAAACTCCAGTTTCTCTCATTTGCTTCACATGAATGGAAGTTCTTAGGAATGGCCATGATGTGTTGCTTTATTTCTTTCTGGAAGCTGTGCTTAGAAAAACAGCATGGCTTTGAACTTGATTATGTAGGAATTATGTAAGAATTATGTTTTCTTGCAGTTTGGTTCAAATTCCAGCTCAGTCCAGAAATATAATTTTTGAGGAGAAATGAGCTATATCTTAAAAATTGCAGTTTATTTAAAATAATTTCCTGTTTTCTTCCAGAAATGCAGTTTTTACATTTTTTTGCAAGTTTTATGCCACCAACACGAAGTGTTTTTAATGAGAAAGTGGTATTTAAATAATTCACCACAAGCTAAGCAAAAGAGAAGTTGGAAAACAAAATACAGAATGTTGTCATTGCACTTACTTCAACATGTGCATATGTGCATGTGTTTCAATTCTTATAAAAATTTTTGTCCCAACATTCCACAGGAAATAATGAACTTGTCCTAGAATTTTATAAATGAGAGGTGGTTGAGAAAAGCATAATATAGGACAGTGATTCTCAAATTTTGACATGCATCAGAGTCATCTGGAGGACTTGTTAAAACACAGATTGCTGGAGCCAAACCCCAGAATTTCTGATTCAGTAGGTCTAGGGAAGTTGTGAGAATTTGCATTTCTATCACATTCCCGGGGGATTACTGATGCTGTTGGTCCAGGGACCACACTTTGAGACCCCCTGGTGTAGAGGAACCTGGGTTTCGGCAGAGCTAGCCCATAGAAAGCCTGTGTGCACCCTATGGGAAGATGCACCCCATTCTAGGATACCTGACATATGAGCTGAGATCTGGAAGGATTTAGTCCCGCCACCCCTCCTCCGCCAAGTGGCCTTGGTGGCAAGTATATATGACTCTGTATTTTTCACTTGGGAATTAAACTAATTCCTGGCTCTATTTTATGCTTCCACATTTCCCTTTTTCCCCCTCTACTTCTAACTTAGGATCTTTTGCTGTCTTTTATGTATCCGTATAAAGGTATCTTAAGGCTGTTTAGAGAGAGGTAATACCTTCATTAAATACTTAACTAGATGGTAGCTCTTAACAAATATTGCCCTTTCCTTCACCACCACCACTCCCTATAAATTCAGATTATTGGGATAATTATCTTTAAATGATCATGGTTCTGTTTCTGTTAATCTGCTCTTTGATTGACCTTCCGTGTCTGGTTTGCATTTTAGGCTTAAAATGTGAAACAGACATTGATGAATGCAGCTCACTGCCATGCTACAACAATGGAATTTGTAAAGACCGAGTTGGGGAGTTCATTTGTGAATGCCCATCTGGTTACACAGGTAAGGGGAAAGTTTCTCGTTCTTAGAATATTAACCCTGGAATCCTTAAAATAATGAGTTACCACCTCACACCTGTTAGAATGGCTATTATCAAAAGATAACTGTCCATCAGTGGAAGAATGGATAAAGAAGATGTGGGGGGGGCGTACACACACACACACACACACACACACACACACACACACACACAATGGAATGTTACTCAGCCATGAAAAAGAATGAAGTAATGCTATTTGCAGTGACATGGATAGACCTAGAGATTATTGTACTAAGTGAAATAAGTCAGAAAGAGAAAGACAGATATCATATGATATTGCTTATAAGTGGGATCTAAAAAATATGGTACAAATGAACCTATTTACAAAACAGAAATAGAGTCACAGATGTAGAAAACAAACTTACGGTTACCAAAGGGAAAAGGAGGGGGAGAGATAAATTGGGAGATTGGGATTGACATATAAACACTACTATATTTAAAATAGATAACTAATAAGGACCTACTGTATAGCACAGGGAACTCTACTCAACACTCTGTAATGACCTATATGGGAATAGAATCTAAAAAGAGTGGATATATGTATAACTGATTCACTTTGCTGTACAGTAGAAACTTATACAGTGTTGTAAATCAACTATACTCCAATAAAAATTAATTAAAAATTAAGAAAGATAAGAGATAACAGTGCTGGCAAGGACATGGAGAAAAGGGGACCATTGTGAGCTGTTGGTGGGAATGTAAATTGGTGCAGCCATTATGGAAAACAGCATGAAGTTTTCTCAAAAAATTAAAAAATAGAATTACCATATAATCCAGCAATCCCTCATCTGGGTATGCATCCAAAGGAAATGAAATCACTATCTCAAAGAAATAGCTGTATTTTCATGTTCATTGCAGGATCATTCACAATAGCCAATGGCCAAGATATGGAAACAAGTTAAGTATAAATCAAGGGATGTATGGATAAAGAAAATGTGAGCTAGGTAGGTAGATAGATACATACATATGTACATAGATTCATATAGATACATAGAGAAATAGATAGATATCGTATATATAACATATATTGGAATATTATTCAGCAAATAACTGTATTTGGCAAAGAGCAAAATTTTTCTCAAACATGTTAGCCATGATTTCCAATCGTTTTGCTCTTACACCTGAACAACTTGCTTGAAAACCGATTAGTCTTCAATTCCTTTCAGTTTTCTCCAGCTCAAATATTCTATGATTCTTTGCAGGTCAACTCTGTGAAGAAAACATAAATGAGTGTAGCTCCAGTCCTTGTTCAAATAAAGGAACTTGCGTTGATGGCTTGGCTGGTTATCACTGCACGTGTGTGAAAGGATACATGGGTAAGACGTTTCCATCCTTCCTAGTCGTCACAGAGCTCTGTAAAGCCCCAGAAATCATTACATTTATGAACATTACATATATATATGTAATATTATATAAGTTAATATTAATTTTCTGATTTTAAAACTGTGCTGTGATTTCATAAGAGAGAGTCCTTATTTTTGAAGAAATTCACACTGAAGTATTTAGGGGTAAAAGGGCATCATTTCTACAATTTACTCTAAAACAGTTCAGAAAAAATATGTTCCTGTACATGCGTGTATATATATATATGTGTGTGTGTGTATAGAGAGACAGAAAGAGAGAGAGAAGACATGAGTTTATATGCTAAGACAAACACTCAAGAAGGAACTGGAGTTAAATTATATAAAATCATATTGTGAATGGATGCTAAATAATAGAGTTAAAATATCTATCTATCTACATTTAACTGATAAAGAAGAAGTCCAAAACAGAAAATGATCAGTGAAAGAAAGAGGCAAGGTCGAAGAAACAGAGGAGCATTTTGAACTAAATTTGCCAGTTCCATTTTTTAACATTATCTCAATTAGATATTCATTGGTAATGCTAGTTTCAGAAAGGTAAGATTGAAAGAGCAGATTTTCAAAAACACAGTCCTAAAATGATTTAGAAAAGCCAGAGCGTGTTGAAGAATGGCTTGAAACCAATTTGGTAGGCCAGTGGCTCTGCAGCCTCCATTCCCATCCTTTAGAAGCAGCATGCTCTAAGGAGTCAGCACCTTGATCCCAGTTTTCCCAAGGGGTTAACATGTGGGCTCGTTTTCATCCCCATCCATCCCCAGGCCTACACTGTGAAACAGAAGTCAACGAATGCCAGTCAAGCCCATGCTTAAATAATGCAGTCTGTGAAGATCAGCTTGGGGGGTTCTTGTGCAAGTGCCCACCTGGATTTTTGGGCAGTCGGTGTGAAATAAACATGGATGAGTGTTTCAGCCAACCGTGCAAAAATGGAGCTACCTGCAAGGATGGTGCCAATAGCTTCAGGTAAAAGACTAAGTCTGGCTCCTTTCACTATTTTTATTATCTTAACTGTTCAGTCATCCTGCAGTCTTTACAGAGTATTACTTCGAATTCCAAGTCAGCCCTTCCCAAATCCTAGCCCGAGGATGAGCTATGGTAGGATCAGCCTACCACCTGCTGTTCTGATTTCCTAAATCTTGGGTAAAGTCTATAATTTTAAAACAGATAACCTGTATGTTTTAAGTTCCCCAGTGATTCTGATGCACAGCCAGACTTGGAAACCACTGTTCTATACTTGGGAAGTCATAAAAGATGAAAGGAAGCACATTTATTCAGAAGCAAATACAGAGGCACTGTACAAAACTCAGTTTTAAATGTTTTATATTTTAGCTGGAGTTTTCCCACTAGCTAAAATAGGAATTGTGCAATTCTACTGTCACAGCACCATTCTACATTCTATAACCATGGTTTTCAAACTTTTTTTTTTTTTAGTTTAGTAATCCTTGTTTCAGGAGAAATCTGAGTGTAAACAAATAAAACAATAAAAGCTAAGCTTTGGGGGTTGAAAATAGTGGTGTTTGTGGGGAGAAAGACTCTGTCTTCCCGAGGCAGCTCTTAGGGTGCCAGTAGAAAACAGTTTGAAAACCAACACTTTTTTTTTTTTTTTTTTTTTTTTTACTATCAAGTCTGCCCTATTCCATCCCCTTCCTCTTGCAGGATCTGTGGCTTCTGCAGTGCAAGAGACAGACTGGTCTTGCTTGCAAAATGTTAGGAAACTTTATTGCCCTCAACAAGCAACTGGTTCTGTAAGTTTTCAAAGGTTAAAAGAAAAAAAAAAAAAATCTACCCCAGTTGCAACATTTCCCAGTACTTTTCCGGTTCAGCCCCCTTCCGTTACCGTCCCCTAACAGAGAGCTAGGGTACTATCTGAGAGAAATAGGAAGCCAGTTCTGCCAGTGAGACTTTCACTTTTAATATGGAAATGAGGTCTTAGCAGGGTAGCATCATCTTTTCGTAGGCTTTTTTACATCTTCTGGCATACAGCCCCTAACCATAGACCATGAGAAATTTCCAAATGAACAAACAGCAAGAGTTCCAAACTCTCCCCAGGGTCCAAAACAATTGATGAATACCAAATTTGTCTAAATCCTAACTAGAGGAAAGGTGAAGGTAAACCCTCCTAATTCAAAAGGAATGTTAGTTGCCACCAAAGTGAATCTGTTTCACAGACAAAGATATTGAACTGCCATAATGATATCACACATGTACATATAAAGATGAGTGAAAGTCTAGCCAAAATAGATTTACCCTCAACTACACGGCACTCCCTAAAGATGCACGCCAATTCCAACTGAGATTTTCTTTTAAACCCCCAAATACCATTTATTCATATTATTGCCAGTATCAAAGAGGTCCCCATATAAACATGCTGGTAACAATATTAACTACATTTATTGGGCAGTTCCGTTTGAATTAAAAATATTTCAGACATACAGAAAATTACAAAGAATAATAAAAGTCATACACTCATCACAGTAATTATCAAACCTTAGCCTTTTGCCGTATTGGATTTATATCCTTTGTTTTTAAAAAATCAAATTCTGAAGATAGATTTGGAGTCCCTCCAAATATGCATATGTACACACACACACATGCACAACACCCACACATATTCCTCTTCTTCCCCGATAGTAATCACTATCCTGAAGTTGGTTTATATCTTTCTCATTCAGACTTTATGTTTTACTACATATATGACTTCATAAACAGTATATAGTATAGTTTTACATGTTACATTAAGTGGTATCATATTATATGTATATATATTCTTTTGTATTTGGGGTTTTGTTTTTTCACTCAATACTATGTATTTTCAAGACTGATATATATTTGGCTCTAGTTTGCTCATTTTAACTGCTGATTAGTATTCCACCGAATGATTATACCATTTTCCCATTCACTTCTCCATGAACGTGTAGAATGATGCTGTTGTGAACATTTGTTATATGTGTCCTTGTTCACCTGGGCAGTAATCTCCTAGAGTTCATACTAGAAATGGACATACAGGGCTCTGGGAATATAAACTGTCCACTTCCCTTGACATTGCCAAATGGTAATTCTACTCACTGAGATTTCCCATTTCATGACACCTTTGTCAACATTGGACATCATTAGATGTGTTCTCCATTCTGGGGGGTTTAAATCGTTTGTTGCATACCACAGAGACTGTATGGCACACTGATTAAGAATAAGCCACTAGACTGAGGTCAAAGTCTTCCTCCACCACTTAGTAAAAAGAGGACTCAGGCAAATTAACCTCTCTGAGCCACGGTTTACTCATCTGTAAAGTACCTCATTGTTATAAAGATTGGATTAACATATGTGAATTTTTGTTTTCTTCTAGCACTTCTGTGGGGAGAGAAATTCCCAATGTATGAATAATACTTCACCTTGACCAGAGCTGCTTTATACTCTATTTTTGCTGCTACAATATCTCAAATACACGTTGTCTTAAATAGGTTTATTTGAATGAACTAAAAAAAGTAACAGTTAAAGCACTGTTTTAATGGGGAAAATATGTTTCAGCATTTCAGGGTTTTTTAAAAATTCAATTTAGTTAAACTGAAAAAAAAAACAAAAAGGATTCACCTATTTCTCCCACCTGCCACCCCCTGTCTCTGGCTTATGTTCTATAAGCTTGGGGTGTGTGTGTGTGTGTGTGTGTGTGTGTGTGTGTGTGTGTGTGTGTGTATACACATATATTTAGATTCCACATATAAGAGAGATCATAATAGCACTTCAGCTTTTCAGAGTCTTTTGAGACAGTGTTGTCATTGGAGACTGCTTCTAACGCCCTTTCTGCAGCTATTCTGTTACAATGGTTTGTTTTCTTTCAGGTGCCAGTGTGCAGCGGGCTTCACAGGGCCACACTGTGATTTGAACATCAACGAATGTCAGTCTAACCCCTGTAGAAATCAGGCCACCTGTGTGGATGAATTAAACTCATACAGCTGTAAATGTCAGCCAGGATTTTCAGGCAGCAGGTGTGAAACAGGTATATATGAACTTAATGTTATTAATAACCATACTAACAATAATGATATAATAACAGTGCCAATTTTTACCTGCACCGAGCACCACCTACATACCAAAAACTACACGAAGCATTTTGTACTCATTCTTCACAGCCACGCACTAGACTGGTTCCTGTTATCTCCAGTAGCACAGGAGGCTGAAGCTTAGAGATGTAAGGGAGAAATGGAGAAAATTGAATTTAGCAGAACTCTTCACGTTCTGCATGTCTAGAAAGGATGCTTTGAAAGGTCACTTGATCTAGAAGGTCAGAATCCCTGGCTATGTTTGAGAGTCAATGCTAAACTGCTTTCTCAGAGTGCTGGAGTCTTTTAGCTGTAGGACTTTTGTTCTGTTGAGTGGGATATGCAGGATTGGGGCTCATAAAATGGAGAAGAGCCAGAGCCCTGAGCAGGGATGGAGGGTTGCCCTTGCAGTGACCCCCTCCTTCTCTTCTGCAGTATCAATCACTCCACACATGTGCTTAGAGTCTCTCATCTTTAATGACTCCCCAACCCCACCTCTCCTTCCAACTGTTCCCTGTTTCTCAGCTTCCTTTCACTGCTGAGTGTGTTTCCTGTCTTAGATACTCACTGATGATTTTATTTAAAAGAATTTGTTAGGGACTGGCTGTCCAGTGGTTAAGACTTCTCCCTCCAATGCAGGGAGTGTGGGTTCGACCCCTGGTTGGGGAACTAAGATCCCACATGCCTTGTGGCCAAACAAAACAAAACAGAAAACAGAAACAATATTGTAACAGATTCAATAAAGACTTTAAAAATGGTCCACATTTTAAAATGGTCCACATATATGTACACATGCCACATCTTCTTTATCCATTCATCTGTTGATTGATATGTAGGTTGCTTCCATGTCTTGGCTATTTATTGTAAATAGCGCTGCTGTGAACATCGGGGTGCGTCTACCTTTTAGAATTAGAGTTTTCTCCAGATATATGCCCAGGAGTGAGATTGCTGGATCATATGGTAACTCTATTTTTACTTTTTTGAGGAACCTCCATACTGTTTTCCATCGTAGCTGCACCAATTTACATTCCCAACAGTATAGGAGGGTTCCCTTTTCTCCACACCCTCTCCAACATTTATTATTTGTAGACTTTTTAATGATGGCTCTTCTAACTGGCGTGAGGTGATACCTCATGGTAATTTTGATTTACATTTCTCTGATAGTCAGCGATGTTGAATATCCTTTCACATGTCTCTTGGCTAAAGTATGTGTGCTCATACTTTCTTATTTGTTGCAGAACAGTCTGCAGGTTTTAACCTGGATTTTGAAGTTTCCGGCATCTATGGTTACGTCATGCTGGATGGTGTGCTTCCATCCCTCCATGCTGTAAGCTGCACGTTCTGGATGAAATCCTCTGACACCACCAACTATGGGACGCCAATCTCCTATGCACTTGAGAATGGCAGTGACAATACCTTCCTTCTAACCGATTATAATGGGTAAGCAGAGGTGTCAGGAAGGCTGTGCTAGGACTTATCCTGGCACCAAGTTAGAACTGACAAGGGGGTTGGAGTGGTGTGGGGGGCGGGTCAGGTGTTCCACCAGAACAGCAGGGTGACAGTAATCAAACAGCATCTGGACAAGTCCTATAAGAAGGCAGAGTTTCCGTGGTAATGCCTTATACATGTATTGTATTTTGCTATTTGCTAAGTGTTTTCATAGGTATTATTTCATTTGAGCTTCACAATGACTTGAGGAACTGATGCCCCTTAAAAGGTAAAATGAAGTTTCAGAGAAACTAAATGCTTTGCCCCCAAATCTCACACCCTGGGAGTGGCAGAGTTAAGTGTCAAACTCTGACTTTTCAGACCAGTGCTCCTTTATTTACATATCAGAGCGGCCAGGAGTCAAGAGATTTCAATGGCACTGTTGACTCCTGGGAGACGCTTGTATTGAATGCGAATCCGTCTGTAATCTCGGGTGTGCAAGATGACGTTCCTTTGTGTCTTGGATCTATTCATTCCAAATGCAGAACCCCATCCCTCTGGGAAAGTCAGCCCCCCGATTGTTTCTCTGATTTCTTTCTACTGACTGCTTCTCCTGTCTTAGATGCTCACAGATCATCTAAAACCCACAGAGTTTTGCTAAAGAGCCACAGACTCAGGCAGGACTCCTGTCATTGGTCATCTGTCTACCCTGCTGATCACTGAGCTATCCATTGTCTCAGCCTCTGTGGTCTTTTCAGAACTACTGCTCTTCGCCACATGTGGAGTCCTTGTCAAGGCTGAGAGTTTATGCCTTCAGTCTAGAGAGATTCTGTGGTGCACCTCATGGCCTTTTCCTCCCAGATCCGCCCAAATTTGTGGCCTTTTGCTAGTGAGCAGGTTGCAGGCTTCAGGGACCCACTGAGCTTTCTTTCCTCTCATCAATCCGTGAGATTCTCACTATTCTGGTAGAAATCTTCCTGTCCTCAAACCCCATTCTTTTTAATGGACTTGAACATTCAGAAACAAATTCCAAGAAATTTGCAAAATCCTCCCCTGAGGCAGAATGTATAGAAAGAGAAAACCTGTTGCCTGCTTGAATTGGGGGAGGAAAATGGGAAAACACAGAGGGGAAACAATTCATGTTTTATCAATAAAAATATTTTTTAATGAACATCTTTGAATAGGGGCTCAGAAGATGCTGGGAGAGTTATTCAATGAATTCTTACCTTCTTTATCAATTTTCCCTAGTCTTTTCTTTTTCTCCATGTGCTTTTAAAGATATTTTACTTTTAACTGCTTGTTAACTTTGCCATTCCTCTAAGTGACATGGTTTTTGGAAACCTCTTGTGTTTGGTCACCTCTGTTTAGTTCCAATTATTCTTTTCTTTGGATCGATATACTTCATCTGCCACGTGACTGTTTTGGCAACAGAGAGATAGGATTGACTTCCTATGAGATCTCTGAAGTCTGTTCTGAGGTGTAGGAACATACATCCTAGAGGAAGGAAACCAGACTGACATTTACATAACTCTCATTCCTTCTGTTCCTGACTCAGTCTCTCCAGAATAGACAGTTGGTGAATTATCTCAAGTTGGACTGACTTCTTTCCGCTCATCCTAAGACTTTTTCCTACCCCTCAGTGTTTCAGAAACACAAACCCGTTTTCCATGAGCTACAATAAAGAGTAATTAGTAATCAAATCTGCTTCTATGAAACATGGCTGAAATGGCGAAAAAGAAGTAACGGTTTTACCCAAAGTGCTTTACCCACAAAAAAGGAAAAGAAGGAAAAACAGAAAGATAGTAACATGCCCCACAGATGGGATTACGACATATGACTGATGACTGTATCCCCTGGAATCTTTCTGCAGCTGGGTTCTTTATGTGAATGGCAAGGAAAAAATAACAGACTGTCCCTCGGTGAATGACGGCAGTTGGCATCATATTGCCATCACTTGGACGAGTGCTGATGGAGCCTGGAAAGTCTATATCGATGGGAAATTATCTGACGGTGGTGTGGGCCTCTCTGTTGGTTCGCCCATCCCTGGTATGTCTTAGCAAAAGGAATATAATTCCATTTGATGCTAGAGGCGGTGGTGCTTTGATGAACATCAAGTTTGCTAAGTTATCTCTCCCATTTACCACCCCTGATTATCCTGACTGTGAATTATTAGAAGCTTTTCCTAGGTGAGCTGTGTGACTGTAAGAAATGCCTTTGGGATGTATATTAAGACTACCAAGATGCGTGCTGAAGTAACAGTGGGTGGTTACTAAACTGTCTTCTTCCAAGGAGGAGATTAATTGCTGGTGTTTTGTTGTTGGTTGGTTTTGTTTGTTGTTTTTATTTTAGGTTTGGTTCGTGATCAGTATGCACAGTTTACAAGTAGATCAACAATACAAGCTGGGGCACTGCTAATAGCTATCCATCTTTTAGGCCCTTTTTCTGATAGAACTCAAACTCTCTTCTAAAAATACTTTTAAACAAATATTTAGAGTTTTGTTTGAAGGAATGCAAAAGTATTAAATGTTCCAGTGTTCTCAGCATTGTACCTGGCAATAAGCCTGCACTATCTAGGTCCTTCTGTGACATATGTCATATGAGGAGGAATGGCTGGAGGTTCCCTGTAGTAAATAAGGAAACATTAAGAGCGTTTCTGCAGGAAGTGACATTATCCTGTGAAGTGGGGTGGTGGCTCCTTTTTGTGTTTAATTTAGAGTATTCTTGTTTTTAACTCTCCCTTCTCTGGGTGGTGGGATTGCAGGTGGCTTTTCTTTTTCTTCTTTCTTCTTTTCTGATATTTTCATAATGAGCATTTATTTCATTAATGGTAAAAAAAAAGAATATTTCTATCTCAAAAAAAAAGGAATATTTCTATCTCAAAAAAAAAATTACATCCTAATAGAAGAGTGAAAAAGTAAGTTAAAGGAATAGGAAAATAAAACAAGGGAACTATAATAGTAGCCACCCAAGGAGACGGTTGTCTGACCATAGCAATAAGAATGAATTACTGTCCATAAATATTGCGGAGCTCCAACTGACAGACCCTAGTGAATGACTGACTGCAGTTTGGGTGACCAGATTTACTGAAGAGTCTGTTAGCTGAGATAGGAATTCTCTCGGGAAAGGACAATTATCAGAGCAGGAATCAGGGGTGGGGGAAGATTCTGTATTTGGTTTTAGGCATATTGAGTTTGAATTTAATCCCAGGAATATGTGCAGCTACAAACATAGGTTGATACCATTTTATATCAAATTGAGAGTTGCTTTTTAGTGGTAAGATATGCTTGGCAGGGATTCAGCATGGTGAATGTTCTTATAGAGTCCTGGAGGGTGTGAAAATTGATCCAGACTTTCTGGGAAACAATTCAGAAACTTTCATCAACAGCCTTAGAGAAACCCTTTGCACTCAACCAACAATTCACTACCAGGAATCAATCGAAAAGAAAGAATCAATGATCTGAACAAATATCTACATATCAATATATTTATCTCAGTGTTATCTTAGTACCAAACCTGGAAACAACCCCAATATCCAATAAGGAGTGGTTGTTAAGTTAGTTAATGATGAAAATTATGATTGTTGTGCATTCACGTGATAAAATAGCTATTAAAACTCATGAAATGAGAACATGTTCAAGAAGAAAAGCAAGCTTCCAACATAATCCGTAGTAGGCTCCTGTGTTGTGTGTTTCAAAATCTCTCTCACACACACACATACTAAAAAAAAAATAATTAAAAGAATATGGAACCTAGAAAGAAATACACAAAACTGTTAAATGATTGTTTCTGGGTAGAAGGAATTCTTTATACTTTTTTTTTCAAATTTCCTTCTATGTGTATGTATTAATTTTAATGATTAATTTTGTAAGAAAGAGATATAGGTTGGGAAATCATGAATGAGGGCTCTATAGACATGGATTGGCAGGAGTGAGGTCAGATAGGAGGAATAGCTGAAGGAAGAAGAAAGGAGGCTAGGGTAGAATCCTGGGCGCATCAGAGTCTAAGAGGCAGGCAGAGAAGGGAGACTGAGAATGGGCAGAAAGGCTCAAGGAGAACCAGGAGAGGATGTTGTCATGGAAACCAAGTGGAATCAGTCGGGCTCCTGGCAGGAAACACACAAGGAGAGTAACTGAAGAGTTTCATGAAGAGATTGTTTTCAAAGGTGTGGGCATGCTTGAGAACCAAGATGGGGTAGTAAAGCACACCATGACTAGCAACAATGGAAAATCACAAGAGATAGACATGAATTGACAAGGATGGGGAGTTGTCGCCAGAAAGCAGGCAAACCTGCAGTGATGGGGAGAAATCACCCAGCTGGAGCAATGACGTGAGAGAGAGGAAAGCAACCCCTACCATCTGTTGCCTGGGAGAAAGGTATCCAGGAAGTTAAACTTCTCTCTCATCCCACTTTCTTACCTCTAATTGGTCTTTCCATTGGCCAAACGGAAGCCAGAGGGCCGAGGAAACCAGGTGGTGTAGTCCATAGGTGTCAGCCTTGGGGTCACAAAGCAGAGTGGAGAAGGGGGGAGGGTAGTTCTGGAGGGGCAAACACAGACCAGCAAGTATGCCAGGAAGGGCAGTTTAATAGAATGAAATGGTTAATAGAAACGGGGTACAGAGAAGTCACCAGAGGTGAATATTGAAGAGTTTCCATTGGATTTTGCAATTAGGTGGCCACTGGAATGTTCCTTGGAATTGATGATAGAACTTTAATCATTGTAAACTGAAGAATAAAAAGATGAAGAGAAGCTACTGGTAATCTGTCATGGAGGGTAATTTCCTAGAACAAAGGAGGTGAAATAGGACTTAGCTTTTTTGTTGACATAAAATATTATATGCTTATATATGTATAAATCTAGTTTTATAGTTAAATATATATAAATCCAATATAATACTCAAAATCCTCTTTGACCATTTTTTAAGTTGGTATATAAAATATTGAATTCATCTTACTGATAAATCATGCAGCAAATGTAGATAATTTAGCTTTTCAATAACTTTCCCTGATACATTTATATAGGCTGTGCCTTCATTAAGTTAGCATTTTAAAAATAACAATCAGGCAAGTTTTCCTCCTTTTTTCTCTCCTTTCTCTTTAGGTGGTGGTGCATTAGTTCTTGGGCAAGAACAAGACAAAAAAGGAGAGGGATTCAACCCAGCTGAGTCTTTTGTGGGCTCCATAAGCCAGCTCAACCTCTGGGACTATGTCCTGTCTCCACAGCAGGTCAATTCCATTTTCAGTGTATGACAGTAATGAGATGCAAAGGTACAAACCTAGTACAAATGTGCTGCACAGCCTAACGATGCCATATCTTATTGACACCTCTGAGTTTCTGGAACTTACCACCGATATCATTTGACATTATGGTCATTGACTAAGCCAGGCAGAGATTATCTACAGTAACTTTCAGTGAATCTCCTTTTCAATCTCTTGGTGCTGTTTTACAATTTTATTGGACATGATTGTTTCATAAAATCTTGTGGTTTCAGAGCTAGAAAGAATCATAGAGAAAACGACTTCCAATCCCTCTGACTAAAGAAGCAGAAATTTAGGGCTGGCACAAGATTACACACAGGGAGGAACAGCTGGGCTAGTGGTTAAAGGCAGTCTGCAGTCCAATAGCCTGGGTTCAAATCCGAGTTTTACCATGAACTCACTCTGATGACTTTGAACGTGTTACCCCATCTCTGTAAGCTTCAGTTTTCTAATCTATGAAAGACAAACAAATAGAACTGCATAGTGGAGTTTTGGCAGGATGGAACAAAATCCTGCATGTAAGATTGAGACACTGTTTGGCACAGAGTAAGAGCCTGATAAATGTTTGCTCTTATTATTATAGGGGCAGAACTTGCCTAAACCTCAGCTTTCTCAACTCCAGATGAGAGATAGAAGACAGGAGACTGGAAAGGGAGAGCCCCTATAACACCTGAACACACTGCAAAGTTTTAGATGAGAAATTCTATAGGAAGAATTTCAGAATTCCAGTTACAATGAAATATTTGGGAAAAGGGATGATGGGGATGGAGGAGAGAGAGGGAAGGAAGATAATTTTCCTTTGCCCCTGAAATCTACATCCAAAAGTCTGCTTCCCACCACCGCCCTCCACACTTCTGTGGAGGGTTTCAGTAGGAGATATAATAACTCTGTCTTCCTGAAAAAAGTGAGGTTTATCTAAAGATGTGTTTTTAAACTTTCAGGTGAAATCGCTGGCTTCCTCGTGCCCAGAGGAGCTCAGTAAAGGAAATGTGCTAGCCTGGCCGGATTTCCTGTCAGGAATTGTGGGGAGAGTGAAGATCAATTCCAAGAGCTTATTCTGTTCTGGTTAGTTTCCTTCTTCTATAGACTCTGCTGTCTCTTGACTACTCTGGGATTTTCTAGCAAAAGGAGACATTTGATTCTCTATTGGTCAAATAGTATATGTCTGTCAGTTTATTGTTTACCTAGTAATTCATTTTACCCTACCTTCATCTGAAGGATCTATAATTTTTTAATAGTTAAATACATTCTGAGTAACAGGGTACAAAATAATTGTGCAGGAAACTTAAACAAAGGTAAAATAAGATAAGGAAAATAGGATGACAGGAGAGATATAGTTAGTTTTTTAAATGCCCTCCGAAGGCCCATCCTCCTGTTTGAGATGGGGTACTCTCTCGGCTCTGTACTTCCTAGCTGTCATCTAGGGGCAGGTGGCACAGAGAGAAAAGAAATGGATGTTACGATCCACATACTGAATAGTCAAACCCTGAATGATCAAAAATGCCTCCTAAAATTCAGTGTATTTCAACAAGTTTCTGAAGGTATCCTAGAATTCATGGTTTTTGATAAGTCATAAGAACATTTTGTTAATTCTAAAATACTATTTTTTTCCTTAAAAAATATTCAGCAGACTTCTGCTGGAAGAGGGAACGTTGTTTGTTGACTCCAATAGTTTTTTTTTTCCCGGAAATTTTGCCTGCCAGTGATCTGGTTACATGTCGTCTTGTTTTAATATCAATAGAGTGGCGCTCAAACGCTGGTACAACATATGATTTGAAACCCTTAACCTGGTGGTGCTGTCACTGTGTTACTGACAAGCTCTGAACCTGCATTCTCTGCCCTCAGATTGCCCACCTTTAGAAGGATCAGTACCTCACCTGCGAACTGCATCAGGAGACGTAAAGCCAGGCTCCAGAATCAGTCTGTTCTGTGATCCAGGCTTCCAGATGGTCGGGAACCCCGTGCAGTATTGCCTGAATCAAGGACAGTGGACACAGCCACTGCCTCTCTGTGAACGTGAGCTGCCTTCATTGAAGGCGTTTCAGTAGCTCTTGAAAAATGCTGGAACCCTAAGAACACTTGTCAGGAATGCTAGATAAAAGTGAAATACTGCATATGCATAGTAGCCAATATAGCAGATATTCACTGACTACTTCCCTTGTGTAATGAAGTGTGCTGGGCACCATGAGGGGGGTGGGAGATGAGGATCCAAAGAGCCCACCACCTGTGAAGGCACCCAGGTGACCCAAGGAACTGGATGGAGGGAAAGACAGGTGTGAGGGCTGGAGCCCAAAGGGAGATGGGTCACTGCTGGGTGGGAAAACAGGGGTAGATCTCTTAAGTTGGATGCACCCAGTTATTCATTTATTCAGCAGTTTTGAAAGTACCTAGTGTGAGTGTGTGCTACACACTGAGCTAAGTTCTGGAGATGCAGCAGTTGGGGAAAAAAGTCTCTCTTCTTCTGGAGTTTACGTTGTAGTAGGAGAGGCAGAAAGTAACAAGTAAATATAATATTATTTATTTATAGTAAATAAGAACAGCAAGGCCAGAAATAAAGGCTCTGAAGAAAACTAAAGCAAGGTAGGGAGATATAAAGTGAGAGGGTTGGGTGGAAGCAGGACTGCTATAGTAGATATAAGTTTAATATAAGTAAAATGGGATTTCCCTGGTGGCGCAGTGGTTGAGAATCCGCCTGCCAATGCAGGGGACACGGGTTTGAGCCCTGGTCCGGGAAGATCCCACATGCCGCAGATCAACTAAGCCCTTGCGCCACAACTACTGAGCCTGCACTCTAGAGCCCACAAGCCACAACTACTGAGGCCACGTGCCACAACTACCGAGCCCACGCGCCTAGAGCCCGTGCTCTGCAACAAGAGAAGCCACCACGTTGAGAAGCCCGCGCACCGCAACAGAGTAGCCCCCACTCGCCTCAACTAGAGAAAGCCCGCACGCAGCAATGAAGACCCAGTGCAGCCAGAAATAAAATAAATAAATTTATTAAAAATAAATAAATAAATATAAGTAAAACGTTCATTGAGTATGTTGCTTCTAATGTAGTTGTCACATTACAGGCATTAGCTGTGGGGTGCCACCCCCTTTGGAGAATGGCTTTTATTCAGCCGAGGACTTCCATGCTGGCAGCACAGTGACCTACCAGTGCAACAATGGCTACTATCTGTTGGGTGATTCAAGGATGTTCTGTACGGATAATGGGAGCTGGAATGGCATTTCACCATCGTGTCTTGGTGAGATAAATCTTGACAATTACTGTGTGCATTTAATTACTGCATGCATTTAATTACTGTGTACATTAACTCTGTGGGAGACAATTATCCCAAATTCCTGAGGCTTTTATGGCATGCCTTTGTTCATTTCATCTCATCCTAGTGAGCTCTGGGCAAGCCATAGTGACAAAGCAGCTATCCATAGACATGCCAAACATGTTTTAAATTTTTACCAGCCTCAATGTTAAGAATATTTATTTCTGTTCTTCTACTTATTCACCTATAAACTGGGGAAATAATAGCTCTGATTGTGGATCTGCAGTGTGATTATGACTATCATATCTAAATTTCATAACAGTATATATCAATATATAGTGTGATGCATTAAATGATATGTAATTATTGAAAAGTAAAAACAAATGTTTGCTACATAAGACAAATCCATCAACTTTACTATCTGTAAACTGTCTTCATTTTAGATGTTGATGAATGTGCAGTTGGGTCAGATTGTAGCGAGCACGCTTCCTGCCTGAATACAAATGGATCCTACATCTGCTCATGTATCCCACCCTACACAGGAGATGGTAAAAACTGTGCAGGTAACTAGGCTCTGTGTAATTGGGAAGTCTGTTTCCATTTTTTAATTCAAGTATATATTGTAAATGTATGTTATTTAAAAGTAAGACAAATTTTTAACTTCAAAGGGGAGATGGAAAAGAAAAACCACCTTTAAAAGGATACATAGGGCTTCCCTGGTGGCGCAGTGGTTGAGAGTCCGCCTGCCGATGCAGGGGACATGGGTTCGTGCCCCGGTCCGGGAAGATCCCACATGCCGCGGAGCAGCTGGGCCTGTGAGCCATGGCTGCTGAGCCTGCGGGTCCAGAGCCTGTGCTCCGCAACGGGAGAGGCCATAGCAGTGAGAGGCCCGCGTACCGCAAAAAAAAAAAAGAAAAAGAAAAAAAAAAGATACATAAGCAGAGAAAGACAAATATTATATTGTATTACTTATATGTGGAATCTTAAAAAATGTTACAAATGAACTTATTTACAAAACAGAAATAGACTCACAGACATAGAAAACAAACTTATGGTTACCAAAGGGGAAAGCAGAGGGAGGGATAAATTGGGAGTTTGGGATTAACAGATACACACTGCTGTATATAAAATAGATAAGTAACAAGGACCCACAGGGAACTGTATTCAATATCTTGTAATAACCTATAATGGAAAAGAATCTGAAAAAGAATGGATATATATATGTATAAGTGAATCAATTTGCTGTACGTCTAAAACTAACACAGCATTGTAAATCAACTGTACTTCAATTAAAAAAATTTTTAATGATACATAAGCAACAATTAAAGGTGCTTTAAACTAGCATTGTGCTTTTGCTAACTTCCCAATTTCTGAAAAACAAAACTGAGAGCCAACTTTATCACCAGACTGTTGAAGAAATACCTACATAATAGAAGAATAATAGAGTGGATTTAGACATATAAGCAATGGCCTCTACTGCCTCAATCAGAGCAAATAGGATGCTTCATCACTTCTTTACCTTCAATATCTTTCCTCTGTCTCAGGCACACAGAATTATACCATTGAAAAAATATAGACAATCCTGCCTTACACATCTCTGTTTTGTGATAACCCATATATATCTTTCTACATTAGTTATGAGAAAGCAACTACCAGAAAACAATTAGACAGAAATTAAAGAGGAATTCTCAAAACCAATCTTATGATTGCTTTTACTTTTTGCAAGGGTTTCAGTTAAGGTCCTTGGCTTATAAGCCAAAAGGATCTTCAGAAAGATTAAATCAATATATCTTCCCTTTTGAGAATTTAAGTATTTAGTCACTCCTATTGTTCAGCTAGCCCTAAATCTGCCTTTAACTTTTTGCCTTTCCTAGAAGTAGTGACTGACCCCAGATCTACACATAGGAGGCTTAGGATCTGTAGGCTGTTTGGAAGGGGCAGCTGGGAACATCTCCTAAATGTGCTTTGGGACAGCCTTCACATCAGCTTGAGAGAAGGCCCATTGCTCTTAAAAAGTGGGTATGGGGCTTCCCTGGTGGCGCAGTGGTTGAGAGTCCGCCTGCCGATGCAGGGGACGCGGGTTCGTGCCCCGGTGCGGGAAGATCCCACGTGCCGCAGAGCGGCTGGGCCCGTGAGCCATGGCCGCTGCGCCTGCGCGTCCAGAGCCTGTGCTCCGCAACGGGAGAGGCCGCAGCAGTGAGAGGCCCGCGTACCACCAAAAAAAAAAAAGTGGGTATGAGGTTGGGAGAAGGAGGAAGAGCTGAAGCCCTTATGAGCCATGCCCAGGCACCACCACTACTTCCTTGATAAACAGCTTCCTTTGGGGACTGATAAATTTAGTTTCTTTTTCTTATACATTGCTGTTTCAAAATATACTGTTTTTAAAATGCCTATTAAATGTATGTTGCGGTCTGATCAGCTAGTGTGTCCCTGGACTTCATGCCTTTCCCTTCAAAAGCTTTTTTTTTCTCCTCGGGATTTAACTGGTACCTTTACTGTAGTGGAATTCTTTTGCTATGAGACCTTGCATGGCTCTGTGAAAGCCACCTATTGACCCACAAAAACTGTTTCTCTCTTTCAAGAACCTATAAAATGCAAGGCTCCAGGAAATCCAGAAAATGGCCACTCTTCCGGGGAGATTTATACTGTGGGTGCTGAAGTCACATTTTCATGTGATGAAGGACACCAGCTGATGGGAGTAGCCAAAATAACATGTTTGGAGTCTGGAGAATGGAGTCATCTAATACCGTATTGTGAACGTATGTTGAGTAAATTTCCCCCATGTTTATGGTGTTTGGCAATTCTAGAAAGCCAAGGTGGAGAAATGCCAAGTGTTATGTTGTCTCAGTATTCTTTGTATTTAAAGCCCAATAGTGGGCTTTTATTTAAATGTGACCAAAAACCTAGAGCTGCCCTTGAGCTTTTAGAGATTTTTACACACACTGGCTAAGAAAACCAATGCCTTTTGGTTTTCCTCCCTTAAGCCGTTTCCTGTGGTGCACCAGCTATCCCAGAAAATGGTGGCATTGATGGATCAGCATTTACCTATGGCAGTAAAGTAATATACAGGTGAGTGTCTGAGATTAACACTACATTGTAGAGTTTGTGGATGACATGCTGGTAGTGATAGAATACTGGAAGAAAAGACAAAGAGTAATCCCGGAGGATGCTTTCAAATTAATATGGAATTAATTGAATTACGTGTTTGGGTTTGGATCCAGAGCTCCAGCTTATAGCCAAAAATATTCATTAGCTTGCAGGGCCTTCTTGCATGGCATCCTAGAGACTCATTTGAGACAGGTCCACTTTCAAACCAAGAATTTTCTGTTTGCCAGAAACAGACTCACAGACCTAGAAAACAGACTTGTGGTTGCCAAGGGGAGGGCGGGTGGGGAGGCAAGGATTGGGAGTTTGGGATAGTCGATGCAAACTATTATATAGAGAATGGATAAACAACAAGGTCTTACTGTATAGCACAGAGATCTATATTCAATATCCTATGATAAACCATGATGGAAAAGAATATGAAAAAGGGTATGTATATACATATGTATAACTGAATCACTGTGCTGTACAGCAGAAGTTGACACAACATTGTAAATCAACTACAATAAAGTAAATTCTAAAAAAAGAATTTTCTGTTTGCAGCGACTAATCCATGACACAAACAGGAGACAAGCCAAATCCTAAATCCGTCCTTCTATGTATCACCCAGCAGGATCCCTGTGAGCAAGATGCATAGTAGTCAACCTTGAAAAAATTTTTTCAAAGCATTATTTCAGTAGGAAAAAAAAGTGCTCTAACCATATGTGTAAATTCTTGATCTTTTTGGAAGTTTTGGCACAGATAAACTTATGCAAAATAAGACATTCTATTCTGTCGTTTTCTTGTATCTTCATTAGGTGTAATAAAGGATATACTCTGGAGGGTGAGAAAGAATCATCCTGTCTTGCTAGCAGTTCTTGGAGTCATTCTCCTCCCTTGTGTGAACTGGTCAAGTGTTCCAGCCCCGAAGACATAAATAATGGGAAATATATTTTGAGTGGGCTTACCTATCTTTCTACTGCATCGTATTCGTGTGAGAATGGATACAGGTACAGTCCTAGACACCAGCCAAGCTTCCTACAGTACCCTGTTCCTCATTATTTACTCAGTGGGTTTCACTTGCATGTGACTGGCTGGCTTGAAATACAAGTTTTTAAATGTAAAAGAGATTCTCAAATGTGTGTGCTTCTTGAGGCTCAGCCTATAGTAAATGCCCAGGGAAATATTCCATCTAATTTTGACTCTGGCTCCTCTAATTCAATGTTATAAACATTCAGACATTAAACAGGAAAGCAAAAAATGTTTATGAAGCATAACACAACACCTAATAAAATGCTTTAGTGATGGATATTTTGGCAGACGAAATATTGCATAGGATGTTGTAAAAATCATGTCAAGATAAGGACCAGGGTCTTGAATACTGTTGAGAGGTTAATTTGATTAATGGGGGGTTTGTGTGTGTGTTCAAAAAGAAGGGACAATATCTCTGGTGGTCCTGTAGTTAAGACTTCACCTTCCAGTGCCGTGGGTGCAGGTTCAATCCCTGGTCAAGACACTAAGGAATTTGTTAATATTGTAGCAAATTCAATAAAGTTTTTTTAAATGGTCCACATCAAAAAAATCTTTAAAAAAAGGGGGGGGGCTTCCCTGGTGGTGCAGTGATTAAGAATCTGCCTGCCAATGCAGGGGACACAGGTTCAAGCCCTGGTCCGGGAAGATCCCACATGCCACAGGGCAACTAAGCCTGTGTGCCACAACTACTGAGCCTGCGAGCCACAACTGCGGAAGCCCACGCACCTAGAGCCCGTGCTCTGCAACAAGAGAAGCCACAGCAATGAGAAGCCCACGCACCGTAACGTAGAGTAGCTCCCGCTCGCCGCAACTAGAGAAAGCCCGCACACAGCAACAAAGACTCAACACGGCCAAAAATAAAATAAATAAAAACAAAACAAAGCAAAAAGAGGGGACAATCAAGAGTCGGGCTGTGATCAAAAACTTGGCCAACAGGATCTGACATGAAACAGATCAAGTGAACGGAAAATGGAGTGAGTTGTACAATCAAAAGCTGGTTGGCAAGTGAAGGTGGACAAGCCATGCCATAGGCCTGTGAGGTTTTTAAATTCAAAGGAAGACCAGAGGTCAGAGTGATGAGCAACACTGTTCAGATGCCCAGGCTAATGGCAAGGGCAGTGCCCTCTGACCTCAATTACCCGGACTTCCTGGGTGTCTGTCTTCCTCATCACTGGATCCTAACCAGCATGTTACCCCCTTCTCATCCAAGTAATCTGCTAATCACAGCAGCACCAATGAGCACATTGAACCATTTTATTTTGCACCCCAGTTATGTTGTTTTAACCTACTCCTAGTTAAAAATGAATCTATAGCCAGCTGAGATTTCCCTTTAAAAAAAAAAAAAAGTGATTGATTGATTGCCACACGCCATATGGGATCTTAGTTCCCCGACCAGGGATTGAACCTGTGCCCCCTGCAGCGGAAGCACGGTGTCTTAACCACTGGACTGCCAGGGAAGTCCCAGATTTCCGTTGTTTTTATATAAAGCAATAAAATGGGAAGAAACTTTATGTATTAAAATTCCTCAAGTGTCCCCTATTCTCTCCTAAGTCCTTCCTAGTTCACCTCCAGAGCAATAAGTAAATAGCCAACAAAAGAGGTGGCACCATTCTTTCTTGTAGCTTGCAGGGCCCTTTGGTCATCGAATGCTCGGCCTCAGGCAGCTGGGACAGAGCGCCACCTACCTGCCATCTCGTCTTCTGTGGAGAGCCACCGGCCATCAAAGATGCTGTCACCACCGGGAGTAACTTCACTTTTGGGAACACTGTCACTTACACTTGCAAAGAAGGGTGAGTAAACCCAATGAAGGAAAGTAATTTTGGGAGAGGATGGGCCCAACCGCAGATGGGCACCATTGAATACTAAATTAAATTTCCTGGCAGCCAAAGCCAAAGAGAGCTTTATGTTCTTTTCTTACAACAGAAAGGGAGCATATTCCCCTGTGGAAATAGTGTTTTCCTGGAATTAGAGTAATTTATCAAATTAGGCCTTGAATAATGGACATTGGGCAATGCAGTGGAAAGTATCTCTGTACTTTAATTAAAGATACAAAAAGCATATTTAAATAGGCATTTGTGTACTTATCCTCTGCCAACCCAAACGCAAGACATAGGTCACAACATAAAGATGCCACATCTGCATGAAAAAAATATTAAAATTTCAGATTTTTAAATGTTTAATGCTCTCATTTAATTCAGAGAGAAAATGTAAAAAAACAGGAACAGATTACAAAGTGCTTTCATACTCATTGTCTCATTTTATCCTCACAAAAACCGTGTAAGACACAGAGAAAGGAGAGGCTCCCTCTGGGATGGTGATCTGCTTAGGGTCTCAGGCAGGCAGTAAAGAATTGAGGGGTGATTAAATCCCAGAGCATCTGACTGGCATTTCATTGCTCATTTTTTTTCCGTGCTTCCTCAGTAAATGTTTTCACCAGTAATAGTTTCTAACTTTCACACTCCAGATTTACCACAGATGCTTTTCACACAGTTGGAACGCGTGGCAGCAGAAGGGCTGCCATTTCCTGGGTTTGTGTCTCAGCTTCTATCATTCACTCCCTGTGCAGCCTGGGGAAAATGGTATAATCTCTCTCTGCTTCTATGAGTTCATTAAAGGTGGATACTCCTTATGGATATTGTGAGGAGTAAAATGATGTATTGCATGGACTAGCCAGAAAATAATAACTCAACCAGCTGTGCCACTATTATGATGTTAGGACAGAAGAGAGGACACAGTTTCATGAAAGTAACATGAAAGTTGAAGTTGTTCTCACCTAGTTAGAAGACCGTTCCACTAATACAGGCCACCAGCAGGTGGCAACAATATTTTCTTGCAAAAAGCTCTTGAGAGTCAAACACTCACGTAAATAACTGACAGAAATCCCAGATCTTAACACCTTCTTAAGTGAGAAAAGAAATCTTGAATATTAAAATGTCAGTGTAAGAATTAGCTTTTTAAAATTTATTTTGTTGAAGTATAGTTGCTTTACAATGTTGTATCAGTGTAGGAATTAGCTTTTGATGGCCCCATCTCTCCCCTGTGGATTGACTCATTTAAAAATTGCTTCGTAACGAACTACATAGAACTATTTAAGATTCGTCATTTAAATGTTTGTGAAACCTTATCGATATAAATGTTCCAAATAATAACTAGATATTGACAACTTTTGGGTTTTTTTCTGATTAAGAAGTAATGTGTTATCACCATATAAAACTAGAAAATAAAAATATATTTTTAAAAATTGCCCAAAGATAAATGATACTTTACTATATCTCCTGCTAGAATTTTTTCTTTTCTATACTTTTTTTTTTTTTTTTTTTTTTTTTTTTTGCGATACGCGGGCCTCTCACTGTTATGGCCTCTCCCGTTGTGTGGCGCAGAGGCTCAGCGGCCATGGCTCACGGGCCCAGCCGCTCCGCGGCATGTGGGATCCTCCCGGATCCGGGCATGAACCCACGTCCCCTGCATCGGCAGGCAGACTCTCAACCACTGCGCCACCAGGGAAGCCCTCGTATACTTTTAAAGATCATGCTCTTATAAAAATTCCCATTTTTCTTTTTTTCTCTATAAATCATTCACTTATATAATAAGAAGAGTTCTATATCTGCCTAATGTTAAGTCTACATATTATACAAAAACGGTTTGTTAAAAGAAACAATAAAGACAATAATGAAAATCACAACAAATCCCTGCGTTCATAGAGGGTGTTACATTCTTCAGAGGACATTCCTGTGAATTATCTCATGTGCTCCCTTCAGCAAAGAGGGGGATTTTGAAGAAGATATATTATTCCCACTTTATAGTTAAAACATGAAGGTGTTGGGCCACGTTATCGTAGAGATCTCTTCTTCTCTAAGCAAATAGACACTCTGTGGGAGCTTTCTTCTCTTTGAAAAGATGGAAACCAAATCTGTCACCTCAGTCATATAGCTGTTAAGGGGTATGAGGCCATTTTTATAAAAGTGATTTATAGTTCATGGAGGTACTATATAAATGTGGCTTTATTAATATTTTCTGTGTCATCATTATTGTTATGTAAAGTGATGATGTTTTAATAATATAGGGGAAACTATCTTAAGTACTTAGTCAAATTAATAGAAAGTACACATGGTCACAAATCACTACCACTCATGTTTTTTTCCTAAAAGAAAAATATCAATAGCTATTACGAGATAGTTTCATTTTTCTGAAAGTAAAAATGTTGGTGAGAGGAAGAATACTTTGCCCCTTTACATACACTTACTCTTAGAGTGTTATGAGGGTGGCCAGACTGGAGAGCTCTGTGTTATTCCTTTTTTCTGGACAAATGCCTAATGAAACATTTAAATACACAAAAGAGCACAAAACCAAATTAATCTTTATTTAAAATTACCTGTGTATCCACTGCTGAGATAAAAGTACATATTAAATTCTTTCCATAGTTATTGTAGATCTCTCTTTATAAAAGAAATACAGGGCTTCCCTGGGGGCGCAGTTGTTGAGAGTCTGCCTGCTGATGCAGGGGACACGGGTTCGTGCCCTGGTCTGGGAAGATCCCACATGCGGCGGAGCGGCTGGGTCCGTGAGCCACGGCCGCTGAGCCTGTGGGTCCAGAGCCTGTGCTCCGCAACGGGAGAGGCCACAACAGTGAGAGGCCCGTGTACCACAAAGAAAAAAAAAAAAGAAATACAATATTACAAAAATAACTAGAAGCCATTCTCATCACTTTCTCACTCTTCTAAAAGTAAATGTGCATTTTTTTCTGTGTTACATATGTATGTCCTCATAAACAAATATTCTGTTGATTTAAATGTTTTAATTTTCGTGTACATTGTTTCATACTCTGAGTATCCTTTTGAAGCTTGATTTTCATTTAACGTCTTGTTTTTTGCCTTTGTTGATAAATGTAAATCAACAGAATTTTTTTTTTTTTTTTTTTTTGCAATACGCGAGCCTCTCACTGTTGTGGCCTCTCCCGTTGTGGAGCACAGGCTCCGGACGTGCAGGCTCCGCGGCCATGGCTCACAGGCCCAGCCGCTCTGCAGCATGTGGGATCTTCCTGGACCGGGGCACGAACCCGTGTCCCCTGCATCAGCAGGTGGACTCTCAATCACTGCGCCACCAGGGAAGCCCAACAGAATTCATTTTAACTGCTGTATAGTGCTTCCTTGTCAGAATGAGCAATCTCTAAGTTACCCATTTCGCTGCTGGTAGAGGGTTAATTGATTTCCACTTTATTTGATGATACAGCAGTGCTGAAGTAAACATCCTTGCACATCTCCCAGTCCATAGAAGGAAGAATACCTCTGGCCTAGACACCAAAAGTGAGAATTGTTGGGTCATGAGGCATGCATATTTTTAATTTTATACTAGATAATCCTTAATATTTATCAATTGTTTCCTTTAGAGTTTTTTTTGTTTTGTTTTGTTTTCCGTACGCGAGCCTCTCACTGCTGTGGCCTCTCCCGCCGTGGAGCACAGGCTCCAGACGTGCAGTCCCAGTGGCCACGGCCCACGGGCCCAGCCGCTCCGCGGCACGCGGTATCCTCCCAGACTGGGGCACGAACCCGCGTCCCCTGCATCGGTAGGCGGACTCCCAACCACCGCGCAACCAAGGAAGCCCTAGAGTTTGTTTTTTTGTATGTGTCAAATTTAAGAAGTTTTTCCTACTCTGAGATCATACTCAATTTCTTTGCCTTTCTGCTGAACAACTCAAAGATCTTAGAAAATATTTGTTTCTGTCACCCCTCTCATCTTAAATGTCTTATCACTATCTACATTTTACTTCCCTCTTATTTTACAACTTTCCAAATTAGTCATTTTTTAAAATATACTCAATGCTTATTTAGATTTACTAATATTTTTATGAATCTTTCATAAAAAGCATTCATTTTTATGAATTGCTTTTTCTGTCCCACTCCTTCCTTTGGGTTTAATGCTTCTACTTCCTGAAGTACATCCTTTATATCTTTCTTTTGGCAAGAGTCAGTATGCTACACAATCTTTGTCTGAAAATAATAGTATTTTACCCTTGCTCTTGAATTATAGTTTAACTGGGTATACAAGTCTACATTAATAGTTTGCTTCCATAAACATTTTTGAAAGATATTTCCATTGCCCTATGACTTCTAGTGTTTTTAATGAGGATTCCATGAGTCTAATTTAATAGCCCTCAACCAGGGGCAATATTGCCCTCCAGGAACATTTGACAATGTCTGAAGACGTTTTTGGTTGTCCCTGTTGAGGGAAAGGTGCTATAGGAACTAGTGAATAGAGTCTGAGGATGCTGCTAAAACATCCTACAATGCATAGGACAGACCCCCACAACAAAGAATTGTCTGGTCCAAAATGTCAGTAGTGCTGAGGTTGAGAAACTGCTTGAATTGTTGTTCCTTTATAAATAATGTGTTTTCCCTTTATTTATTTTTTAAATTTGTCTTTGTTGTTTTGGTTTTTCTCTATGGTATGACTAAAGTTGTATTAATTGCCATTCATCTTGTTCAGGGCTCATTGTACTTCTTACATCTGAGAATTTGTATCTTTCACCAATTTTAGAATAAGCTATTTTCACTTTAAATATTCTTTCTTCTTAACTTTCACTTTTCTCTATTTCTCTAAGTTTTATTAGATAAATATTGGAGCTTTTATTTCTACTTTACATATTTATTAACCTGTCACATTTTCCATCTCTTTAAAAACTTGGTTTGCATTTGGATAATTTCCTCACATATATCTTCCAGTTCACTAATTTTCCTTTCTACTATCTATAATCTGCTTTTGAAACATGTCCCCTTTTTTTTGAATTTTTATTTTCTATATTTTTATTTTTAGGATTTCTCTTTGTTTATTTTTCAACTATTTATTTTTACATAGTCTCTTCTTTTTAAATAGGATTTTAAGGGGTTTTGTCCTTCATTATTTGAACATATTTATTTTTTTTTAGATTTTAGACAACTTTTTCTATTATCTCAATTTATTGGTGCCCTCATCTTGCTGTCTGTTCTGTCTACTGACCCATTCATGATGGAAAGCATGCATGTGTGGTTTTTTTTGTTTGTTGTTTTTTCTGTTTTTTGTTTTTTGCATTACGCGGGCCTCTCACTGTTGTGGCCTCTCCTGTTGTGCAGCACAGGCTCCAGACGCTCAGGTTCAGTAGCCATGGCTCACGGGCCCAGCCGCTTCGTGGCATGTGGGATCTTCCTGGACCGGGACACGAACTTGTGTCCCCTGCATCGGCAGGCAGGCTCTCAACCACTGCACCACCAGGGAAGCCCGTGCATGTATTTTGTAATTTCAGATTCTGTCCTTATAGTGTTTGGGACTTGTTTGATCTGTGACAGTCCTCTAATGGTCTGAGTATAAGGATTATTTTTTCTTCTCGGTGCCCCAGGAGTATCACCATCCAAAAACCTAATTTTACATTTATTTATCAGTTCAAAGGCTTTCCGTACAAAATGAGTGGTATAAACCCTACCCTCAAGTCCACATGACGTGCAGTCCTGGCTTCTGCTACCTTAGCCAGGACTTTGTTTTTCCAGCCAGATTCCCAGCAAATACAGAGATCTCACTTGTCATCTCACTAGGCCTCTAGGTGGAATTTTTCTGGTGAATATCCTCTAGGACATAGATTCTTGCCAGAGACTCAGCTATTACTCTTTATTTCCCCTTTCCTGTCCAATCCAAGGGCAACCATAGCATTCATTCACAGGCTTACTTTTCTGTTTTTAATTTCCTCTTCATTTCTGGCACATGGAGATTTCCTTTCTGGTCAGCTAAGCTATGCATTTAAAATAATTTCTGTTGTATTTCATCAAGTGTTATATAGGGAGGGTGTTCAGACAATATTATAGCCAGAACTAGAAGTCAGTGCTTGTCCTCTCTCTTTTCACTCCTTTTCTATCTCTCCCCACCAAGGGATTGATTAGCATAGGTCAACATGCATTATGTCTGTTCTATTCCAGGATGGAATCACTGTGTTCATGTCATGGCTTTTGTGTAATGGCTTTGGCATCCTGCTGTCTCCTTCCACTTCCTAAGATGCTGTTGGCCTGATAAGAATGTTAGGGCCTATTTCCCTCCCTAGCCCTCTCAATTCCCTCTTCTCCCTTGGGGCTGCCTAACACAGACCACTGACCTACACACCGTTTAAGCTACCCACTCCTGTTTATTGGGTGCACATACACACATTCTTGTTTTGGTCTCAGTATTTTTGTCTTCTCTTATTGGTGTTGTGCTTTGCATGGGCCTTTCCTTGGGTTAAGAAAAGAAGACACTCTCTCAAGATTAGGATAGAAGAGCAGAGACTTTAGGAGACTGGAGTAGTAAGAAGAATGTCAGAGAAGAAAAGGAATAAGTCTGATTTCTGTCTCCTGCCCTGAAATTGGCCTTCTGAATTCACCTTTTATCAAAACATTACACTGGCGTTTTTCAGCTTTTTGCCTCAATTAATAAAATGGTCACTTGTTTCCCATTTGCCGTTTCATCCTCATGTATACTCTCTTGGTGAGAAACTCAGTAGGAAGGAAGGGTCATTGACATCCTAACATCCTGATAGAATGTTTCCCTTTTGAGTCTTCTCAAATATAGACTTTTAAATGCAATTACTGAATATACTACGATAACATTTTTGTAATCTTTTCAATTGAAAACAGAACTAATTACTGATATAGATTTATACTTTCTATTGCTCTTATTAAATTACAGCCCTTTAAATATCTAGTATGCTGCTCTTTTAAGATTCTTTTAAGGTTCTTTTTCTCAGAAGAGAAGAGCTAATAACCCACGGGGGAGCCTTCTCACAAAGCTTCCCAGGCCCATGCCCGTTAGTAGGCGTTCACTCCATGAATCAAATCACTGAAAATTGCATCTGGAGATTACTCTGCCCATTTTCAAAGGATTTTTTGTTATCATTCCAGAAGTATGATAATGTATTACAGCCAGTGTATCCTAAAATGTGTCATTCTGTGACATCACTGTAATATCGATGGGACAATTTTCCTTGGAACTATGGAGGAAAACAGCTTGTTTTATAATACATGTGGCCTGATTTTTAATAACAGACTGCGAGGGTGTCCCCAATATCTCTTGAATGAGAATACAAAAGGTCACGCAGAGTAAAATTAAATATTTCAATGTTTTAGATTTATACCAATTCCAATTTTTCCTGTTTTAGTAGCCAACATATATAGGATGTATCTTATCATCTGTATAAAACTTTATCATTTTTAAGTGATTCTTTTACATAAGCAGGTGAAATATGTCTTCCAGAAATCTTAACACTCATTTAGACTTCTAACATAATGAAATGGTGTGGCAGTTTGATCAGAGACCAGTTATAGTTCTATCTAGGCAATAACTAGAAATTAATTCCTCTTTGTTTTTGGCATTCAGAGAATATATCCTTCTTTAGCATCTTAAAAGACTAACTGATATATATGTTTCAGAAGACAGTTATTTTTGATAAGCCTCTGTCCCCATCTTCACTGAATATGCTATCTAGTCTAAAGCACTAGCTTTATTTATTTATTTTTGAAACCACTCAGTGTAAATTCCTCTGCTCCTCTGAAATGCCAGTCATTCAAGTATTGATAGCTTGGCCCCAAGGTTCTACAAATGGATCATTAGAGCTAATTGAGAGGTTTCAGTAAGGGATCCCAGCCCCTTCATAACATTTCCATGGCTAAAAAATGATCCTACACTCTGGTTAAGATGCCAAGATTGCAGCTTTGGAAGTGTGAAGGTGTAGGGAGACAGACGTTTCAGCCAGCTCAACCTCAAATCTGCCTTTCTCTTTCTCATTAATGGACATAATTCCAAGTCTGTTCACTCTCAGAGTCACTCTCCTCTGAGCCTATTCCAATAGGTCTATAGCCCTTTTTGAATTGTGATACCCAGACCTGAATGTGCAAATTAGAATGTAACTGCAAGAGAGAGAAAGACACCAAGTCTAGGGACTAGCTCGTGATACTTGAAACATAACAATTTATTTCATTTCTCTTCTTCTCTTTCTGGATAAATGAGTTTCTAAAGATGCAGTAACCCTTTTAAGGATGTCACCATTGACTCATTCAACTCATTCGAGGAAACTAAAGTCTTTCACATTGGCTGTCACTAAGCCAGGTTTCCCTTTGTGCAGTTTTTCTTTATTATCTATATACAGGACCTCCCATTTTATCTTCGTTAAATATTACCCAGTAAGATTAGAAACATTGAACTGCCCTGTTAAAACCCTTATCCTTCACCCTACTGTTTTGTGTTGCTTACAAACTGATGGGCTAAGGACAGAGTTTTGTGACATTCAGAAGATACGTAACACCGAACTAGCTTACTTCTATTAACCAATACTCTTTGGGTCATCCAGTTAATAAACCACTTAAATATCTTTCTGTTCTAGCAGCATTTCTTCTGCTAAAATCTTATGAGAATCCTTGTCAAAGGAACTGTCAAAAACCATTTCCAGTTAATCTGTGCCTGCCACATCTTCACCCATTAACCATCATAACTGTCAAAAACACACAAGATCCTAGTGACCACTGCTTCCTTTTCCAGATGTTCATAGGCCATTCCTAACTGTTTGTAAGTCCCCAGAAGTCCCCAGCTATATCACACTCCCATTTCTTTGCTCCTGTTACTTTTCTTCCTTTCCTGCTTCTTTCACGACTCCCCTCAAAAGCTATTTCATCTGGGACACAAAGGACATGCACTGACATTGCCTTGTACACTAGGGAAGGGATTCTAGCACATAGCATGGCCTAATTGCCTAATGAAGAACTAAATGTTGATTGAGAATCATAAAGAAAAGTCAAGTTCTTAAGTCAGAGAAAGAGATGGTGTCAGTTCTAGGAAAGTATGGATAGTTTTGAAAATGCATTCTTTAAATTCTTTTATTCAAAATACATATATTTAGTGGTAATCTTCCATTATATTACAGAAGAGCTTTTTGCTGTGATTTTCCATTAGGGAAGAGTCATTGGTGGAGATTTTCCAGCAGATCAGGGGTCAGAGGCCTAACAAAGTGCTGCCAGATTACAAAACTCTGTTCTTGTGTCCTCAAGAGGCTTTGAGGAATAAGGAAGATTCTGGAGGCAGAGGCTTCTGCCTCAAAGCAGCCAGTCCCGTTAACTAAAGGAAGCACTCTATAGATGGCACAATGGATCCTAATAAATCAGGGATGTCTCAGGTGATGTCTATAAACTTCAGCCAATGAAATATGGTAGCAATATCAAAGGACCGCATGAAAATAATGATGCATGGTTCAAAGTGTGCAAAGGATGTAAATTGTGCTATAAAAATATAAAACATCAAGAGCCTCTATAGGAAGCATCCTAAATGCCCATCGACAAACGAATGGATAAAGAAGATGTGGTACATATATACAATGGAATATTACTCAGTCATAAAAAGGAACGAAACTGAGTTATTTGCAGTGAGGTGGATGGACCTAGAATCTGTCATACAGAGTAAAGTAAGTCAGAAAGGGAAAAACAAATATCGTATATTAACGCATATGTGAGCAATCTAGAAAAATGGTACAGATGAACCGGTTTGCAAGGCAGAAATAGAGGCACAGATGTAGAGAACAAACCTATGGACACCAAGGGGGGGAAGCTGGCAGGGTGGTGGGGATGAATTGGGGATTGGGATTGACATATGTACACTAATATGTATAAAATAGATAACTCATAAAAAGCTGCTGTATAAAAAATAGATTAAACCAAGGATGTGAAAAATCTGTACACTGAAACTACAAAACATTGATAAAATAAATTGAAGGAGACCCAAATAAAAGAGCCTCTATAAATGGAGCACATTCTACACAGGAATAGCAGAGTCTAGGCACTCAGACCTAGGGCAATGTATTTTTAATAATAAAATTATGGTTGTAACATACTGTCTTTGTATATCTTCCTGGATCCTTTAAGACAGAAGCCGTCCAAAAATGTATTCAGCTCAGATTCTTATACAAAGAACTGAGCTTTTCCACAACAATGAACTGCAGCAGACCCTAACTGGAGACTGTGCTCAGCTGTTGGGGAAGGCTATGAGTATTCGCTTTGAGGCCACTTCTATCCATAGCACAATATATGACTGTAGGTAGGGTAGGAACACACATCTCTGATGATGCTCTTCCATTTTTTCCTTGATCTTTCTGTTTCCTATAGATTTCCTAAATCTTGCCAGAGCGGGTGAAGGAATTCCAATCTCTCTATAAGAGCCGATTCCTTATAAAATGAAAAGGGACCTCAGGAGAAATATTTGCTAGTTAATGACTTAAGAATCTTTGCTGAAGGGCAGGTCCGATAAGTTGCACTAATGACACTGCCATACAGTTTCCACAGGACACCCACCGATTGCGATCTAACCGACCTCCTTTTAAAAAGAGAGAGGACATTGCAGCACTATTTACCATAGCCAGGACATAGAAGCAACCTAAGTGTCCATCGACAGATGAATGGATAAAGAAGATGTGGCACATATATACAATGGAATATTACTTAGCCATGAAAAGAAACGAAATTGAGTTATTTGTAGTGAGGTGGATGGACCTAGAGTCTGTCATACAGAGTGAAGTTAAGTCAGAAAAAGAAAAACAAATACTGTATGCTAACACATATATATGGAATCTAAAAAAAAAAAGAGGTTCTGATGAACCTAGGAGCAGGACAGAAATAAAGATGCAGACATAGAGAATGGACTTGAGGACACGGGGAGGGGGAAGGGTAAGCTGGGACGAAGTGAGAGTAGCATTGACATGTATACACTACCAAATGTAAAATAGATAGCAGGAAGCAACCACATAGCACAGGGAGATCAGCTCGGTGCTTTGTCACCACCCAGATGGGTGGGATAGGGAGGGTGGGAGGGAGACTCAAGAGGGAGGGGATATGGGGATATATGTAGACATATAGCTGATTCACTTTGTTGTACGGCAGAAACTAACACACCATTGTAAAGCAATTATACTCCAATAAAGATGTTAAAAATAAATAAATACATACATCCAAAGGGAGAGTCATCTCCCCCCAAAAATAAATAAATAAAGGAAGTGAGATAGAGCAACATCATGGGAAAGATAGAAGGGTTGGAATCTAGTAAACCAAATTCATCTCCTAACTGCTGCTTGCATCCATGTGACTCTCAGCAGATTTCCTAGCCTGTCTGAACAACCATTCACTCATCTGCAAAATGAAGAAATTAGTATTTCTAAACACGGTTCAATTGGTGCCAAATTATCTTAGTCCCCTTACGCTTCATTATTATCAAGACGACGGACTGATCGGATGTTAGACAGTCCTTTCAAACTCCCTGTCCTCTTTCTTTTCAGTACGAAAGTGAGAATAAAAATCAGAATGACTCAAATGTACTTATTCTAATACTGCGTACCCTAATACTTTGTCGTGCTTCATTGGGGGAGCACTTGAGCATAATTTAAGATTTTTGTAAGTCGTCCATCTATCATCATATATGGGGAAACACCTGTGCATAAACAAAGCCAAATTTATTCATGCTGGTTGAATAGCAAAGCCATATGCAGACACAGCTTTTTATGCTAACCACATGGTTAAGGGTTTAGGAAACAATGGAGACTGAAATTATAATCCCTCCTTTAAAGTTCATTGACTATAAGCCAGTGGATAACTAGGAGTTATACGCAGGCTACCTGTGGTTCATCAGAGCTTTTGTTTCAAAGACTATTGATCAAATTAAGCAATGGAAATCATCTATAGATAGATGAAGTTCCAACTTTGAATTGAGTCAGACAGGACCGTAGCTTAGTCCTCATTTTTATTTTTAAAGAAATGTGTAACAATTTTTAGAGTTTCTTTTTTTCTGTTTAACATCTTTGTTGGAGTATAATTGCTTTACAATGGTGTGTTAGTTTCTGCTGTATAACAAAGTGAATCAGTTATACATATACATATGTCCCCATATCTCCTGCCCCTTGCGTCTCCCACCCATCCTCCCTATCTCACCCCTCTAGGTGGTCACAAAGCACTGAGCTGATCTCCCTGTGCTATGCGGCTGCTTCCCACTAGCTATCTATTTTACATTTGGTAATATAAATAGCAAAATCCACTTCCCTTTCTGAATAAGCCCTAATATTAATAACAAGATGTATATCTTGTGTGTGTGTGTGTGTGTGTGTGTGTGTGTGTGTGTGTGCGGTACGCGGGCCTCTCACTGTCGTGGCCTCTCCCGTTGCGGAGCACAGGCTCCGGACCCGCAGGCTCAGCAGCCATGGCTCACGGGCCCAGCCGCTCCGCGGCATGTGGGATCTTCCCGGACCGGGGCACGAACCCGCGTCCCCTGCATCGGCAGGCGGACTCTCAACCACTGCGCCACCAGGGAAGCCCCAAGATGTATATCTTAAATGAAGGTCATTTGATCAACAAGCTCAAATTCAAATAGTAAATATTGTTTTGAAGGATAAAGGATAAAAGTAAAGTTATTGGTGGAAAGATTTACAAAATAAAAGCAGAATAAGAAGATGCAAACACGTTTTCTCAAATAATGTGCTTCGTTACTGTTCCTTTCTCCCTAATCTCATAGCTACACCCTTGCCGGTCCTGACACCATTGAGTGCCTGGCCAATGGCAAATGGAGCCGAAGTGACCAGCAGTGTCTGGCTGTCTCCTGTGATGAGCCCCCCAGTGTGGAACATGCCTCTCCAGAGACTGCCCATCGGTTATTTGGAGACATTGCATTCTACTATTGTTCAGATGGTTACAGCCTGGCAGACAACTCCCAGCTCCTCTGCAATGCCCAGGGCAAGTGGGTTCCCCCAGAAGGTCAGGCCGTGCCCCGTTGTATAGCTCACTTTTGTGAAAAACCCCCTGCTGTTTCCTACAGCATCTTGGAATCTGTGAGCAAAGCAAAATTTGCCGCAGGCTCAGTTGTGAGCTTCAAATGCACGGAGGGTTTCATACTGAACACCTCAGCAAAGATTGAATGTCTGAGAGGTGGGCAGTGGTATCCCTCCCCCATGTCCATCCAGTGCATCCCCGTGCGCTGCGGAGAGCCGCCCCGCATCATGAACGGCTATGCGATTGGATCAAACTACAGTTTTGGAGCCGTGGTGGCTTATAGCTGCAACAGGGGCTTCTACATCAAAGGGGAGAAGAAGAGTGCCTGCGAAGCCACGGGACAGTGGAGTGACCCCATACCCACATGCCACCCTGTATCTTGCAATGAACCACCAAAGGTTGAGAATGGATTTCTGGAGGTAAGAGACTGATTCACAAGTGTCCATGGCTTTCATCGTTTACAGGGCCAGCCCACTGTGGCTTATTCAGAAGCAGGGACATGAATAGACTAATAGGTGAATGACAGAAGCTGCTAAATCTATTGGTGGTAAATATTGGAGAGAACTTGATAGAGGTCATGAATCCTTTTCATCTATAGCTTTCTACCTTCTACTAGCATATAGGCACTTGAAACACTCTACAGCAATATCTTAGCCCAGCTATGATGTTAGAATAAAATAGTTTTAAGAGATACTATTTTGATTTATAAAAAGTTATTCCAAGATGGATGTATCGTTTATTTTTTATAGAAATCAAGGTCTAAATGGAACCTAGAGAAATCTGTTATCATTTCTTATTTTTAGACAAAAGATGGGGGTAAACCATCCATTCACCATAAGGTGGTTTTTGCAGTTTTCTTTTAGGGAACCTAAAGGTAATTTCATCAGGACAAAGGGGTTTGTCAGATCCACACATATCCTCCTTTCTCATTACTATGTGTCTTCTCATTAAATCTATCAAGAAAACAGGAGTAACAATCTGTTCCTCCAAATCAAGGGTCATTTTAAAGAGACGGTATTCTAACTAAACAGTTTTTTAAAACCCACGCATACATAGTACCTTTTCTCCTTTATATTCTAAAACAATAGTGAATGCCTTTTATTTAAGACTTTTGCTCAGATGTATTAGCTTTCCATTGGAAGAAGGTGTCTAGTTTAGGTAAGGAGGCTTTCTTCATTTATTCATTTAACAATTATTTCTGGAGCTCCTACTAGGTGCCAGGTAAGCACTGGAGATCTAGTATTTAATAACACGGATTAGGTCTGTGATGGCATGGTGTTTACATGCATGTGGGGTACCCAATAAATAAATAAATAAACAAAACAAATAATCATGTCCAAATACCAAGAAGTTCACTGCACCATGGAAGCTAGACGTACCATTAACAAAAGAACCATTGCAATCTTTTTAAAGTTTTCATAAGTAATTCATCTTTGTACTGCCTAAAAATGACCTCTTATTATGTTATTCACTTATATATTTGAATGTTGAGAGTATGAATATTAAATTTTTTGTTTAAAAGGTAAAATATTACTTTTTATTTTCCACCCTTATGTTATGGCAGCAATTTTTTAAAGTTATATTAAGAATGAACACAAAACTCTGACAGTAGGTCCATATCCATAAAAATATTTGTTTTCCTTATTATCTAACAGCATAAACAAATGTATGTTTGTGTATGTTTCCTTTTCTGTGAGTAAAACAACACACTATAGCACTGCTTTGGTCAGTGAGATTTTTTAAATTTACCATGTAATGTATAATTTTGGTATTGCTCCATCAACTCATCAATCGATTTAGAGACTATTGATCTTTACTTATTATGGGCTTACCACTGTGGCCAACATTTCTGCTGTAGGGATTACCTAACTTGACCTTCTGCCATCCTTTTTGTTTATTTAAAAAAAAAAAAAAATAGAGTGGACCTACTGGAAAAATACAAGTCCTCATTTGCATCTGTCTTAATTGATCCATTTTAACATAGGCATTTTAGTTTAGTTCCTCTTTACTGTGATTTGCTGTATTTTGTCAGTTGCATTACGTGTTATACAAATTGTACTTCATTGTTTTCTCCCTGTTATCCAGCATACAGCTGGCAGGACCTTTGAGAGTGAAGTGAGATACCGCTGTAACCCAGGCTATAAGTCAGTCGGAAGTCCTGTATTTGTCTGCCAAGCCAATCGCCACTGGCACAGTGAATCCCCTCTGTCGTGTATCCCTCTCAACTGTGGAAAACCTCCCCCGATCCAGAATGGCTACAGGAAAGGAGAAAATTTTGAAGTAGGGTCCAAGGTTCAGTTTTTCTGCAATGAGGGTTACGAGCTTATTGGTGATCATTCTTGGACGTGCCTGAAATCTGGCAAATGGAATAAGAAGCCCAACCAAAAGTGTGTGCCCGCCAAGTGCCCAGAGCCACCCCTCTTGGAGAACCAACTGGTTTTGAAGGAGTTGACCACCGAGGTGGGAGTGGTGACATTTTCCTGTAAAGAAGGGAACGCCCTCCAGGGCCCCTCTGTCCTGAAGTGCTTGCCATCCCAGCAGTGGAATGACTCTTTTCCGGTTTGTAAGATGGTTCTTTGCCTCCCACCCCCGCTGATTTCCTTCGGTGTCCTTGCTTCTTCTGCTCTTCATTTCGGAAGTACTGTCAAGTATTCTTGTGTGGATGGGTTTTCCTTAAGAGGAGATCCTACCACCTTCTGCCAGGCGGATGGTACCTGGAGCTCTCCACTGCCAGAATGTGTGCCAGTAGAATGCCCCCAACCTGAGGAAATCCTCAATGGCATCATTGACGTGCAAGGTCTTGCCTATCTGAGCACAGCTCTCTACACCTGCAAGCCAGGCTTTGAGTTGGTGGGCAATTCTACCACTCTTTGTGGGGAAAATGGTCACTGGCTTGGAAGAAAACCAACCTGTCAACCCATCGAGTGCGCAAAGCCCAAGGAGATTTCGAATGGCAAGTTCTCTTACACAAACCTACACTACGGGCAGACCGTTACCTACTCCTGTGACCGGGGCTTCAGGCTCAAAGGTCCCAAAGCCTTGACTTGTTTAGAGACAGGTGATTGGGATGTGGAGGTCCCATCTTGCAGTGCCATCCACTGTGATCCCCCACATCCCATTGAAAACGGTTTCGTAGAAGGTGCAGATTACAGCTATGGCGCCATGATCATCTACAGCTGCTTCCCTGGCTTCCAGGTCGCTGGTCACGCCATGCAGACCTGTGAAGAGTCGGGATGGTCAAGCTCCATCCCAACATGTGTACTCATAGACTGCGGTCTCCCCCCTCACATTGACTTTGGAGACTGTACTAAGGTCAGAGATGGTCAGGAATATTTTAACCAAGAAGAAGACATGATGGAAGTTCCATATGTGACTCCTCACCCGCCTCATCATCTGGGGACAGTGGCTAAAACCTGGGGAAACCCAAAGGGATCTCCTGCTACACATTCAGCAAAATTCCGATACAACACCCTGGTTTCATACGCCTGTAATCCAGGATATGAACTCTTGGGGAACCCTGTGCTGATCTGCCAGGAGGATGGAACTTGGAATGGCAGTGCGCCGTCCTGCATTTCAGTTGAATGTGACCTGCCTGTTGCTCCTGAAAACGGCTTTTTGCATTTTACAGAGACTACCGTGGGCAGTGCCATACAGTATAGCTGCAAACCCGGGCACACTCTGGTGGGCTCCGACGTAAGACTTTGTCTACAGAATAAAGAATGGAGTGGTACTTCCCCACTCTGTGAGGCCATCTCATGCCCCAAACCAAATCTAGTTATGAATGGCTCCATCAAAGGAAGCAACTACACATACCTGAGCATACTGTACTATGAGTGTAATCCTGGGTATGTGTTGAATGGCACCGACAGGAGAATGTGTCAAGAAAATAAAAATTGGGATAGGAATGAGCCAATTTGTATTCCCGTAGACTGTGGTTCGCCTCCAGTCTCAGCAAATGGCCAGGTAAAGGGAGAGGAGTATACGTTCCAAAAAGAGGTTGAGTATACTTGCGATGAAGGGTTCTTGCTGGAGGGGGTCAGCAGTCGTGTTTGTCTTGCTGATGGAAGTTGGAGTGGGACGACTCCCATCTGTGTGCCTGTCAGGTGTTCCCCCCCACTACAGGTGGCAAATGGGGTGATGGATGGCCTGGACTATGGCTTCGGGAAGAAAGTGGTGTTCCATTGTCAAGACGGCTACGTGTTGCACGGTTCCCCCAGACTCATCTGTCAATCGAATGGTAACTGGGATACCCAGGTTCCTCTGTGTAAACCAGCCAACTGTGGCCCTCCTGAAGACCTTGCCCATGGCTTCCCTAATGGCTTCTCCTTTTATCATGGGGGGCATATACAGTATCAGTGCTTTCCCGGTTATAAGCTCCATGGGAGTCCTTCAAGAAAGTGTCTCTCCAATAGTTCCTGGAGTGGCAGCCCACCTTCCTGCCTGCCTTGCACATGTGCCCCACCAGTCATTCAAAATGGAGCGGTCAACAGGACAGATTTTGGTTGCGGACAGGCAGCTCGGATTCAGTGCTTCAAAGGCTTCCAGCTCCTGGGACTTTCTGAAATCACCTGCGAAGCCAATGGCCAATGGAGCTCTGGCTTCCCACGCTGTGAACACACTTCTTGCGGTTCTCCCCCAACGATACCAAATGCATTCACCAGTGAGAGTGGCTCTTTGGAGGAAAATGTGATAACTTACAACTGCAGATCTGGGTATGTCATCCGAGGCAGTTCAGATCTGATTTGTACTGAGAAAGGGACGTGGAGCCAGCCTTATCCTGTCTGCGAGCCCCTGTCCTGTGGACCCCCACCACCTGTCTCCAGTGCAGTGGCAACTGGAGAGGTACACACCTATGGAAGTAAAGTGAAACTCAGGTAAGACCATGGCTCTAGAGTCTCCAAGGGGCACAGGCAGGAGGGTTGTAATATGAAAAGTGATAGGGCAAAAATTTAACTAACTGGGAAGAAAACACCCTCTCTGGACTTCTGTCCAAAAACTGAAACTTTTAACACTTGGCTTTATTGTATCCACAATTATTCAGAAATCCATTGACTTGTAAGAATAAATTTCTACACTTTCAGACTGTAGTTCCTAATATAATTATCATATTCTGTTGCACTTCATGGAACAGCAAGATCCTCTAGCTAGCTTTAATATCTCTTAAATCACAGGCTCTTTTGTAAACATTATGCTGATAAATTTCTTCGGTATCACCTAATGATTATATTCATATATGCAGATATTGGGGAAATAAGGCAAAAGCTGAAGAATTCAGGTCAAAAATCACACACTTTAATTGGTCAACATTAATAGGGAGATAGTCTTGAGGGGACATCCAACGTATGCTGTCGGAGCAAAGTAAGCATTTAATGCACAGATAGTGATTTTTGCAGAAGAGTTCTCTATTTAAAATGTAGTATCAAAAAAAGATGAGAAAATATGGAATGAATTTATAAATTAAACTTTTATTGGAATAAATGCCTGTAATGTGTAAATATATCTCAACCCTCTAAATCAATTTAGATTTTATTGATATCTCTGAAGGAATTATGGATTATCCTTTACATATTGGCTTCTTAGATTTTATTAATAATTTAATAACTCTTCTTAAGCTTGTGTGTTGTAGACATTTTAGCTCTACCTTCATTTTCTCTTAATTACAGTAAGAAATAGACCCAAGGGAGGATTGTCACTGTAATGAAACCTAAAGAATAGTGGATTATGCACCAAGAAGAAAAACAAAAATTATTCCTCACTTTTGACATGCATTTTCAATTTTCTATTTGGATGTTGGTGTCTCAGATACCTTGAGAAATCACAATAAG
The DNA here is from genome assembly GCF_026419965.1 of Kogia breviceps. Taxonomy (NCBI): domain Eukaryota; kingdom Metazoa; phylum Chordata; class Mammalia; order Artiodactyla; family Physeteridae; genus Kogia; species Kogia breviceps. Next base: position 22,817,922 of record NC_081317.1, read on the forward strand.
ACCTACTTCCCAAGACTCACCTATTTGTTTTTCCTTGTGTGTTGACTGTCTTCAAATCTTCACTTATTAGTAAACAGATCGTACCAAGTTTGCAAAACCTGTGACTGCTACCTAGCCTGGTAATTTGTGAAATTTAAAAAAATATATCCACCCCATATATGTTAGTTAATTAAATGGTTTAATTTAAAAAGCAACATAATATAGTGGTAAAAGCATAGACTCTAGAGCCAGATTCTGTAGGTAGGAATCTCAGCTCTGTCGCTTCCTGGGAAAGTTATTTAATCTCTCTGGTGTCAGTTTCTTCATCTGAAAAATGGGCATAAAGAAAATAATCACACCTATTCATAGGGTTGACATGAGAATGGGTTCATATTTGTAGAGCAATTAGAACAGGGACTAGAATTTAACAAATGCTCCGTAAACATTTGCTGAATGGAAAAGTGCAAATTTTTAAAATCATAGAGGATTTTAGAGCCAGCTTGACTTGAGTTTGAACACCAATACTACGGTTACATGATACCTACCTACTAAACAGGATTAAAAGACACACCCTATGTAGAGGACTTCATTTGGCACAAAGTAGATTCCCCCAAAATGTTAATTGTGTTATATTCTTACTAGTATCTGAGTCTATTTTGGACTTCGTCTAGAGTTATTTGAACTGTTAGATATTTTCATAATAAAAATAAATTTAGTAATGATATTATCCAGAACAAAGGTAAATCATGTCAACAACATTTGAAGCAACTTTAGACTTGGCTAATCCTTAATGTGGGTAACTAAGGATTCATCTGGTTGTCATTGTTTTCTTGGTGTTTTTGCAAGGCAGCTCCATCCCCCTGACATTTGAGTAATTTCTAACACATCACATAAAATGTCTACTAAGCTTTATAACAGCTTCTTGAATCCAAGAATAAGTCACCAACTATATTGCACTCTCTTTAAGGCACTCATTTTTACTTTTCCATTGCAGGTGTCTAGAAGGTTATATGATGGATACAGAAATAGACACATTCACCTGTCAGAAAGATGGTCGTTGGTTCCCTGAGAGAATCTCTTGCAGTCCTAAGAAATGTCCTTTGCCAGAAAGCATAACACACATACTTGTTCATGGGGATGATTTCAGTGTGAATAAGCAAGTTTCTGTGTCATGTGCAAAAGGGTATACCTATGAGGGGGTTAATATATCAACATGTCAGGTAAGATTCTCTGTCTTAATTAGAACATGTAGGGTATAACTCATTTATATATATTATACTATGTGTGTGTGTGTGTGTGTGTGTGTGTGTGTGTGTATATGTAAGTGTATATTATACTATATATATGTGTGTGTATATAGATATATGTATATGTAAGTGTGTGTATATAGATATACATATACATATATCCACAAAGGTAGTATCTTGCTGTCCTGAAAAGAGAAAATGTCTCATTTCCAACCATATCAAAGAATTAGAGAAGTTTTTTGGTAGAAATATAATAAAATATATCTTTCTTTCCAATGGTCCCATTTTTAAAAATAAGAAAGTGCCAAGGGCAGGTGAAAAGTCCCAAAGGTAAGTAAAATATTAAAATATCTATAACAAGAGATTCATGACAGATTAACTATGTGTATGGTCTACACATAGACTTTCTATGTGTAGAAATGAGGCCTAATTGTTACCGAATATGTTTCCAGTTTTAGTATAAGAGCAAAGGTAGCAGAAACAAAAATTGGAGTCAAATTCTGCCTCTGCTTACTACTTGTGTCACTTTAATAAAGCTACTTAGAATTGCCAAGCTCCTATCAGTGTGGTATTAGTGTAAAATTCGGTAGAAGGGGAAATGAATGGAATGGAAGAAATAAGTCAAAAGTAGACCCTGGGCCTCCCTGGTGGCGCAGTGGTTGAGAGTCTGCCTGCCGATGCAGGGGACACAGGTTTGTGCCCCGGTCTGGGAAGATCCCACATGCCGCGGAGCGGCTGGGCCCGTGAGCCATGGCCGCTGAGCCTGTGCATCCGGACCCTGTGCTCCGCAACGGGAGAGGCCACAGCAGTGAGAGGCCCGCGTACCGCAAAAAAAAAAAAAAAAGTAGATCCTGATAAAGGAATCATCACAAGTCAGTGAAGAAAGGAATCATTAATAAACAAATTTTTCTGATACAATGAAGTAACCACTAGGGAAAAAATTAATATATACCAAAATAAACTCCAGATATATCAAAAGAAAATAATACTATGTTGCTTTTAAAAGTTAATAGTAATACCCAGAATCATTTGTGCAAAAAATATATTTATTGAAGCATTATTTACAGTATTGAAAAATTAGATACAATGTATATTTCTGACATTAGGGGAATGGATAATTATGAAGCAGGCATATATATATGTATATATATATAAAATTATTTCTGGCTTATCTGTAGAATAAAGGGCTTAGCCTCAAGTCTTGTTTTAGACTGCTATTCAACTCATATGCTATTTCCTCAAAGAAAACAAAACAGCATTAGCAAGAGAATAACAGTCTTCAAGGGAAACATCTGTGTATGCCTCACTATACCTGAAAAGAAGGCTGGAAAATGTTAATTCTAACTGTGGTGGTGAGGAAATAAAGTAAATATATGTGTGTCTTTTTTTTTCTTTAACCATGTGACTTGCTCACAATATATGATAGAATGTTTTCAAGTATTCATGCTGGAAAGGGAGAAAAGGAAGCCATCTTTTTAAACTTTGGATTGTATGCCTGAAAGTTGCAGTTTCTCATCAGCTTTAGATTAAAACACAGAATTATGTAAAATATAAGGGTGTATTACCATAAGTCATGGAATATTCGTATCTACCATCCAGTCCTCATGCATCATAATGAAAACATACTTCTTGGTGTTCTTGATTTTTGAAAGGATTCTATCAGGAAGAAAATGCTTGTTTTGTGAGTTTCAGAAATGTCTAAAATTGTTTAGTGATGACTGTTAAAGCCATCTGATAATTAATGTGCGTTTTTTAAGGCCAAAGATAGTAAGTGGCAGAAGTAGGGCCAAGTTCTAGGTCCTCTATCATTTGCAGATTATTCTGTTATACAACCAATATGTGCAGACTTCTTCATTCATGTGTACTAATTTCTAAATGTAACTTATAACTTGTTATTTTAGATTGATGGCACCTGGGAGCCACCATTTTCTGATGAATCCTGCAGTCCAGTTTCTTGTGGGAAACCTGAAAGTCCAGAACATGGGTTTGTGTTTGGCAGTGAATACAGCTTTGAAAGCATGATTATTTATCACTGTGAAACTGGATATGAATTAGAGGTAAGCGAACAAATTGTTTAACTAGCATTAATTTGTTTTTCCAATATACTTAGGAATATTTTTAGTGTTACACCATTTTGTTTCATTGATTTGGGTCCTAAAAGACTTTTCTATACTTTGTTACCTTATATTTTAGCACTCTCTAAGAAATATTTAAAGTGACTTACAATTTTAAAAAGCAAAGTAAGCCTCAAATTAAAGAATCAAAGCCATGAAAAAAAAAGAGGAACTTTGCATACCAGGCACAAGACTTTAGTTGGTCATTTAAATCTGTGTTTTCACCTCCTGTTAATTGTATTCTACACAGTCCATCTGTCACTGTGAGGAGGCAACCATAAGGATTTAGTTATACAAAGCTAGGGTTTCCTCAAGCAATGGGCCCAAATACCTTGGAGGGTTTTTGATTGAGATTCCAGGTTCCCACAAGGCAGGTATGGCCTGAAAAAATCCTCAGAGCACTTCTAACCAAATACCATGGTAGGTCTCAAGACCACGCTTGCCTGGTTTGTAATATTAAAATCCCATCAGCAGCACCTATTTACTTTGGTGTGAATGCTGCAGTCAATTTGCTAAAAGCATGATCACATCATGAAACTTGAACTTTAAGAGGCCTGTTTTATATTACATAGTGTTGTCCTTTGGTTTTTCGGGAAACTTCTTTCCTGTTTTGCTGTTATAATGGTATTAAATGTAGGTTTTGCAGAAGTATGCATTGCCAGTGATTTGTTAAATGTGTATAGCATGTTCCATTTTTTTTCTACTGACCATAGAACCAGAGAACTTTCATAAGATAGGTCCATGAAAGCTGGAACTAGGCTTAGGTGGATCTTGTTTTATTTCCTAAAAAGATTTTTTTTTAAAAAAAAGGTGGGGGGAAAGAAGGATGGTAATGTAATGGTTATTGGAATTAAAGAGTTTTTCTGTTTTTGAAACTCAGTTGCTCCTCATGTGAGAGTACTAATCTTGCAATTTGTTAAGAAGAAAAGTGGTATAAAATCTAAACAAATATATAGCAAACTGATGGGTCATTAAATTTGAGGAAGTAGATAATTTACCTTAAAAATTTTGGAAATATCCCAGTGTTAACCACAAAATTGAGAGAGATGCTATCACAATTGTTCTTATCCCAAGCTACATGTTTGAATCACCTGAGAAGGTTTTTCTAAATATTAATGTCCAGTTACTTACAGAAATAACCAAGTCCAGGTCTGGAACATGAAATGTAAAAGATTAGCCTAGAAAAGCTTATCATATGACTTAGGAGGGAACCTATCAAAGGTGACATGTTAAAAAAAAACCTCAGGGGCTTCCCTGGTGGCACGGTGGTTGAGAATCTGCCTGCCGATGCAGGGGACACGGGTTCGTGCCCCGGTCTGGGAAGATCCCACATGCCGCCGGGAGGCTGGGCCCGTGAGCCATGGCCGCTGAGCCTGTGCGTCCGGAACCTGTGCTCCGCAACGGGAGAGGCCACAGCAGTGAGAGGCCCGCGTACCGCAAAAAAAAAAAAAAAAACCTCAGGAGCCAATCAGATGAGGCTTCCACAGGCCAAGATGAGACCATTTTGGCATCAATAAGGGTAATAACTTTAATGGACTGAAACACATCAAATACGTCATGAATGACAGTAGACTCACAATGATACTAGAAGAAAATTAGTTGGTAACTTTTAGGGGATGCCCATGAGCAAATTCAATATTTTGAAAACAATGAAAGGGGGAAAAGTATCTTTTCAATGCTAACTGGATGACTGAGTAACCAAATAGTAGATGAAATCAGTCAATAATTATAGAATTTAAATCTCAGAATTTGCAACTCTTATGAATTAATGGATTTAGGTTATCATCATCATGGCTACTGATGTCAGAAAAAAAACAAATAGAGGCACCCAGACACTATAATGCCTCTGGATGGAAAAACACACCATTAGGGAAAAGTCTTACCCAAAAAAGAACTGTTGAATTTGAATTTTTGCATTTTTAACAAGTGCCCCAGATACCAAAGGTCAATGGCTGGAAAAGTGGTTAAGAATAGGGACTTGGTCCCAGCAGACGTCTGTTACAGGCTCTCTGCTCTTGCTGGATGAAAGATGTTGGGGAACTGACTGAACCTCTCTGAGCTTCTGTTTCATCCCATCTGTAGTAGAAATGATATAACCACCTTTGCAAAGTTACTGCAGGGACTGGAGATAAAAGAAAGTATCAAGCACCATCCTTTATGCATTGTCTGAGTTCAGTAGGAGGGTAGTTATTATCATTACTCCTAGTATGCATGTTATTACCAAAATCAGACAAAGCAATTAAGACAGCTAATGTAAATCATGTTAAAATTTTCTAATATATAAATAAATGATCATTTTTATGTAAGGTAAACAACTTCTTTGAGCCATCTAAATCTCAAACATTTTACTACACATGCAGTCTTCTCGAAATAAAAATCACTACAGGCAACTGAGGAATAAATCAAATAACTCAAAAATGGGATAGTCATGTTCTAAAATCACTGGTAGTGAGCAATAAAGCGGTTTCTATGATTCTAAAACTTACTATAACTATCTAACTTAATTGTTGATTAAGCAGATACATTATGTCAACAATAGTAACTTGATGCTAATCTGGATCTAAAACTCCAGATAAAAAACAAAACAAAAACAAAAACAAGATAAGTAAAGGGATAGAGAGAGGAAAAAGAAAGAAGGAAAAGCATGATAAAATTTGCAACTTACTAAGGAGGGAACCAACAGACAGTGTTTGATTTTTTTTTTTTTTTACAGCAATAGTTACAGAAAATAGAGTTGAGTTTTTATTGGAACAAAAATTGACATAATTGAAACAGAATATTATGTGAATTATTGGAAGAAAAAGGAAAATATCTTAGTGGGAAAAATGCTAACCTATTGACTAAAATTAGCTACTTGAGTGTAGTCCACTCGGGAAGTACACAAATAGGGAGTTGGCTTTGATGGCTTGTCATATACTTCCTCAAAAGTAATAAAAAATAATTCACAAGCTGTAATAGTATCTTTTCCTGTGCATACATAAATATATAAACACAACAAAAGTACAGCAATTGTTAACAGGGTTTATCTCTGAATGAAGAATCCTAGAAAACTTTGTACTTTTCTTTCATGTTTTCCAACCTTTCTGTAGTCAAAACATATTATTTTTTCAATAAGAAGAAAATGATAAATATATTTTTTTTAAATTTTAATTTTATTGGTTCAAAGTCAATGGAATTTTTATACGTAAAGATTTGTCAGTAATTAAACTGATAGCTCAAAGGAAATACCTTTGAATGGAAGATTAAGGATAAAAGACATCAGTCAATCAGATGAAAATCAAAGTCGAGGCGATTGCTCCTTTTCAGACATCTTGCTAATTTAGGACACAGCTTCAAGAGGTTATGTATCCAAAGAGCTCTGAGGATTGAAAAGCCATGACACAAAATCCATGTGCTAAGGTTCATATACTTGACTTAGAGTCAAGCCCCTTAATACATTACTTGGAACATAATCTTTTTTTTTTTAACATATGATGTTAGAGAATTTTATTTATCTTATTATTCCATAGTAAATTAGGAATTGAAAACATGGGAAAAGGTTATCATTAGGAACACTGATGATTACAGTAAAAGATAAACAACAAAAAAAGAGGAAGCAAGGACTCATAAAAATTATATCCATCTTAGCCTAGCTCAGCCTATAATAACTCTAGGGGGAGGGGGGGGGGTGGGAAACAGCCTGTATAGCCCCAAAGGGCTATGGGATATTGGAAAATATACCCAAAGTGCATTGAGAATAACAACTATAAATATTTTTAAAGTAAATTACATTATTTTTCACTCTATTTCTGAAGGCAGGGAAATAAATTTTAGAAAGATTTTTACTCAAAATATATAAAATTTTACTTGCTGGGGACCTTAATAGGGTAAGTTTATCTTTAATGGATACGTTACATTGTCAAAAAGTCAATCCTGATACCAATAAGATATCTTGACATGTTTCGTGTCCAGGGGTATAAATAAACGAATTCACCTTCTTTGCTGTAACTCTCAGATATTAAAAAATCAATTTAATTCAAAATATTTTTAAGTATCCTAAGCAAATATACCTCTCTGACATTTCAGACACATGCTTCATCAGTCTTTGCTATTGGTTATAATTAGTTATCATTTAAACAAAAAGTGAAACAAAGTCTGTACCTTAATTACACTCATCAGCCAGAATACGAATTTTGAGGTAACTTGATGAAAACATTTTTGAAAGTTTAAACCTACCTCTTAAACTATATTTATTTAATGAATTTATTTAGCATTCCAGTGCCAAGAGTTTCAAGTTCACATCTGAGGTGATTTTGCATTCCCTTAGTTTTTCATTATACAGGTACCATCTTGTCAGTGACCTGTTTTCATTGATTCACAGGGGAACAGGGAACGGGTCTGTCAGGAGAATGGACAGTGGAGTGGACGGGTGGCAACGTGCAAAAGTAAGTCAAATGACACTTAGTCACCAAAACGATACTAAGGACACAAAATAACAATGTGGCCACATTTTCTTTATAAGTCATTTTTGTAATTAAAAAAATAATTGGGGCTTCCCTGGTGGCGCAGTGGTTGAGAGTCCTCCTGCCAACGCAGGGGACACGGGTTCGTGCCCCGGTCCGGGAAGATCCCACATGCCGCGGAGCAGCTGGGCCCGTGAGCCATGGCTGCTGAGCCTGCGCGTCCGGAGCCTGTGCTCCGCGACGGGAGAGGCCACAACAGTGAGAGGCCCACGTACTGCAAAAAAAAAAAAAAAAAAAAAAAAATTGATTCTGTGAACTGCATGAGAACATTTTACAGGCTTTTGCTCAAGGGCACCAAACCAATAGAAGGGTGAAACACTGTGGTAGAGATTAATGATTAAACTGGAATAGAGCACAAGATTGTTGACACTGGAATGGCAAACATTTTGTTTAGAAACTAGTTAATTATTGAGTTTACCTGCCGTTTTATGGGATTTTCTCCAAAATAATGATAAATTAGAAGGCTTGGAGCTGTTGCCTTGGTAACAGTCCTGGGCAATACTGACATCTTCTTAAAATGATGTTGGTACCACTGTCCAATAAATGAATATTCACACTGTGTGGAACTTTCATTAACTCATTGTATAAGAACAGTCAAGTGTATTCAGCAGGATGTGGGTGAATACAGGTGACTCTGTTCCTAGGATATGGCTCGTATTACTCCTCTGCCGAAAGACAATGTATGTAAATAATAGTTACAAACCAATCGAAACGGCAGGCTTAAAAATGTTTTTCTCTTAATAATTCTGGAGGAGTCATCAAATTTTCAAACTAGAAGGGGCCTCTTGAATAATCTAGTCCAGACCCTTGAGTTGACCAATGAGTGAAAACGGGCTGGGAGAGGGGAAGTGACCTGCCCAGTATCAGAAATGAAGTTAGTGGCAGAGCTAATGCTAGGACTTGGGGTACCTGAATCTTTGTTCACTGTTGTTTCAACCATACTGTCTAGTATAGATTAATCAGTTGACTTTGTATGCAATAGGAATCTTAAGTCTTTTAAGCAATATTATATGGCTGAAATTCAATGGGGAATATGACTTTTTAGTTCTAAAAAAGAACCGTGTGTGCATGTGTGTGTATACATAAACACATACATAAACATTGAGTAACATCTCAGGTCACAGAAAGGCATCATTGGGCATTCCCAGTAATTGCATTTTTTAATCTCAGTTGTTCATTATCAAAAAGTGTGTGAATGTACGTGCAGGGTGAAAGGAGAGGAGACTGAAAAGGAAACACCTATGTCTGGAATAGGAAATTGCTATGCTGTGGGTGAGGGAATTGTTTCCATTTTGCAGCAGGTTTAATTCAAACTGCAATGATAATGGTTTGAATAGTTTCTATCTCTGAAATGCAAGATAGTAAGAAAATGTTCTGTATGGATCCTGTTACTCTGTGGTTTTCTTTTCTTTTTCTTTCTAAATTATTAAATAAGTGATACAAGTTCTTTGCAGAAGGAAAGAGGATTGGGAAAATCACTTAAGATGAAACTTTTCTTTTTCTTTTTAGAGACCAAGTGTGAAGCTCCACTTGGGTTCCTGAACGGGAAAGCTGAAGTTGAAAACAGTACTGCTGGACCCAGCGTGGTGTATTCCTGCAACAGAGGCTACAGTCTTGAAGGGGCACCCGAGGCCTCCTGCACAGAAAATGGGACTTGGAGTCACCCAGTTCCTCTCTGCAAACGTGTGTGTTGACCTTAGGAGGGGATTAAATCAGATTCAGTTTTCTAATTAGTTTCCCAAATGTCTAAACCATGGTGGAAAATTCACCTATAGGTGAGATTGGCCCAGAGAAAGAAATCTGTGCATATCTAAACCAAATATTATGGGGTATTTTTTTAACATCTTTATTGGAATATAATTGCTTTATAATGTTGTGTTAGTTTCTCCTGTATATCAAAGTGAATCAGCAATGTGCATACATATATCCCCATATCCCCTTCCTCTTGTGTCTCCCTCCCTCCCTCCCTGTCCCACCCCTCTAGGTGGTCGAGACCGAGCTGATCTCCCTGTGCTATGCAGCTGCTTCCCACTAGCTATCTATTTTACATTTGGTAGTGTATATATGTCAATATTACTCTCTCACTTCATCCCAGCCTACCCTTCTCCCTCCCCATGTCCTCAAGTCCATTCTCTACATCTGTGTCTTTATTTCTGTCCTGCCCCTATGTTCATCAGAACCATTTTTTTTTTTTTAGATTCCATGTATTTGTGTTAGCATACAGTATTTGTTTTTCTCTTTCTGACTTACTTCACTCTGTGTGACCAACTCTAGGTCCATCCACCTCAGTACAAATAACTCAATTTCATTTTTTTTATGGCTGAGTAATATTCCACTGTATATATGTGCCACATCTTCTTTACCATTCATCTGTCGATGGACACTTAGGTTGCTTCCATGTCCTGGCTACTGTAAATAGAGCTGCAATGAACATTGTGGTACATGACTCTTTTTCAATTATGGTTCTCTCAGTATATATGCCTGGTAGTGGGATTTCTGGCTCATATGGTAGTTCTCTTTTTAGTTTTTTTAAGGAACCTCCATACTGTTCCCCATAGTGGCTCTATCAATTTACATTTCCACCAATAGTGCAGGAGGGTTCCCTTTGCTCCACACCCTCTCCAGCATTTATTGTTTGTAGATTTTTTGATGATGGCCATTCTGACTGGTGTGAGGTGATACCTCAGTGTAGTTTTGATTTGCATTTCTCTAATGATTAGTGATGTTGAGCATTCTTTCATGTGTTTGTTGGCAATCTGTATATCTTCTTTGGAGAAATGTCTCTTTAGGTCTTCTGCCCATTTTTGGATTGGGTTGTTTGATTTTTGATGTTGAGCTGAATGAACTGCTTGTATATTTTGGAGATTAATCCTTTGTCAGCTGCCTCATTTGCAAATATTTTCTCCCATTCTGAGGGTTGTCTTTTCATCTTTTTTATAGTTTCCTTTGCTGTGCAAAAGCTTTTAAGTTTCATTAGGTCCCATTTGTTTATTTTTTTTTAATTTCCATTTCTCTAGGAGGTGGGTCAAAAAGGTTGTTGCTGTGATTTATATCATAGAATGTTCTGCGTGTGTTTTCCTCTAAGAGTTTTATAGTGTCTGGCCTTACATTTAGGTCTTCAATCCATTTTGAGATTACTTTTGTGTATGGTGTTAGAAAGTATTCTAATTTCAATCTTTTACATGTAGCTGTCCAGTTTTCCCAGCACCGCTTATTGAAGAGCCTGTCTTTCCTCCATTGTATACTCTTGCCTCCTTTATCAAAGATAAGGTGACCATATATGCATGGGTTTATCTCTGGTCTTTCTATCCCATTCCATTGATCTATATTTCTGGTTTGTGCCAGTACCGTACTATCTTGATTACTGTAGTTTTGTAGTATAGTCTGAAGTCCGGAAACCTGATTCTTCCAGCTCCATTTTTCCTTCTCAAGATTGCTTTGGCTATTCGGGGTCTTTTGTGTTTCCATACAAATTGTGAAATTTTTTGTTCTAGTTCTGTGAAAATGGCCGTTGGTAGTTTAAGAGGGATTGCATTGAATCTGTAGATTGCTTTGGGTCATTTTTCATTTTCACAATGTTGATTCTTTCAATCCAAGAACATGGTATATCTCTCCATCTCTTTGTATCATCTTTAATTTCTTTCATCAGTGTCTTGTAGTTTTCTGCATACAGTTCTTTTGTCTCCTTAGGTAGGTTTATTCCTAGGAATTTTATTCTTTTTGTTGCATTGGTAAATGGGAGTGTTTCCTTAATTTTTCTTTCAGATTTTTCATTGTTAGTGTATAGGAATGCAAGACATTTCTGTGCATTAATTTTGTATCCTGCTACTCTACCAAATTCATTAATTAGCTCTAGTAGTTTTATTGTAACATCTTTAGGATTCTCTATGTATAGTATCATGTCATCTGCAAACAGTGACAGTTTTACTTCTTTTCTGATTTGGATTCCTTTTATTTCTTTTTCTTCTCTGATTGCTGTGTCTAAAACTTCCAAAACTATGTTGAATAATAGTGGTGAGAGTGGACAACCTGTGTTGTGCCTGATCTTAGAGGAAATGGTTTCAGTTTTTCACCATTGAGAATGATGTTGACTGTGGGTGTGTCATATATGACCTTTATTATGTTGAGGTAGGTTCCCTGTATGCCTAGTTTCTGGAGAGTTTTTATCATAAATAGGTGTTGAATTTTGTTAAAAGCTTTTTCTGCATCTGTTGAGTTGATCATATGGTTTTCCTCCTTCAATTTATTAAATGGTGTATCACATTGATTGATTTATGTATATTGAAGAATCCTTGCATTCCTGGGATAAACCCCACTTGATCATGGTGTATGATCCTTTTAATGTGCTGTTGGATGCTGTTTGCTAGTATTTTGTTGAGGATTTTGGCATCTATGTTCATCAGTGATATTGGCCTGTAGTTTTCTTTTTTTGTGACATATTTGTCTAGTTTTGGTATCAGGGTGATGGTGTGAAGTTCTATATTTTTAAGCCTTGTATTATCAGCACTGAGAACACATCTCCAGCAGGGCTAATGCTCCACCTTCAAAGAAACAAACTCAGAAAAGAGGGAAAATACCAGTACACATTTTCTTTTATTTTTAACAGCAAATCCATGCCCTGTGCCTTTTGTGATCCCTGAGAATGCTGTGCTTTCTGAAAAGGAGTTTTATGTCGATCAGAACGTATCTATCAAGTGTAGGGAAGGCTTCCTGCTCCAGGGCCAAAGCATCATCACCTGCAACCCTGACGAGACGTGGACACAGACAAGTGCCAGATGTGAAAGTAAGTCAACACATGGGATCCAGTGAATTTCATTAGTGGGAAGTGTTTTCTCATCTTTGGGGGATTATTTTCAATCAGGCAACTTATATGTAGATATTTAGAACTCTGTCTTATCATGGTCATCACCTTCTGTCTTGCTACTTAAAAAAAGTTTTTTTAATTTGAAATCCAAACATAAAAACACAATCCAGAACTAGACTAAAACCTGCCTGACCAGAATTTACTGAACAGGTTTTCAAAACGTGCTCTTCTAAGAATGAGCAAGATATTAAATCTAAAATACCTTTTTTTCTCCATGCTGTCAGAGTCCCTAAATTCTCCTTTAATGGGCTATGCATGCTTTGCAATACAAAAATTATTTCACTGTGGTTCTCCAGCTTGAGCAGATATCAGAACCACCTAGAGGGCTTGTTAAAAACAGATTGCTGGGAGACTTCCCTGGTGGTCCAGTGGTTAAGACTCCATGTTCCCAATGCAGGGGGCCTGGGGTTCAATCCCTGGTCAGGGAACTAGATCCCACATGCTACAACTAAGACCTGGCACAGCATGCATACATATGTAAATAAATAAATAAATATTTTAAAAATTTTTTAAAAAGCAGATTGCTGGGCCCATCCTAGAGTGTCTGATTCAGTAGGTCTGGAGTGAGGCCTGAGAATTTGCATCTTTAACAGTTTCCCAGGTGTTGCTGATGGCAATACTGCTGGTCCTGGAACCACAACTGGAAAACCTCTGGGCTAGCACCATGCTGATACCTAACACACAGTCTGGCAGCATCTCTTGCTGCCTTGTGATAACTCTTGACATCATTCTGCTTTTTAAAATATTTTAATTTACATAAGTATTGGCTATTTTTTTCTTTTATTGAAGTATAGTAGATATACAATGTTGTGTTAGTTTCAGGTGGACAGCAAAGTGATTCAGTTACAAATATCTATATATATATATATTCTTTTTCAGATTCTTTTCCAATATAGGTTATTGTAAGATATTGACTGTAGTACCCTGTGCTATTTTATTTATAGTAGTGTGTATCTGTTAATCCCAAATTCCTAAGTTATCCCTCCTCCTCCTTTCCCTTTAGTAACCATAAGATTGTTTTATATGTCTGTGGGTCTGTTTCTGTTTTATAAATAAGTTCACTTGTATCATTTCTTAGACTCCACATATAAGTGATATCATATGATATTTGTCTTTCTCTGTCTGACATAACTTCACTTAGGGTGATAATCTCTAGTGCTGCAAATGGCATTATTTCATTCTTTTTTATAGAACTCTTGACATTTCTTAACACACATAAAGCATCTTTCCTGCGCAATATCCTGCCCTCCTTTGTGGTCCAGGCTACTCCCTCTACAGCAGTCAACTAACAAATATTCATTGAGTCTAACCAGATGCAAGGTAATGGGCTACATAGTATAAAAATATATTATGTCTACAGTGGTCTTCATTTTCGGAACACTTGCACTTTAATCAATGAGATTAAACATGTGCCTATGAAGTCCATGGGGATTCTGAAATCAGAGAAAACCTGGGTTTGAGTTCTGTCCTCAAAACTTTCTAATTCTAAACTTATGCTAGTGCCCTAACGTCTCTGAACTTTGGAGTTCCCATTTGTAAATGGCACCAATAGTTCCTATCTTATAGGTTTGTTTTGAAAAACGAATTGGTGTATATCTGTGATTTGTCCTGATAGGGTGAGCTGTAAAATAGCCCCAAATCCTTGAATTTTTAGCTAGCAGCCTACTGCAGCATTAGAATTTTGATTTTACTCCAGAAAAGTGTGTATCATACTTTTAGCTGGGATTTGGGTCCCAACTCCTTACGAAATCTACCCCTAGTGAAGTGGGAAGAACTAAGTATGTATAAGCCTTGACTGTCTAGGCTCCTTTAAAGCCATCAGCCTGAACTAAAGCAGGCCAAGTGGCCCGATTCCGCCCACATATCCTCACGTTGGCCTCAGCTCCCGGAGACTTACCACTCAGGGGACTGGAAGCAAGAGCCAGGAGAGACATGCATTTATTACAAATGTCCCTTCAGTGCATGCTTAATTATTCCTCAGTATTCTTGAGAAGATCCGGGGTTGCCTAGGAGAGGAGACAGTTTCCACAGTTCTTGTCCTCAATCCCTCTTTTGCATTTTCTGTTAGACAGGAAGTCTTTGGCTTAGAACAAATATCCTTCCTGAGGGACCAAAGCAGCCACCTTCCTCATCCTTTTCACCTCATCTTGCGATTTATCACTACAAATCAGTGATTAAAATTTAGTGTGTATGAGAATCCTCTGGGGAGAGTATGTAAGATGCAGACTCAAAAGCTAGAAAACCCAGAAGTTTGCATTTTTAATAAGAACCCAAGCTGCTTCCCACATAGGTGGCCTGAAATCCGTGCTTTGACAACCACGTCTGTGAACCATGAAGCTCACTGGTATCTTTTTACATGCTGTTCCCCCAACCTGGAAGCAATAGTCCTCTGATCCACTCAAGCTTTATAGCCTGGTCCAAAGGCCACTGTCGTTGTGATTCATACCCTGACAATCCTATGCATAATTAGTTACATTCACCACAATTTTTCTACAGTATGGCATCCGGACCTCTAATATAGCTCTTTTGAAGTTGTACGACAGTATTTCTTTGTCTATCTTCACCCATTTGTCTGAGCAAAGGTACAGCATTTTCTCCATTTATTTCTTTCCAGTTTCTGGTACACAGTATGCATTGATACATATTGGATATCTGACTGATTGAATTCATGTTTTTAACTACCTTAGAAGGAAAAGAAAATTTAGAAGAATCAGACAAATTGATCATCCCCTCTGGCAAGATTTTAATAGTATTATGACCACAAAGTGACCTTTTAGAAGCCAGTTCGTGAAGACTCATCTAAAAGTTAGCCTTATACAAACTGGATACTAATGAGAGTCCTGACTCCGATCCAGTCCTTGTCTTGTGAGACACCACAGAAAAACTCTAGTTATCTAGTTTATTCTCTTGTAAAATTCTCTCCAAGCAAAATTAGTTATAAACATTTTTATTTAAATATTCAGTACATGCGCTTTTAAAAGAGAAGATTCTCGTTCAATCTTATACTTCCCAAAAGAAGAGAGTCACTGCTTTACAGTCATGGAAAGAGGGAAACTAATGTGAAACCTTGAATTTCATAAACCTCATCAAGCTGTGTAAATGGAGTATCTTTAGGCTAAAGACAGTATTCATTCATTTACTCATTTTTCAAACATGTATCGAGAGCCCACTGTATGCCAGGCACTGTTCTAGGCACTAATAAAACAGCCATGATGGAATCTGCAGTACTGCAATTCATGATGTTTACTCTCAAGTGATAGACTATAAATAATCACCATGCTTCTTGTCTTCTTATTTGATAAGCATGCTGCATTGAAGTTCTTTTTTTTTTTTTTTTGCGGTACGCGGGCCTCTCACTGCTGTGGCCTCTTCCGTTGCGGAGCGCAGGCTCAGCGGCCGTGGCTCACGGGCCCAGCCGCTCCGTGGCATGCGGGATCCTTCCGGACTGGGGCACGAACCCGCGACCCCCGCATCGGCAGGCAGACTCCCAACCACTGCGCCACCAGGGAAGCCCCGTGCATTGAAGTTCTTATACCTCTTTGGCGAGGTATAAGAAGGCAAGACTTATTGCCTTGAGTATAAAATAGCTCAGCTTCAACATATGAATCAGAAGACAAAACCTTTGATTGTACATCTAATTTTTCTAGAGAGCAGCAGGTGATGCTTTTAGTTTCTGTTGTCTTTTAGATATTCTGTAGGTGAAAAGGTTACCTTTGTGTATTTTGTCTTTCCTCTTTAAGTCTTAGAGGTGAAACTGTCCTCTCCCAACCACTGGCTGGGTTAGTAGCACAAGCTTAATTATATTTTTGGTTTTCCTATAGAAATCTCATGTGGTCCACCAACTCACGTAGAAAATGCAATTGCCCGAGGTGTACATTATCAGTATGGGGACATGATCACCTACTCGTGTTACAGTGGATACATGTTGGAGGGTTCCCTGAGGAGTGTTTGCCTAGAGAATGGAACCTGGACATCAGCTCCTGTCTGCAGAGGTAAGGAAATATTTGAATGGTTAGTTCCTAGTGAAGCTGTAGGAAAATGCATATGGCAGTCTGATTTGGCCAACAACTAGTATGCATGCTATTTTATCTTTCCTTGGCTTTCAGTCTTCTTGTAACATGTGTGTCATTTTCCTTAACTTTATGAGTTTGACTTTTGAAGGCTTGCACACAGACCTCTGGCCCAGCACATGGCCCCTTTCTGAGTCAATCATGGCTCCTTACACAAGTCTTCTCTCCAAATCTTGGAAGTGTTATCCAGCTGCTAAGGGGAGCTGTGTCATGTCTGGACCATGAGGGCACCTCCTGGACACTCAGGTGTTTCAACACAGATTCCAGTTCTACTCGTCCATCCTGAGCAGCCCCCTGAGCCCCATAACGGATGAGGCAGCCCACCCAGAGGGCAGAGTATGAGACAAGAGGTACTGGGTGGCCCCAAGGAAGCAGAGCCCACCACTTGGTCTCCCTGGACATGCCAGGGGCTGGTGGCAAGCATTCCATGTTTACATGAGCTGTCTCTTTACCTGCTGGATTGAATTTGCAAACCTAAGGATGAATTTTGTGAGTGCATTCAATAATATCTTCTCGGGGACTTCCCTGGTGGCACAATGGTTAAGAATCTGCCTGCCAATGCAGGGGACACGGGTTCGAGCCCTGGTCCAGGAAGATCCCACATGCCGTGGAGCAACTAAGCCTGTGAGCCAAAACTACTGAGCCCGCAAGCCACAACTACTGAGCCCGCACGCACCTAGAGCCCAGGGTCCACAAGAGAAGCCACCGCAATGGGCCCACGCACCACAACGAAGAGTAGCCCCCACTCGCCACAACTAGAGAAAGACTGTGCGCAGCAACGAAGACTCAATACAGCCAAAAATAAATAAATAAATAAAACTAAAAATAATAATAATAATAATATGTTCTCGAGGAGGGGGAGGTTTCTATGTTGAAAATTCTGCAAAATGGAATGAGATAGATAATGAGGCATCCTAGTATGTCCTTCTAAAACTTACATTTCTCTAATAAGATATTTACAAATCATAGTAATTATTCCATTCATTCTGCAAATACTGAAAGTGAGGAATTCTGCTACTGAACAAGACAGACATCACCAAGGAACTAAAAGAATAATCAAGTTGTTAGATGGGTTGTCCACATGGCCATGAGGACAGTGGTCAGATTTGGATTGGGGGTGAAAAAAGGCCAAAGTCTTTTAAAAATTATTTCATTGTTGATTTTTCAATTTTATAGTTGATTTACAATACTGTGTTAGTTTCAGGTGTACAGCAAAGTGATTTGGATATATATTCTTTTCCAGATTCTTTTCCATTATAGGTTATTACAAGATATTGAGGGAATTCCCTGCAGATAGAGTGGTTAGGACTCTGCACTTTCACTGCTGAGGGCCCGGGTTCAATATCTGGTTGGCAAACTAAGATCCCGCAAGCCCGCATGGTGCAGACCCCCGCCAAAAAAAAAAAGATATTGAATGTAGTTCCCTATGCTATACAATAAATCCTTTTAATTTATTTTATATATAGTATTGTTTATCTGTTAGTCCCATACTCCACCTCCTCTCCCCTTTGGTAACCATAATTTTATTTTCTTTATCTATGAGTCTGCTTCTGTTTTGTAAATAAGTTCATTTGTATTATTTTTTAGTTTCCACATATAAGTGATATCATATAATATTTGTCTTTCGCTGACGTACTTCACTTAGTATGATAATCTCTAGGTCCATCCATGTTGCTGCAAAATGGCAATATTTTGTTCTTTATGGCTGAGTAATATTCCATTTTGTGTGTGTGTGTGTGTGTGTGTGTGTGTGTTGTGTGTGTGTGTGCATATATATGGACACTTAGGTTGATGCACACTTAGGTTGCTTCTTGGCTGTTGTCTGGTGTCTGCTATTAGCTACTGGCTATTAGCAGCTATTGTCTGCTATGAACACTGGGGTGCGTGTATCTTTTTGTATTACAGTTTTTGTCTTTTCTGGATATATGCCCAGGAGTAGGATTGCTGGATCATATGGTAACTAATATGGTAAATTTTAAAAAATTTTTAAGGGACCTCCATACTGTTCTCCTTAGTGTCTGCACCAATTTACATTCCCACCAACAATGTAGGACGGTTTTCTCCACACCCTGTCCAGCGTTTATTATTTGATGATGGCCATTCTGACGGGTGTGAGGTGATACCTCATTGCAGTTTTAGTTTGCATTTCTCTAATAGCTAGTGATGTTGAACATCTTTTCATGTGCCTGTTGGCCATCTGTATGTCTTCTTTGGAGAAATGTCTATTTAGATCTTCTGCCCATTTTTAAATTAGGTTGTTGATTTTTTTTGATATTGAGTTGCATGGGCTGTTTGTATATTTTGGAAATTAAGCCCTTGTCGGTAGCATCATTTGCACATATTTTCTCCCAGCCCCTAGGTTGTCTTTTCATTTTGTTTATGGTTTCCTTTGCTATGCAAAAGCTTATAGGTTTGATTAGGTCCCATTTGTTTATTTTTGCTTTTATTTCTTTTGCCTTGGGAAACCGACCTGAGAAAATAGTGCTACAATTTATGTCAGAGAATGTTTTGCTAATGTTCTCTTCTAGGAGTTTTATGGTGTCATGTCTTAAGTCAAAAATGCCCAAGTTTTCAGTGACTTTGGGGGCAGGGGGAATTGAGGAAATGAGTGAATGAAAGGCATGAGCCTCAAAAGAGGCAAGGGTTATTGCAAGAGAAAAGACATTAATTGTTTGGAAGCAGCAATAAGAAATGAGGTCACCAACACATGGGTTGTAAGAGTATGTGCAAACTCCTCTTCAGAGGGATGCTGAGGAGGTGGTATCCTCAAGGAATAGCCCAGGTGTCACTTAAAGTCAGAAGTCAAATGAAAGTTGTGTGTTTGTTTACTTGTTTGTTTGTTTCTTCACTTAAGATAGTGTGGGACAGTGGTATCACCAAAGAGCTACCGGCTATCAAAGGCCTCCTTTGGAAGAGAATTTTCGCATCTTCTCGAAGGGCACTTCCCCTGGTCCAGATCAAAAGAGACTATCTTTTTATATAAACCGCCTTGTTCCCTCCTGCCCTGAATCCTCAAATTATGAAGACGTTGATAGTTACATTCTCAGAACTACCCAAGCTTGTTTATGCCCCTCCTGAGCCCCTTATGCTCATCCCCAATCGAATCTTGAGATTGGGTTTTGTTTCCCTTCCTTAAAACTCGATTCAAGGAAATATCAAGAAATGTAAATAATCGGTCCTATTTTCTGACGACCACCCTTCCATAATTCCCTAGATTTAGGACTCATCCTGCTTGTTTTTCAGCTGTCTGTCGGTTCCCATGTCAGAATGGAGGTATCTGCCAACGCCCAAATGCTTGTTCCTGTCCAGACGGCTGGATGGGGCGTCTCTGTGAAGAGCGTGAGTCTGTCCTCAAATCTTACTTTGAGTCCCAGTGGTTAGCCTAGAAGTTGCCAACTCAGGGGAGTTACCAGGAGCTGCCTTTACTAGTGGCAGAAACTCACTTGCTTAAATCCCATAGCAGACCAGACAGAGGGCCAAGGGCTGCTTTACATATGTCATTTAGTTGCAGAACATCAGTGATCTTGAAAAATACAGTTATCAAGATCCATCCAGAGCTGTCTTCATCTGCCTCCTGGCACAGATTTCCAAGAATCTTCTTGGGAAGGAGCTTATAATAGGGGGTTCCACAACCTTGGTCTTCCTTTATCTCACTTCTGTTTATGTTCTGTGCCATGCATTGCTACAGTTGGTATAAATTCATGGCACTGCATAACATTGTACTTTTCAGGTAAGATTTGGAGCCCACCATTAATTAAGGGTAGCTCTTCCCAATTAAGAAAGTAAGGAAAGTTGGTAGTCTTGTATCTATACAGTGCTTGATAAATTAACATAGAATTTCAATCCGCATGGAAATGCATTTAAATTTGAATTTCCGAAAGAATGTAAATGAATGGTTTTAATTTTTTTAATGTCTAAACTATACTTTGTTTCAGTCTCTTAAAATATATATATGTATGGAGAAAATGATTTCATGTTTCATTGGGAATGTGTAAATCACATTGAGTCACTAACGTGATGGCCATTTATCAGTTCTTTTTAAGGCCAGACATTTTATAAGAGATGCTAAAGTGTAACTATTGCAACTAATCTAGAAAGGAAAATATAGGATGGAAATCAATTTAGGCTGCTAACAACTCACCAAAGCAACCAAAGCAAGTGTTCTCACAGTGATTCATAAAGAAGAGAATTGCATTTTTCCTTCTTCTCTCCAATCCTGCCTTCCCACTTAGGGCTCCCACTCATGGCCTTCTATAATGCTAAGGAGCCAAAGACTCGGGAAACATTTACCCTGGGGTAACAACAGGCTTGGCTTAGTTCACTGAACATGTGCTGATAATGCATTAGAGCAGGCCTTCCCAAGCTTTACTGTGCATACAAAACACCTGGAAGAAGTTAAATGCAGATTCTGATTTGGTAGATCTGGGCTGGGACCTGAGATTCTGCATTTCTAGCCAAGTCCTACATAATACCAACGTTTTGGGTTTGAGAACCGTGCTTTGAGTACCAAGCCAGTAGACAATCTCACTCCTTTTAAACAGACTACACCTCTTTACAGAGCTCAGTAATTTCTAGTAGGAGAAGCGATTGCCGTGGAGGGTGTAGGGGAGGCCTCATTCAGTCACCATCGGGCCTCAGCTCCAAGAAGATAAAGACTGAGCTGTCCCATCACTACTAATGTGTTACAAACACCAGCCCACAGAAGAGCTTATGACTCCCATTCTCACATTTAATTAAAGGCAAGAAGAGAATCTCGAGGTAGCCAAACCCTCTTAGAGCACTTTATGTAATTTGTAATGGAAATTTGAAAGGGTAACAAACGGAGAACATTCTGCTTAGTTTGTGAAGAGAAAGCAAAGCACTCAGCAGGCATCGATTACAGTGTGTCCTCTCGGAAAGAGTGCATCTGGCATTAGAGTCATTACATCAGGTTGAGGGTCCAGACTGACTTTCTGGATTGTGTTTTCCCAATGATACTGATTAATAAACAGAGCACATACGGAAGATTTTCTAGTGGGTCAACCAGGGCTTTACTCCTCCTGGAAAATGTTTTTTGAACACTTGAACATATCTGAGTGTATGTGTTTTGATCAAATCCTTTTTTGATCTCCTTTCTAGCAATCTGCATTCTTCCCTGTCTGAACAGCGGTCGCTGTGTGGCACCTTATCAGTGTGACTGTCCATCTGGCTGGACAGGGTCCCGCTGTCACACAGGTAGGCCTCCTCTCATGGTTTGTTTTCTTGGTGACTTGACTCTGTGAAGCCCTACAGGACACTGATGAGTGTGACTCAGATTCAGAGGTGGCAGCGAAACAAAAGGGTATCAGAATTTCTCAAGAATTCCTCAAGGGACTTCCGTGGCAGTCCAGTGGTTAAGAGTCCACGCTTCCAGTGCGAGGGGCATGGGTTCAATCCCTGGT
Source organism: Kogia breviceps (assembly GCF_026419965.1). Lineage (NCBI taxonomy): Eukaryota > Metazoa > Chordata > Mammalia > Artiodactyla > Physeteridae > Kogia > Kogia breviceps. The sequence goes on from NC_081317.1 coordinate 22,840,118, forward strand.
CAGGGAACTAAGATCCCACATGCCGCATGGGATCTCGGTTGAAAAGATCCAAAAAAAAAAAAAAAAAAAAAACCCATTCCTCAAGGTGGTCCCTTGAATGGCGGTCTCAATGCTGAACCTATGGCTGCCTCAGAGACACCTCTGGGGGCCGTGTGACAAAAAAAGAGCATCTGAGTCGACTCAGTTGTCAGCCTTCTTCATGTCATTTGCTCTATTTTGCAGAATGTAGAGGAAACATAATGCAGAAGTTTGGAAGAATATTTATTTTAATCTCTATGAAGCTAAAGCAGTAAATTCGTAGTACCTATCTAGAAAGAACAAGGCTCTAAATAAATACAATTTAAGTTAAAGTGAAAAAACTCAACAAGAGATGGTTCCTTATCATGGAAGACAGTAACAAACTGTTGTTGATTGGTTGGTGACAAACATGTGCCCTTAGTAACCCTTGTCTATCTCAAATACGGGCATTTATCCCACTGTACTTTGCTGTCTGTTTAATTGCTTGGTTATTAATCTTTCCCTGCCCTCACTAGATTATATGCCAGCTGAGGGCAGGGATATTCCTTTGTGATCTTTACATCTTCAGTACCTAGCATAGTGCCTGCATATGATAGGATTTTTAGTAATTGTCTAATAAATCAATCAGTTTCAAATAATAGATTTTTTTACCTTTTTAATGTCCTAATTTTCAGGCAACTATTAAAAGCAAAGAACTTGCTATATTTATTTCACACTCCACTATTCCTCCTGTAAATAATATGTATACCACCTCCTAGTGAGGTTAATTGTAAAGTAGAACAGGCTAGCTGACACCAGAGCTTGTCATGAGCTCTGAGTCTGGGGTGACCATATAATTTAGTCTCCAGACTGGGACGTTTTTGAGAATGAAAGGGGCACTTTTAATAAGTAAGCCAGGGAAATGGTAGTGAAAGGTAAAAAAGGCAAAATCAGATGTGCAGCCACCCCACATAAAGCCAAAAGCGAGGCATCCTTGAGTGTAGGAAGGGAAAAATGTAACACCGGAGGCTAAATTTGAAGCTTTTATTTGAAAGCCTTACAGCAATCTATCTGGTATTTCTTTATTACAAATCAACCTTGGTATTTATCTATATTTCTCATGCATACAAAATTGAACCTACCTGCAAACCAGCCTTGCCCTTTCCCAGGCATCGTATCTTTGCAGGTGGCGGCATCGTGCTTCCAGATGGAGACATCCTCCACTCTCCCTCCCCTTCATCTGAGATTACCAGTATCAGCACTCCTTCTGTTCCTTCCTGCACAGTATCTCTTGCATCTTACTCTATCCGCACGATCACCAGCTAGTAAAAGACCTCTCCTTTGGATCACCGCCAGAGTCTACTACTTGACCTTCCCATCTCCTTTTCCAAAACACCATTACACACTACCTTGGTCATGAATTGCCCTTTTTAAGAACCTAAGATGGTTGCCTGTTGTCTTCACATCCAACCCAAATTCTTCTGACTCTCAGACTGGCGTCAGCACACCTGATACACCTTACTTCCCATCCTGCCAGTCACATCCTGTCCCCTGCAGACATGGCTTCCTCTGCCTATTGAAACTTGACCCAACCTCCAAAGCCCTGCCTAAGTTTCCTCTGTCCCTAAACTTGCTCTCTCCCACAATAATCTGTCTTCTAACATTCCATGTCTATAGATATTACACAGTCAGCTAGAACCATGCCATTTAAAGCTCAGTTGATCTATTTGTATTTCTTTTAGCTCTTTAGCTCCCTAACTGACCTTAATGACATGAGCCGTATAGTCTTTATTTTTTTTTTCAATCTTCCTGCAGCTACCTCAGCCCATATCCCACACATACCCACTAAGTATTGATATTAAATATACAAAAGTGTATAAAACAGGAGCTCCTGCCCTCCAGAATCCAATGTAGAAAATAAGAAGGGATACAGAGTGGCCTATAAGTAGGTGACTAGAGGCTAACTGAATTCTTTAAAAGGACAACAGTGAAGACGGGTAAACTACCCAAGTGCAGACCTTCAGAAAAGGCTTTCCAAGCATCGAATCAAAGGAAGAGGAGTCACCAGGAGGAGCTCGTTCTAGCCAAAGGCATGGAAGAGTAGCACAAATGTGATCAGCAAAATAGAGCTGAAGCCACAGAGGCAGTGTAGGGGTGTGGCTGGAAATGAAGCTGTAAAGATGGGCAGAGCCAAATTAGGAAGCGCGTTGCCTGCCAAGTTCAAGATGCCGGATTATGTCTTCTGAGCCACAGAAGCCACTAAAGGGTCTTCAGCAGGAAGATCATGTGATCAGATTTTCGTTTTGAAAAATGATTTTGGCAGCAGTACGGAGAAGGGCAGAAAGCAAGACTTAAATTAGGGAGACTTGTTAGGGAGTTATCAAAGCAGAATTGGCAAGAGCTTATGAAGTCTAGAGAAATGAGGACGGCCAAAAAGGATGAGAGAAGTTAGGGAGATGAATCAACACTACTTGGTTATAGATGTATTGTAGGAGTAAAGGTCTGAAGAGAGTCAAGACTGATATTTCCAGTTTGGGCCCCTGAGTGGAAGGTGGTGCCACTTCTACCCTTGAGATAGAGAACCCAAGAGGAACAGGTTTGAAGGTACAGATAAGGAGTTAAGTAGGTAAGGACATGCTGAGTTTGAGGGGCCAGTGGAACATAAAAGGGAGAGGTCTGACAGGCAATTGGATGATGGTTTGGGTTCCCAGAAGACTCATCTACATTGAAGATAGACATATGTCAGTCATCATTGGGAAACATTCATGGGGGAGAAAAAATAAGTCTTTGCAGAAGACACGTAGCATGAGAAGGTGGCCCAGAATAGAACGTTGGGGGCACCCTTGTTATAGGGAAGGAGGAAAGTGTTAGGCTTTTAGACAGAGAAGTGAAAATAATAAAAAATTTGTTAGTACAGTCAGGTACCACTAAATCATCATGCTCTTGAAAAAGAGTAATTTTTTAAATATATATTAGCAAGCAGATATGGAGAATTAGTTGTGGATTGGATTATTGGGGTTTCTTTTTGCTATTTTTAACCCTGCTTTATTTCGTAATTTCCTTTTTGTTACATTGCAAATACAGTCATTCTGTTAGCTTGCTCGTCAAGAAAGCTAAGGGCAAAGGCTGGTGTTTTCCTTCTTGTCCTCTCTCAGTGCTTATCCAGTGCCTGGATTGCTGACGTTTTCCCCATACTTTATGAATGAGTGATTAGAGAAGTGACATTTCTTTATCTCTCACCAAAGATGAGTTTTTCCTCTGGGGAAGCCTGCCCTTTCCAAGCTATGAGGCTGAAATCATGAGACTTAAATGTTTCTCGTTTCCAGCTTTCTCCCAACAGACATTTTATTTTTTCTTTGATACGTTAAACTGACTGGTCTTCATCAGTTTTTAGTGTCCTTAGGTTTTTTAACAGATAGATTCATGCAGATGAAGTGTTTGAGACTAAGGACTTGTGAGAAAGATGTCTGCATAGTAAATCTCTGGGTGTTCACTCAGGGTTTCACCTGTGGCTAATTTTTAACTCTACCCCAGGTTCTGTAATTCCAATGCTAAAAGCCATGAAATACGTTTCCTAGCAAACACAAAGGGCTTTCAAATTATCCGTGATGTTAGACAATCTGCATGCCTGATCTGTTGTCGTAAGAGTTGATGTCTGATGTTATGACTTCATCAGTCATAGAGTTCAGTGCTGGCTCCCTCCAGAGACTTACAGTCTCATCGAGTATTTGAATAATTTGCAGTTCAAAACAGTATGTGTCAAATTAGTTGAACAAATAAAAAGATTAAGGAGAAAAATCAGTCGACTCTGAGTTATCCGCAAAGGTTTCAGTATGTAGGTAGAACTTAACCTGGGGCTTAAATATGAAAATTGACTCGGTTGGAAGGAAAAAGGGAGGTGGTACCACATAATGACATGAGGTTGAGCAAAGTAGCAGGATGCAGTCCATGAGGAATGGTGGTGGCTGGAGCAGAAAGCAGAGTCAAATCTTATTCTGCCTGCCTTCATGGACATCTTCAGATTGCTCAGTATTCATTAAATAAATACATGAATTTTTCATCCCAGCTGTTTGCCAGTCTCCCTGCTTAAATGGTGGAAAATGCGTAAGACCAAACCGATGCCATTGTCTCTCAGCTTGGACAGGACATGACTGTTCCAGGTAAGACAACCAAAAACTACTATTTATCTATAACATAAGGAGACTGAAATTCAAATTAGTTAAGTTGTCTCAAGAGCCAGAAGGTACCTCTAGTTTGAATGTAAGCATTTTGTATCCAAAACTATCCATTTTGAGATTTTTCCTAAATTTGAACTAAAGCCAAACGAAGAAGTATTAGTTAAGGATTGACAAATAAAACAATGATTTCTCGAAAACACATATGTGTTACAGCACACATACTAAAATTGGAACAACACGGAGAAGATTAGCATAGCCCCTGCATAAGGAGGACTTGCAAATTTGTGAAATGTTCCATATTTTTCCCCCCCCAAAAAAGAAAAAAGCGTTAATTAAACAAATAAATTAACTGCCTTCTTGAACAGAAGATTGCACCCTTCATATGCAAGGCTGCAAATAAATAACAAACGCAATATGTTTTATTGATGTTCATTTCTGTTCCTGTTTATAATAAAAAATAGAATTGAAATTGATGATAAGGAATGTTTATTTTTAAAGTCAAAATTTTTGTTTCATGTTTTGTACGGTATATATAGTCAGTATTTAATGGACTACAAGAAAATTTATGTAAAAATGTGTTCTAGCAATTGGTTTCTCATTTCTAACCAGATAAATATCATAGTTGAGAAAAGATTATCACAAAAATAAATCAAAGGAGAAATAGTTTGAAATAATTTTTAAAAAATAATAATAATTTAAACTTTGTTATTGAGGTGTAATGGACATACATTATATTAGTTTAGTATATTAGTACAACATAGTGATTCAATATTTGTATATATATATTGCGCAGTGATCACCACAATAAGTCTAGTAAACTATGTAAGTCCATGTACATAGTTATAAAATTTTTTGGTGTGATGAGAACCTTTAAGATCTACTGTCTTACCAACATCAAATGTGCTATACAGCATTATTAATTATAATTGCCATGTTATACATTACATCCCCATGACATTTATTTTATAACTGGAAGTTTGTACCTTTTGACTCCTTTCACCCATTTTGCTCACCCGCTACCCCCACCGCTACCTCTGGTGACCACCCACCAGTTCCGTGTATCTATAAGTTTGGTTTAGGTTTTGGTTTTAAATTCTACATACAGACGAGATCATATGGTATTTGTCTTTCTTTGACTCATTTCACTTAGCATAATGCCCTCAAGGTCCATCCATGTTGTCAGAGTTGGCAAGATCTCATTCTTTTTATGGCTTAATAATATTCCATTGTGGTATGTGTGTGTGTGTGTGTGTGTGTGTGTGTATGTGTATACACATACACATGTTTTCTGTATCCATTTATCCATTGATGGACACTTAGGTTGTTTCCATGTCTTGGCTATTGTAAATAATGCTGAAATGAACATGGGGGTACAGATATCTTTTAGAGTTAGTGTTTTTGTTTTCTTCAGTTAAATACCCAGAAGTGGAATTGCAGAATCATATGATAGTTTTATTTTAAATTTTTTGAGGAACCTCCATACTGTTTTCTACAGTGGCTGTACCAATTTACATTCCCACCAATAGTGCATAAGGGTTTCCTTTTCTCTACATCCACAGCAGTGCTCGTTATTTCTTGTCTTTTTGATACTAGCCATTCTAATAGGTGTGAGATGACGTCTAATTGTAGTTTTAATTTGTGTTTCCCGATGATTAGTGATGTTGAGCATCTTTTCATGTACCTACCTGTTGGCCTTCTGTATGTCTTCTATGGAAAAATGTCTGTTTGGTTCCTCTGCCCATTCTTTAATCAGATGGAGGTTCTTTTGCTCTTGAGTTGTATGAGTTCTTTATATTTTTTGGATGTTAACCCCTTACAAGATATATGGTTGGCAAATATTTTCTTCCATTCAGTAGATTGACTTTTCATTTTGCTGATGCTTTTCTGTGCTGTGCAAAATCTTTTTAGTTGGATGTAGTCCCACTTGTTTATTTTTGCTTCTGTTGCCTTTGTTTTTGGTGCCAAATCCAAAAAAAATCATAACAAGGCTAACGTCAGGGAGCCTACCACCTATGTTTTCTTCTAGGAGTTTTAAGGTTTCAAGTCTTACATTCAAATCTTTAATTCATTTTGAGTTGATTTTTGTGTACGGTGTAAGATAATGGTCTACTTTCATCCTTTTGCACGTGGCTGTCCAGTTTTCCCAGTACCATTTATCGAAGAGACTGTCCTTTCCCCATTGTATATTCTTGGCTCTTTTGTTATAAGTTAACTGACCATATATGTGTGGATTTATTTCTGGGTTCTCTATTCTGTTCATTGATCTGTGCATCTGTTTTTATGCCAGTAACATACCATTCTGATTACATATTGCATCATACCATTGACAAAAGATTTTCAATATTAAAACATTGTCCTCACAAATATTGCAATGTTGGAACATCACCAGCTCTATTTAAAAACTTTTAATATACATCATTGTATTACATCACTTAGATTTGTATTTTGTATATTTACTTCCATCTTATAGGAATCATTAAAAACAAATGGATATTTCCATATTGATTTTTTAAAGTTAACTGAAAAGAGCTTTTATTTTTCATTTCCTTTTATTTCATTTCGACTGGAATATCAAAGTCAACTTGCAAAGACAAAAATCTATCCAAATACAAATTTAATTAACAAAAAAATCTGTCTCATGCCCATGAATCTCTTCATATCACCTCAAATATATGCCATCTCTGCAGAGAGAAAAAAAAAAACTGAACCCCAAAGAACAAATTTGGATTGTACAAGTATATTTAGAAGTTTCCAAGATAAAGATGATCATTTTACCTGAGAGCAGAGTCGAAAGAACTTGAGAGTCAAACTGGAGAGAATTGCTGGGAAAAAAGAGAGCAAAGAATAGAAGAGAGAGAGAGAGAAAGAGAGAGAATAAAAGGTATAAGTATGACAGTGACTGAAAAAGGAACAGGAAGTATTTGTAACATTCTTATAATTTTAGACTTTATGTTTCAACTACTCCATTTTACAGATAAGAAAAGCAAACTCAGAGTTTGCGTGATCCCCTAATATCAAAATACAGTTGACCCTTGAACAACATGGATTTGTTTACCTGTATGCAGATTTTTTTGCAATAAATCCATAATACAGTGCACACGATCTGGCTGACTCTGTGGATACACAGCCACAACAACAGAGGACTGACCAACTGTAAAGTTGTACACCAATTTTTGACTGCTGAGAGGGTCAGCGCCCCTAACCCCGACATTGTTCAAGGGTCAGAGGAGCTTTTTCTTGACCAGGGGAAGGGTAGTTATCAGCTTATGTTAAAATACTGTCTATTAATAAAGATACCACAATCTTCTAGATTTTTTTATGCAGAAGGTTGATAAAGGAATCCCAAAAAATGATGGCAAATTCACCGTAGAGGCATTTCCCACATTCAAGGAAAGGTCAACACAGAGGCCTCAGCAGGCCCCCTGCCCCTTCTTATGCTGTGATGGATTTTTCTAGGAGACGTGAATTAGCTAGGACTCTCTTACTGCAACTCTAACTGGCTTAAGCAAAGAGAGGAATCTCTTATCGCAATAATGGGATCGTGTATGGAACCCAAAGATGTGGGTTGGCTCAGCATCAGGATGACCAGACTGAGTTCCTGAAGCCACCTGAAGTCTCTCACCTCCCATCTCACCTCCTCTCTCCAGCATCTTCCCCATGCTCTCTTGCTGCAGAGTGCTTTCCTCTGCTGTTCAGTTCTCATGGAAGGACAGAAATGCTTATAGAGCCCACATTTTACCTGTCACACTCCAGTATCTACAGAAATAGTGTGCGGACCCAGTTTAAAACTTCAGGAGAACTCACGAGTCCAGATTGATTTAGGTGCCCACCATGGATCGATCAGTCAATGGTGATCCTAGGTTAGGTCATGTTATACTAACGTGAAAAGTCATTTTGCTAAAACTTTTACCATACCTTTGGGTAAAGGGCAGAAGAGACTGGCAATTCACTGAAGAAAGAAAAGTGGAGTATAATTCCCTGAAATGGGGCGGGGAGAAAGCTTTTCTGAGAAATCAAAATAATAAATGTTTACAAATAATATTTATTTCCTTCTCTCCCACGAGATTGAGTGCCTTAAAGATTGTCTCCCTCATACTTAGTATAGGCACAAAAATTGATGCTCAATCAATGCTGGCTGACAGAGCAGTTTCTGGGCATCTGTGACAGCTGGTGGAGAAACACCCCATGGCATTCATTAAATCCCTCAACCTGCATCCTTCTCTGATGATGAATAAGACTGACACAGTATTCTTCCCAGATAGTTCAATCCTTAAGGAAGAGACTGTTTGCTCTGATCTCTGTGTGCAGAAAATGAATCCTAAACAAATGCCATAAATAAAAACCATAGACAGGGGCTTCCCTGGTGGCGCAGTGGTTAAGAATCCACCTGCCAATTCAGGGGAGACGGGTTCGAGCCCTGGTCCGGGAAGATCCCACATACCGCGGAGCAGCTGAGCCCGTGCGCCGCAACTACTGAGCCTGTGCTCTAGAGTCCACGAGCCACAACTACTGAGCCTGCGTGCCACAACTACTGAAGCCCGCACACCACAACTACTGAAGCCCACGCACCTAGAGCCCATGCTCTGCATCAAGAGAAGCCACCGCAATGAGAAGCCCGTGCACCGCAACGAAGAGTAGACCCCGCTTGCCGCAACTAGAGAAAGCCCACACACGGTAATGAAGACCCAACGCAGCCAAGAATAAATTTTAAAATCTATTAAAAAAAAAAAAAAAGAAAAGAAACCCACAGACGGTTCAGGCTGTAAGAGACCTTCAGGTTCACCAAGTCCAAACCCCTCATTGTACAGATGAGCGGATTATCAAACAGGAAACTAGTGACAGAGCCAGGACTAAAACTCCAGTGTGCTGATTCTCACATCTTTTCATATGTTAGTGCTTTTTCTCCATGTCCCTTTGTTTTCTCAAGAAATGGCCCCCATCCATCCAAACAACATCACAGATGATGCCCAGGTATCTGAGACTTTCAATTGCGTTTTAATTAGCCCCCAAATAGCTGTTCCCCCTTCAATTCAGTCTTTTCTGTTGAATCTCTTTTTTTTTTTTTATTCCAGGAAAAGGAGGACTGGCTTTTAACCACTGCACAGCCAACCAGCTCTCCTAAAATGCAGGATCATCTCTTCCTGGCAGTCCTGGACATCCCAGAATTTACGCAAAGACATTCCAACACGGTGCTGGGTCTTGTCTTGTTTTAGTCAACTTGTTGCTTTTGGTTTACCTTTTTATTTTGTGTTATATTTTGTTATTTCTTGTGACATACTTTCTTTTTAAAAATATGCCTGTATTTTCTATATAAAAATATATTAAATAGATGCTGCTCCACTCTCACAAAATGTACATATTCTCCTGTCTATGGGGAAAGTTCCTGGTACACATTTTTATTCAGTTACTTAAAATGATTTTTCAATTAAAATATATTTTGCTACTAAATAATGTTTTGCTGGATAGTGCCATTTTGTGAGGTGGCCCAGGAATAATGAAGAGGATTCATGATCTATGCCACCAGCATATTATGGGATTCCACGCAGTGTACTGAGAAATTACAATAAAGGAGACCCCTTCATGCTATTTCCATCTTCTCTACCATATGTGTAACGGTCAAGGTTTCCTTTTATTTAATTGGAAAGTAACTATTGGACCTACTACCCTCCACAGAAAATGGTGTCCTGGTGCTGAGGGCAGCCTGGCTAATTCCTTCAACAACATTTGGAAAGCTATAGGCATCAACTTAGTGGATTGGGGAAAAAAGCATAATGACCATGGTTCACAAAATAAAGTGCTCCCCTTCCTTCTCACAGCTGGAATAAGAAATGCAAGTACTGGAAGATTAACAGACAGCCCATTTCTGGGTCATAATCCCACAACTCACTGCTTTGGGAGAAAGGAGATAGGAATAAAAGAACAGGGAAAGGGAAGGAAAAAGGCAAATGAGGAAAATTCCCAGACCTGTGCTCCTGGCTCCACCTACAAAGAAAGAATTGAGTTTGCCCAAGGCAGAGCTGAGCTGCTTCTCAGACTCCACTGCTTCCCCTAACTCCATCACTCTCTTACTACCAGGATAAAGACTTCCTCAGGCTTCTGGGGGGGAAAAAAAGCCAGAACACTAGATTTTGTTTCAAGTAGGAAAATCCCAATCAACTCACCTCCGTCCTCTGGGAGAACAGCTTCCACATAGGGCACGGGGGCACCCTGTAGCACTCTGAAGAAACATAGGAGCAATGAAAAAGATCTTGATTGTCCGAATGGTTCTCTTCACCGCCTTCACTTCCTTCAGCCATTGACTCCTCTTCCTTCTTTCTTCTGACGTTTACTCTTTTGACCAATCTTCCATGCTTATGAGTATTCCTTTTATTTAATTTATACCCCATCAACTTCCAAATTATGTTGATTTTTGTCATTTATAATCATAAAACTATAAAATAAAGCTCAAAATCTAAATAATAAAAAGAAAGATGGTACCAGAAATTTTTAGCTAGGAAAAGCTACTGCAGTTGAAAACAAAACACAGTTCTGAAAGTGTACCTACTATGTAGAATTTGTATTGGGTTACTTTGAATAGATTAAAAGATCTATACTGCACAGTAAGTCAAATTAGTTGCATTATGCAGACAGAATAAGGAAGTAAAGCACCATACGAGTGAGGTTTGCAAATGATACAAGGTTCTACATATCTAGAAATGTGATTCACAGGGAAATAATACTAAAAGTAGTTGAAGAATTTTTTTTTTATTTTATTGAAGTATAGTTGATTTACAATCTTGTGCAAATTTCTGCAGCACAGCAAAGTGATTCAGTTTTATATATATATACATATATACGTATATATTCTTTTTCATATTCTTTTCCATTATGGGTTATTACAGGATATTGAATATAGTTCCCTGTGCTATACAGTAGGACCTTGTCATTTATCCATTCTATATATAATAGTTTGCATCTGTTAACCCAAACTCCCAATCCATCCCTCCCCCACCCCCCCCTCCCCTTTGGCAACTGCAAGTCTGTTCGCTATGTCAGTGAGTCTGTTTCTGTTCTTTTGTGTCATATTTTAGATTTTGCATATAAGTGATATGTGATATTTGTCTTTCTTTGTCTGACTTACTTCAATTAGTATGATAAGTATGATAATCTCTAGGCTCATCCATATTGCTGCAATGGCATTATTTCATTCTTTTTTATGGCTGAGTAGTATTCCATTGTACATATACCACATCTTCTTTATCCATTCATCTGTCTGTGGACATTTAGGTTGTTCCCAGGTCTTGGCTATTGTAAATAGGCTGCTATGAGCATAGGAGTGCATGTATCTTTTTGAATTATAGTTTTTTTCAGATATATGCCCAGGAATCGGATTGCTGGATCAGATGGCAACTCTGTTTTTAGTTTTTTGAGGAACCTCCATACTATTTTCCATAGTGGCTGTACTAATTTACAGAACAATGTTATTTTTTAAATCTCCAGTACTAAATATATTCATAGTGAATTCTTAAATTTCTAAAAAAAGAAATAAGGGTGTTTGTCCAGCATTACTAAAGCATATCTGTTTCAAACCAACTCTAACCAGTTCTGTAGTGAACCATTAAATGCTTCCCTTTAAACCAGAAACAAAGCAGAAAGGCTATCCCCATTGATCTTGAACATTATTCTGTGAGTTCTAGCCAAAGTAATAATACATAAATTTATAAATAAAGGGTATAAAAATGAGAAAATTAAGAGTCACAATTTTCATTTTGGCAGAAGACACAAAGATATACCTTATAAGATAAAAACCAAAGGTATCAGGCTTCCCTGGTGGCGCATTGGTTGAGAGCCCGCCTGCCGATGCAGGGGACACAGGTTCATGCCCTGGTCTGGGAGGATCCTGCATGCCGCGGAACTGCTGGGCCCCTGAGCCATGGCTGCTGAGCCTGCGTGTCCGGAGCCTGTGCTCCGCAATGGGAGAAGCCACAACAGTGAGAGGCCTGCGTACCGCAAAAAATAAACAAACAAAAAAAACAAAAAACAACAACAACAAAAAAACAAAGGCATGAAAATCTGTTAGAAACATTCAGTCCCATCAACTGGATGGTTACAAGATAGAAAAATAGTTTTCCTGCTTGTCATTTATAAATAGAAAGTACAGTGAAAAAGATCCTATTCACAATATATATACATATATAAGAAATCTATGTGACCTCAAGGAAGAATATTATAAAATTGTATCTGTAAACATTTATAAATGCTAAAATAACGAGAAGCATGCCATCTCCTGGATGAGAGAACAACATGTCTTAAAGCTGTTGATTTTTCCCAAATAAAATTATAGTCGTAATGTAATTCCAATCACATTTAATATATGGGATTTTTAGGGGGAACATGACCAAATTATTTAATGTTCATTAAGAAGAAAAAAATGGAAAATTAAAATATTTTAAAGAAAAATAATGAAAAGGACCATCTTTACTAAAAATCAAAGCATAATAAAAAGCTGCAGTAATTAAAATAGTGCATGCTGGATCAAGAAACAGGAAAGCATCAATATGAAAGTCTGTACCTACAAATTTAAATATTCTATTTAAAAACTCAGAAGTCATGAAGAAAACATCAACAACCAGTGGAATTTTTGTTGTAAAATATTAGAAAGTAAGAGAGTGACTGGCATTAGACAATTTGTAAAAATTTGAAAATCTTTTAATTTGTATTCTCACCAGATAAAAATAAATTCAAGGTGGATTGGGGAGTTAAATATTGATACTAAAACCAAAAGATGGTTTTTAGAATTAATTTTTCTCAAAAATTTAAAGGCTTAAAAGAAGCTTCTAAGGACTTCCCTGGTGGTGCAGTGGTTGGGAATCTGCCTGCCAATGCAGGGGACACGGGTTTGAGCCCTAGGCTGGGAGGATCCCACATGCCACAGAACAACTAAGCCTGTGCACCACACTACTGAGCCTGCGCTCTAGAGCCCGTGAGCCACAACTACTGAGCCCGTGTGCCACAACTGCTGAAGCCCGCACGCCTAGAGCCCGTGCTCCGCAACAAGAGAGGCCACTGCGATGAGAGGCCCGCGCACCTCAACGAAGAGTAGCCCACGCTTGCCGCAACTAGGGAAAGACCGCGAGCAGCAACAAAGACCCAATGCAACCATAAATAAATAAATGTATCAAAAAATTTAAAAAAGAACCTTCTAAACCTAGAAGTTACAGAAAAATTACAGTAGGAATAATAAACATATTTGATAGCATAAAGAGAAAGTTTGGGCTGTCATTCAGAAGATCATAATCAAAATGGAAAGATAGGGAATTCCCTAGTGGTTCAGTGGTTAGGACTCTGCACTTTCACCGCCAAGAGTGTGGGTTTGATCAATGAGGAGCTAATAGCCCACAAGCCACACAGCCAAAAAAAAAAAAAAGATATACAAAATGGAAAGAAAAATTTTTATGACAGGCCAAGTACAAATATTTTTATTATAATGTCTTTATGATATAAATTGAAAAAAGAACTTATGGAACTCCAGAACACAGACAACTCACCAAAGAAATGCCATATATTCATATTTGTGTGAGAAAAAGTACAACCTTACAAATACGGAAAAAACATTTTGTTTACCAGTGACTTTTTTTTTTTTTTTTTTGCTGTACACGGGCCTCTCACTGTTGTGGCCTCTCCCGTTGCGGAGCACAGGCTCTGGACGCGCAGGCTCAGTGGCCATGGCTCACGGGCCCAGCCGCTCCGCGGCATGTGGGATCCTCCCGGACCGGGACACAAACCCGTGTCCCCTGCATCGGCAGGCGGACTCTCAACCACTGCACCACTAGGGAAGCCCAGCAGTGACTTTTTTTTTTAATGTTAATAAACAATGCTGGCAAGTATGCCGTAAAATAGGAAATTTTATATATCGTCAGTGAGAGTGTAAATTGGTATAATAATTTTAGAAAGCACTATGATGATCTATATCCCTAAAAGTATTTTTATATGCTTTGAGCTAATATACACAAGCTTTAGACATAATAAATTTCATCACAACGTTATTATTGGTGAAAATGTGGACATGGATGAAAGGCCCAACAATAAAGAACTCTAAACTATGCTACCTCAAGCACATTTCTAAATCATATATTATACCAGCCTTCAAAAAGATAATGCAGTAACATGGAAAATGTATGTGGTGTAAAGTTAAGTGAGGAAAAAAGCAGGATATAAAATTTTCCATACTCATATGATTGAAAATCTACAAAAATAATGCAAAGTGAGGATGAGAAGGAAAATGCCCAAAGTCACAGGATTATGAGTATTGGAACTTAAATTAAAACTCAGATATGCTGGCCCCAAATACCTGTGTTTTCACTGTATTCAAACACTTATTCTCAACTTTGGAATATCCATGTGGCAAACATAAAATAGTTAATGATAACAGATACAAACAAATTCAACAATCCATGACAATCCATGGTTTTTTACCACAAGAATGAAAACATTGTCCAACTGTAGAAAAGTTACTCCTACTGTATATCATAGGAATGTCAAGTACTAAAAGCCATATAATCATTTCAGTAGATGTAGGAAAAGCTTTCAGAAAAACTTAATATCTATTCTTAATAAAATCTCTAAAACTCAGACTAGAAGGATACTTCTCTACTGTAGTAAAGCTTCTCCTTTTCAAACAAATACCCATCATGCTTAATGCTCTGATGTAAGAAGCAGTAGAAGCTGAATGGCAAATTAACTAAAGCCAGTGGGTTAAGGTGTACTATGGCCAAATAGATTTTAACTTCCTGTGGTTCCTCAAAAAAGAAAAAGGATGTAGCAAAACCAAAGAGGGTCAAAAGGAGACCAAAAAAACAAAGACTGACATGAACCTTGGGAACCTTGAAAACATTATGCTGAGTGAAAGAAGCCAGACACAAAAAGCCATGTATTATCTGCTTCCATCTATATGAAATGCCCAGAATAGGCAAATCTATAGAGACAGAAGATGAGGGAGGAGAGAATGAAGAGTAATTGCTAATAGGTACAGGACTGATGAAGTATTCTACAATTTGATAGTGGTGATAGTTGCACAACTTTATAAATAGTATGCTAAAAACCACTGACGTATACACTTTAAATTTTTTTAAATAAAATTTTAAAGGACCCACAAAAGAAATATATTTAACTACAAAAATGTGGAAGCTTCTCTCACAAGTTGAAATTTAACACAGGGCTTCCTTGGTGGCGCAGTGGTTAAGAATCTGCCTGCTAATGAAGGGGACACAGGTTCGAGCCCTGGTCCGGGAAG
The DNA here is from genome assembly GCF_026419965.1 of Kogia breviceps. Lineage (NCBI taxonomy): Eukaryota > Metazoa > Chordata > Mammalia > Artiodactyla > Physeteridae > Kogia > Kogia breviceps. The sequence goes on from NC_081317.1 coordinate 22,855,565, forward strand.
ATCCCACATACCGCAGAGCAACTAAGCCCGTGCGCCACAAACACTGAGCCTGCACTCTAGAGCCCGAATGCCACAACTTCTGAGGCCCGCGTGCCTAGAGCCCATGCTCCACAACAAGAAAAGCCACCCAATGAGAAGCCCGCGCACCACAACGAGGAGTAGCCCCTGCTCTCACCAACTAGAGAAAGCACACGGGTGCAGCAACAAGACCCATAAATAAATTAATTTATTAAAAAAAATTTAACACAAACTGCATTGTAAAACCAAGCAGAAACATGCATGACAGAATAATAATATTCTAAAATATCATGATTTAACGGATAGCCATAAGAAAACATTTTGTTTTGGGCAGAGATATGAACAAGCAACTCACTAGAGAAGAAATATGGGTAGAAAATGAGCAGTTTCACTAATGATAAAAGAAATGATGTAAATTTTTCACCTACCCACTTGGCAGGGGTTTTGGTAGTGGTGGTAGCAGTGATGGTAGTGTTTGTTTTAATGACTATATGCAGGCTGGCTACTAGATAAAATCATTTTCTTGAACATTTGTAAGGAGTATAAACTAGTACAACTTTTCTTCCAAACAACTGGCAACTTGAATCGAAAAATTTTTAAATGTGAACACATGCCTTTTACTTCAGTAATTCCTTGCCCGAAAAACAATCTCATTAAAAAAAAAAAAATCTAACCTAGGGGCAAATATTTATGCACAAAGATAATTATCACAGCATTTTTAATATTAAAAATCAGCAACAAATTATATGATGAAAAATCTTGGAATTCGTTATGGAATTCATGGTATTGGTTATGGAATTCGTAGGGTTAAAGGTTATGAAGCCATTAAATATTACATTTACAAAGTTTTAGTAACAGAAAAAAATCATTATGGCATAATGTTCAGTGGAAAACAGTATATAAAATGTATTTATAATGTGCTCTTAACTGCCTAGAAATGCATACACAATATGCATAGAAAGAGATTTACCTAACTTTGTTAATAATGATTTTCCCTAAGACATGGAACTATGGGTGATTTTTATCTCATCCAAATCTTCCCTTTATTTCTGACATTTTCAATGAGAATATATTAGTTTTACATTCATAAATATACTTCTATATTCATACAAAATAATCTTAAATTTGTAAAAATGAGTTGAAGTAAAAGCCCCACATGAATGAGTATATCATCTTTCCGTTTACCCTAATTAATCTGGCATATGCATTGGCATGTATAAGTTTAAAGATTGTGCCTCCATATAATTTTGTTTAAACACTCCTTCAGGAATCTTTAGAGGAGAGTTCGGATCAAGATGATTAGTAGTTTAACATAAAAGGGGAAACTGTTACCAAGAGGAAATATCAATGGTGAGTTACTTGTATACACCAAAGGAAAATATTTGCTGATGATCAAATTAAGGAACCTAAGTTAATTATTGAAACTCTCAGTGTATTTATATAGTATATCCTTGTGCTTTATGCTCCAGTGAACATAAGAGCTGGACACTTAGAATACCTGAAATTTACCAGCCAAGTTACATCAGAATTACTTTCTTATGCTTCCTTAACAACGAATCTAGCAGCAGCAGTGCTTTTTTGTTTGAAGGAATTATACCTAATTAGTCATGATTCTCTCCTAACTCTGACCTAAAAGCAGTGACAGTAACTTCAGACCTTTTTCCCCTAATTATCTTATCAACCAGCCATTCAAGGTCACCTGGGCCCAAAGTGTCACGTTGGATGGAGCCTGAAAGAAATGCACTGTTTTGAAAATAATTAAAAAAAGCCGCAAACATATTGTAAGGTCCACATGTCTTCAGCTGGTCTACAGCTACATATTCCAGCCACAGGAATCAGCAGGCAAAGTCACTTAAAATATGCGATCCTTGGTGGAATACTTCTGGGCTGTTAAATTCTGTGCACGCAGCCGACCTGCTTTTTTTTTTTTTTTTTTTTTTTTTGCGGTACGCGGGCCTCTCACTGCTGTGGCCTCTCCCGTTGCGGAGCACAGGTTCCGGACGCACAGGCTCAGCGGCCACGGCTCACGGGCTTAGTTGCTCCGCGGCATGTGGGATCTTCCCGGACCGGGGCACGAACCCGTGTCTCCTGCATCGGCAGGCGGATTCTCAACCACTGCGCCACCAGGGAAGCCCTGACCTGCTTTAAAGAGACACACATAGACCAAGGCTGTTGGGATGTCTGTAAGCATTACGGTGCAGACTGCTGTCCCCTTCTCTTCAGAAGAAATGCTGATCACACCCACTCCTCATAGAAACCACTTTCTAGTGTGTTCACTCCACCTACATGAGTCCTGACCTGTCTAATTACACACCTGATCCTTGCCCTCCTAAATCATTAAGATTCTTCCTTTCATTATGTCCACTGGATCTTTTACTTTCCCAGCAGTGTTCAAGCTTGTTTATACTTCTCTAAGTTAAAGTGTATTCAATCAGCAAGGGTAATAAAGACTAACCGACAAACTGGAAAAACCTGAAAGAACGGAGTAAAGTGAGGACCACAACAAAAGTAGCAAAAAACCACCCATAAGCATTTCTCAATTACACCACATTCTTCAAAAGAATCTGAATCCTTTATTGAGAATCTATGAAATATACAAAGGGGAAGTATTTCCAAACTGTTTTTGCACACCTTATAGTTTGTATTGTGCTTTGTAATTTAAAATGTATTTTCTCCTACATTGTCTCATAAAGTTGTGAGAATTGAAAGTCATGTGGGTGCCTAGCATTTAGCAATGGCTGGATAAATATCAGTGTCCCTCCTTTTCTCAGCCCTTCCCCAGCCCATCTCAGCTAATTCTGCAAAGCTCCCTCTTTACACTTAAGAAAACTGAGGAAGGGAAGCAATGCCTGCAAGATCTAGAAATTCCTGCCTAACACCTCAAGTCCAAGGCTAAGCTTCAGAGTAACCAACCACGGCACACTTTCTAGAAAACAAACCATAGCTAGAATATGGCTGGCATTCTCAACCCTCAGTAAGCTTTATTGACTATGGTCCTTTATTATTACAGCCTACGTTTCTGAGGTTTGCAAAAGAAAACGTTCCTAATCACAAAGCAGCCTTGGTTTTTGTAAGTGTCCCATCAAATAACTCCAGGCTGTGTTTAAAGGACAGCCCGAAATGTTCCATAAGTCATAATTGCAACGTTGAGAGGACCTCCTGACGAATGGCTTTCAGCTCTCTGAATATCCACGGGCTCATCTTGAAGCCTTTGCACAAGCCATTTCCTTTACCTGAGTCACTTTCCTCTACTCCTTGTTCTCCCCTCACCCCACCAGCATCATCACCACTTGTTCTGAGTCCTCAGATGCTGTTGACTTTGTTCTAAACCCCTCTGCCTCCACCCCAAGGTCAACTTATATAGGACATGAGGAGAATGAGCTCTGCCCTTTCTCCTTCCAAGATTCCTTCTAGTCAACAATGCCAATGAGTAGAACAGACAGGGCGTTTGTGAGTGTGGGTGTGAAGGAAGTGTTAAGATTCAGAAGGGGGCTTCCCTGGTGGCGCAGTGGTTGAGAGTCCGCCTGCCGATGCGGGAGACATGGGTTCGTGCCCCGGTCCGGGAGGATCCCACATGCCGCGGAGCAGCTGGGCCCCTGAGCCATGGCCGCTGAGCCTGCGCATCTGGAGCCTGTGCTCCGCAACAGGAGAGGCCACAACAGTGAGAGGCCCGCATACCGCAAAAAAAAAAAAAAAAAAAAAAAAAAAAAGATTCAGGAGAAGCAACAGGTGAGATATATCTGGAAGCTGTATTACACACACACCCCACAGACCTTTTTATCCCTATCATCAAAATAGTTCATGATCTTGGTCTTAAGTCACTGCCCAGCTTGCTACACCTGAACCTTGAGTAGACCCCAAAATTCAGAAATGGACCCCCAGAAGCCTGCAAGCATGGTGTCAGAGTAACATGCATACCTTTAACAGTGTAGACCCTTGCCTACTGTGTCTCCTATCAAACTAAAAGTAGAACAGGCACTGAGCCCCAGTTGATTCCTCACTGCACAGGCTGCCAAGATGATCAAACTCTGATAACCGCAATAAGTGGATTGAGGGGGGCAACTGGAAGGCCCACCCACTCATCTGTATTCTTGGTCTCAGGTACATCATTATATGAATATTTGGCTAGTTTTACAGTAAACTGAAGGAAAACAAATCTAGCCAAGTCACAGTCACAATCATCCTGCTCCCTAAGAAACAGAACCAGTCCTTGTGTGTTCTCTCCTCATTTCACCTTCTGATACATAGCACACTTTAATCTACTAACTCAGCTCCTTTTCCGTATACTGCGAAATTTGATGCTTCTTCTCTCTCCTGTAGAGTAGATTCCCCTTCTTATTTTTCCCGTGACCAGTAGTTGCCCCCCACTGTGGTAATGAGGTTAGCCCATAGCACATACTTATCATTTGTCTGCCTCCCTCCCTCCGTGAAGACAGACATTATATCTTATATCTTATCTTATCTTATCTTATCTTATCTTATATCTTATCTTATATCTTATCAATATAGCCTTGGTGACATTTGCCATATAGTAGGTGCTCAATAAATACTAAGGAAAGAATGCAATAGTAAATACTCATGAGGAAGAAACAAAAAAAGTATTTAGGGGGATACAATGTTTTAGATAACGTGTGTGTATGTGTTTGTGTGTGTGTGTGTGTATATATATATATATATATATATATAATACATATATATATACATATATACATATATATACACACACATATATAATGTTTCCTCAGAGCCAAACAACCAAATTTCTCAATCCTCTTTCATAATCTGCCTTTCCAAAGTCGAAGACAAAAAGAAATCTAAAAGGTGAAAATGATGATAGTTACCTTGAATGCTGGATTGATTCAGAGCATGCTGAGAGGGGCTCAGCATCCTGAACAGCTGGTGTCCTGATGAGGTTTTGGAAGACATTTGATAGTGACAAAAGTTCTTCCATTAAAAGCATGTTTATTAATCAGGAAAAATTAGACATAAACTAGGTATTAGGTGAATATTTGGAATTGTTAATTTCATTGGTTGGCATAATGACATTTTAATTATTTTTTAAGGCTTGGTCGTTTATATAGTCACACCAAAGTATTTACCAATAGATTATATGCATGCTTGGATTTGCTTTCAAATACTCCAGGAAAAAAAATAAAAGTGGGGAGGGGGAGGAGAGGTAGGTATAGCTAAGGCAAGAGCAGCAGAATGTTGATAATAGCTGAAGCTAAGTTAGGGGTACTTGGGAGTTCATTATACTCTCCTCTCTACTTTTGTGTGTGTTTAAAATTTTCCACAGTCAAAAAATGTGTTTATATCACATTTATTGGCTATTATATGATGAATCTTGTGCTTGATATTCAGGAGTCTTGTAGTAAATGCATTGTTCTTTGATCCACAAACAAACAAATGCATGGTATTTTAGAAACCCATGGTCTGAAATTATATAGAGTAAGATGTGTCCCTTTAAAAAAAAATGTAGCTGACTAATTCTCAGGCTCAGTTTTCTTATTAATATGTAAGATGCATGAACTTAACTGCTTCATCCTCTGGGCTGTGTAGCACTTCGTAAACATGTCTATTAAAGCACTTTTATCTTTATATCATGGCTAATTTATGTCTGACTCTCCTTAATGGCAGGATTTAGTTCTTATTTATGGGTGCAGTGATTAAAAGCACAAGCTCTGGAATTCAACTACCCACGTTCAAATGCTGGCCCCTTCCCTTATGAGCCATGTGAGTTGGACAAGGTGCCTGGCTGTCCTCATCTGCATAATGAAAACGATAAGACCTACTCCAATTGTTGTGAAGATTGAGTGTCACAAATTAAGTAGGTACTCACACAATTTACTGAGTCCATTTTTCTCAATCAAGTACATTTCCTTGTGAGTTTCATTACTAGGCTAATAGTCCATGAGACTGTAATCCAGGCTCTTTTATCTCCTAATCCCATATTCTCTCCAGGCAACTGGACTAGACTAGAGGAAACCTCACAACAATACTGAAAGCCGGGCCCTTCAGAGGAAAGTGCAGGCAACGTTAACCCCAATGCAGCATTGCTGATGCTTTAGACAGGTGAATGAGACATTCTGTGGATCTTATGGATTTGATGCCTAGATGGCCCCAAATCTCTTCCACCAAAGAAAGGACAATATTAGGACATATATATATGTATGTGTGTGTGTGCGTGTGTGTGTGTGTGTGTGTGTGTGTGTGTAACTGAATCACTTTGCTGTACAGCAGAAATTAATACCATGTAAATCAACTATACTTCAATGAAATAATTTTTTTTAAAAAAAAGAAGGGACAATACTAAGATAAGGGCACTGTCAGCACTTGGAAGTGGGGTTGAAAAGCACTCATAAATAAAATAAAATTTAAAACTTAAAAAAAAAAAAAAGCACTGTTATCCTTGGTCTCTTGTGCTGTGCTATCAATCTGCCAAGACAATCAGTTTTCCTATTACCACCCGACACCCCTGCTACCAACACACCACCAGTGACCCTCCCCACTTAATTCTACCAGCTTGGTAGAATTCAGGATTCTGAGCCAGGTATCATAACAAGGCCCTGAGAATTAATAAACTCTTGGCCAGAGTTGCCTTACCACATCCCCGGATAGTATAACAGTGTTTGGGTAGCAGTTAGACTTACATAGAAACCACAGTATTCAATAGTTAGGATATTAAACATGCTTCATTCATTCAAAATATATATTTTTTAATATCTCCAAAATAGGAATGCCTCTTAACAATGGCATTGCATGATACAGTTGGCAGTTTAGTAGTATACCTTGCCATCATCGTATCTTAGATTCATGATCAAATGAAATCTTCAGCTCCTGGCATTGTATCAATACAACGTTTGACATATGGAAACTTACAGGCTTAGGTGAATTACTGCCCAAAGCTCTAGAGGTATTTTCTGAGTCTATGAAATTTCTTATTGAGTCTCTGTGTTCTCTAAACCCTGGTATTTCTAATAAAAAATAAACATCAAGATAGAAGGAAAACATGTGAGCTCTTTGAAACCCTGAACTTTGATTTGAGAGAGGCTCTTTCCTAAGCACCATTGTTTGGATGAGTCATCGCGGAAGGTCTCTCTAGGTCCTGACCGCCCCCCACCCTGACACCCTCCCCCAACAACTTCTGTCAGTTTTCCTAACAGCTGAGTGGAGACTATGGGGAAAAGGAGTTGGCTAAATCCACCATCTTTCCCCCTAAGATGCCACTTACAAAGTCATTCCCTTTCACACACTTAAAGTACCTTCTCCACCCAGTATCAGCCTTGTCACCAAGTTCCTGGGTGATTCACATAAGCATGCACTGGAGGGCTTGTCTGTTTGGCAGCAGTACCTGGACTACACCCTTCCACCCTGAATAGGAACACTTGGTCTTCCTATTGCTGATACGTTCATTTTCCCCTTTTCTCTTGGTGCGCTGACCTTCCACTTCATATTCCTCTTTCCCAGAAAAAGTGTCTTTCCTTAAATCAGCTTCAGCAGTAACAATCGCAACCAATCTGTCCTCTTAACAGCACAACTCTCCACAATGTTGTCACTGGAAGGGATAAGGACCTTAGTGAAGTTCTTAAGGTCCTCAGGGGATCTCTTTATTTTTAGATTTTAAAAATGAAGCTCAGGGCTTCCCTGGTGGCGCAGTGGTTAAGAGTCATCCTGCCGATGCAGGGGACACGGGTTCGTGCCCCAGTCCGGGAGGATCCCACATGCCGCGCAGCGGCTGGGCCCGTGAGCCATCGCCGCTGAGCCTGTGCGTCCGGAGCCTGTGCTCCGCAACGGGAGAGGCCACAACATTGAGAGGCCCGCGTACAGCAAAAAGAATCTCAGGGCTGAGGGACTTACCCAGAGTGACATCATCATTGGTAATAGAGTGAAGAATAGAATCTTGGCCACTGCCACTAGGGAATATGTACTTCTGCCCTCTGTTTAGATTCTCTACAACTGCAGTCTTTTTTTTAAAATTTTTTTGAAGTTTTTTTGGCCGTGCCATGCAGCTTGAGGGATCTTACTTCCCCGACCTGGGATTGAACCCTGGCCCTCGGCAGTGAAAACACAGAGTCCTAACCACTGGACAGCCAGGGAATTCCCTCTCCAACTGCAGTCTTTTTTTTTTTTTGAAATTAGAAAAATATTTATAGTAATATGGTAAAGGATTCATACACTTGATATATAAAAATGTTCACACTAATCAATAAGAAAGCCCTAAAACTCTAGTGAACGCAGTGAGAAGTTCACTGAAGAGTAAATACAAATGGCCAATTAACAAATAAAGCAAACTAGCCGTATTAAAGTTAATTAAAACAACAAGGTGAGTATTTGTTTAACCTGTTAAATAAACAAAGATTAAAGATAAAAAATATTAGTCAGAGCTATGAGGCTCCAACTGCAGTCTTAAGAAGAGCAGATAGATTGCAGAACTGGAGAGCTATCATCCTCTTCATAATCTTTCTGGATTATAATAAAAGGGTGTGAGAATGCTGTGGACATCACTATTATCACCCAGACCGTGGTGGCTTAATAGATGCAGCAATGTGTTTGGAAAATGGAGCTTGGCTTGCGTTTGACTTTATGTAAGATCAAGAACAAATCGATTGTCCACATCAAAGAGTGGAGGGTGTGTGGAAAGGGTTAAAGCACGTCCCACACTGTCGCCTCGACACCCTTACTTCAACCAGGCAATAGGTCCCTAATCTTTGGCCCCTTAAATGCCTTTGCCATTTGAGGATCTTCCCTGGCTGGATTCGTTCTTCAACATTCTTTCGTTACAGTAAAATTATATAACATGAACTTGGGAACGTATTCTCCTCCCCGTGCTGTTGAAGATCTTGGCTACATTCCTTCCTGAGCAAAACTACACAAGAACACACACACACACACACACACACACACACACACACACATGCACGCGCATGATCCAAGAAAATTCAGTACTTTTGTCTCAAATAAAGGTGATAAAATCAAAACTTAACAGACTTAGTGATAAGAGATAGGGGTAAAAAAAAATCAGGGATTTGTGTCTCTTAGTCTAACTATCTGGTCGCCTTATCTAGAGAAGTGTAAGGCCTCCCCACCCAGACCTTCGTGAGCTCCCCTCTTAGATGCTCCCTAACCTGGTGGAGAGAGGCCCAGTCTAAACCTTCCCTTCTCTCCTTTTATCATTTTTTTCCTCCAGAAGTCCTACCTCTCTGTCCCCATTGCCAGGCACTGTCCCTTCTCCAGAAGGTGTAAAGTCCTAAGACTCTTCATGTGTATTGTGAATATTCACAATCGCCAGCTTAGCTGTTTTCTCCTCCATCTTTTGAAACTGCTGGATATAGCAGTAGGAGAAGCTTTCGGCTTCCAAGTAGGGAAGGAGGACATCTTGACTAGAAGCCTAATTTCCTTTGTGGTTTCTTTTTCTCTGGATTGCCCCTGACTACTTGCAAGGGTTGACTCCCTGCTGATAGCACTGACTTGGAGAAAAGGTGATAAATCTGATCTCACTCTATCCAGCCAACATAAAAGAACTAATTTAACCTGGTGACATTCAGCAAGAAAGCCTCCTCTGAGGGTGTGCTGGGTCCAGCTTCTTTGTTTTTTGGAAGCTCATGAAAACACTCTACCTGTATATTGTAGACGATTTTTCTACTGAGCATCTATTGCTATTGTAAAACCTCTAGCTCACCCCTCCCTAATGTGTTCTCAACCATTTCTGGGGGTCCTGAAAATACCTTACAGATCTTCCAAATTAGTAACATCTGTCATTCTTTTTCTCTTGGGCTCTGATGCCTTAAAATGAGACATCTCTGGAATGTATATTGTGAAGTTCCTTTGGAAAGTTGCTGCCTTTTTCCTTCCCATCACCAGGTATCCATGGCCCCCGAGGTTGACCTGTGCCCGTCACACTGGCTTATAATACTCTACTAAAGAGGAAAAATTCCTTTTCCCACACACCCGTTGTTGCTATAATCTAATATGAGGATTGTCAGATAGCAGTGCTCCCATTTCCAACATCTTATGAAAATTGTGTGTGATATCCCGTACTTTTGTGACAAAATTCCCCAGGTTAGGCCAGAGGACCATTCTCTGGGACTCTGCCCCCCCAAATCCTCCTGTCTCTCTACTCCCAGTTACTCCTAACCTGCTCCCAAGCCTTCCTCCAATTAGCCCAATTACATAAAGCCTTGTGTTTTATTTTGAAACCTTCAATTTATCTCGTTTCACATTTTTGAAACTGGTAATATAATCTCCTAGGCCTGGCTGCATTGGCTTTGCTCTGTGTCTTGTCTTTATCTCTTGGGGGAGGAGGATGGAGGGAAGAAAGGAAGGCATCCAGGGATAGGGCAAACGGTGTTGATCAAGCACCAAACTGTTTTCAAGTGACAAGGCTGGGTGACAGATTAAATTTAGTAGCAATGGAAGTCTCTTACAAGGTGTTTTTGTCCCAGAATTGTCCATATTGGGCAAGCTAGAAATTGCAGACCATGTGCGTTTCCTAAATCCTGGAGACCGTGTAGCACATTGTGGTCGAGTTCTCAAATTAGATCATGGGCATATGTCGAATAAGCATCAATGAAAAGAATGACAGTGGGAAAGGTCTAAGGAGTCACAGGTGATTGAACTATATACCTGATCATCCAATAGCTTCTAGAAAAATGGACTCACATACACTGAAATCTACCTCTTCTATGCCTCCCACATACTCCTTTTACTCCCTGTATGAAAGCATGGTTTGAAACCCCCCAAAAAACATGCTTTATGCCCCAGTATAGGTGCCAAGTAATGTTTGCTCAGTGGTAAATGAATGGCAATAACAATCTCATAGATTTGTGGAGCAATTCATAGTTTTCAAAGCCAGATTCCACATATAATCTCATTGGATCCTCACAACAACTCAGTAAGGCAGGTAGACCAAGTTGTCTTAACCTCATTTTATAGATCGGCAGTTCTCAAACTTGTGTAGGTTTGGAGCAATCAGAGGTCATGGTGCCCTCTGAGGAACCATGTGAGCTACTGACATTTTTTTTTTTTAACATCTTTATTGGAGTATAATTGCTTTACAGTGGTGTGTTAGTTTCTGCTTTATAACAAAGTGAATCAGTTATACATACACATATATTCCCATATCTCTTCCCTCTTGTGTCTCCCTCCCTTCCACCCTCCCTATTCCACCCCTCTAGGTGGTCACAAAGCACTGAGCTGATCTCCCTGTGCTATGTGGCTGCTTCCCACTATCTATTTCACATTTGGTAGTGTATATATGTCCGTGCCACTCTCTCACTTCGTCCCAGCTTACCCTTCCCCCTCCCCATATCCTCAAGTCCATTCTCTAGTAGGTCTGTGTCTTTATTCCCGTCTTACCCCTAGGTTCTTCATAACATTTTTTTTTCTTAGATTCCATATATATGTGTTAGCATACGGTATTTGTCTTTCTCTTTCTGACTTATTCCACTCTGTGTGACAGACTCTAGGTCCATCCACCTCACTACAAATAACTCAATTTAGTTTCTTTTCATGGTTGAGGAATATTCCATTGTGTATATATGCCACATCTTCTTTATCCATTCATCTGATGATGGACACTTAGGTTGCTTCCATCTCCTGGCTATTGTAAATAGAGCTTCAATGAACATTTTGGTACATGACTCTTTTTTTTTTTTTGCAGTACGTGGGCCTCTCACCGCTGTGGCCTCTCCCGTTGCAGAGCACAGGCTCAGGACGCGAAGGCTCAGCGACCATGGCTCACAGGCCCAGCCGCTCCGTGGCACGTGGGATTCCCCCCGGGACCGGGGCACAAACCCGTGTCCCCCACATCAGCAGGGGGACTCTCAACCACTATGCCGCCAGGGAAGCCCCATGACTCTTTTTGAATTATGGTTTTCTCAGGGTATATGCCCAGTAGTGGGATTGCTGGGTCATATGGTAGTTCTATTTGTAGTTTTTTAAGGAACCTCCATACTGTTCTCCATAGTGGCTCTATCAATTTACATTCCCACCAACAGTGCAAGAGGGTTCCCTTTTCTCCACACCCTCTCCAGCATTTATTGTTTCTAGATTTTTTGATGATGGCCATTCTGCCCGGTGTGAGATGATATCTCATTGTAGTTTTGATTTGCATTTCTCTAATGATTAATGATGTTGATCATTCTTTCATGTGTTTGTTGGCAATCTGTATATCTTCTTTGGAGAAATGTCTATTTAGGTCTTCTGCCCATTTTTGGATTGGGTTGTTTGTTCTTTTGTTATTTTGCTGCATGACCTGCTTGTAAATTTTGGAGATTAATCCTTTGTCAGTTGCTTCATTTGCAACTATTTTCTCCCATTCTGAGGGTTGAATTATCATCTTATATATGGTTTCCTTTGCTGTGCAAAAACTTTTAAGTTTCATTAGGTCCCATTTGTTTATTTTTGTTTTTATTTCCATTTCTCTAGGAGGTGGGTCAAAAAGGCTCTTTCTGTGATTTATGTCATAGAGTGTTCTGCTTATGTTTTCCTCTAAGAGTTTATAGTGTCTGGCATTACATTTAGATCTTCAATCCATTTTGAGTTTATTTTTCTGTATCATGTTAGGAAGTGTTTTAATTTCATTCTTTTACATGTAGCTGTCCAGTTTTCCTAGCACCACATATTGAAGAGGCTATTTTTTCTCCATTGTATATTCTTGCCTCCTTTATCAAAGATAAGGTGACCATGTATGCGTGGGTTTATCTCTTGGCTTTCTATCCTGTTTCACTGATCTATATTTCTCTTTTATGCCAGTACTATACTGTCTTGATTACTATAGATTTGTAGTATAGTCTGAAGTCAGGGAGCCTGATTCCTCCAGCTCCATTTTTCTTTCTCAAGATTGCTTTGGCTATTTGGGGTCTTTTGTGTTTCCATACAAATTGTGAAATTTTTTGTCCTAATTCTGTGAAAAATGCCATTGGTAGTTTGATAGGGATTCAATTGAATATGTAAATTGCTTTGGGTAGTATAGTCATTTTCACAATGTTGATTCTTCCAGTCCAAGAACATAGTATATCTCTCTATCTGTTTGTATCATCTTTAATTTCTTTCATCATTGTTATAGTTTCCTGCATACAGGTCTTTTGTCTCCTTAGGTATGTTTATTCCTAGATATTTTATTCTTTTTTTTTGCAATGGTAAATGGGAGTGTTTTCTTAATTTCACGTTCAGATTTTTCATCATTAGTGTATAGGAATGCAAGAGATTTCTGTGCATTAATTTTGTATCCTGCTATGTTACCGAATTCATTGATTAGCTCTAGTAGTTTTATTGTAACATCTTTAAGATTCTCTATGTATAGTATCATGTCATCTGCAAACAGTGACAGCTTTACTTCTTCTTTTCCGATTTGGATTCCTTTTATTTCTTTTTCTTCTCTGATTGCTGTGGCTAAAACTTCCAAAACTATGTTGAATAATAGTGGTGAGAGTGGGCAACTTTGTCTTGTTCCTGATAGTGGAAATGGTTTCAGTTTTTCACCATTGAGGATGATGTTGACTGTGGGTTTGTCATATATGGCCTTTATTATGTTGAGGTAAGTTCCCTCTGTGCCTACTTTCTGGAGGGTTTTATCATAAATGGGTGTTGAATTTTGTTGAAAGCTTTTTCTGCATCTACTGAGATGATCATATGGCTTTTACCCTTCAGTTTGTTAATATGGTGTATCACATTGATGATATGCGTATATTGAAGAATCCTTGCATTCCTGGGATAAACCCCACTTGATCATGGTGTACGATCCTTTTAATGTGCTTTTGGATTCTGTTTGCTAGTATTTTGTTGAGGATTTTTGCATCTATGTTCATCAGTGATATTGGCCTATAGTTTTCTTTGTTTGTGACATGTTTGTCTGGTTTTGGTATCAGGGTGATGGTGGCCTCATAGAATGAGTTTGGGAGTGTTCCTCCCTCTCCTATATTTTGGAAGAGTTTGAGAAGGATAGATGTTAGCTCTTCCCTAAATGTTTGATAGAATTCACCTGTGAAGCCATCTGGTCCTGGGCTTTTGTTTGTTGGAAGACTTTTTTTTTTTTTTTTTTTTTCAGTATGTGTGCCTCTCACTGTTGTGTCCTCTCCTGTCATGGAGCACAGACTCCGGATGCGCAGGCTCAGCAGCCATGGCTCACGGGCCTAGCCCCTCCGCAGCATGTGGGATCTTCCCAGACTGGGGCACGAACCCGTGTCCCCAGCATTGGCAGGCAGGCTCTCAACCACTGCGCCACCAGTGAAGCCCTGTTGGAAGATGTCTAATCACAGTTTCAATTTCAGTGCTTGTGATTGGTCTGTTCATATTTTCTATTTCTTCCTGGTTCGGTCTCGGAAGGTTGTGCATTTCTAAGAATTTGTCCATTTCTTTCAGGTTGTCCATTTTATTGGCATAGAGTTGCTTGTAGTAATCTCTCATGATCCTTTGTATTTCTGCAGTGTCATTTGTTACTTCTCCTTTTTCATTTCTAATTCTATTGATTTGAGTCTTCTCCCTTTTTTTCTTGATGAGTCTGGCTAATGGTTTATCAATTTTGTTTATCTTCTTAAAGAACCAGCTTTTAGTTTTATTGATGTTTGCTATCGTTTCTTTCATTTCTTTTTCATTTATTTCTGATATGATCTTTATGATTTCTTTCCTCTGCTAACTTGGGGGTTTTTTTGTTCTTCTTTCTCTAATTGCTTTAGGTGCAAGGTTAGGTTGTTTATTTGAAATGTTTCCTGTTTCTTAAGGTAGGATTGTATTGCTATAAACTTCCTTCTTAGACCTGCTTTTGCTGCATCCCATAGGTTTTGGGTGGTCGTGTTTTCATTGTCATTTGTTTCTAGGTATTGTTTGATTTCCTCTTTGATATCTTCAGGGAGCTCTTGGTTATTAGGTAGTGTATTGTTTAGCCTCCATGTATTTGTACTTTTTACAGATTTTTTTTCCTGTAATTGATATCTAGTCTCATAGCATTGTGATTGGAAAAGCTACTTGGTACCATTTCAACTTTCTTAAATTTACCAAGGCTTGATTTGTGACCCAAGATATGATCTATCCTGAAGAATTTTCCATGAGCACTTGAGAAGAATGTGTATTCTGTTGTTTTTGGATGGAATGTCCTATAAATATCAATGAAGTCCATCTTATTTAATGTATCATTTAAAGCTTGTGTTTCCTTATTTATTTTCATTTTGGATGATCTGTCCATTGGTGAAAGTGGGGTGTTAAAGTCCCCTACTATGACTGTGTTACTGTCGATTTCCCCTTTTATGGCTGTTAGCATTTGCTTTATGTATTGAGGTGCTCCTATGTTGGGTGCATAAATATTTACCATTGTTATATCTTTTTCTTGGATTGATCCCTTTATCATTATGTAGTGTCCTTCTTTGTCTCTTGTAATAATCTTTGTTTTAAAGTCTATTTTGTCTGATATGAGAATTGCTACTCCAGCTTTCTTCTGATTTCCATTTGCATGGAATATCTTTTTCCATCCCCTCACTTTCAGTCTGTATGTGTCCCTAGGTCTGAAGTGGGTCTCTTGTAGATAGCATATACACGGGTCTTGTTTTTATATCCATTCAGCCAGTCTATGTCTTTTGGTTGGAGCATTTAATCCATTTACATTTAAGATAATTATTGATATGTATGTTCCTATTCCCATTTTGTTAATTGTTTTGTGTTTGTTATTGTAGGTCTTTTCCTTCTCTTCTGTTTCCTGCCTAGAGAAGTTCCTTTAGCCTTTGTTTTATAGCTGGTTTGGTGGTGCTGAATTCTCTCAGCTTTTGCTTGTCTGTAAAGGTTTTAATTTCTCCATCAAATCTGAATGAGATTCTTGCTGGGTAGAGTAATCTTGGTTGTAGGTTTTTCTTCTTCATCACTTTAAATATGTCCTGCCACTCCCTTCTGGCTTGCAGAGTTTCTGCTGAAAGATCAGCTGTTAACCTTATGGAGATTCCCTTGTATGTTATTTGTTGTTTTTCCCTTGCTGCTTTTGATATTTTTTCTTTGTATATAATTTTTGATAGTTTGATTAATATGTGTCTTGGCATGTTTCTCTATGGACTTATCCTGTATGGGACTCTCTGTGCTTCCTGGACTTGATTAACTATTTCCTTTCCCATATTAGGGAAGTTTTCAACTATAATCTCTTCAAATATTTTCTCAGTCCCTTTCTTTTTCTCTTCTTCTACTGGGACCCCTATAATTCGAATGTTGGTGTGTTTAATGTTGTCCCAGAGGTCTCCAAGACGGTCCTCAATTCTTTTCATCCTTTTTTCTTTATTCTGCTCCCTGGCAGCTATTTCTACCACTTTATCTTCCAGCTCACTTCATTCTTCTGCCTCAGTTATTCTGCTATTGATTCCTTCTAGAGTATTTTTAATTTCAGTTACTGTGTTGTTCATCACTGTTTGCTCTTTAGTTCTTCTAGATCCTTGTTAAATGTTTCTTGTGTTTTCTCCATTCTTTTTCTGAGATTTTGGGTCATCTTTACTCTCATTACTCTGAATTCTTTTTCATGTAGGTTGCCTATTTCATCTTCATTTATTTTGGTCTGTTAGGTTTGTACCTTCCTTCTTCATCTATAACATTTTTTTGTCGTTTCTTTTTTTTTTTTTTTTTTTTTTTGATGGGTTGGGCTGTATTCCTGTCTTACTGATTGTTGGCCTTTGACATACAGCACTGGAGTTTGCAAGCAGTTGGATAGAGCCAGGTCTTGGTGCTGAGATTAGGACCTCCAGGAGGCCTCACTCTGATTAATATTCCCTGAGGTCTGAGGTTCTCTATTATCTATTTTATATATAGTAGTGTGTTTATGTTAATTCCAAACTCCTAATTTATCTCTCCCCACCCCTTTCCCCTTTGGTAACCAAAATTTGTTATGTTTGTGGGTCTTTTTCTCTTTTGTATATAAGTTCATTTGTATCATTTTTGTTTTTTAGTTCACATATAAGTGATATCATATTGTAACAGGGAAGAGCCAAATTTGACTACATGTTGGATCTGTTTCTTTTACTTTAACGTTTGCTTTCCGCTGCTTTTGTTCACTCAGAGGATACTGTCTATACATAATGGCCTACCTTGGGTAACCCTGCCCCTCTGCCTGAATGATAAACCAAAGTGCCTTTGTTCAGGGAAACATCCAGACCCTGTCCCCCTGTGGATGGCTACAAGAAAGAAGAAATTAACCCATCCCCTCCCCAAGGCTGGCTATTCCAGGTGATATTTACCAAACTTATGGCCTTTTTACTTCACTTCCTCATCTCCTCCCCATCTCTGTGCTATAAAAGAAACTGGCATCCAAACCCTGATAAGATGGTTATTTTAAGACTTTAGTGTGCCTTCTTCTCAGCCTGCTAGCTTTCCAAATACAGTTGTATTCCTTGCCTCGACACCTCATCTCCAATTTATTGGTCTGTCGTGCAGCAAGCAGAGTGAGCTTGTACTCCATAACAATATGATATTTGTCTTTCTCTGTCTGGGTAACTTCAATGAGTATGATAATCTTGGACTTCCCTGGGGGCACAGTGGTTAAGAATCCGCCTGCCAGTGCAGGGGACATGGGTTCGATCCCTAGTCTGGAAAGATCCCACTTGCCATGGAGCAACAAACCTGTGCACCACAACTACTGAGCCTGCACTCTAGAGCCCGTGAGCCACAAGTACTGAGCCCACGTGCCACAACTACTGAAGACCACATGCCTAGAGTCTGTGCTCTGCAGCAAGAGAATCCACCAAATGAGAAGCCCACGCACCACAACAAAGAGTAGTCCCCACTCACTGCAACTAGAGAAAGCCTGCGCGCAGCAACAAAGACCCAACACAGCCAAAAATAAATTTATAAATTTATTTTTAAAAAGTCTTAAAAAAAAGAGTATGATAATCTCTAGATCCATCCATGTTGCTACAGATGGTATTATTTCATTCTTTTTATGGCTGAGTAATATTCCATCGTATATATGTACCACATCTTCTTTATCCATTCATCTGTTGATGGACATTAAGGTTGCTTCCACGCCTTGGCTGTGGTAAATAGTGCTGCAGTGAACATTGGAGTGGATGTATCCTTTCAAATTATGGTTTTCTCTGGATATATGCCCAAGAGTGGGATTGCTGGGTCATATGGTAGCTCCATTTTTAGTTTTTTAAGGAGCTATTTTTTATATAACTTAACAGCAATGATTTTGTTCCAGACTTTTTTCTTTTTCTTTATTTTTCTTATTGAAGTATAGTTGATTTACAATGTTGCGTTAGTTTCAAGTGAACAGCAAAGTGATTCATTGATATATATATGTATATATGTATGCATATATATATTCTTTTTCAGATTCTTTTCCATTATAGGTTTTTATAAGATATTGAATATAGTTCCCTGTTCTATACAGTAAGTCCTTTATCTATTTCATATATAGTAGTGTGTATCTATTAATCCCAAATTCCTAATCTATCCCTGCCCCCCCTTTTTTCATACCTAAGAAAAGTTTCCAATGGACAAGTAATATTAGCTTTTATATCTTAATTAAATGTGTAATAAACAAAAGTGGGTCTGGTGCAAGAATAAACACACAAATCACTGGGTGAAAAACAGAAATGCTTAAACATTGCCATGTCAGATATTATCTCAACAGGTTGTATAGGAAACATCACAAAGCAACAGAGATAGATTGATGTCCCATAAACTGAATCGAGAAAAATGTACGTATATCCTCATCTCTTCCCTCAACAACAAAATAAGTAGTGAAAATATTAAAAAGTAAAATGTTCATGGATACAATGGGGGAGGAATATATGTAATATTTTATTTGTTGAGGGGGGTACATCCTTTATCCTTTCTGTATTTTGATTGTCCTAGGTTTTTATAATTGTTTTGATCATTACAGAAAAGGTTTCAAAAGTAAAGTTACTTTTTGTTATTAGGAAAAATATGACTATACACTAATAACCATAAAAGGAGAGGATCTTTTCAAGTATGCAATCAATGGAAAAATGACAAAAGACATGATCAACAGATTTGACTAAAAAATTAATTTCTGTGCCTAAAAAACTATTAATAACCAAAAAACTTAAAATATAAAGACTTTCACAAATTAAAACTCAGACTTCCTAATAAAAAATTAAATACTAAGTAATTTTATAAAAAGTTGAAGTATGTTCAACCATATTAGTAATCAAGGAAATACAAATTAAAACTATAGTAATATATCAGCTTTCCTATCCATTTAACAAAGAATAATGAAAGTCATAAAAATCAGTGCTAACGCTGGTGATGGTATGGCAAGGTGAGCAAGTTCACGGATGTGCTGGTGTCTGTAAATTGGCGCAAGCACTCAAGAAGGAAGTTTGCATCAAGATCACTAAAAATAGTAAATTCCTAGGAAGTTACTCTCCGAAAATAAGAGTTTCCACAATTACTTATTGGAGAGACACAGTCTTCTGTGATGTTGTTTTGTGACTGTAAGTTTGTAAAGAGCATGAGAAAAAAGCCAGTTAAAACACAATGCACCCAAATTATAGAATGGTATGCAACAATTACAAATCAAGTGCGTCTGAGTTCATTAGATAATGGGAAAATGCCCCTGGCATAACATTAAGGGAGAGAGCAAAATGCAAAATCAGATAGTAATGAAATGGTGATTTGCTTAAACTAAATTACATCTGTGTGTGTATAACATCAAACTATAAACAGTGGTGATAATACAGTCTTGGAAATAGTATCTCAGTTAATTATTTTTCTACTTTCCTGTTCTCAGTATTTTGAAATGTTTTTATAATAAAAGCAATCAGGAAGACACAATTAACTATAGATTTTTTACAGGAAGGCTTGGAGGCTTTTGGAGGACTGTAAGCCACCTGTGGCCATGAGAGAAGTAAATGAAGACGCCAGTGTTTTCTAATATAAAGAAAACAAAGGGACCTTTCAGTAGGAAAGAAGCAATGACGTGGCTTTAGTCAATTCTCCTCCCTGGTGCTTCCCTGAGCCTCAGTTTATCCGAGGGCACCCTGAGGTCCTTTTTCTGTGTTTACAGAATGTTTGCTGATTCAAGCAGATCGTGTTCTAAACTGACTCACATGTAACGTCTCCCTCACTCCAAGTGACAGGCATTTCCCTGACCTCAGTCTGTGTTCCAGCTCTTTCCATGCCTGAAGGAAAATCCAAGGACTTTCAGGATCCGAATCTAAGAAGTTTGGGGTAATGATGTACAAGTTTTTTTTTTTACTATTACCACAGTGCATACGCATCTCACAGCCGTGCACTGCAGCCACAGCCCACAAAAGCCAGAGGCATGAGTTTGCCCCAGGCTGGCAGAAATTGCCCCATGATGGTTATAATTGCCATAATACTAAATAACTTACCTTTTGTAAACTTTGCCTTTGGCGCAGTTTTTGATACATACAGTTTCATTCACTTCCCTGAAGGTGTGTTGTAGGGATTGGGTGATGCTTTTTGGTCTGTTTTGGTCTTTCTATGAGTCCTTGGCCTCTTGCCTTTCTTTTTCTCCCCACTATCTGAGCTGTGTACTATTCATACTACATGCCATTGTGACTCCTGCCCCATAACCCTGAGCCAATGCCAAGTGCCTTTCAAATAATAGAGCTCCTTCCTGCTCTGTCCCATAGACTAGCCGTCGGCCCAGGGACCTAGCAGAGTTTTGCTTCCTACTAGTGAAGGGATCACTGAAGGTTATAGTCCCATCTCAGTGCTGAAATTCCAAGCAAATGTGCTTGTTTAGTTTGAATAAGCATTTTTCCTGGTAAATGACTCACTTCTGAATGTTGCAGTTGCCCTTGATGTCTGGGAAGAGCAGTTGTTGCATTTTTCATCAATATCACAAGGCTGATCTTTAGCCGATACGTGCAGGTATGGCCAGTTGAACAAGCTGTTAAATTATGGGAAGGTATAATGGCCGATAAGTAGCCTCTGCACTCATGTCCCACCTCATTGAGGCTGTCCCAGTCCTTCCCCTTGGACACCCTGGATCTCCCCCAATCTAGCAACTGAAAGGGTTAATACCTGGCCAGGCACCAGCTGAGCTGATGCACAGCTGTTGTCCATTTGGACTGATCAGTGCCCAAGTCACTCAGGGTGTGAGTTGTTTTTGGTTTTTTTGGTTTTTTGTTTTTGGCCGCGCCACACGGCTCGTGGGATGTTAGTTCCCCGACCTGGGATTGAACCAGGGCCCTCAGCAGTGAAAGCGCAGAGTCCTAACTACTGGACCTCCAGGGAATTCCCAAGTGTGTGAGATAGTTTTGATTGATGTTCCTGCATCATTATGGTGTTGAAGGCGTGATACACCAGACTGACATAAATCAATCCGACATACATCAATCCCACTGTGAGCAAAAAACTTCTAGCCTAGCTGTTCTCTAACTTGAACGCCCAGCAGAATCACCTGGAGAGCTAGTTTAAACACACATCTGGGCCCCGCCCTCAGAGATTCTGATTCATCCGGTCCAGGATGGGGCCTGAGAATTTGCATTTCTCACAGTTCCCAGGCAGCTCCCTGATAGATACGGATCTCTAGAGCAGCACTTCTCAAACACCAGTATGCATAAGAATCACCTGGGGAATCTTGTAATACAGATTCTTATTCAGTGCATCTGGGATAGAGCCTGAAATTCTGCTTTTCTATCAAGCGTCTGGGATAGAGCCTGAAATTCTGCTTTTCTATCAAGCGTCTGGGATAGAGCCTGAAATTCTGCTTTTCTCTCAAGCCTCCAGGTGATTCCACTGTCTATGACCTTGAATAGCAAGGTCTTCTAAAGGGAATTCACGCTTCTCATCCACATAATGAAAGTCTTCCTTATAAATCCTTTATTCTCTCTGTATACAACTCCCTTCTCGTCCTCCTCCTTTCGTTTCTTATTCTTTGTTGTTGTTGTTGTAGTTCCTGTAGCTTCTTTCATTTTTTTCTTTTAACAAATTCACAGGTGGTGCTGATACTGTTAGTCTGTGAGCGTACCAAGTAGCAACACCTCATAGTGGCTGTAATTCTAGAGCTCGGCTGCAGAGCACTTCAGAACAGCCCCTTCTTCCTCATACGTATCCTCGAACTTCCCCCTCTCACCACTCAACTAAAGCCTAAACTGACAGGAAGAGGAAGATAGCACCCACCGGAGTCTTTGGTAAGAGAGAATAAACTGGCTTTTTTTCCTTAGGACAAGACTAATAATGATCTGAGTTTTGTACTAAATAGTTCTCTATCTGCTTCTGTGGTCCTTCACATTTTGGCGTGTCTCTGTAAGTTCTCAGGTGGATTACAAGTCATGTATGTGAATGATTTATCTCTTTATTCTTATTTTGTAGTTGTTCTTTTAAAAATTTTTTTCACTTGACCCTCTTTTGCTCTTCCTCTCTTGCGCTTTCTTTTCTCCCTTTCCCTCTTTACTTTTCTTCCCACTCTCTGTTTTTTTTCTTGCCAATGTCTTCAAGATTTCAAATTCCCAACCCACTCTCCGGCTTCCACCCCTGAATAATTTTTTTTTTTTTTTTAATGCAACCCTGACTTCTCAGAAAGAGACTCCACCCAGACTGTTTTGGAGCTTCATGATTCCAACACTGAGGTCAGAAATGAGTCTAGGAAAATTATGTGTGAGTGCCTGTCGGGGAAACAAAGAAGGCAGTCAAGTGTAAAAAGAAAGGCTAGAGTTCCCTTTTCTAGAAAATACTTGACTAGGAGCTTTTATCCAGGACTAGAAATTGCCCTGCTTACCAACTAAGCACTTTCTCGGCAAAACATAAAAAAGATGTCTGTTTTTATGAACTTGGTCATTTCCTGGACTTTAACAGCGCTTTTCCTGGACTTTAATAGTGCTTGATTCCAGTTGGATATAAACAGACTTCTGTGATCCATCGGCTTGTACTCTCCCTGCCCTTGGGCTGGGCAAGCTGCTTAGCAGCTAATTCTGTGGAAAAGTCTACAAGCACTAGTGCCAGAAGGCAGAAGTCCTGGCCCAGCCTTGCTCCACTTCTGGGAACCCAGGGACACGGCAGGAGTTTGTTGGTTAAGTAGCTGTGCCTGAGAGTTAATTCTGTACCATCTCCTTTCCAAATGCAGTGGAGAGAAGTTCAAGAAGATCTATATTCCATAAGGAAAAGAATAGTAGAGATGATGGATAGCTTCTGATGCAGAGAAAAGAATGCACTGCATTCAGTTCATCCAGTGCTAGGTAGCTTTCTAAGGGACCCGCAGATTCCGGCTGACCCTGTTGTTCCTCCCTATCTGACAGGTGACCCAGACTTGAATTCTAAATTGATTCCATCTAGGATAAGTTATCTAAGCTGGCTGCACCTCGATTATCTCATCTATAGAGTGGACACAATCACCATAACTAACAGGGTATTTGCAAAATAACATAAATGAAACTGATGCCAAGAAGGGAGCCCACACTTCAAAACAGTGGTTCTCAACCGAGGGCTTGGAAGATGTTCAATATGTGTCAACATCTACCTTTCCTTCTTGAATGAAAAAGACAGAAAAGAAGAAGGAGAGGCAATGATAGGATCTTCAGTGGATAACCATGAATAAAATTCCCGGCTGTGATGGTAGAAGCACCAAAATCGGGAGTCTCCAACTCAAATGCCAGTAGAAGCCGGGCAAGTAATATTAATAAGCAAAGCACCCCAGGGACAAAGAAACAAGAGTACAACAGACAATGGCAAGACAATAGAAATGCTCCACATATCTGTTATCGTGGTAGAAGACAAATAGCTGCACACCCACAAGGAAAATGGCTTCTTGCCACTCCACCTTGGGTTCTGGAAGCCATGGAAGACGATGGGGACAGGACTCAGCTGGAAAGAGCATGCCCCCTCCAGAGGGGCAGCCACTGAGCTCCACCTGACAGTCATCATGTGACACAAAATGAAAGGCCCAGCATTGCCAGACCTTAGGACTCTTTGCAAGGTACGTTAAGAAGCTTTGTTTATTCCTACAACATTCCAGTTTACCAGTGTTGGCCAACCCTATGGTATGAGCATCATAGTGGGCCATCAGAAGCTTGTGGACATTAGGTTACAACCTATGTTGCTTCTCCTTTTTAGAGCTCTGCCAGCTCAGAAGAGAGCACATTGGGTTGTGGTCTGCTTTCTGTTTGCTAAGCGGTAAGAAAACCCTTTCCGAAGTAGAAACTTGGAAAGCCAGAATGGTGCATGCCTTTGCTGGCTTCAGCTAGGAGCTGTACACACGTCACTAGACTTCTTTATATCTGTTCTCATATCCCTAAGAGGTGAGCGCTCTCTCCACTTCACAGATGAGGAAATAGAAGATTAGATAAGCAGTAATTTGCTCAAGAGCTCACAATAGCAGCACTCAGGTTTGAAACCAAGTTGTTTTATGCAAGTTTAGTGCCTCTCATATACCATAAAGTGGAATAATAACATTTATCTGAGTCTAAAGCTCATTTTCCTTCCACCTTCTCCCATGATAAATATTCAGCAGTAAGGGAGGCTCAGAAAGGAACTAAGATTACTGGAACGCCAGTTGGTAAATAGTTATTTCAGAGCATTAATGACTATTTTGAGTCTGGACGCATTGCAGGCCAGAAATTAGATTCCTCAATCCTAAAGTTAGATTTTGCTCTACTATTGTGTGGCTTGTTTGAGAGATTTTTAAACACCAGTGACAATGTTGAGTCATAGTTCTTGCGGTTTGACCCAAATGGAGAAATTTCTGTAATACTGTATCTGAGTGTTTACCACGTAAGTATTAGAAATTCCAGCTTAATTCAGGTTAAACTGTAAAGGAATTGGCTGTCTGTGGAAACAAATATCAGGCTTAGATAGCACTTCCAGCAACATTTCATCCAGTGGACCAAACCAAAAACCCAGGTTTCTTCTCTGTCGCCTCACTGCTTTCTGAAACATCGGTCTTAAAGACTGGGTTCCTGTGTGTTTTATAACACCTGCCAGCCAGCATCTTGTTTACATCCAGATAAAGAAAGAGGAAATTTCAGTAACTGTCACAAGGGCTAGGAATTGCTTTCTCTTGCTTTCTTGTTCTCTTGTGATTAACCCTTGGCCTAAAGATAGGATTGTTGGTTGGATTAAGATCATCACGGTCGAACCCTGGATTTAGATTAATCCCATACAAACTGCATAGCTGCTATAAAATGGAGGAGGGATAAATTCACCCACAGAAAAATCCATGTATTTTTGGTAGAAAGTGGAAGAAATGGGTGCTGGGAAGCAACAAAAAACAACTTGGCCAAGGCTGTACAAGAAATATTCATAGCTCTTCATCTAACACACACTAAAAAGAAAGGCAGATAATTCATTCCTGAGAGACCTGAATGGAGGAGTGGAAAAAACAGAAAGAATTATTTTACTGGTTCTGTTTTATTGTAGAATTCTGCAGTTTCTTACTTTGTGGTAATGGCTGTTGTTGTTGCTCTGAGGAAGGTCTGAGGAACATTGGTCGTGGCCATGTTTGGGTTTTCTTCTGACATTAAATTCTGAAAAATAACAAATCATCATGTGCAGAGTTTGGCAAGCTGCTACTATTTTTGTAAGGCCCAGCAGCTAAAAATGTTTACATTTTTAAAAGATTGAAAAACAAAGAATATGAACCAAAGACTGCATGTGGTCCATAAAGCCCCAAATATTATCTGGTTCTTGACAGAAAAAGTCGGCCAACCCCTGGTCCAGCCCATGAAAGTGAAATTTCATTACTTCCTAAATAATTAGAGCAAAAATGACAAAGTTTAGGGAATCTGTGACTCATAAAACCAAATGTACAAGAAACATTATAATAGGATTAGGCTTTAGTATCTTTCTCAACTGCAAACTAATCTTTTCAAAATCCTAAATGAAACTAACTTTCATCTATTTAATATTACCTTGCTTATTTCTCATTTGGTGGTTGCCAGGGCTGGGGAAGGGAGCGGGGATGCATGGAAATAGGTAGTAGAAGATTAACAAGAGACAGATACGTTTTTGATTCTGCACACAAGGCCAGCAGTTGGCTGATTTTTGGCTGACCACACACTGACTAACTAGTCATAGCATAAAAATGAAATTAGCTCCATGTCTGCCAAAGTTCCAGATTCTAAGATGTCATGTTCAATGATGTCATA
The DNA here is from genome assembly GCF_026419965.1 of Kogia breviceps. Lineage (NCBI taxonomy): Eukaryota > Metazoa > Chordata > Mammalia > Artiodactyla > Physeteridae > Kogia > Kogia breviceps. Next base: position 22,881,625 of record NC_081317.1, read on the forward strand.
GAGAAGGTACCCTTATATTCCGTCTAGGATCCTACAGTTGATAAGAGACAGCTACAGTCAGCCAACTGAAACAACAGGAGAATTTTGTCAGCAATTCCCAGGTGTAAATCATGGTGCAGAATATTAGAGACATGGCAAGTATTTATTTGGCTTCAAGAAGTATTTCAAAAGAGACATCTTGAGAGAAGATTTGATAAACTTTAAGGAATATTTCCTCCATCCATTACTACTTCATTGCTCTGTAGCAAGAGGAGATTTTTATTTTTTAATGCTTGTTCTTCATGTTGTTTCTTGAGGGATGGCACTCTCTAGAGAGTAGCAAGAGAAAAATTGATCAAAAAGAGTTTTAACTCTTCCTCCATCTCATTTCTTGCTCTGACTCTAGCTGGATCCAGGCCAACTCCTAACATAACCCATCCTGTACCTGATCCCACCAATTTTACCTTAGTTGTACCTGGAAAATTTTATGGAAGTAAAATAGTCCACATATTTCTCTTATCCCAGGAAAGAGAACAGAACCCCTAGACATGCCTATAGAATGGACCAGTGGCATTAACAAGTGTTTAGGTGGTATTTCATAAAAGCACTTTCCATCCATTGTCCAATGGTACTGCCACAGCAAATCTCAATACATATATGGGCCAGGGATAATTCTTTATGTAAAGAAAATTGCCTCTAAAAGAGTGGTTAAGGACCTACATCATTTAGAGGTAGAGCAGGCATTTAGCATCCAGACATTCTGATGTGACCACGTTACAGGAGGACCAGGAGCTGGAGGGAAGGGGGACACGTAGGGACTGGGTCTTCCCTCCACTAGCACCCTCAGAATTAGACTTTTATCACTTTCCCCAAATGTGCCTGTATGTAAGATCACAAATATGAGAGCAACCAGATTGAAAGAAGGCATTGCCATGTACCTTTGACATAAAAAAATGTTTTAAAAATAGCACACACTTGCTAATGATTTTGGTAATTCTTTTTTTTTTTTTGGTTTTCTGGGACTCTAATAGAGTAGCTTGGGGTCTCAATCATCCTCCGAGAAGCCCTCTCCATCTCTTCCTCAGAGACCTATTCTGAGGGCCTATTGTCTCCTTTATGTCTTTATTCAAATGTCACATCGAGGTGGACCTTGGCCACCCCAACTGTGATTGTAATCCAGCTCCCATCCTTCCCTCCTGTTTTATTCTTCTCCTTTTTTCTTTATTAGCAATGATCACAAATTTACTATATATTTTACTTATTAATCTTACCATTGGCTTCCCCACCAAATGTAAGCTCCATGAAGGCAGCAGGTGGAATGTTTTGGGTTTTTTGTCCATGCTATATCCTAGCAGTGTGTCCAGTAGCTGGCATAGAGTGAGCCTCAATAGATACATGTGGGATCACTATGCATACCATGGGAGTATTACCTTCAGAGAACTTAGCCAAGTCAAATTCATTGGTAGTCCATTTTACACACCCTAACAACTACTGAGAAGTGAAGACATGTATGCTTTTGAGGATGGCATCTACCTTATAACTTCAGAAGCAAGTGAGAAGTGGAGGCTTGGCATGGCTTTCTGAAAAGTTAATCACTCCTCTCTTGGAGGAATATTGGTAAAGGAAGAGCACGTCTTCTTTGAGTCATCCGTTTCACTGCTTGAAAGTAAATCAAATGGCAATGTAATTGTCAAGACTCCCCTATTATAAAGTATAAGCCATCTGTATGGAATAAACCCTATCCCTATCTCCAGTGATAGGCCCTGATTGATTTAACTCAATTGGTGATCCCATCCCTCCATATTAATTAGTGGTCCAGGTATAAGCACATGATGGCATTTGGGCCAGAGAGAGGAAGAGTGAGCCCCATTACTATAAAGAACTCAGGAGACGATTTTGTATAGTGGTTAAGGAAATGGACTCTGGGGTCAAGCATACTAGGTTAACAATCCCAACTACACCACTCACCAGCTGGTTAACCATGAGAAAGTTAATAAATGTTAGTTTTTCCATCTGTGAAATTGGGATAATAATAATAATGTCCACTGCAAGGGTAGTTGTAGAGATTAAGGAAGAGAATACCAAGCACAGAGTAAATTAGATACTCTTGGTAGAATTCCAGTGAGAAAAGGAAAATAAATCTTGAACAGAATACTATGTATTAGCAGATCATTCATTCATCAACTAAATGCTCCATGAGCACTTACCATGTGCCAGTTAGGGGCCATGGAGGCACAGAAGTGAGTCAGGATTGAGTTCTGTAGGGATTTGTTGGAAAGACAAGCCATGCATGAAATAACTAGTGTAGGACATTGTTCACAAAGCAATCAAGCATAGATACCATGATCTGAGGTCCCAGGAGGGAAAATCTTACTTTACTTAGATGATACAGACAGTTGGTAGAAAAAATTCACTTAAGACATTCAGCAAGAAGCATGTCTAATCCTTAAATATATGGTATTAACTATATCTTTAATAATGATCAGCCCACCCCCCCAAAACTAAACAAAACAAAAACAAGAAATGATTCAAGGTATTAGATTAGCTCTCCTTTAGATTTCTCTGTTAATGCATGTTTAGATCCTTGTTTAAAAAATCAAATATAGATGTCCACCTTGAACAACCATTCATCCCCACCCTCCACCCCTCATCTCTCACTATCCAATCTCAGTCTCTCCCCAGAGGTATCCAACCATTACCAACCACCATTACCAACCCATCTGGTAAATAGAATCCTAACCTTTTTGTGTGGGTTTATCACCACTTATGTATACTTAGAAAGATAAATATATGTATATGCCCTCAAGGACATTTAGAAAAGGTTGGATTCCCTGGAGAACAATGGGGTGGGGCACCATAACTAAGCTGTCATTTTATTCCCAGCAAGACATTATGAGATTCAGTGATTGTGCACATTTCCTCATTTATGCTCTGGTCTCAGGATGAATTAAAAGCACTTTTGAAATCTGCCGAAAACAAACTTGTAGTAATTGAATTTTCAGCAAAATGGTGTGGTCCTTGCAAAAGAATTTATCCTCTTTTTCATGTAAGTATTATCAGTGTCTATTTCACAATTTTAGAAGGAATTTAAAGTTCTCAAATAGTTTTCCCAATAAATCTTAAAAGTTTTGCCTTTATGAGCCATTATGGAATCATAGCTTCCCCCCCACCTTGGTGCCTACTTCTTTTTTTATTATTTTTTTTTAATTTTTTCAGTTGTATTTAAGTATAGTTGATTTACAATGTTGTGTTAGTTTCAAGCATACAGCACAGTGATTTGGACAGATAGATTGATTGATTGATAAGGATAGAGATATTCTTTTTCAGATTCTTTTCCCTTACAAGTTACAAAATATTGAGTATAGTTCCCTGTGCTACACAGTAGGTCCTTGTTGGTTAACTATTTTATGTATAGCAGTGTGTATGTGTTAATATCAACCTCCTAATTTATCCCTACCCCCCTTTCCCCTTTAGTAACCATAGTTTGTTTTAAAATGACTGTACTACCCAAGGCAATCTACAGATTCAATGCAATCCTCATCAAATTACTAATTGCTTTTTTCACAGAACCAGAACAAAAATTTTTTTTAATATGTATGGAAACACAACTAGCCAATAGCAATCTTGAGAAAGAAAAACAGAGTTGGAGGAATCAGGCTCCCTGACTTCAGACTTTACTAACAAAGCCACAGTAATCAAAGCAGTATGGTACTGGCACAAAAACAGACATTTGTAGATCAATTGAGCAGGGTGGAAAGCCCAGAAATAAACCCACGCCCCTATGGTCAATTAATCTACGACAAAGGAGGCAAGAATATACAACAGAAAAAAGACAGTCCTTTTAGTAAATGGTGCTGTGAAAACTGGACAGCTACATGTAAAAGAATGAAATTAGAACACTCCCTAATACCATACACAAAAATAAACTCAAAATGGATTAAAGACCTCAATGTAAGACCAGATACTATAAAACTCCTAGAGGAAAACATAGGCAGAACACTCTTTGACATAAATCACAGCAGTATCTTTTTAGATCCGTCTCCTAAAGTAATGGAAATAAAAACAAAAATAAACAAATGGGACCTAATTAAACTTAAAATCTTTTGCACAGAATCATAGTTTTTTGAAGCATCCTGATTAACCTGAATATAATATAGTGAGATCTAATTAGATCATTAGTATACACACCAGAAGGTTAATATTACTTGAAAGGATAATTCTGCAAGGATCATCAAAAGGTGCAAAAGAGTACAATTGTACAAAGGAATGGATTATTCATAATACTGACATTTTACCTAAGTTCCAGAGTTCAGAACTTCCAAATATTGGAATAGATTGCAGATGAACATGATACTTGTTTTTAACTATAATATAAAAGAATAAACTACTCCCAATCCTTCAACCCTATTATCAGAACAAGTCCTATGTCTTACATATTCCTTTCATATCTGATCTCCTTTATAAAATATCTTAGTAAAATATTCCACTTAGTTATAATCATATACTTATATTCAGATCTTTTTCCTTATACACATTTGTTCATGTTTTTATCAAGTTTCCAGATTATAATTTTCATGTCTATACAATGTTTCATCTAGTTAATTTTCCTGTTACCCCATTTAAGAGTTTTCAACATTGAGGGGCGGGGAGGGAGGTGTATAACATGTGGCAAAAAGAAACTCAGGGCATTTTCTTTTCATTTCTCCTTATTGTGCAGATGTTTCACATTTATGGTCCATCTTATGAAATCTATTCCTTCAAATATAAAATTTGGATTTCTCTACACAACTGAAAATACTCTGGTTTATTTTCAGCAAGATTTCTAACATTTCAACTTTTTTGACTTAAACTCTTCAATCTACCTGAATTCATTCTTACCACAATCACAACCTTTGATATTTAATTTAAAAGAAACATGTTCAAATAGAGAAGTTGGCTACATGACAACTCAACATCTATTCTCTGCCTAAAATTCTTAGAATATCCACAGGGAACATTTTCACATCTGGCAGGCCCCTCTATTCAGACGCTTAAACTTAGAGTCTCCAAAGTTTAGCTTCAGGAGTATAACTACCTCACCTGCCACAAAGTCAAAGCTGATCAAATTTCAATGGCCAATGAAGCATTTTAATCTCAGGCTTGGTAACCCCTTTCTCCTTTTATACCTTCAGGCCTGGTGGGTGGTAAGGGCTCTGCTACTGTTGTGTCCAGACTCTCACAGCTCCTCCACACCCATCCTTAACTTTATAGTTATTTATAGTTAGCCCTTTGGTGATAAACGTCCCTAAATTATCCTAGTTTGAATGTGCCATCTGTTTTCTGTTGGAATCCAGACTAATGCACACACAGTTTTTAAATTTGGGTGTATCCACACTTGAAATTCTATTCAGATGATAAAAGGAATCAAGTAGACCCATACATAATGAAGGAATTACCTCCAAGACAACAATAGAGTTAAGTAAAAAGAGAACAATATAGGAACATTTATACAGTATGGTCCCGTTTATGTAAAACAGAGATACATATACATATGTGTGTATGTATATATCAATGTATATAAATATATATTATATGTAGACCAAGGGGAGCAGAAGATGCATATCAAACAAGTTTTTTTTTTTTTCTGTGAGAGGGAGTGAAAATTGAGGGAGGATTGAGAATGGGAAAATTTCATGCTTGGCTTTATTTTTCTTGTAATGTTTGAACTTTTTCAAGAGAAGGTATTCATCATGTGTCATTTATTAAAAACTCAGGGCTTCCCTGGTGGCACAGTGGTTGAGAATCCGCCTGCAGATGCAGGGGACACGGGTTCGTGCCCCGGTCCAGGAAGATCCCATATGCCGCGGAGCGGCTGGGCCCGTGAGCCCTGGCCACTGAGCCTGCGCGTCCGGAGCCTGTGCTCCACAACGGGAGAGGCCACAACAGTGAGAGGCCCGCGTACCAAAAAAAAAAAAAAAAAAAAAAGGCAAAAACCCCCCAAACTCATAGTACATAATGGAGTTGGAGGAAATGCTTTTCTTACTCTAGGGCATTTTATCAGAGATCAAAGTAGAAACATAAACCAAATTAGACTGAAAAGGATTTTAATACGAGGAGTTAAATGCTCATAAAATCATTAGAAGACTGGATGAATGGGCTCCAGACTGGAACCCCATGAATGACTCAAAAGCACAACAGACCCACCTGAGGGGATCCTAACTTTGCCAATATCAGATGTGAGAAGAGATGGGAAGCCACTACTGGGAGAAAACAAACTAAAAACAAACAGAAAAACAACATGAACAGCAGTCGGGGAGTTAGAATCCAGAAGCTGATGTAGGGGCATTGGATCCCTCAGCATAGCTGCTGCCTCCAGCATGATTACCCTCCCACACCCCAGTCGTGCTTTCCAGCAGGACATCCAAAGATGAAAAGAAAGTAGCTCTGTCTCACTTCTGCCTTCCAAGTCTTGCCTGCATGCATCTCACTGGTGAAACCAATTTGCATCCAGAACTCTAGCTGCAAGGGAATGCAAGGAAACCTTACCTTTTCCCTTTTCCAGGCTCTGCAGGAAGGTGGAATGGGAATGAGCCGGCTATACCATTACTCTAGGGGGGGAAGAATTCGAGACATTTTCAGGGACTTCCCTGGTGGTGCAGTGGTTAAGAATCCGCCTGCCAACGCAGGGGACAGGGGTTCAAGTCCTGGTCTGGGAAGATCCCACATGCTGCAGAGCAACTAAGCCGGTGCACCACAACTACTGAGCCTGTGCTCTAGAGCCCATGAGCCACAACTACAGAGCCCACGTGCCACAACTACTGAAGCTGGCGCGCCCTAGAGCCTGTGCTTTGCAACAAGAGAAGCCACCGCAATGAGAAGCCCGTGCACCGCAACGAAGAGTAGCCCCCACTCGCTGCAACTAGAGAAAGCCCACGCACGGCAATGAAGACCCAACACAGCCATAAATAAATTAAATTAATTAATTTTTTTAAAAAGACCTTTTCAGACACACAAAAACTAAAAGTTGACAACCCAGAGTCCCTGCCAAAGGATGTATGGCAAGAAGAAAAAAAGTAAATCATAAGCAAATGTGGATTTTAAGAAGTGATTTAGAACTTTAAGTCTTGAATAAATTCCACAGTCCCATTTGATCTGGGCCTTGATGATTAAGAGCAGGGGTCAGCAACCTTTTCTGCAAAGGTTAAAGACAGTCAGTATTTTCAGGTTTGCCAGTTATATGGTCTATGTCATATATACTCAGCTTTGATGTTGTAGCACAAAAGCAGGCAATGGCGATACACGAATGGGCAAACATGTTCCAATAAAACTTTATTTATGAGACCATGTGGAGATCTGGATTTGGTCTATAGGGCGAAGTTTGATCACTCTGGGCTAAGAGGATCACCTGGCCTAGAACCCCAAAAAGAACATTTCTGGAAAAGGGGAGGTTATAAATTTGTTGAGAAATTGCATGGTGTGATCGTGGGAAGGCAAGTACTCTGTGAGGCTAACTTACAGTGTATACAGTGGAAGTAGCAACACGCGAGCCTTGAAAAGGAAGCTGAGGCCAGATGGAGAAGGCCCTTGTGTTATAACTTCATGAGTTGCTGTCGAGTCAAAATAGAAGAATGTTTAAAAAGGTTTTGCCATGATCAAATTGTGGGTTCTTGGAAAATACTTTTTTTTTTTTTTTTTAAATTATTTATTTATTTATTTATTTTTGGCTGTGTCGGGTCTTCGTTTCTGCGCGAGGGCTTTCCCTAGTTGGCGGCGAGCGGGGGCCACTCTTCATCGCTGTGCGCGGGCCTCTCACCATCGCGGCCTCTCTCGTTGCGGAGCACAGGCTCCGGACGCGCAGGCTCAGCAGTTGTGGCGCACGGGCCCAGCTGCCCCGCGGCATGTGGGATCCTCCCAGACCGGGGCTCGAACCCGTGTCCCCTGCATCGGCAGGCAGACTCTCAACCACTGCGCCACCAGGGAAGCCCGGAAAATACTTTTGACAGTGTTGTATAAGAATGGGTTGGAAAGACTGAGGCAGGTAACCCCAGGTGAACAACAACGTCAATGATGAGTTTACCAAAACTAGGGCAGTGGTTTGGGGAGAAAGAAGGAAAGGTCAAATTCAGGAGACAGTTTAGAGTTAAGAACAAACAGAACGGGTGACCAGATGGTAACAGATTATATGGGAGGAAGAACATAGCAGAAGAAAGAATTTTTGTTGGGCAAAGGAGGGTCCTAGGTAGCTGGAGTGGGAGAGCGAGGGAAGGCAGTGTTCGCAAGGGAACCCCAGGCTAGCAAGGAACCTGTATCTGTTCCACGTCTTCCGACTCCTACTCAGTACAGAACTACGATAACCCTGTCCATTTCCTGTCAGACTTGGGAGACTCTGAAAACTTCCAAAATAGAACCTGACTCTGAAATCAGATGTCCACATAAGTCAAACCCCTTGCCCCGCCTGACTGCTACTGGAGAACACCCATGTATCTTTTATTTATTTTTTTTTTTTGGCTGCACTGGGTCTCCATTGCTGTGCACAGGCTCTCCCCAGTTGTGGGAAGAGGGGGCTATGCTTCACTGTGGTGCGCGGGCCTCCCACTGCGGTGGCCTCTCTCGTCACGGAGCACGGGCTCCAGGTGCGCGGGCTTCAGCAGTTCTGGCACTCAGGCTCCAGAGCGCAGGCTCAGCAGTTGTGGCGCACGGGCTCAGTTGCTCAGTGGCATGTGGGATCCTCCCGGACCAGGGCTCGAACCCATCTCCCCTGCATTAAATTAATTAATTTAGTTTAATTAATTAAAATACGCCTGCAAGTCTATTTCCCCAGAATTCTTGGGCTACACCATCTTCCTGCCAGGCATGGAGGTGCTCCCAGTCAAAATCAGCATCTTTTTTTATCTGCAAAGAACTGTAAAATACCAAAGACCTTCGTGTTTATTATCCAAGAGTTTTCCCCCAATTTCATCATCTTGATGAGCCACTGAAGAACGAACTCCAACTTGGGGCACATTCCATGGACAAACAACCGGAGAGAATCCCTACAACAGAACTCTGCACCTATTGTCCACCTAATCAGTCCGTGTCATGCTGCTTCCTGCTTGTCCATGGGAGCAGCCACCAGTGACAGCTCCATCTGTTGTTGTCTCCACTTGGCCAAACTCTGGACACTTCACACCACCATTGAAGGGAGGTTTCATTTGAAACAGGTCAATGGATATGCTTGAGATATGATGTTAATGCAAACAAATCAATATGCTATTAAGTGCCCTGAATGAACACAGCTGTTGGGAAAAAAGAAAATCCCAGGAGCTGACATTTACAGGCTGCTTCTGCATCCACTACCCCACACCCATTACCAACACCTCTGTCACCACCGCTGTCAAAGATGCTTCCAGGACATCTGGAACAGAAGCAGGAGAGTTGTTTTTCCCTCCTCCCATTTTCCATTTTTTTGCAAATGCTTCCCACTGGCAGAACCTAACAGGAAGACAGCTGGCAGAGGATTCTGGAAAATCTAGTTTTGATACATAGCGGAACACAGACTTTAGACTCTGGTTCTGCCGTTGATCTTTGCTTGACCTCAGCAGCATCCAACTTTGACTTTGGTGCTTGAGGTTCTAGGCAGTAGTGCAATGCCAGAATGATGCTTAGCTCTCTTGATCAACCTTTTTGTTCGGTTTCGTTTTTGCTAAAAGACATTGCTAGTGTGTTATTTAATATTAACATTAAGCTAATGAGGAATTGTTACTCTTTCACTTTGAAGGAAATGTCTGTGCAATACCGAAACGTCATGTTTGCTAGTGTGAATGTGGACAATGCTCAGGTAAGAATCTTAACTCCTTCCTTGTAGACATGTAAAATCCAATGCGATGTCATTGAGAGTGCTGTCTCGTTGATTATATAAGCAATTTAAAGTGTGATGAACTGTAGCAAACTCCCTCATAATGTTCTTGTATATTTTGTATTTTTTTTTAAAAAAGACAACAAATATTTGGCTCTCCTGCTACCCCCCCGCCTTCCCATACTATGGCAGAATTCACTAACCAAGCCTAATATCCTTCACCACTTGCTCTGGACTCTGCCCCACAATCCTGCTCTGTAGAGTTGCTCTAGACAGACAATACCAGTTGGTTGAAGTTGAGCTCAAAGTGAAAAATGCTTTTCACCCCTATAATAGATTATTATTCAATTTCTAAAACCTAACTCAACGCATTACAGACATTTTAACATAACTTGCTTTCCGCTTGCTATAGCTTATGCTTTTTGTGGGGTTTTTTAAACACCACAAGGAATTCCAGGAAATCCTTCTCTTACCTCCCTAGAGCTTTCTTCCTCAACCCCCACAAATACAGTCAGCCCATGTCCTCGATCAAAATGTGCTTACTGATACACACAATGTGTCTACAAAATTATTCTTCCTAACATTTGTTCACTTATAATGAGGAAAAGTACCAGTAACAAGTGGCCTGTGCATACATTGGATTGAATTTGAGCTTTAGAATTTTAAAAATCTACTATTCACCCATCCTGCCCTTTAATAGTTTTGTGACCTCTTATCAGTTAACCTCTATAAACTTCATTTTCTCTGTATGTAAAACAAGGTAATAATTAATGGAATATGATAAGATAAGAGGCACAAAATATATGACATACTACCCAGAACATAATAAATTTTCCATTTTTCCATTTCCTTCAACTTTCATTAAAGTGTGACAGTGTGTGATTGCCCTTTAAGATGAATCATATACTATGCATTCAGAATACACAGCTAGGGTTATTATCTCTTTGTCTTTTGCATATTCACAGAGTTGTGCACCTATCACTACAATCAATTTTAGAAAGTGTTCACAACTGCAGAAAGAAACACTGTTCCCTTTAGCAGTCACCTCCCTGCCCCGGTCCCTCCATCCACCGCCTCAACCCTAAGCAACCATAAGTCTACATTGTCTCTAGATTTGCCTATTCTGGCCATTTCATATAAATGGAATTATAGAATATGTGTTCTTTTGTGATGGGCTTCTTTCACCTAACATAAGTTTGCAGGATTCATCCATGATGTAGCATGTATCAGTACTCCGTTCCCTTTTGTTGCTGAATAATATATTACCTTTTTTTTTATCCATTCATCCTACGATGGACATTCGGGTTGTTTGCAACTTTTCGCTATTATGTCTAATACTGGCATAAACATTTACGTGTACATTTTCATTTCTTTTGGCTATATATCTAGAAGTGGAATTGTTGGGTCATATGGTAACTCTTTATTTAACTTATTGAGGAACTGATAAATTGTCTTAGAAACAGCTGCACCATTTTACATTTCCACCAGCAATGTTTGAGGGTTCTGATTTCTCCAGACCCTCAGCAACATGTGTTATTATTTTCTTTTTTTGATTACAGCTCTTTGTCTCTTAAGGTGAAACAAAATGCACAATTTTCTTTTCTAATAGTAATGTACTCATTGCTGTGGTCATGAAAATTATAATCTAGTTAGGGGTGGCAGGGGAGAGGTTTTGATCCTGTGGGTGGCTAATTTTCTTTTGACTCAAACAAAATAAACGAAAAGTGGTATTTGAAATCAGATTATAACGGATTAGAGCAATTGGAATGCTAACATATTTTCTTGTCTCTTGGCTCCAAATCTTTCACAAAGATGGGCAATAAAGAGGCATAAGGCTTAAAAGAAAGAAATATGCAAGCCTTACTTAAAATGCAAGACATTATATCACCCCATGTCTCAAGTGTGAGTTATAAAGAGACCTTTACTCGTTCTTATTTTTTACAATATGCTCTTTCCATATTGGATTCCGCTGACGCCCTTCTGCAGTCCTTCACAAGCTCTTTTAAAATAGAGCTCATTTTGTCCTTCAGTCCATTCTGTTTTGGCCCCCATCTCTCACCCATCTCCTAGAGCTCTTGAATGAGAAAGCTCAGGAACGCTGGAAACAGTCATTTTTCTACTGTAACATTCCTGGAAGCTTTGAGGATATATTAGAAAAGTTCTTGGCAAGAGAATCTGTAATGTATCAGCTGTCCCTGGGCTCTCAGACATGCCTCCTGAGACGTCACCAAGTACCATTGTTGGTCCAGAGAGAGGATACCAAAATTGTGACTTCATGCCATTTCTTTTATTTTCCAGGAGTTGGCCCAAATTTATCACATCAAAGCAATACCCACATTTCAGATGTTCAAGCAAGCCCAGAAGGTATGTTTCTATGGTAACTGGCAGATTGAAATCGATTATAGAGCCATCAGAGTCTTAAAAAAAAGGCCTAGGGTATCCTGGATGGACGAAACAACTGTATTTATTTTCAATCTTAGCAATGTAATTCTTAGTTTCTGAACTTTACCTATTGACAAGGGGTAAAAAAAAAAAAAAAAAAAAAAAAAAAAAAGGATGAATCGTGACAAATCTCCCCATTCAGACCATTTAAGATGTCCAAATCCATGTGAAATACCCAACTATTATCCCTCTCTGGGGCAGAACCATCAAAAAAGAACCTTATAACAAGGGGCATGATGAAATTCTCTTACAAATATATACACGTTTTTCACACTTGGGAAAACATCAATCAAAAGCTATTACAAGGTAAAATAGCCTAGTGGTTGACCAGGCAGGTTTTGGGCTCAGATTTCTGTGGTTCAAAAACCAGTTCTTCCACTTCCCAGCAGATTACTTAATAACCTCTTGGTATCTTAGTTTCCCTATCTGTAAAAACATGGATCGTAAAAAGTTTCCCCCTCCTTAGTGAAAATGAAATGAATTAACATGGCTAAACTTTTTAGACCCATCCTGACACACATGAGTATGTTATGTTAATTATCTCAAAGATATTAATGGAATGGAATGCCTCAAATACTTGGTGCGTGGTGAAACTAGTAATTACATATATGGTTGGGAGCACGGATGCTTGTGCGTACCTTTTGAAAGGTGATTTTGCAACACACTTAAGAGGAACAAACTGTTCATTCCCTTTCACACATTATCCCATTCTTGGGAATTTTAGTTAATGAAATACCTCATGGAAAAATAAATGACTAAGTGCATAGTAATTGTAGCATTATTTCTAATAAAATATGGAAGCAAGGTAAATGTCTTTTTTTAGTAGAGTGGCTAAGTGATTTATGATACATCTAGTCTATGAAACAGTATGCAATTAAAAAGGGTTATGGACAGAAAAGAAGCAGATTCACAGATACAGAAAACAAACTACTGGTGGGGGGGAAGCAGTATAGGGGTGGGGAAGTGGGAGGTACAAACTATTGGTTGTGACAGACTCAAGGATGTATTGTACAACACAGGGAATATAGCCAATATTGTGTAATAATTATAAATGGAAAGTAACCTTTCAAAATTGTAAAAAAATTTTTAAATTGTTTTAAATGATTGAGCTAAAAGATTAAATAAATAAGTAAAAAGTTATGAAGAATATATGTAAAGTAAAAGAAATTCATACTTAAACTTTGTAAAGATTACATCTGCAGTATAGAGAATGAGAGCATTTTATATGCTAGCTGTAGAATTTTATCTTCGGTTTCTATTTGTGTGTATTTGCTGTAACATAATTGAAGCAATGGATTTTTTTAAAAATTTTATTTATTTTTGGCTGCGTTGGGTCTTTGTTGCTGCGTGTGAGCTTTCTCTACTTGCCATGAACGGGGGCTACTCTTTGTTCCGTTGCGCGGCCTCTCATCACCGTGGTTTCTCTTGTTGTGGAGCACAGGCTCTAGGCACACGGGCTTCAGTAGTTGTGGCACGTGGGCTCAGTAGTTGTGGCTTGTGGGCTCTAGAGCGCAGGCTCAGTAGTTGTGGCGTACGGGCTTAATTGCTTTGTGGCATGTGGCATCTTCCCAGACCAGGAATCAAACCCACGTCCCCTGCATTGGCAGGCAGATTCTTAACCACTGCGCCACCACAGAAGTCCCAAAGCAATAGACTTGAATGTTTCCCCAAAAAATAACACTACCTATTCCCTCTCTTGAGGTTTTACTTGAAAATTGAAACCATTTAACATATGTATTCTTTTTTTTTAACAACTTTATTGGAGTATAATTGCTTTACAATGCTGTGTTAGTTTCTGCTTTATAGTAAAGTGAATCAGCTACACATATACATATATCCCCATATCTCCACCCTCTTGCATCTCCCTCCCACCCTCCCTATCCCACCCTCTAGGTGGTCACAAAGCACAGAGCTGATGCCCCTGTGCTATGCAGCTGCTACCTATTTTACATTTGGTAGTATATATAAGTCCATGCCACTCTCTCACTTTGTCCCAGCTTACCCTTTCTCCTCCCCGTGTCCTCAAGTCCATTCTCTCTCTTTTTTTTAAAAAAATTCCATGTATATGTGTTAGCGTACGGTATTTGTTTTTCTCTTTCTGACTTACTTCACTCTGTATGACAGACTCCAGGTCTATCCACCTCACTACAAATAACAAAATTTTGTTTCTCTTTATGGCTGAGTAATATTCCATTGTATATAGGTGCCACATCTTCTTTATCCATTCATCTGTCGATGGACACTTAGGCTGTTTCCATGTCCTGGCTATTGTAAATAGAGCTGCAATGAACATTGTGGTACATGACTCTTTGAATTATTGTTTTCTCGGGGAATATGCCCAGCAGTGGGATTGCTGGGTCGTATGGTAGTTCTATTTGTAGTTTTTTAAGGAACTTCCATACTGTTCTCCATAGTGGCTCTATCAATTTACTTTCCCACCAACAGTGCAAGAGGGTTCCCTTTTCTCCACACCCTATCCAGCATTTATTGTTTGTAGACTTTTTGATGATGGCCATTCTGACTGGTGTGAGGTGATACCTCATTGTAGTTTTGATTTGCATTTCTCTAATGATTAGTGATGTTGAGCATCCTTTCATGTGTTTGTTGGCAATCTGTATATCTTCTTTGGAGAAATGTCTATTTAGGTCGTCTGCCCATTTTTGGATTGGGTTGTTTGTTTTTTGAATATGGAGCTGCATGAGCTGTTTATATATTTTGGAGATTGATCCTTTGTCCATTGATTCATTTGCAAATATTTTCTCCCATTCTGAGGGTTGTCATTTTGTCTTGTTTATGGTTTCCTTTGCTATGCAAAAACTTTTAAGTTTCATTAGGTCCCATTTGTTTATTTTTTGTTTTTATTTCCATTACTCTAGGAGGTGGATCAAAAAAGATCTTGCTGTGATTTATGTCAAAGAGTGTTCTTCCTATGTTTTCCTCTAAGAGTTTTATAGTGCCCAGTCTTACACATAGGTCTTGAATCCATTTTGAGTTTATTTTTGTATATGGTGTTAGGGAGTGTTCTAATTTCATTCTTTTACATGTAGCTGTCCAGTTTTCCCAGCACCAATTATTGAAGAGACTGTCTTTTCTCCATTGTATATCCTTGCCTCCTTTGTCATAGATTAGTTGACCATAGGTGTGTGGGTTTACTTCTTGGCTTTCTATCTTGTTCCATTGATTTATGTTTCTGTGCCAGTACCATATTGTCTTGATTACTGTAGCTTTGTAGTATAGTCTGAAGTCAGGGAGTCTGATTCCTCCAGCTCTGTTTTTTTTTTTTCCCTCACGACTGCTTTGGCTATTCGTGGTCTTTTGTGTGTCCATACAAATTTTAAGATTTTTTTGTTCTAGTTCCATAAAAAATGCCATTGGTAATTTGATAGGGATTGCATTGAATCTGTAGATTGCTTTGGGCAGTATTGTCATTTTCCCAATGTTGATTCTTCCAATCCAAGAACATGGTATATCTCTCCATCTGTTGGTATCATCTTTAATTTCTTTCATCAGTGTCTTATCGTTTTCTGCATACAGGTCTTTTGTCTCTCTAGGTAGCTTTATTCCTAGGTATTTTATTCTTTTTGTTGCAGTGGTAAATGGGAGTGTTTCCTTAATTTCTCTTTTAGATTTTTCATCATTAGTGTATAGGAATGCAAGAGATTTCTGTGCATTAATTTTGTATCCTGCAACTTTACCAAATTCATTGATTAGCTCTAGTAGTTTTCTGGTGGCATCTTTAGGATTCTCTAAGTATAGTATAATGTCATCTGCAAACAGTGACAGTTTTACTTCTTTTCCAATTTGTATTCCTTTTATTTCTTTTTCTTCTCTGATTGCCATGGCTAGGACTTCCAAAACTATGTTGAATAATAGTGGTGAGAGTGGACGTCCTTGTCTTGCTCCTGATCTTAGAGGAAATGCTTTCAGTTTTTCACCATTGAGAATGATGTTTGCTGTGGGTTTGTCGTATATGGCCTTTATTTTGTTGAGGTAGGTTCCCTCTATGCCCACTTTCTGGAGAGTTTTTATCATAAATGGGTGTTAAATTTTGTCAAAAGCTTTTTCTGCATCTATTGAGATGATCATGTGGTTTTTCTTCTTCAATTTGTTAATATGGTGTATCAAATTGATTGATTTGCGTATATTGAAGAATCTTTGCATTCCTGGGATAAACCCCACTTGATCATGGTGTATGATCCTTTTAATGTGTTGTTGGATTCTGTTTGCTAGTATTTTGTTGAGGATTTTTGCATGTATGTTCATCAGTGATATTGGTCTGTAATTTTCTTTTTTTTGTAGTATCTTTGTCTGGTTTTGGTATCAGGGTGATGATGGCCTCATAGAATGAGTTTGGGAGTGTTCCTTCCTCCGCAATTTTTTGGAAGAGTTTGAGAAGGATGGGTGTTAGCTCCTCTCTAAATATTTGGTAGAATTCACCTGTGAAGCCATCTGGTCCTGGACTTTTGTTTGTTGGAAGATTTTTAATCATAGTTTCAATTTCATTACTTGTGATTGGTCTATTCATATTTTCTATTTCTTCCTGGTTCATTCTTGGAAGGTTATACCTTTCTAAGAATTTGTCCATTTCTTCCACGTTGTCCATTTTATTGGCATAGAGTTGCTTGTAGTAGTCTCTTAGGATGCTTTGTATATCTGCAGTGTCTGTTGTAACTTCTCCTTTTTCATTTCTAATTTTATTGATTTGAGTCCTCTCCCTGTTTTTCTTGATGAGTCTGGCTAATGGTTTATCTTCTAAGAATAAAATTTTTCTTCTAAGAATTTTGTTTATCTTCTCAAAGAACCAGCTTTTAGTTTTATCGATCTTTGCTGTTGTTTTCTTTGTTTCTATTTCATTTATTTCTGCTCTGATCTTTATGATTTCTTTCCTTCTGCTAACTTTGGGTTTTGTTTGTTCTTCTTTCTCTAGTTCCTTTAGGTGTAAGGTTAGATTGTTTATTTGAGATTTTTCTTGTTTTTACAGGTAGGCATGTATAGCTATAAACTTCCCTCCTAGAACTGTTTTTGCTGCATCCCATAGGTTTTGGATGGTCGTGTTTTCATTGTCATTTGTCTCTAGGTATTTTTTGATTTCCTCTTTGACTTCTTCAGTGATCTCTTGATTATTTAGTAATGTAGTGTTTAGCCTCCATGTGTTTGTGTTTTTTACTTTTTTTCCCCTGTAATTCATTTCTAATCTCATAGTGTTGTGGTCAGAAAAGATGCTTGATATGATTTCAATTTTCTTAAATTTCGTGAGGCTTGATTTGTGACCCGAGATGTCATCTGTCCTGGAGAATGTTCCATGCGCAGTTGAGAAGTGTAATCTGCTGTTTTTGGATGAAATGTCCTATAAATATCAATTAAATCTATCTGGTCTACTGTGTCATTTAAAGCTTCTGCTTCCTTATTTATTTTCATTTTGGATGATCTCTCCATTGGTGTAAGTGAGGTGTTAAAGTCCCCCACTATTATTGTGTTACTGTCAATTTCCTCTTTTACAGCTGTTAACAGTTGCCTTATGTATTGAGGTGCTCCTATGTTGGGTGCATATATATTTATAATTGTTATATCTTCTTCTTGGATTAATCCCTTTTTCATTATGTAGTGTCCTTCCTTGTCTCTTGTAACATTCTTTATTTTAAAGTCTATTTTATCTGATATGAGTATAGCTATTCCAGCTTTCTTTTGATTTACATTTGCATGGAATATCTTTTTCCATCCCCTTACTTTCAGTCTGTATGTGTCCCTAGGTCTGAAGTTGGTCTCTTGTAGACAGCATATATATGGGTCTTGTTTTCGTATCCATTCAGCAGGCCTGTGTCTTTTGGTTGGAGCATTTAATCTGTTCATGTTAAAGGTAATTATCGATATGTAATTTCCTAAGACCAATTTCTTAATTGTTTTGGGTTTGTTTTAGTACGTCTTTTTCTTCTCTTGTGTTTCCCACTTAGAGAAGTTCCTTTAGCATTTGTTGTAGAGTTGGTTTGGTGGTGCTGAATTCTCTTAGCTTTTGCTTGCCTGTAAAGCTTTTGATTTCTCCTTTGAATCTGAATGAGATCCTTGCCAGGTAGAGTAATCTCGGTTGTAGGTTCTTCCCTTTCATCTGTTTAAGTATATCATGCCACTCCCTTCTGGCTTGTA